>NC_090924.1:1395851622-1396460031 GCF_040938575.1 Ambystoma mexicanum
TTTGGGGGAGTTGGGTGGAGTGGTGGAGACGGGAAGGTGATGGGGCAGAGAGATGAGGAATCTCACGGTAGAGGGTGGGTGTGTAGGGCCTGGGGGCCCTGGACAACAATGAGGGGTTAGGGGGTGAAAACCCCCTAATTTTCAAAAATGAAAAAACACATTTTAAAGGTCTCAAGAGAAAAAAAAAAAACCTTAACAATGCTGGTTTTCTGATCAATATAAAGAGGGCCATTGTAAATCGGCCTTTCACTCTTGAGAACTTTAAAATGAGGTCTTTTCTGATAGAAACCTTTTTGGGAACCTTCAACATCCGGTTGTTTTAACTCCATTCCATTTCGCTTTGTTTTGGCTTCATGCCCTAAAAGCAAATGCATACACAAATAAAGAATAATTTACAAGATCCAATCATAGGAATAAAATGCTAATAATAGTAGCAGCAGAATTCTTAAAATATGTAAAAACACACCATCATTACATAATCAGTAAAAATCAAAGAACCATTGATAAAAACAAAACATTATCAGGCATGAATTCAGGTGTCACACGTCTTAAAAGAACAGGTTGTGCCTTGTATCGGCAGAGATGTGCGTCAACCAAGTACTGTTTCAGCATCAGTAGTTCTGGTACTAGCATAAACAATAAAGTGCATGTGCCTGCGAAAGTGCAAGTGCCTGAGAAAGTGCAGGTGCCCGAGAAAGTGCAGGTGCATGAGAAAGTGCACGTGCCTGAGAAAGTGCAAGTGCCTGAGAAAGTGCAGGTGCCTGAGAAAGTGCAAGTGCCTGAGAAAGTGCAAGTGCCTGAGAAAGTGCAGGTGCATGAGAAAGTGCACGTGCCTGAGAAAGTGCAAGTGCCTGAGAAAATGCAGGTGCCTGAGAAAGTGCAAGTACTCATAGCCTAAAAGAAAGTGCTTGCTAATCATATTCAACACTTCACATGCCTTGTAATAGATAAATAGATCATAAGGGTATGTCACATACAATAGGCAAAGTTTAGGGACCCTTCTAATAAAAACAGATCTGATTGTAGCCAGTCTCCTACTCCAGGTCTGGTGGAGGTAATTTGGGACTTTGTGAACCGTCAGGCTATTCGTTGACAAAAAGGATAGGGAGATTCTTTGAGAAAATGTACCCTTGGAAAAAGTTGCCAGGTAGGCAATTTTTTTCCCTGCACCTCTGAAATCCTCCCTCCTCATATTCTTGGTTGGGTGTGAATTACTATTCTAACTCCAGTCCTAGAATATTTGGGGAAAGTGCTTGATTTTCATGGGAGTGCACATTTGGGGAAAAGTCACCCCCTTGGCAACCATTTCCCGGGCGACTTTATCACAGGCAACCCATAGGTCAATAGCTTGATGCCTAGTTCTGATGTATCTTTCAGAGATAAAAGTTACCTTTTATTCAAATCTAAAAACTGGGGTCAAATCAACATGAAATGGAGAATACATTCAACTTGATCACCACAGAATGGGCACACAGCTGTATTTGCATTGTTCCATTTGTTACGCCGCTGCACCACGGGTAAAATGTCCATTCGCAGCTTGGCATATAATGATCTAGTGTGTTTGGGATGAGTAGGTTTGTTTTAGCCTAAAATGGCAGAGTGATCCGTATCGATCACCAACATTGATGCAATATGCGTTGCGCTTTGCTGCGTGTTCCTGCAGCAATGGACCGATGCATTGTAAGCTGTATATGGGAGCTGCCGTTCTGTGCAACACTTGTGTAGCACCAAACTTTTAAGGCCTCTCTGCTGAGCTGGCTAGATGCATCTAGAACCGTCCACAAGGCGGGGGCAGTCCTTAATAGGGGGGACCACTCAGGAAGGTGCCTGGGAGACCAGCACAGAACCACACCCCATAAGGCACCACCCACGTGTGCAGCAGGTTTTCATGTAAGGACATAAAGTGCTTATTTCAAGTGGAAAGGCACCAAGAAGGAAAAGAGAGAGCTTTGCCTGGAAACAGGCACAGCCAATGTGAAATGCCATCTCCTTGATCACCCGTGGCCTCTGATGGCTGCAACAGCAGCATTCAAATCTGCTCGTACTGGTCTCTCACCGCGCAGGTGTAGAGCTCACCCTCTGCTACGGCGGGCCCCCTAGCCACACTGCACAAAGCACCCTCAAAATCGAGGCCTTAAAGACATAAGCTACCTCGTGCACTGTGATCTCCCACCTGCCTGCACGTTCGGTGTCCCATACATAGGTGCGGTGCTTGATCCCGGGGAACCTCACTTATGACCCCGGTGAAACTAAAGATGAAGCAGATCCCTTCACACTTCCTGATTCCTCAAACAGACATGATCTCCAACAGTTTTCATGTATGACCTTTCTGTATTGAGTTACATGTTTCATAACACTCAATTTGAACTCCGGAAAGGTGTATGAGTGTGTGTATGTTATGTTGTGTAACTGGGATGTATACTGCACACCACTGCCCTTTGCATGGCCTCCATGCAGGATAGCCTTGCTTATATGTTGATGCGTGCGAACTGTAAGTACCCTGAGCTCTGCATATGTGCCCGGTTGAAGTGTGATGTGCCTAGGATGCAGAGGTGTTTGTTTCCAGAAGGGAATCTCACGCGCCCTTGTGCCAGGATGCATTGGCCAGAGAGTGTGCAGCATGCTGGTTGTAGAGGTGCCGTGTGGGTGGCGTAGTTGGTGTGCATGCAGTGCACTCGAGTGTATAAGTTTGAAAAAGTTGCATACCTACCATTATCACCCTTTTCACAACATTCTGATTGGCTCAGCCAATCAGGAACAAGGATTCCCAGCCTGTTCTGGGCACTATTACATGGTATTTGCTTGGAACACTCATTCTTGACCAGTTTGGCCAAGCAAGTAACTTCATGCTGCCTGTGCCCCCCTAGGTCACCTAGTGTCCACCTCCTGGCTCTCCCTTGGCTGCACTGACCCCCTCCATCCTGCACTCCCCTCACCTGTGCTGACACTTCTCTGGGGCGGGATGTAGTCGGCTCGTTTGCTCCCCCTTGTTCTCTTCCCATCGCCCTGTCTCTCTGCCAAGCCATACCATCCGGTGTGTCGCGTGTCACATCCACCCACTGTGACTCCCATCAGCCTGCCTCTGGCATCATTGCAAGGCAGAGCTGAGGGTAGCCATGCCTTCCCTCACTTCCGCTTTTGGGGGCTGGAGTCACATCCACCACATACTGGGTGCTAAAAGTTTTTTAACCCTGGGGTGGTGGATTTCCCAGGCATTAGGGGTCGGAAGCCCTCCTTAACATCCTCTTTTGCACTGGACATAAAGTCAGACTTTTGGCACCTAACACCTGGCAAATACATCCCACTCCCAAACCCCAAAGTAACAAGGCTTAATTGATTCAACTAATGCAGCTGCACTGGGACCTAGGCTGGGGCCCAGGAGAGGGGCCATTTACCAAATGGGGCATTTCCAATGGACCCCCCCACCCGTACCCACCACCACTATCAGTTAGTTCTGTGTCTGCTTCATGTTGTCCACTAGCTTGACTTTCAAACACGGTTTTGCTTTCATGTGGATAGCAAATGTTCCTAACATCGTGTGTTACAGCTGGCTGGGAGTTTATGACGTATACCAGGTGAACGTTTTACACAACTTCTTTAGAGTGGGGGCGTGGTTGTTATGACGAAGCATAAAACACACATAAAACGTTTGTGTACACGTTTTATGCTTGCTTCTTCTTTTGCCGTGCCAAATTTTAATTTCTTTTTATGGCGGAGAGGGGTCATGGAACGAAATTGCCTTTCCTGCAACCTCCATCCTCTACGTCAGACAAAGGCACAAGCGTTTACGCCAGAGGGATGTTTTCCTGCTGGCGCACATGCGTGGATTCTTATGGAATCTGACTGCTTTTTACACCAGCTGGAATCAGGCAGATTCCAAAGGAATCCACAGCAGACTCTTCCTGCTGTGCATACATGACAGGTGGTGTGTACTCAATTGGGTATCAGGTGATATTATCCCCACCAAAAATATCGCCGTATATATGGTCTTGCGGTAAGGCCACAGGCCATATTATTAGTGGGGATAATTTATGGGGTTATTGGGACCGGGGGTTGGTGTGGGGTTCCCCGCTCCATCAAAAAAATGATGGAGGCTGCGGGGGTTGTCCCCCGCAGGTTCCATAGCTTAATATCGCCGCAAATATGGCAATATTTTTGTATGGCTATATTTTTGTATGGTGATATTTTTGCGGGGATATTAACACACGGAATCCCCAATTTCCACTATAAAGTGAACAAACTAAGGTGAACATGCGATTACGCCTGCATTTACATCTCCCCTTGCACCGCCCCCCTGAAATTACGGTTTAGTTGAGCCCTTGCTTGCATGTAGCCATGGAAGGACAATTGCAATTCTAACTCAATTGCTTTCTGCAAATTCCTGTACTTATGCCTCGCCCCTGCCTCCGCACCCCTTCACCCACCTTCTTTTGACGTGCCCCCGGCCCCTCCTTCACTAAACCTGTTTCACTGGCGTTCGTCAATTTCTGCAGCCCGGGGATTAAGCGGATTTCCAGGTATTCAGGAAAACAGCTGTGCGGGAAATGTTCCACTCGCGGCAGCTTACAGCGACCGTCTGTAGCTGGAGGGGCGCGTCTGATTGAGCGCCTGAGGGGGTACACGGGGACGAGTCTCAGAAAGAGACCCGCTTCAGTCCCGTGGCCCCCGAGAGCTCGCCCTTGGGCACCATTGGGAACAGACAGAACAGGCTCGTGAAACTGACTGCAGGGAGCCTGTGGGGAGAGGCCACAGGCGCAGGCACATTGATATTGTCTTTCTATGACATTTGGCCCACTATGAACTAGGATTCACAACCTCCGGGTCTCCACGAATCCCATTTAGATTTTGTGAGGCAATCTTGAAAGCATGGAATAGATTTCACTCTTGAGGATTGGATTGGATGCATGGATGCAGTAAACATTGCACACATGCTGCAATGTATTTAGCGCAACCACACAGGCAGGCTGTACGGCGCAATAGTTCCATCACCTGTTTAGTGGATAGACAGACAGGAAGCAGTGGTATATGGGACACTTCCTTTTGTGTCACATGATGTCTTCCCAAACCCAGTGCTTTAAGTGGGCCGGGCCCCGACAGTCTCCCAAAAGTGGGGTTGAGCCGGGGCCCTGCCGGGAACCCCCGGTCCCACCACAACATTGGCGGGATGCATTAACTTGTTATGGCCACAATCGCGAGTGGGGGTGCACCCGCAATTAGGTCAGGCAAGCTGACAGAAGTGTCAGCCAGCCACAGCAACTTCTGTCAGTCACTGTAACCTCCTATGGTGACCTCTCGCGCGAGGGCTCACCAGAGGAAATTACTGTGCCTTTGTTTCCCCACCCCTCCCCAGGTCACCGAGACGTCTTTAACCCTTGGCGAACCTGGGGATTCCTTGACATATTTCGAGATTTATAAAAGATGACTTGAAAAGTGCACAATTCAAGCCATATTTCATAAAGCTTTGCCACAGACAAAGGCGTCTCGGGCTTTGTCCGTCAGGAAATCTTTATAAAAGATGGATTGAATTGTGCACTTTTCAAGCCATCTGTTACAAACATAGAAATGTTTAACACAGATGGCTTGGAAAGTAAACAAACCATAAGGTACGCACACACATATACAAATGCAATATATTTGTGTGCGTATCTTACTATGGTTTATGTACTTTTCAAACCATCTTGAAGTACACAAACATAGTAAGGCACGCAAACAAATATAAATGCTTACATTTATATATATTTATGTGCATAGAATTTATTACATATTTCTATGTTTAGAAAAGATGGCTTGCATACTACACAAACCATAGTAAGGTACGCATACAAATATATACATTTTTTGCGTACCTTACTGTGGTTTGTGTACGTTTTCAAGCCAAGCCCATCCAACAAGCCACACCCCCAAATGAGGGCCCCCGCTCGATTTCTTACACCACTTAAAGTCCTACCCAAACCTCTAGTCATATGATTTAGCAATCTTCTGGTAAGTCCCTCACCAGCGTACGTGACTCTGAGACAAGAGGAAGCGCAGTCAGCCCTCACAATGCCTCTATCGAAGAATCGCAAATTCCCCGTCCAGAGACTCCCAACTTGCATGGGACCATTTCTCGTAACGTCATACTAGTCACCAGCGTTAAGACCGCCCTTTCCTACCGCCACCCTGCAAGGTGGCCATGCCGATCTTCTGACAAGGACCCTCTCTCAAGGAAAAGCCTGTCCCTCTTAGAGTCAATGGCCGGAGCTCGCAAACATCCAACCAACCTTGGTACTTTAGGACACTAAGCCAGGATGAACACCCCAAAAAGTGAACTGTGAATATTCATGGGTCCCTGATTCCAATGTTTGGTGCCCAGCGGATATTCACGGGTCTCTTTTGGTAAGATGCACCAGCCAACCCAAACCCGCAAAGCAGCCCTACGCCCCCTGGCCCACAGCTCCACCCCATGCCCCCATATCCTGCACAGAACCATTTGAGTGCTGGAGATAGAACATTTGTAACATGCCCCGCTGCTCTGGAGAAGCCAGTGGGGCATGTTATAGGGCCATGTAACTGATGGCCACAGCCTACCATTCCTGGCATCTACCTTAGTGTTGACTTCTATAAGAACTTGAAATTATTCTAGGCGAACACTTTGTGGACCCTCGCACCGCACGAAATTAGAGTGGTTCGAGCTATCCTGGAACTTGTTCACTCAAGCTTACAGAACTTTGTCCACTCTCACAACCTTAACCTTCTGACTGCTCTTCAGATGTACCCGTTTGTGATCTCATTTCCATAGGAAGTCTTTGAATCCCTGGAAGTCAAAGACTTAATCTCCTGGCTGCAGAAAGTGCAACGTGGCCATAAGGACAGGAAGTGTCCATGTGCGTGCTGGGTTTCACATAGCGCTAAGTTAGCAATGCAGCACCCAAGTGCTGTGGAATAAAGCGCCTCTTGGGAGACACCACGGGACCATAGAAATGATGGAAAGTTGCATAGAGAGTTTCTAACAGGGTTGGGGTGCCATGAAATACATGCTATATGATTACATGGATGCATTGGTGGTAGGGACTGTCAGCATGCTTTTAACATGTGATCAATACATGGACCGGCTGTCTGTAAATGCAGTCTACCAGGAATATTGTGAACATCAGGAGGTCACTATAGCCTGAAGGCCAAACGTTTTTTCATAATTGCCATTTGTTTTGGACTCTGGACCACACTTGTGGACCAGGCTATTGCAAAGTCTCTCATTCTTCCAATAGATCCCTGCCACCACAAGGCTGGTAGGGTGGAACGGAGCCAGACCCTCTGGTGCAGTACAGAAACTGCAATCAGGACACACCAGCCATTTTGTTTGTTGTACTTATTCATAAAGGGCTTCCAGGGGGCAGTGGAGAGGGTGGAAGGAAGGACGGGGAAGCGATGGGCAGCTTCTGTTTGTAGAGAGGAAGTCAGGCCTTCAGTGCTCTTCTGGAGTTCAGGCAGCTGGGTTTCAGTCTTAGAGGACGCTACGGAACAATGCCCTCAGAACTGCCTTGAATATTCCCAACAGAGAACACGTCTCTAAAGTTAGAAGAGAACACCACTGGCTAAAGATAAGTGATAGGATCCTACTCAAAACAGTCTCACTGACATTCAAATGCCTTAACAACACAGCACCCCATGCCTAACAGAGAGAATGGTTAGCAGAGCCTCGACCCGCCCCTCCAGAGTGGCCAACTCCTTTTGTCTGAAGGTACCTAGATTCAAGCTAAAACAAATCTGGAGGAAGTAGCTTCAAGGCGAAATCTACTGAGTCCTGGAACGCATTACCGCCAGTTCTCAGAGCAGACCAGTCTTATCTCAGCTTTAGACGCAATACCCTAAATTGGCTGCGATCTAATGACACATGATCCCCTCCGGACCCAACTCTGCTGTACTTACCCATGTATCTGCCTCATGTAACCTACTGTACCTTTGTGCATTATTCCTGTTGCCTTACTGTACCCATTTTAGTGTGTAACTAAGCTCTAAGTACCCTTGTACCTTTGTTGCGCCTAGTTACCCAAGGGTTCGGTGCGCCCTATAAATCAATAAACAAACAAACAATCAAACAAACAAACAAACAATCAAACAAACAAACAAACAAACAAACTGGTTTAGAGTTCCATGGGAAAGAGCCTTGATGAGGGCAAGTGCTGCCCACAAAACCAGCTCACTTCAGCCAGCAGCAAGCTGGCCTCTGAAAGGAGACTGCAAGTAAACTTGTTTACTTGAGTGATCGACTCCCCACTGACCTTGACTTTCTTCTGTGTCCTGTCTTCTCTGTTGCGTCTTGTGCGTTGGGGCACGCCCTGATGCCTGCAGACTCCGGCGCAAAATGATAAATAAATAAAATGGCCAGCTGGCAGAATGGCAGAAATGTGCTGTGCAAAGCGGTGGCGTGCCGTAAAATATTGTGTGGTGAAGGCACAGGATCGATGCATAGTGTAGTTCCATCAATATTCATTGAAACATTTTCATGGCCAGAGTGTTTTGATCGGTTCTCTTAAGACCAGAAATGACGCCAGCATCATACAGTTGAGTTCTCCAGGTGGATGTTTAAGGGAGTTTTTAGGTAGGCACATGGTCGGACAAGAGTGTTTTCTTGGAGCAGCAAGAGTAATGGGATGATCCCAAGTAGGAGTTTAAGATGAAGAAAGACTGATGTTGGGATTCCTCCACTTATGGTACAGAAGACATATTGTTACCGAAGATAGCTCCTAGGGTGTGAATTGGTGGGTTTTCTACGCAGAGCATTTGCACGGAGGGCTGGCATGGGAAATGAGTGTTGCCAGGACCCACACGCACCAGGAGAAGCAATTTCAGCTGAAAGGCATAAAGGCACTGGCATTGAACAGCCATCCACTCGCATCTGTAGGAGACAAACGGGCAACGTGTGCCTATCCACAAAACTTTCGATATGGGGCCATGTGCCCACCTCTGAAGCATACCGCAGTCGATCCTACTTGTAGAGGTCAAGTATGCACCCACTTCCAGCTCATGGGTATGGCCTGTCAGAAAGGGGGTGACACTGCAGTGATGGGCTGCCAAAGATCACTGAGATTATCAAACATCATATTAAGATGTAGCAACTTTACCGAAGACCACAGACAGCTCACAGAAGACTCACAAGAAGCCCTGATGGATTACAATAGCTCCTTGCGTAATGAATGAGGTTGAGTACCTTGGCAGGGCCATACACCAGAGATAAGTCTGCAGTATGCCATTGTGCTCTGATCTCCTCTAGGTGTTTTGAACAGGTGTGTGATGACAACATGTTTCGGTTCGCAAGAGTCTTCCTCAGGACTCAGGGGTGTGTTGATGAAAGGGGAGGTAGTAGGAGCATTAACAGAGAGACCCAACTTGGCCATTCGTGTGGTGCATATGTCAAGAGCAATGTGCACACAACTCATATCTTCTGCCTCTGTTGCTGGGTGAACCCCGTGCTGTAAAGGCTTCTTTAGCAAATTCTGGTTGACCAATTGATATATTGTGCACAAAAATATTAAGGTGTGCAAGATGCACTAATACATCAAATACCACATGGAAACTCCTTCTCTATCCCTGTCGATAAACCATAAAAGGCGTTGAGCATCATTACTAGTTTGGTGGTAATTCCAGTGGAATTAACGCCATACCCATTTCCTGTTACTGCCCTCAAACCCAAAGATTTACAGAGGTGTTAAAACGGCCCAGAAAAGTCCCAAATTACCCAGAGGATCTGGAGTCAGTCCGAGCTAAATTCAATAACGGAAGTAAACAAAGTGCAAAACAAAATTCAGCTTTATTATCATCTAAATAAAGCAGGGACAGCATACAAGCATTACAATCTCAGAGCTGTCAATTAATTCAATGCAAAACAATGGATTAAATACTCAACACTCATCATTGCTGACGTTATAACATAATCTCTCGGTACAAAACCTACTGTGAGTGTGGATTGGTTAAGGGGATTGGCTACATATAGAATCTATAAGTGAGAAACATTTCATTGGGCTGTGACAATCTGATGGCTCCACCCTGGACCACCTGTAAATTGATAGGAGTAAAAATACATAATCTCATAAAAAATATTGGTTGGCCCACAGTTTGCTGGGTGGATTAATACCATTGACTCTAATTGTTTGGCATTCTATTAACCAACCTTGGACAATTGACAGGTCCTCAAGGCATGAGCCAGACAGGAGCAGGGAGAGAGAGGCCCACAGGCTGCTTTCCATTCAATTAAAAAAGATACCATCCATTATTCCTAGGCCATGAGCCAGGGGGATTTATTTGTACTTGACCTTGTACAATGTCTCGTGTCTGGGTGCATGTGAAGGGAGTACAGCAGATGCCCTAGCTGCGTTGGTTTCTAATGAATAGACAGTGTTCATCAATTATGGTCACATGGGATGGGACTGTGTTTGGAATTATTTTACATGGCATTTATTAGGATTTTAGCTAATATTAATGTGAATTTTATGGTGTCTTTGACCACTGCGGACACTTTTGAGTTATTCTACATGGACCTCTCTTGGCTTATAGTTTGCGTGCACCTGCCTAACAATGGTCGGTTGTGCTCTTCTAAACTTTATTCAATCTAGGAGTATACTTCTGCGTCCTGGGAATTGCTATCTCGTGCCTTTTCTGCAACGTTATGACCCTCCCTTATTTCATGGTAGCCTTGGCTCGGGTTGCCGACTAGTACCTGAGCTCTGCACGGATCTCCAGCATTTAATATTTTCTCAAATTCTTAAGACCTTGTTATATTGAAAAGCATGCTGCAGCTTCCATTTTGGAAAAGATGGTTGTCCATGACACTTGCATTTCTATGTTAGTGGGCTAAATGTGCGTGTAGTTCATGTTGCACTACATCTTATGTTAGTATTATTCATTTCTTAAGGATGCTATGTTTCTAGTATTCATGCAAAAAAGCATGTATTAACTAATGTATGTATTGTTCACGCTGAGTGCAAATTTGTGCTGTGTCTGATGCCCGCACATGTATTTTTTCAATTCTAGTTTGTTTACTCTTGCCATCTTCAATTTAGATTGTGTCCATCTCCTGCTATACCTGCCGGGGATATAGGCGGTACAGTTGCCTTAGTGAGTAACGCTTCTCACCTGTGCAGTATTAAGATGGGGGAGGGGCAGAAGCTGTGGATGACGCATTCATCTGCCTCTCAACAGTGGGATTACGGTTGGGGTAATGCTGGACCAATGGGCATTTTTTGTGATTTACTGTGAGTGGTAAATCCGCGGAGGTCAGTCTGGTGATTTTTGGTGGTAAACTGGGGGATTTACCTCTAAACTCGAAGTTCAGCTGTGCACTAAAGGGGTGCATTGGAATAACTGCCATTTTTACCCTCACCCCAGAACTTAGAATGAGGCTCCTTGTGTGATAGATGTGTGTGCACGCTGGCACAGTCATGTGGGTGGAACCATAGAAGCGCAGTAGACTTTCACTGGCCCAATGAGAGCAGGTGTGGAGTAGCGTCAAATCGCAAAACATGGAACCTGGATCCAAGCATTGACACCAGATAAAACAGTTGTGCTATTCTAGGCAACTCATTTATATCCCCTTGGGTCAAATTGTAAATATGCAAAATTTAACGATGCACTAACGGACTTGCATAGTGTGCAGCATAGTGCTGCTCCGTTTACATGTTGCCTCCCACACTCTCTCCACCATTGTCTAGTTTCTGTAGCCTGTTCTCAAATGGGCAGTCTCATTCAGAACAGGTTTGGACCACTATGGGGCATCCTCCAAATGCATGCAAAGCAGAGGCGTTGCTAGGGGGTCTTTTGGTTCTAGGCCCGGATAAAAACTCAGGATAAAAGCTCAGAGACTACAACCAAAAGGCTAGCTAGCACCGGGCCCCGACAGTCCTGACATTAGAGTAGCCCTGGTTCTTTTCCAGACCTAGCAACACCCCTGATGCAAGGTCTGCCCAATTTACTTGCAAGCAGCAGTTTTTTGTATCCAGGAGAACATGCCTTCCGCCAGCCAACTGCAGGAAGCGGTATTTGCAGATGAGGCGATGTGATGTGGGTCAAGCGACGATTAGTGCGGAGGCAGAGCCCCCAACAGCCCTGCCAACGTAGGTCTGTGCTTTAATTGCTCCCTCAAAGCACTCAGCACTAAATCCTAAAATAGGCAGATACATTCTAAATCCGGCTGAGAGTCGGATGCAAGGTTGCAGCTTTGCCATTGGGCCGAGCAGCTCCATCTGACTTTGCTTAGAGATGGGCCGGCAAACACGAAAATGACTGCTTCAGCATCGACAAAACAAGCATTGGTAAAGCCAACAGCTTAGGATTTCGTGTTGGCCTGAGAGAGACATGTTCCTGGCACTGCCATGATGGTACTAGCTGGCTATAAGATGGCAACAGCTGGGAAATGATGTTTGGACCCGGTTACATTATGACAGTGCCTGGCAAAGGTCTATCTAAGGCTTATACGAGAGCCAAAACGATTGGTTTTGTCCATGCTGGTTATTAACAGGAATTCAGTGCAAGGAATAGATGCAAGGAAACACATATTGATTATCCAAGTGCCTTAAGGCACACTTGGTGGACCCATTTGTTGGAACTATTACCTTACAGAAGACTGCTTGGAAATATCATAGGGTTCCCCTTAAAAGAACAGAGCTAGCTAAAAGAGACACTGGGGTAGGCATGTTTTAGTTTGGCAGGACCGGGTAGTGGTTGAGATTGGTCATGTGTGGTCAATGGGTGGATAAATATTCCAAAATACACAAAGCATATGTGTCCCCCTTAAAATCCCATGTCTCTCATAACTTCACTTTCCAGGCCAATTGATGCAACTTATAAGTAGGGGATAAAGCCCCACTTAGTTCCCAACTTCTGATTCCAGAGCTCTCAGGCTTCAAAAGGCCATGTGTGAGAAGGCCATCCAGTCCTGCTCTTTTCCCTTTGGAACCTGGGGCTTTTATTTCGGGTTTTTTCTTTCCCATATGAAATGTAAGCACACTACAAGTCCCAGAATTCTGCAGAAAAACAGGAATGAGTGGCCTTCTCACACCTCACAAAATGACAGGGGAAAGTTGAGAGCTAAGTGATTCTGGCCTCCCCGCCTCTTTAATAGAGTTAACCCTTTGAGCTCAGACTACAACATCAGTGAGCCCAACCTTACATCAAGAAAGCATTTTCATGTGCCTCTGTCTATAAACCAATGATAATTAAAGTGGTATATTGTGATATGCCTCTAGCCATTTTCCCTTCCAGCTCGCCACTCCCGTCTATGAAACATGACAAAATGAAAACAAAGAGAGTCACTGTAAATATTTCAGGCAAGGTAAAGGGTAATGCAAGGATATGACATGTTTCCTCTCAAAAAACAGTCACACAGAAAGGTGTGCAGAGGCTTGGACAAACTAGCAATGGAGCACATGACCAGCAGAAAACACATTTTCATTAAGCTATGAGAAAACCAAGGATGTTGATGAGCAAAATAAAGGCAGTTGGGGAGCAGGTGCAATTGGATCTAGGCCTAAACCCAGCCCAACTGTCAATCATTGCTAACACGTTAGTGCCTTCCTGTTTAGCCGACCCTTTCCCCCCCAGCCTCTTTTCCTTTGAAGTTGGCGAGCAGGTGCAAGTGGATCTAGGTCACGTGGCCTAAACCCTGCCCACCTGTCAATCAATACTAAACTGTTGGTGCCTTCCTGTTTAGCCACCCTTTTCCCCAACATAGGCAGCCCTCAAGCCTCTTTTCCTTTGCAGTTAGTGAGCAGGCACAAGTGGATCTAGGTCATGTGGCCTAAGCCCCACCCACCTTTCAATCAATTTTAAACTGTTGCTTCCTTCCTATTTTGCCACCCTTTTTCCCTACTTAAGCAGCCCTCTGGCCTCTTTTCCTTTGCAGTTGATGAGCAGGTACAAGTAGATCTAGGTCACTTGGCCGAAGCATAGCCCACCTTCTTAGCCCTGCCACTTCCTTTCTGCCCTTAATTCTTAGATCGAGGACATGTGTCGCCCGGGCGTCCGAAGTGAAAGGGCAGATGAAGAAAAGGGCAATTCCTGTTTGGACCTGTTCAGATTGGGAGGACCCAGGGCCTGAACCCGTTCTCAGACAACAGGTAAGCACACGCTGGCATGTATTTTCTCCCTCGGTCCCCACAGTCCATCCTCACAATTACCACGCAATGCCAATGTCAACATCACCACTCCTCTAAGGCATGGACTCTGCAATGTAAAAACCTCACCCACATTAGCCTCAAACCCATCATCACTCCCTCACCGTCCACAACCCGGAAGATGATGCTCACCAAAGTCCGCTCAGCTGTCACCCATGCAGCAAACATTGCTGACCTCATCACTACACACAACCTTAAAGCCATCTTCATCACTGAGACCTAGCTGACACCCACATCCTAGATGTGCTTGTCCCTAACAGCTACAGCATCCAACACAGTGAGTGGACGTACAAGACAAACGGAGGCCTCGCAGTCATCCACAAGACCTCGTGGCCCTGCACCAGACTTGATCTTGACAATATTGGATCCTTCGAAGTCCTCTCCTGCCTCTTTGTGCTCCACCCGACAGACACAGTCACCTTCCACCTCATCTACAGATCATCCCAACCCAACACCACCTTCATCAGAGACTTCACCACCATGTCCCTCACGCACGACAACAACATCTTCCTAGGAGACTTAAACCTCCCAGGCAACAAGGCCACCAAACCAATGAAGGAAGCTCTCCTCAGCCTTCTCGACACCCTCAGCCTCACACAGCACACAAAGACCCAATGCATGAGAAAGGAAAAATCCTCAACCTAATCATCCCTGCACTGCTTTCTTTCCACTACACCTTATCTCCTGCTTGACTGGTCTGGCCACCTGCCCATGCCTTTCAACATCCTGCACACCACCCCAGTCAAGCACTCCCAGCAGAAACCCATCAGACAAACCTTCAGCTCCTTCAAGAACTTTCCGCTGGAAGCCCTCACTGAAGACCTCGCCAATATCCACCTCACATGGACTGAACACTCCCATCTAAACTGTGACCCTCTACTGGAAGCACTCAACATCACCCTCTCAGCTTCCATCAACCAACACGTGCCTCTGAAACAATGCACCTGTAAACTGAAACCATCTGAACCAGGGTACACGCAAGGACTCAATCTCAGCAAAAGAGCCATCAGAAAACAAGAGAAAACCTGGTGAGGCTCCAGGACTGCATCCAACTTGGTGCTCCTCAAGGAGCTCCAAGCAACTAATCAACACAGCCAAGGCCTTCTACTATCAGAACACCATATCAGAAGCTGAAAACAAAAGCAGAGCCCTCTTCAAAGCAGTCAAGCACTTTGTCAACCCGCTACCCAAAACTGACATACTACACTCCATCGAAAAATCCATCACCATCAACACCTTCTTCATCAACAAAATCAGCACGAATCACCAGCACATAAACACCAGCTCTTCATCTCCAGACCCACCTCATAACTCCCCTTGCGAAATATACTCACCCTGGACAACATTCAAGACACTCTCTACAGAGGACCTGGTAGAAACCCTGGCTGCATACAGACAATACAGACAACATACACCCAGCATCCATCCTCAAGACCCGCCATGCAGATGCTCTCCTTCCCTATCTGGAGATCATCAACAGCTCCCTAACTCAAAGCACCTTCCCATCGACTGGAAAGACAGGACAAATTCTCCCTCTACTAAACAAACCCACTCTGCATCCCGACAACCTAGGTAACTATCGCCCCATCACCCAGCTTCCGTTCCTATGTAAGATCATCGAGAAAGCGTAGCAGCGCAACTGCAGCAACACATAGACATCAACAATCTCCTCCAAACCTATCAATCCGGATTCAGACCCCGATAAAGCACAGAGACAACAGCAAAACATGTGGTCGGCGACGCTCTCAACTTCCTTGACTGCCACTCCTGCCTCCTGGTTCTACTCAACCTCTCGGCTTCTTTCAACACAGTATACCACCAGGTGCTCACATACACCCTACATCGGTGCATGTGGATCGGCGACCATGTCCTATGCGGGTTCAAGTCCTACCTCACCAACTGCCAGCAGTTTGTTCAGATGGAATCATCTTGATCACCAATTCTACCCATCACCAGTCGAGTCCCGAAGGGTTCCATCCTCTTCCAAGTGATTTTCAATCTATACATGGAGCCGCTGGGAGCCCTGCTAGCCACACACAAAATCCACATCCACCAATAAACCAACAACACACAGCTATACCTTAAGATCAACTCCATCAAGGACATCCACTGGTTCAAAACCTGCCTCTCGCTGATCCAGTCTTGGATGTCCAGTGCATACTTGAAGCTCAACCCCTCCAAGACTGGGTTCCTACTCCTCACCAACAACACTGAACACCCAAGCATATAGACCTGGTTATCAACCATGAACTCTGAGGGCTGCACACCTTAGCTCACCTCCTGTACCAAATCCCTCGGTTTCCACGCCAACAAACACCTCTCCTTCAAGACACACATAGCTAAGAAAACTCAGACAGCTTGGTATCAGCCCTCTCTCCTGCAGAAAGTCAAGCCCTTCCTCCCTCAGGACAGCTTTAAATCCAACTTTCAAGCACTGGTCCTATCCCACCTGTATGTGGGCAATGCACTCCTCCAAGGCCTCTTGTTGTCCTCCCTTGTGCACCTAAGAAGTGTCCTACACGCGGCTTCACGCCTCATTAAAGGTTTATGCAAATACGCCCACATAGTCCGGCCCTCATCGACCTTCACTGGCTTCACTGCACGCACAAATCACCTTCAAGTCTTACTGCATCATCTGTAAGGCAGTCACCCTTAAGTCATCCAGCTACCTTGCAGAGAAACTCTGCATCTCCGACGGACAGTGCACAAGAAGCCAGAACATGTGCAGATTTGAAATCCGCTGCTGCAAAATGGAAAGGACCAGAAAATAAGCCTGTTCTGCCTATGACCCACGATTATGGAACCTCCTCCCTGTCCACATCAGACTCGCCCCCACGCTCCTGCAATTCAGAAAAGAACTCAAGACCCACCTCTCCAAGGAGTCTCTTCTCCTCAACAATGAGATTATCACGTCGCCCCATGCCACCTGACTCGCTAGACGTCGTTCACGCCTTTCCGCCACCCTGTACAGCTGTACCCCTCCTCTGTGCCCCTCTGTAGCCTAACACCCTCTGTATATCTGTTCTGTTGTCACATCTGAAAAGTGCTACGTTATGCATCTGTACTGTTGTATACCTCTGTAATGCGCTCCGTTATCCGTCATGCATCTGTACTGTTGCATACCTCTGTAATGCGCTCCGTTATCCGTTATGCATCTGTACTGTTGCATACCTCTGTAATGCGCTCCGTTGTCCGTCATGCATCTGTACTGTTGCATACCTCTGTAATGCGCTCCGTTATCCGTTATGCATCTGTACTGTTGCATACCTCTGTAAAATGCTCCATTACTTCTCAAAGCTATGTCCAAGCTCAATAAATACCATGATAATAATAATTATACAGAGGGCCTCATTACACGGTAGGCGGTAGGGATTTACCGGCACCGGTAAAATACCGGTACCGGTAAATCCCTGCCGCCTTACTACGAGGTCCCTTAGCGGGTTGGAGTTTTAACGCCTGCTTTTTGCAGGCGTTAAATACCAACCCGCTAAGGGACCTCGGAGCTAATTACGGCACCGCAAAATTGCGGTGCCGTAATTAGCGCCTTCCCCATTCCCATAGAGCCCTATGGGGCAGAAATGGGAATGGGGAAGGGCAATGGCGGAAGGGGGATTTACCGCCCCTCCAACCTTGGGATGGGGCGGTAAATCCCCTTTCCGCCAAGGCGGTGCCGGTATTTTACCGGCATGAGCTATGGCGCTAATAGCGCCATGGCTCACCGCCTACCGTGTAATGAGGCCCAGAATGTCACTGTTCAAATACCCGTTTCAGCACAGTAACTGCACTGTTTACGAATGAATAATTCTCTCTCGAAAATCAATATCATGACGAATCTTACTCATCGTCCACAGATATGAAGGTAATGAAGGCTAGGCGTCAATAAGGCATTTCGATTATTCATTGGATACAGCTTTTAATATTGAGAAACAAAGTGATGGTCACTCATGAAATAGTTATATGCAAAGAATACATTCACTCAATACAGTGTGGGTAGGACGAAGTTTGATGCTACTGCTTGTGAAGCTGCCTCAAAGAGACCCCAAGGGTGTGTGTTTGGGCATCAAGGGGCAGACACTGGGTGGAATTGCCTTAGGAATTAGTATGGTGGGTAAATAACCAAACACTTACACGCTATGTTTCCATCTTCACATGCAACCCCCCTTCTAGATTAACTCTAATGCAGTAGTTTCGGCTTAAAGGTGGCTCTGCAGCTCTTTCTCTTTGCTTACCGTATTATCCAGTGGTTCGCAGTCACCGTTAGTGGAAATGCATTGGGAAAGAATACAGAGCGGGCCTTAAAACAGAAATCATATTGTCCTGTGTTCGGTGTGTGATAGCCCTTTGAAGTCTATGGGTGAATGCAGCTTACCTTCAGGATGAACTGAGTACAGGGCGAGTAACACTCGCCAGATAGGGGTGAGTTGAGAGAAAGGTCAAGGGCTGGCTGACCCATAGGAGAATCAACACATGTAACCATAGTAACAATAGGATGGTCAGAGACTCTGAAAAGCAGGTTGAGCTGGGGCAGATAACTCTGTTCAAGATGGAGCAACATTTTCAATTTGATCATCAGCAATTGTGATACAATTTTCAAAAAGTGCAGCACAAAAATGCATTTTGTATGTGCAGTTGCGAAGTTTGTGCAGGCAAAATTGCGTTGGAACTAGTGAACATGCTGTTTTCACTAGTTATAGTGCAATGGACAATGTGCCAATGCCATTTTTGCACCATCCGTGTTCTGCTAGTAATCTACAGGAGTGTTGCTTGAATGTTATTGTTATGGTAACATACACCCGTCTGCGTTGTTATTGTGTTGGAGCCTATGGTGGAAGGAATGCCCCATCAGTTATTACGCCATGAGCACAGTTACACGAATGCTCATAAGGTGGGTGTCAGGTAGCAGGGACAACCCGGGAAATGTCATATTTGCACCTCTAAGGTAGTAAAACATGCTTATGGAGACAGCTCTAAGGTAGTAGGATAACCAGAAAAAAGACCATGTTGCCAATCCTCAAGTAGTGGGGAGAACCCAAACATGGTCATATGGGCAGCCCTGGGCTCTACTGAAAGGTAGCTCTCCCCTCAAGTACTGTGGCTTTAAAGTAATGGAAGGAAAGAAGTAACACACATGCTACTGGTGATATGACCATGATATGACGGGCAGGCTGCGACAAGATGACTTCTGCTCTGCGGGATGAGTAGTGGTTCAAGCACCTGCTCAGCCCCCCGACTTCTACATACCAACCGTGACCCCAATGATAAAGGTTACCAATTTTAGCGGAGGTCCTCAGATATGGGGGGCATTCTCATTGTGTTATCTTCTCTGGCATCATTTTTATTCTGCATGATCTTAATCGCATTATTAAAACCAGTGCTAATCTGTTAACAATGTAATCATTGTACATGTTATTTTATGTCTCAGCTTATGTTGTATTGAGCACTTATGTAATATGATTGCATTTGCTGAAGGTTTGTATAATCATCATCAATGCACAATAATACAAATAAATATATAAACAAATACATAAATAAATAAAGGTAAAGCAGGCACAGCCATGGGATACACCTCCTTCACCGTTTGGGTAACAAGGGCCGAGGGAAGCCTGTACTATCAGAAGTGGTGTGGATATGATTCAGTTGCAACCCAAACAGCAAAGTAAAACAGTCAAAATGAAAAGGAATGTCCAATCAAGGTATCACAATATATATGCATTCATTGAACATACCAATGTGCAAATAACTATAAAAACACTATAAAAAGCCACCTCTGTAAGAGAGAACACAGAATACGCAATAGATGGAACGATGCAGCACTAATGAACACAGGGGATGGAAAAGCAAAGAGCAACCGCAAATAATTAAAAAAGATATGTCTTTCAGTGGAAATGGTGCAAAAGTGACTTAATCAGTCTCTAGAGCGCAAAGACAGACCAGGGGAGCAGTTATGGGTCAATAGTAAATTGCTGCTGTTCTTCAACAGTTCAACAGCATCAAATCAGGTTTGCATCTGTGCTGCAGTGTGGGTTAAACCAGGTTCAGGTGGGGTGAGTCGTGCTGGGTCAAGCAGCGAGCTGGCCTCTAGTCAGTCTGAATAGCTTGGTGTGGCGTGACTGCAGAATTTGAGCCGTGCAGTTCCGATGGTTCAACAGGGTTGGATTGAGAGGCGAGGTGGTTTGTGACATTGGCAAACACTAGTTTGGGTCATTGAGCGATGCAATGCTCCATTGATTAGAGTCCAGGTCTAACAGTTGGATGCAGTGACCTTGGTGCTCCGGTGCACGGTTCAAAGAGACCACAGTAAGAGTCTGATCCAAAGTGGCAAGCAGGATGTCTGAGCCGCATAGGTGATTTGCTCCACTTGGCATGGTGTGACAGCAAGCCAGTTCGATGGGTGCAATGCAACGTTAGTTTGAGTTTGATGGAGTGCCAAAAGCATCACCAGCAAGTGTCACTGATTTGAGTGTGGTGAATATGGTCCAAATGTGGTTTTACCAGTTTTGTGTGGCAAAATATGGAGTTTGGCTGATCTGGTCCTCCAGATGCTATAAGAGTCACTACCTGGGTTCTAGGACAGGAAGAGTCCATTCAGGTTCTGATCTCACAATCGAGAGGGGTGTGATGCAGAGTGGCAGGTTCTGGTCCTCAGCAAGAGTCCCCCCCCATGTGCCTTGAGAGTGGGTAGGGAGCAGAGCTTGCCCATGCTTTTGACTGCTCCTTCTCTACCTCAATGGATGAGGTATTTGGAAAGATCAGCGCTCCCAAAAGAGGTTCAAATGAATTATTCCTTAATTGTTTGTCTAAAGTTGAATCAAAGAAGGTGTGGGAGACTCCCTCTTTCATAGGCAAAAAGCCACAGGTAATTGGACTAGAGGAAGCCTGATTTAATGGGTCCAATCATTATCCTGAGACAAATGCTATTTGCCTTCTGACATCATACCCAAAGTGATTTGTGCTAATGGAGGGGACAGGAAGGAAAGAGAGATATAAAGAGGAAAAGGGTGGTGGAATCTTCCTCCATGTATATTGAGCTCCCACTGTCTCCACTAACTCTGCTCCTGTCCTTGTCAATAGCATACAAGGCCCTATTGGTATGCAGCACTCTGGAGTCAGGCTTGCCTTTTGAGGATGGGTGTGCTCTTTAATTCCCATTTCCTAGGACAGCTCCTACTGGGAGGCTGTCCTGCTGGATAGAGGTGTTACTAGACCTCACAAAGGATCAAAGGAGAGGCCCATCTGTGTGACCAGACTACACATACCCCTTTCACAGGTGAGCTGGGCTCACAGTGCTGACACAGTTATGCTATCAATTTGATGTGCCTTCCAAGCCACTGCCATCATCAGATCTCTGAGGTAAGGTGATGCATCAGTATATAGAAAGAAACATTTATAAAACCAGTAGTTTTTTATTTTGTATCGCCTTTGTATAGGCATGTATCAGGTATGCAACAATTGCCATCATCTGCCCATGTCTTGATATGTTGTCCAGCAATTGTGAATCTGGGAGAGGGAGTGAAGCAATGTCTTCAAGGCCAGTGACAACTGGAGGTATTTCAAGTGGTGCAGTGTAAGGTTGTTCCTGTCTTAGTTAGTAGGAGTAAGCATAGTGGGTAAACCGAAACCCTCCTAGGAGCTTTGCAGGATACTTCGCCATTGATATTTTGTAAAATAAGTGAAAGTGGTGCATTTTAGCTAACCTTTTGGGTAATAACACAAATAGAAAAACATAGGATTTACAAGCAGTTCTGTATAAGAAAACATGAAATATTCACATACTTCCAAAGCCCAGTCTCATTGCCCACTGGTTGCCCCATTGTAAATTATAATGTACCAATGATTTACCTTGTCACTCTTACTGTCCCTAAGTTTGCTACAATATCAATTTCATTGCCCCAGTCTCACCCTATTACTACTCTTATTTTTCCGGTTCTGTTCAATGCCACTTTTACTGCTGGCAGTTCTCACCCGCATGCCACTCTAACTTGATCGATTCTGCCCCAGTCCACTCTCACTCCTAATGCTCCACTCACAGTGTTCAAACTCTGCCCTTGCGACTTCAACTGCCCCAGTTCAACCCCAATAAATCTCATTACCAACGTTCTGTCTCATGTCACTCTAACTGCCCCCAGATTGTCCCTGGTGATGTGTATTGCCCCCCGTTCTACCTCATGTCACCCTCACTGCCCCCAGATGGTCCCCAATTATGTGGATTGCTCCCTGTTCTGCCTCATGTCACCCTCACTGCCCAAGATGTGTATTGCTCCCCGTTCTGCCTCATGTTACCCTCACTGCTCCCAAATGGTCCCCAATGATGCGTATTGCTCCCCGTTCTGCCTCATGTCACCCTTACTGCCCCAGATGGTCCCCAATGATGTGTATTGCTCCCCGTTCTGCCTCATGTTACCCTCACTGCCCAAATGGTCTCCACTGATGCGTATTGCTCCCTGTTCTGCCTCATGTCACCCTCACTTCCCCAGATGGTGCCCAATGATGTGTATTGCTCCCCGTTCTTCCTCATGTCACCCTCACTGCCCCCAGATGGTCCCCAATGATATATATTGCTCCCCGTTCTGCTGCATGTCACTCTCATTGCCGAGTTCTTCATTTTGTTGCTTTAAATTCTCCATTTCACTTGTATTGCTCCAGTTCTGTTACCTCATGCCACTCCCATGGCGCCAGTTCTGCCCCCTGTCACCTGCATTGTCCCAGTTCAGACCCATTTCTCTCTTCCTGCCCCAGGTTTTACCCAAATCACTCTCAATGGCTCTGTTTTGCCCCACACCGCTCTCATTGACCCAATTCTGCCCATGTCACTCTCATTGGTCCAGTACTGCTCCACTGTCACTCAAATTGCCCCAGCTCAGCCCGATGTCTCTCTAACTACCACCATCTCTGCCCTATGCAACTCTTCTAGCCCCAGTTCTGCTCTGTGTCGCTCACAATGCCCCAGTTTTGCCCCATTCACGTCACTTTTCCTGAGTACTGCTGTACCAAGTCCATCCCGCTACCCCAGGTTTGCCCCATGGATGTATCTTTGCCTTAGTTTAGTCCCATAGATCACTAATTGCCTTTGATCGACACCATGTCACCTCACACCCCAATTTTGCCTCTGATTGACCAAGTTCTGCACGATGTCCCTCGCACTGCCCCTGTTTCAGTCCTATGTCACACTCATAGCATCAGTTCTGTGCCTTGCTATTCCAGCTGCCCCAGTTCAGACCAACAGCACTCCCATTGCCTTCACCCTGCCAGTGTTATATCGTATTGCCTCCAGGTCTGCCGATTTTGCGCCCCTTCCCTCAATTCACCCAATGGTCCCTCTCATGTCCTCCACATCTGACCCATGTCAGGCCCATTGCCTCTGTTCTGCCACAGATCCTCTAATTTTCTCTAGATCTGCCCCATGTCACTCCCATTGACCCTGTTCTGCCACTGGTCCTCTCATTTCGTCTAGATCTGTCCCATGCCACTCCCATTGGTCCTGTTCTGCCACTGGTTCTCTTATTTCCTCTAAATCTGCCCAATGCCACTCCCATTGCTTCTGTTCTGCCACTGGTCATCTCATCACCTCTAGATCTGCCCCATGCCACTCCCATTGGTCCTGTTTTGCCAATGGGAGTGGTGACTGTCCCATGTCACCCCCATTGCCCCAGTTCTGCCACGGGTCCTCTCCTTTCCTCTAACTTTGCCCAATGCCACCTCCATTTCCCCTGTTCTGCCACGGGTCCTCTCCTTTCCTCTAACTTTGCCCAATGCCACCTCCATTTCCCCTGTTCTGCCACAGGTCCTCTCATTTCCTCCAGATCTGTCCCATGTCACTCCCATTGCCCCTGTTCTGCTACAGGTCCTCTCATTTCCTCCAGATCTGTCTTATGTCACTCCCATTGCCCCTGTTCTGCCACAGGTCCTCTCATTTCCTCCAGATCTGTCTTATGTCACTCCCATTGCCCCTGTTCTGACAACGGTCCTCTCATTTTCCCTAGATCTGCCCAATATCACTCCCATTGACGCAGCTGTGGCCCATGTAACTTGAACCACATATGTTTTGCCCTAATAGCCCTTTCCTGTCCTCAAAACGACCCCATTACACTCCCCACACTGCCACACAATCACACAGCACACATTCAGACATGTATGGGCACATAAACACACCCACAGACACATACACAAAAGCATAAATACATATGCTCAACCACATAGGCACATGCAAAACACATTTGATTAAAACGTACAATGTTTAGTTTAGTCTAAAGCGCCACTTATATTCCAAAACTATCACAATGGAGTACAAGTAGGACGGAGATGGCATATGAGGAGGGACACAAAGCTTGTATGTGTTGCTTGGCTATTTATCCACCCATTGACCACCCATAGCCAGTCTATTCCCCATGGTCATTCCCACCCACTCTCTGAACCTACCATCCAAAACACAGCCTCCTGGGATCTCTTTGTGCTGGCTTCATCAAGCAGTAACATCACGCAGTGTGCTTGAGTGCCTACCACTGTCATTTCAAATCAGTCTTCTGGGAGTTAATGGCTTCATTTGAGTTGCAAATGTGCTACTGGTGTAATAAATATGTCTTAGCCAAGCGTGCCTTCAACCACTCGATTTATAAGCACTATGCATGTCCTTCACTGAAGTCCTGTAAAAAACAAGCATTGGCAAAGCCAACAAATGGGGCTTGCATATAGGCACTGCTATTATTTGCCCAGGTAGTCACACCTTGTTGCAGCTACCATTAATGGCCTAGTCGTACTAGTGCTGCAGTGCCTATCTCATGCCTATGCAAAAGCCCAACCTGTTGCCATTGCCGATGCTTGTCCTGGTTCTTGCATCCCGCTTCCCTGCCTGTCTCTAGTGCATCTGCAGACCTAGAAACAGGGAGGAAGGCGTTAATCACACACACCTCGCCCTGAGTTGTGCCTCTGTTTATGACCCATAGGGGCCCCTGAGGGCATATGGCATTCTGTTCCTAGGATGTCAGACGCCCTCAGGGTCACCTATAGACTGGGCACACCAGTGCCACCTGGTGCTTCAGTGCGCCCCACATGAGCAGTTGGGCATCATTTACACTTCACCTTCATGGGCACCTAGAGGATGGCAGCACTGTATCTATAGGGACTGGTGCTGCCAGCAGAGTGCTTCACAGCTCTGAGGCTGGCTGACGGAGAGTACTCTGCACTTCAGCCCCAGCTACCCCATAATGGGGGATGGGAGGGTTTTTGTTTGCTATTTATTTATATATGTATTCATTTATTTATTTATTTATTTATTACATTTATGTAACGCCCATTCCCGGGGGAATCACGTTTGTTATGGCATAGCATGCAGTCAACTAGTTATATTTGTTGAACAACCAGGTTTTCACTAGTTTCCTGAAAGATAGGTAGGAGTGTTGGTTTCTGATGTTGGGAGGAAGGGCATTCCTGAGAGAAGGCGCTGTGACACAGAAGCTCACACCTCCTTAAATATAGGGGTGGAGAGGGTGATGCCGACAGAGGACTGTAGAGTCCGCAGGAAGGGATTTTGGCCGATTCTATTGTTCAGGTAGAGAGGGGCTTCTTTGTATATGCATCTGTGTGCAATGGTCAGAGTCTTGAATTCGATGCGGCTTTGATGGGTAGCCAGTGGGCGTCATGGCTGGTAGCTGAGATGTTTCAGTGTGGCATAATACCAAGGCGGCTCAGAGGGCTCTGTGTTGCATTCCCATATTATTGAGAAACTGCCACTGCCACGGCGGTACATCATCTCCAACCTTTATAGCACTAAACAGAATGCCATGCTCTGTGCATCCTTTTGCAATACAGTGATTTGCAATCAGAAGGATAAAGCCAGCACTACATTTTGTGATGCAGTGCTTCACACATCTACGCACTCGTCAGCCCTCTACAATGTACATGACAACAGTTGGCAATTGGTGGCAGCACCACCAATCAGAAAGAACGAACACACTTTTTAAGACATACGCATCAGTCCAATGTTTCTGTTTTGAGTCCCATCTGCCCTTTTTTAGAAAATGCTGTCTGCACGGTTATGCTCCACCGCCCCCCTTAAAAAAAGAGGCGCTTTATTAAAAACAGAGTAAGCAGACAAGAAAGACAAGCAACAGCTGTGCTCCACTCTTCTGACATCTCACTGTGTCACTCCTCTCTATCTCTACTCTCTTCTTTCTCTTCTAGTCTGGCCCCACACACTCTATCTGTCCTCCTTCTGTCCACATGGCCATCATCTACTCAGCCCACTATTTCTGTCTCCCTTTACTTTCATATCACCCCTCCCTCTCTTCCACTCTCTACAATCTCTCGCTTCCTCTTCATATCACTCCCTCACTTATTCTTAAGATTTATCACCCCTTCACTTCCACCCTCTACACTATTTCTTTTCTTCATATTACTACTCCCTCTATTCTACTCTCTTTCTCTTCGTATCACTCCACTCTCTACTCCACTCCCTTGACTCTCTCTCTCTCTGTCTCTATTTCTCTTTATGCAACCCCTCTCCCTCCCACTCTATTGACTCTCTCTCTGTCTCTTTATATAACCCCTCTCCCTCGCACTCTATTGACTCTCTCTCTCTGTCTCTTTATATAACCCCTCTCCCTCCCACTCTATTGACTCTCTCTTTGTCTCTTTATATAACCCCTCTCCCTCCCACTATATTGACTCTCTCTCGGTCTCTTTACATAACCCCTCTCCCTCCCACTCTCTCCACTCTCACTGTCTCTATGTTTCCCTATTAATCACCCCCTCTCTTTCCCAGGCTTAATCGTTCTCTTTCTCTTCTCACTCTCTCCTCTCTTGCTTCCTCTTCATATTACCCTCTCTTCCCCACTCTCTCTTTCTCTTCTCATCACTCCACTCTATTGACTCTGTCTCTGTCTCTCTGTCTCTTTATATAACCCCTCTCCCTCCGACTCTATTAACTCCCTCTCTGTCTCTTTATATAACCCCTCTCTCTCCCACTCTATTGACTCTATCTCTGTCTCTTTATATAACCCCTCTGCCTCCCACTCTATTGACTCTCTCTCTGTCTCTCTGTCTCTTTATATAACCCCTCTCCCTCCCACTCTATTGACTCTATCTCTGTCTCTTTATATAACCCCTCTGCCTCCCACTCTATTGAATCTCTCTCTGTCTCTCTGTCTCTTTATATAACCCCTCTCCCTCCCACTCTATTGACTCTCTCTGTGTCTCTTTATATAACCCCACTCTCTCCCACTCTATTGACTCTCTCTCTGTCTCTTTATATAACACCTCTCCCTCCCACTCTCTCCACTCTCACTGTCTCTATTTTTCCCTATTAATCACCCCTCTCACTTTCCCAGGCTTGATTGTTCTCTTTCTCTTCCCACTCTCTCCTCTCTTTCTTCCTCTTCATATTACCCTCACTTCCCCACTCTCTCTTGCGTTTCTCTTCTTATCACCCCACTCTCTTGACTCTCTCTCGATTTCTCTTTATATAACCTCTCCCCCTCTATCTTTCTGTAATTTGTCACCCCTCTCTTTTCCCTCTCTCCATCTCCCTCTTCTTCTCAATCCACTCCCTATTATTCCCTATTCTATCCCCTGTTCTCTCTCTCTGTCACTGTGCTGACCACCCCCACCCGAGGCCACCACCTCTCTTTCTGTTTACCCTCTCCCGTGCTCTTTCTCTCCCTGTCGTCCTTTCCCTTCCCCATCACTCCCATTCACAGCCTCGTTCCCATTCACAGACGGATGCGGGCCGCTCCCCCCTCTCAGCCTCCCGCGGGTTTTTTATTTGCTAAATTTGTGTACAGAACTTGTCACTTCTCCCATTGTGAAACTCGGGAAGCCTCGGCTGCACAGTGCATTTAATTACGGCGCAAACCTGTCAGTGCGTCCCAATTTAGCTTTCCAGGAAAAAGTCGCCACACATCTTTGACGTGTGCACAAGGGGGAGGGGTGGCGTCACCCCCAGCGTATCAGACATGGAAATATGAATGGGAACAGCTGGCCTACACCCCTCAAATGACAATACATTGTGAGATGTGTGCGTGTGTGTGTCAGTTTCAAATGGTCCATATGTGTTAAACTACCAATATTAATTTACTGGCGATCCTGAGCTTGTGTTCCTGCAGGACAGCAGTAGGCCAGCATTCCGGTGCAGAATGAATGTGTCTGACCCCACTATTGGGAAAATGCGAACCTTAATAACCTTGCTCTACTTGATGGCATACCCCTTACCCACAGGCCCCAGAACCCAGGTTCACTTGTCTAAACTCCCACCAGGACCTATACTTGACGCTAGTCTGACCACACTAAGTCAGATATGTATAACACCACCTCTGGCCGACACATACATCCTAGTTACAGTTCTTTAGAGACAGCTACCTTTGTATCTCTACCATGTGCCACACTTAACAGAAACCTTAGACTCTGTGCTAGATTAACCAAACTGCATGAACCTCTCCATAGGTCTTTTCCCCCGAGCAACCTCAAAACCAACTATCAGCAGAACAGGAAACCGAGCCATACTAAACTGCCTTTGCCAACCTCTACACCCAATTCAGATGCCTGCCCAACTATTAATAACAGGCCTAAACCACCTTACACATCTACAACCAAACCCCTCCAAGTTAAAGCTGTAATGAAGACCCCATCCATCAAAGGAGCACTCCTGCTGAATGTGAGATCGCTCGTCGCCCATGCCCTACACATAGCTGACCTAATCATAGAAGGCAACCTTGACTTTCTCGCGATTAGAGACATGGCTACATAATGCCGCAGGACCTTCGCTTATGCTAGCCATCCCTGATGGCCACACGATAGTCAGACAAGACCAAGAGGGCGCAAGAGGTGGCGGTATCGCCATTATCTCCAAAATGATCCTCTCCCTCAGACTAGTCCCTACTCAATTGTTTCAATCATGCGAAACCCTATCCGCCAAACTCCAGATAAATAATTCACAATCACTTACTATTCAGTTACTATACAGACCTCCAGGCCCTCTAGGCACCTTCGAAGAGGATCTCCATAACCTACTCACTAATAAACTCAAACCATGTTCTCAATTACTCCTTCTTGGGGACTTTAACCTTGGTTTCCAAGACCTCACAGATACTAATGCCTTAGTGGTAGCCAATACGATTCACGCACTAGGCCTGACTCAAAAAGTTAACAATCCCACTCATTTGAAGGGGAGAACGCTAGACTGGATAGCAGACTACAACTGCTCAGCCACCATCTCTTCCATAATGCCCTTACCCTGGACAGAGCATTCACTGATGTCCTTCAACTTAGCCACTTCCAGACCCATTCCTATGGCCCCCCTACTAGCGCCACCATGTCTAACCAGAAATAAAAAATGCATTACTGCAGAGAAAGTTATCCCAGCTATATTACCCACCCTCAATGCACTACCAGAAAATCTAAATCCCAGTACCTTAGTGCATGAATTCAATAATATCATGCTCTCTACACTAGATAAACTGGCACCTCTCAAACTTAGATCGAGTAAACCCAAAGCTCATCTAAACAAATGGTTTACACCACAGCTAAGAGACCTACATATCCTGAAAAGAAAAAGCAAAACCACTTGGAGGCTCTGCCCTTCAAATGATAATAACGCTAAATTAACCTCTCTCTCTGTGCAATACAAAAGAGAAGTTAGCCAGGCAAAACGCAATTCGTACGACGATCGCATAGCTAAATCCAACTCCAGTATGAAAGAGCTCTTCTCCATACTAAAATAACCTGAGTCTCCAATCACCATACAGGACACCTGGACCAAGGACAAGTGGGTCTGGTGCACAGATATCCAACTTGCCCTAGCAAACAAAATTATCACACTCCAAAATAAAATTCAGCTAAAAAAAGAAACTCTGAAAATTCAGGATCCGCTTAAAATGCCTCACACCAATAATCCTTTGGCGCATAGCAACACCTTTCACTTCACCAAAATGTCTACCCTGGAAGTAGAAAAAATTATCCTTTTGCTTAAAAATTCCAATTGTAAAGGTGACATCTGTCCTGCCCAACTAATAAAAGACGCTGCCAGAGAACTATCTCCCTTTATCACCAAATTGATTAACATCTCCTGTGCCTCAGGCACCATCCCAGCCAACCTCAAACAGTCATGGGTGCGCCCTCTCCTCAAAAAGCAGACCTTAGATCCCCTCATCCCTAACAATTACTGCCCCATTACCACGTACCGTTTCTACTTAAGATACTGGACAAAGCAGCGTACAACCAGATTCAAAAGCATCTAGAACTACATAAACTCTTAGGAGAGAGACAATCTGGCTTCCGCCCTCTACATGGAATGGAACCCGCCTTAATTGATTTGAAATCCCAAATTGACGAGCTGAGAGACAAAGGGAGGACAGTACTCCTGCTTCTTCTAGACCTCTCAGCGGACTTTGATTTAGTGGATCATAAAGTCCTCTGTAGACATTTGGACTCTGCCGCCCATTTCTCCCCGGAGGCCATCAGATGGATTGAGTCACTCCTGTGCGAAAGAACTATGAGAGCCTTCTCTCCCTCAGCAGCTGCAGATCCCATCCCTATCTTGTGTGGTGTCCCCCAGGGCTCTTGTGTCTCCCCAACTCTATACAACATCTTCACCAAGCCCCTGTTTGATGATCTGGACCATCTCGGTATCACCTACACTAACTATGCAGATGATACACAGATCCTCCTCCCGCTTTCTGGGGATAATATGAAGGATACGGAATTGGTGAACAAGGTATAGCTTATCATCCAGGCATGGATGGCTACTCATGGCCTCTGCCTGAACGATGATAAGACTGAGTTGATAATTTTAGGCACCCACGCCAATATTAAAAAACTAGGCCAAGAATTCTCCTGCTTTAACATAAATGCGAATATCACCCAAGTATCCAAGGAAGTAAAAACCCTTGGATTCTATCTTGATTCCACCTGATCACTTGATAAACAGGTCAAATCCTTAGCCTCCTCTACGGCCTACACCTGCAAGTTGATAAGAGCCGGTAAACGTTTCCTTTCTAATAACAGTTGTTTAATCCAGGCCAGAGCTCTAATACTCTCCAGAATTGACTAATGCAATGCACTATACACTGGAGCCAGTAAAACAATTATTCAAAGACTACAATACCATCAAAGTCTTAAAAGACACAAAAACATTAGGCGCCTACATTGACGCCACTCTTACCTTATCTCGACAGGTAAATACAGTCAGATCAGCCTCTGCACATACCTGCAAACTCATCGCAGCCTGCAAACCATACCTGACCACTCCTAACAGTGTCACACTAGCCAGAACCCTCATCATGTCTAAAATTGACTATTGCAGTGCCATTTACCTAGGAACTAGTCAAGGGAACCTGAACAAACTTCAAATCACCCAAACAACACCATTAGAGCAGCATTAAACATCCCACACAACCACCACATCTCTGACTCTAGAACTAACTTACGTTGGTTACCCGTCAAGCAGAGAATCTCCTTGAAAACTCTTGCCCTCACACACAAACGCCTGGCTAACAAAGCACCCCCTTACCTTAGTAGTCGGATCTCACTCCATTCATCAACCCGACCTCAAAGAACTGCCCAGACCCACTGTTTCTCGATCCCAAGATTCAAACTCCAAAAAGCTGGGGGCACGGGTTTCCCTGTCCTTGCCTCCAAGCTTTGGAACACCCTCCCTGTCACCATTAGATCTGAAGACTCCTTTAACTCCTTCAAGTCTAAAACGAAATCCTGGCTTTTCAACCAGAACTGAGACACTCTCATATTTGCTTCCGCATACCTTTGCTAGATCCACATGTTCTATTCTATGCCTCCAATGACCAACATCGGGCAACTCACGTACTCAGATAAATCTGTATTTTTTCATGTATTCATGTTTATAATGTATGTATTGTATATAATATTTTTTGTATTGTATTCATGTATATAATGTATGTATTTTATATAAGTCTGTATGTAACCCTTGCACAAGTAACATGTATATAATGTATGTATATATATAACTCTGTATGTAACACCTGCATAAATAGCGCCCTGATGCCTCCAGGCGGGATGGTGCGCATTCTAAATAAATAAAATACAAATACAAACATTACAAAACAATGCTTTGAGAGCAGCACTTGGCATAAATAAAAGATCCCATATCACCTCCGTCAGAGGTCAACACAAATGGCTGTCCACTGATAACAAAATACAACTAAAGATGCTATCTCTGACCCATAAAGCCCTCAATACCTCTGCCCCCTGATACTTGATAGACAAATTTCACCGGAGAATCTCTCTCAGACCGACCAGAGCTGCTAATTCTAACTGCCTGATAACACCTAACTTTAGACTCCCAACGATCAGTGGAAATAGCTTCCCAGTAAAGGTTGCCAAAATCTGGAACCTACTGCCACGAGACCTGAGAGTGGATCACCCCTACCCTCGCTTCAGAAAAAATGTCATTCAACACCTCACCTCCACTGACCCTAGTTGACTTGTGTCGCCCACCTCTAATGTAATTACTTGCGGCATATCTGGCAAACTCTACCTGTATATTGTATATCTGTAATGCTATATCCGGTATATCATACCTTGTATATTGTATATTTTGTAACTATTTGTGATTTATAGATGTTTATTGTACATTGCATATTATGCTATGTTGTAACTATGTAAGCCTTGCATTTTCTTATAGCTGCGCCCTGCTACCTACGGGTCTGGTGCGCATAAAAAGTGAATAAAACAAACAAAGAAACAAACAAAACGTGTGGATTGTATGCATTTCTGTTTTAGTCATTTCAGCTCTATACACTTATCTTTCATACCCATGCCACACTATTTTATTGTTAAAAACGTGGACCTAGCTCGAGAGAGCGGAGCGGAGCTATACATCGCTTGGGCTGCCATCTTTTAACAATAGTGCAGTGCTGTGATTTGCGTTCTGTACATCCATTGGGATTAGACACTGCTCAGGTGCTGTTGAAAAAGCCACGTTTTGAGAGATTGACGAAATTGCAGAGTGTCCCCATCTCCAATTCGTTCACCCCTCCAGTGCGTGTAAGAAATGTAGAGCCCAAAATGATGTAATATTTATAGCTATGTTGCAGTCCATGTGCGGTGCCACTTTTCTATGGTAAGCCATGCCACTGCCCCGAAGGGGACCCCATCCAACACCACACACTCCTGGCATCATACCACATATGCCCACTCCACACTACCACTTGACGATACCGCACACCATGCAACATTGCAATCTCTTCCACCGAGCCCATATAATAGAAGGGATGCTGGGAGTTGTAGTCCGAAACATCTGTAAAGTCAAAGGTTGCAGACCCCTGCCCTGCAGCCATTTTCTGTCTCCTCTTCTGCACTGCATACTATTTCTAATAACGCCCTTTCTCTCCTACTATTTATTCGTAAAGCATACCAGAACCCCACCTGCATAGCACATGGCACGCGCCTCCCGCCATCTACTTTACCTACTCATCCCTTCCATGTACCACGATGAACTGCGCCTTTCTCTTCCTTCCAGCTACCACCTGCACATACCCACCCCTAATACTAACTCATCTGACAGCAAACTGAACACATGACTAGCCAGCTCAGTTCCTCTCACTGGTGGTCCCAACTCCACACCCTGCACTATGTAAATCTCCTCACCCAATCCGCCAAGGCATACCCCTGCAGACACTCTCCATCCAGTGCTCCAGGTAACATTCTGAGGCAGGTGGATTTGTATTGAATATGTTTGAAAATTGTGAGTAAAAGGGAATTGCATGTAGTACAAAAGTAAGTCCTATTCTTGTCTGGAGTATTTTTAGTGAAGTAGTAATATATTGAGCACGTTAAAGCAGGTATTTTTGTTGTATTCCATGCTTTCTTCGAATTGAGTTATTCCCATAAAGACACAGGGGTGCTTTTAGATGTAGGCCTGCTTACTTTAAAAATGCACATGTGTAGAGATCCTCCTGTCCAAGTTCGGGCCTCGAGGGCTGAAATCCTGACGCGTTTTCAGGGTATCCCTCATTAATATTCATGAGAAAAATGTACATACATTTAGAATCATTGTATGCAAATGTATCTTGTGAATATTAACATAGCGGGGTTCTGACAACCCATCAGGATTCTGTATCGAGACGTCCGGAGTCGGACAACGATGAGACAATTCAGCTTTTGCCATTTCCTTTTAAATGTTGCTTTAATTTCAGCAGATTCTGTGAAATTAACCCACAAATTAACAAGTAACGTACATACATTCCTCAAAAACTGCATAATTGCTACAAAATGCCAGGACGGGAACTCATGTTTTCCACTTATTTGCTGAGAAATAGATTTGCTGATAAAAACATCACACACATTAAAATGTTTCATGCTTATTTTCAGCAATTTCGCCAGCATCTTCATCAGAAAAGAATCCCTAATGTGTGTAGTTGTACAGTGAGGTTGGTGGATTTTGACTCTGCCTCATGCCTCCCCTTTCTTTCATGCTACTCACCTGCTCCCAGATTATTCAGGGTCATTCTGGAAATGCCTGTCCAGATCTTTCCTAATGTCTAGCCCACTGACTACTCCCCCATGATGTTACACCACTGCAGTGAGTGGTACAGGTCTTGATGTTAGATCTAGGTTTCATTGTGAATGTATAGTGTTCTTCAAAACTGAATACACATACATGACCAGGCAGTATTCATATTACCATTCTATTCTATTCTAGTGTATTTTTGTATAGCGCCAGCTAACTCGCAGGCCTCAGAGCGCTCATTACACTTTCTGCAACACGCCAGGGCCATATTACAGAAACTTTGCACCAGTCAAAGTGCAATTTTGCACACAAGTACAGCAGTACACCAGTTGCACTTGGGCAAAAATTAACCTAGTGAATATATATATATTGTTTCAATGTATTTTACACAAGGGAAATTTTTGTGGCACTTGAATTATAATGCAAAATGTAACTACGATGCAATTTATTACAATTTAGTGGATGCTATTTGCGTAGGAGAATCTCGAACATGCTCTGCACATCTGCCGATTTGCTACTGTGTACATTTGTCTTGAAGTGAATTATTGAAATCAATAATTAGGACGCTTTATAGAGTCAGTCCCAGGGCCTTAACAAGCAACATGCGCTCTAAAGACAAAGTTAAAAGTCTGAGCACAGCGAGGGCGTTTAAAATGTTATGGGGGTCCATAATGCCCGATAGTGGCCAAGATCCCCCGGCTCTATAAAGCTATGATAACCGTCCTTGATCTTTCATGAGAAAGATAAAAGCATTGAAAGGTCCTACATGATGGATGCAAGTTATGCCTGTATGCCTCTATAACTAAAGGATGAGGGTCCTTTACTTTATGCAAGCAATGCCGACTCCGCTTTTGGTATTTACTTTAATATGGGCATATAGGAGATCTTTCCCTAAGCATCATGGGGAATCGCCTGAAGGGACATATGCACAGACCTGTTGATAGTATAAAAATCCCCTCAGGTGGTCATGTGTAATTTGCTGCAGTTACACTCTGTGCTTCTGGAAGGTTTGAAATGTGGCATTCTGAAGAATCGGTGGGCTATATCAGTTCGTACAGTCCGTAGATTGTTCAATGAAAACACTTTATCAACGTTCCAAAGGATTATAATTCAGCAATAAGCCCAGAACCGGCGGGCCATTACTGCATAAGGTAATGCCCCTGCAGCCCATAGGTACAGTCCTGAGCGTAACAATGGCCTCAACAAAGGCCTCAGAAGTATTACCGAACATGGTAATGGCCTGCCGGCGAGGGGCTTATTGCCATTAGTACCCCGGCCCGTTACACCCAGGTACTAATGGTGTTTTTTTTGGTTGCGAGACGCTATGGACTGAGAAACGCAATCCGTTTTCCCTTTCCATGGCGGCCATAGTGAACAAAGAAAATGACCGCCAGGGAAGGGGAGAAGGGACTAGTCCCTTCTCCTTTTCCATGGCGGCCATTAAACTAAATGAAAAAAATGGCCGCCATAGAATAGGGAGAAGGGACTTCTCCTTTCCAATGGAGACCTGAATGAAATTAAAAAAAAAAAAAACAACCAAAGGCTACCATGAGGGACACGCAAGAACGTGGTCAGGCTTACCGTGTGTAAAAGGCTCGCAAACGTGCCAATCGGTGTGTTTGTTTCATTTAACATAACTCGCACCGGGTACTAATGAAGTATAAATATAGTTGGGTCAATTAATTGACTGATCAGGTAGCAATGACACATCCTATGAAAAAGGTTTGAATTGTAAACAACTTATGATTTTAGATGAATATATTTTCGAACACCTTTTTCATAACATAATTGTTGCTGTATTTGTTAAGCACACCTTAAAGTTTCTTGGTGCTGAACAGCAGATGTTCATTTTTACCCAATCCTATGGTTCTCATTTTTATCAAGATCCGAGGATGGATGATGGGATAAATGCTCCTACACGACACGGATTTGAACCTTGACCCTGAGATCAGCACAGATTCTAGGTATAGATGCTTCACACCATTGAGCCACTGATCCAGACATACGTGTAACCCCCAGTTACTGATATTTATTTTTGACAGACAGAGAGAATCTGAGTAGCTATAGGCCCATTTCATTGCTAGATGTGCCTGCAAAACTGTTCCGTCGTTTAATCTTGGATAAGATACAATTATGGGTAAGGAGTAAAAATCTAATGGATCCCATGCAATCAGGCTTTGTAAAAGGCCTGGGAACTATCCCTAATATCTTGACCCTGAATATGATTAAAGCTCAACAGGCTGAACGAAGGCAGCCCCTTTATATGGGGTTTATTGATTTCAAAGCCATGTTCGACTCTGTAGATAGATCCCTGTTATATAAGAAGTTAAAACTGTATGACTGCCAATACTCGCTTATGTCCCTCATAATTTTCTTTCACACGAACACAACAATGCGATTTCGTATAACCCTAGATGGTAGATTATCACCAGAAGCTGTGACAAAATGGGGCCTAAAACAGGGTTGTGCGTTGGCAGCCTTCATGTTCAATTTCTTTATCATAGATCTAGGTAGAGAATTTGTAAATTGTAATGGGGATGCCCCAAGATTGGGAGATCAGAAAATTCCATATTTCCTATACTCGGATGACCTTGTATTGTTGTCACAAATGCCGCAGGGCCTCCAACGAATGTTGCAGCGCTTGGGTGACTATGTCCATGTAAACAATCTGGTGATTAACACAGCAAAATCTCAAATAATAATGTGCAAGCCCAGCTCTGGTGCAAGGAGCCAGTCCCTCGAATGGGAGTTACAAGACACCAAATTATTAAGTGTTACCCAGTATAAATATCTAGGGCTAGCAATTAGTAATGTGATGTCAAGGTGACAGGATGGGGTATCAGCTAGGAATAGACTTCAGCACTTAATCTCCCTGTCAAGATTATTGATTAACAAGTATGGTAAATTTTCTCTGAAACATACGGTGCTGTTCTATAAGATGAAGGTGCTGCCCATTATATTATACGGTGTGGAAGGAATGCTGCCGCAAAAACGAGAGTACTGGGACACATTGGAATCATTGTATAGGAAACAGATATTATCTTTACCAAACAGTGTCCCTATAGCGATTATCCGTCACAAATTTGGGCTGTTCTCTTTACATGCCCAGGTACTGTGGAAACAGTGTGCGTTCTTTCGAAAATGTCTGTTGGGCTTAAAAAGTGCTAGCATCCTGGAGGTAACTGCCTTTAATCTTCTCAAATCTGGATGCGCATTTCCTGCGGCATGACAGAACCATGTGATGGATAAGATGGCTGAGGCTGATGTGACTATTGAGTTGTTGCTATCAAACCCTGATTGAGCGAAAGTTAAGATCTATTTAATAGATTGGGCTGAGAAAGAAACAAGATGCACACAACGTAAAGATTTTAATATCTTTGTCTTTAGTACGAAAAGATTTGATATCATGGAGTCATAACTGGTGAAATGTCCATCACCTAAAATCCGTATGGATTATCTAAGGTTCAGACTTAACTTATGGACGACTCGAGATGTTCTTTGCAAAAGGAAAATGTTGTCGTTAGAACACAATTATTGTAGGTATTGTTGTGTATCTCAACAAAGAGAAACATTACAACATTTGATAGTTGAATGCAAATCCTTAAGTGGAGTCAGAATAAGGTGTTTTGATGAAGTGATTGTATTACACAATGACATGTAGAGCGATGAAATATGGCAATTATTGTTTTCAAACACTCATGTAAGGGTGCAAATAGCGGTAGTGCAATTCTTACAAATGGTGCTACCACAAGTGAAAGAAATGTAAAAATCTACCTCAAGAGCGGAAACAACACTTAAATTAGGAGTTATGGTAAACGTGTTAGGTTTGACTGATTAATATTGTGCTCTTTTCTCTCTTCTGCTTTCCTTATGTGTTTTGTGGTTTTCTAATTTCTTTTATCGTTTTAAAAATGATTGTAGTAATATTGCCTATGGGTGTGTTATAACCTAGTGTAAATTTGTAAATTGAATATGATGTATTTGTATTTTTTTATGTGTCTTCTCATTCTGTAATTTTGTGATTATTAGTATTATTGTGTTAAAAATATTTGAAAAGTTGCTGTAAGTAACTAAAACAAGTAAAAAAAAAGATATTTATTTTTCAGACATTGCCTTCAGTTTCCCCAATTATCTGTATGTTTTGATGGGTTGGCTTTCTTCTCTAAAACATTGAGCCACAATTGGTGCATTTTTGCATTTAATTTGTGTTTTTTACGATTCACCACAAAGCTTGACCGGATTTTAAAATGAGTGTTAAAGAAATGGTTGTCTTCAATGGTCAAAATTGTAGCAATAGGCCACAAGAGACTCATCTGGGAACACCAATCAGAAAGAAATCACTTCATCCCAGCAACACCAGGGACAAACTCAGAGAGAAAAACCATGGATGGACTAGGCAATCAGGTGACAAGAGCATGTGACATCACTTCTGAACACCCGAAGGGCGTCCCAGTTGAGGGCAGAACAACAAAGAGTGAAGACCAGCCATTAACCCTCTTTGCCTCTTCACCTATGATCCTTTGCTTTTGCCTTTCTCCATGCTGCGCCTTTGAGTACCCCTAGTTTTCTAATTACAGCGCTGTCTCTCCACTCTGGGTACTACACACCCATTATGCATTCACTCCTGCTGCTCCTGCTGCTCTTCCAACTCACTTCTCCCAATGCTTTCTCCAATCATGTTACAACTTCCTCCTTTCCTTTCCCTATTATAAAACTCGCATCCACGGCTCCATCTCTCTTGCACCTCCTTCCAACAAACAAAGCTGACAAGCTAACCATACCTCCCCTAACTCCTATCCAGCTCGCCTGTCTTAATTTGAGACTCAACCTCTCTATGCTTCCTTACCGCATCAACTGAAACTTGCAATCTGGAATGCTCAGTCTGTATGCAACAAAACATCCTTGATCACCGAGTACTTTCCTATCCACCTCGCCTGTCTTCCTTTGAGACTCATCTTCTCTACGCTTCCTTACCGCATCTACTGAACCTTACAATCTGGAATGCTCCGTCTGTATGCAACAACACGTCCTTGATCACCAAATACTTTCCTATCCACCTCGCCTGTCTTCCTTTGAGACTCATCTTCTCTACGCTTCCTTACAGCATCAACTGAACCTTGCAATCTGGAATGCTCAGTCTGTATGCAACAACACATCCTTGATCACTGAGTACTTTAAAGCCAGCTCTCCTCCCTTAGACCTCCTTGCTATCACTGAAATCTGGATTTCTTCATCTGACGCTGCCACTCATGTAGACCTAGGTGCTCTAAACTATCCTTCATTCACTCTGCTCAAGTGACTGGCAGAGTTTGAGGCATCGTACACCTACTCTCTTCCTGCCCCAATGCCTCACAGATCTCCAATGCCACATCCTCTCCTACCTCTTTTGAATTCGCCATCTCTACTATTGCTACACCTCACTGAGTTCACATTATCTCCATCTATCGCCCTCCTGGACCCACTGGACCTTTCTTTGATGAACTTGGACAACTCCTTGATTCTTTTTCCACTAAACACCACCTCATTCTCTTAGGTGACTTTAACCTTCCCTCTCTAACCGCTTATCAGAAATCTGAACTTCAGTCTTTTTTAGTGACCACATTCTCCACTCTATCCATAACCTACCTACCCACACCGGGGTAATTATTTGGCTTCCTTATTCATCTCAACCTATCTCAACTACTAATACTACTGTGACCACATTGTTTCCACCACCATCTCCTTTCCACCTTCTGACCTCTCCTTACCACTTGCCTCCCCTATTGCTAAAAGGAAATGGAAACCTTCTGCTATACCCCCACTTCTCTCGTACCTACAGTTCTCACTCTTCTCCGTCACACCTGATGCCTCTTTCAGGAACACTGCCATCTGCAGCTTCCAATCCCTACCATATGACTTATTTGCCTCTCACATCCCACTGCTAACCTTCCCCCCTAAGTCTCAGCATCCGCAACCATGGGTCAACCCAGTGATATGCTCTCTCCCTACAGACATGCATCAGCTGCTGTGCAAGTAGAGATGTATCCACTCGCATGAGGACCTGCAACTCTCCCTTTCTTCCCTGAACTCTCTTAAGTCCTCTCTTGGTAGAGCAAAAACAGAATTCTACCTAACCCTGATTGGCTTGCGCTCCAACCATCCTTACCAGATACAGGACAGCCTGAACTCACTGCTCACTTCTCCTAAACCTATGACTATCAACTCCACTCTCACTAATGACCTAGCTGAATACTTTGCTGCAACCAATTTCAAAATTAGAGACTCTCCTGGCCTTCCTCACACTCCCTCCTCCTACATTCTACACTCCGCCTACTCTACAATCATCCTCTGCCTCTATCTCCCACTTTAGTCACATTAATACTGAAGACGTCCTATCTCTACTGATTAAGGCTAACCCCTTGTGTGCACCATTAGATGCTCTTGCTCCTCAGCTAGTCAAGTCTACTGAGCCATTAGTGGAATCTCACCTCCCTGAACTTTCAACCTGTCCTTTCGACTCTGCTTGCTTTCCCTCTGCTTTCAAAACACCCACGGTCATCCCTCTCCATAAAAGCAAGGGGATGACCAGCACCCAACGGCTAACTTACACCCTGTGTCTCTCCTTCTGCACTACACTAAAGTACTTGAAAGGGTTAACTTGAGCCATCTTACAAGTTTCATAGACATCCAATTCCCTAGTATTCCCTTGGCGCAAGCACCAACTAAATGGGCACCTGCTTTTGTCATCTGACCCTTCCTTGGAGGGGTCGCAGGGACCCTGATGGTGAGCCAGGCACTATAGGTAATTCAGGTACCACCCACATGGAGTGTGAGGCCAGAGGAGGGACTCTCTGGGTGGTTCCATTTTGCTAGGTGGTCTCATGCAGGCCGCCACACTATCTCACGACTTCATGCCAGGGTGCCTCTCTTCTACCCGCCTTACCGGTTTAAAATTCTTATCTTTACTTATCATCCTACCACTACTTAACCTTTAAACTTACATAATATTCCCATAGAAACCCTTACTCCCTACTTAAGATTTAACCTACTTGACAATCATTAAGTATATACATATAACTACAAACACATATATATATTTACATACAACATATAACACACATAATAAACGGTGGACTGCTGTCAGTCACCATTTTTCCAGTACCTTCCTTAGGTCTGCCTCTGGTGTCTCAGCAGGGCTGGAATAAATGCTGACTGCGGGACTGGCTGTGTACTAGTCCCAGGGCTGGCTGTGTGCTGGTTGTCAAGCTGGGGGCCTGTCCCCTGATAAGTGGGGCTCCGCCCCGCTTCTCTCTTCAGGGTAGTCCCACCCACCACACGGGGACACTGTAATGACATGCTCTTCCTTGCTTCCAAGAAGCCCCCTGCATGAGTACGGGTCCGCCAATGATCATCACTGCTCCTGCAGAGTTTTGCAATCTTCTGGGTTGGCCCCATTGGCTGAAGGGCCAACCCACACTCATCATTGTACCCATGCATGGTCACCATCTTCAGAGTGGTGATCCCGTTAGCATGGGGCCACCCCACGTCACTGTGCAGCCCACAGCATCATCTTAGCATAGGCAGGGTCCTCTGCTGTCGCTCTCTCTGCTGCACCCACGGCCATTTTAACTTCAGGCGTCATCCCCTTGGCAAAAGAGGATGCAGCAGTTGATCACCACCATTCCCTGTGGGCTGTTGTTGGCCCACCCCCTCTGCCATGCATCATAAGACGCAGTGGGCAGGCCTCTGATCTTTACCAGGCCGCCCCGCTGGGCAGCCGGTGCTTTTAGTCACCCGGGCCGTTCAACGGAGCAGCCTGGGACATCCTCCCTCCTCTTCTTCAACCGAGGTGGCAAATAAGGCCAGCCCAGGACTTCTGTTCACTGCTCCACTCTCCTGAGAGGAGCGGACATCCCCGTTCTTCACACCCCGGGCTGTGCCTGACTTATCCCTGGCCTGGAATTACTTTTATAAAAGGCCAGCATCGCTGCCCATTACCCGGTCAACAAGTGGAACTGCCGGGCTGCCCCCCACATGCGGCCCATGCTCAGCTGTTCTCTTCGGCTCAAGCAGCACCATGCACACTGGCAGGAACCTTTATAACGCTTGATCCGTCCGGTGTGGCCCTCGGTAGGGCAGACACTGCTACAGCCCGGGAAAGCCGAGCTGCCCCTAGCATAAGCAGCTCGTTTAGCCTCCTGGGAGGATAGCTCAGCAGTAACGTGCTTGCCTTGGAAGCAAGACAACACGGAGCACCACAGGTTTGATCCCCGGGTCTGTGCTTAGAAACCTCTGGGTATTAAGCGCGTTATAAATAACCTATCATATCATATCTCGTGCATCGCCTGGCACCATTTATGGAATTAGGCCCAAGGGGGGGCTGCTCAAGGCAAATAAGTATTTTTTTCTGCCTTTCTCAGCTCCTTTCCCAAACTGTCCTTAGTAACTATTTTTGTTATAATTCCTGCTGGATTCATTTCTCCCCTGCCCACCCCTTCCTGGGCAGGGGAGTCCTAATCCACTGTTATCTCTGTTTTCTTACTTTTTCAATATTCCATTCATATCAATATTGATACACACATATGCAGGCACACAGATAAATAAAACAGACTAGAAATTAAATAAAATGCTTTTATGACCCTGTTGTCTGTGTCTTTATATCTAGGTGTCCCCTTAATGGACAAGCATGAAGCCCCTATTAGCTGGGCCCCATTGGGCCACCGGCTACATAATCCAGCCCAGAGAGAAAACCAATCAGCTTCTTCAATGCTAGACTGAATCCTGGAATATATGCCTGCATTAGGGCAGAGTGTAGTGCTGTCCTCCCGGACTTCATCGTGCTGCCTCTCTCTTCCTGCTCCCCCAGCCACTCCAACCCACACCCACGTTTACCTGCCAGACCTTCCAGAAGTCTGCTATTTTATCCTCCTCTTCCTCCTCCTCCTCTTCTGCCTTCATTCTTTCCATACCAGAGCTCGAGCTCTGTCTGCCCACCCCAGCTGCAGGAGCAGCTCCTCCAACACCTTCACCCTGCTGGGTGTCAAGGTAGGCTCTAGGCATCATTATAGAGCCCAAGCCAATATCGCGGATGACTTCGCATCCCGCGACTTATTTTATAAATATAATCGTATCCCCGGCTGTAGCAAAATCCACCCGCAGCTTTTGCAAATGAAATGCGGATTTCCTACGTTTTTACTAAAATCGAGTGCAGCCGCCATTGTGCACCACGAGGACCCTGCACACTCCATGATGGCTGCCCAGGCCTCCTGCACTCTCCCCAGCCAGTGCCTCAGACCCAGGAGCCTTGTGATTGGCAGCCAGTTCCAATAACCAGCCAATCATCTCTCGCCGGCAGGCGAGCGCCGGCCCACGAACAACAAAGGCACAGGAAGAAAGGCACCTGACTGAGCTGACCGAGCGTGCCACGCTGCGGGCTGCCCCGGGTCTAAGCTCCCCTGTCGTGCCTTGACTCATCCCCCTTCAAGGATTGCTGCTATCATGGTGAGACACTCAACAGACAACTCTAAATGCTAACTTCCACAGTATGATACTAACAGCCCCTCTGCATTCAAAGCAGTGACTCGCCTCATAACAATTAAGTATAGCGTACTACTCGCACTGCCCTACCTTCTTCCTGTATCCATATGTGTCACGCTCTATGCATGGATGTGTTGTACTGACTATTTGACCGTGAACTCTACCGTTAGAAAACACCATGTCGTGCCGTTTAGCATTACTTACTACATTTAAACATTGCACTGCCATGTCTCTTCAACGTTCCTGCTAAATCATTCAATCGTTATATACACAGTAGTACATAGCCTGCCTGTAAGGTTTTGAGTAAGCCCTGCTACTGTAGCCATTTCGAGCACATAGATGCACTGTTGCACTTAGACTGCATTTAGACTGCTTTGATGTGTTTAGTCAGCCCGGTTATTGCCATTACCAGCACCTAGGTGCACAGTCGCTTTTAGACTGCTCTGATGTGTTTAGTCAGTTCTGCTATTGCCATTTCTAGCACATAGGTGCACAGTCACTTATAGGGCCTCATTACGAGTCCGGCGGTAACCGAGTTGGTAAAACCGCCTGGTTACCGCCGAACTCGTATTACCATTCCGCCTCCGTGATTCCCGGAATTACCGGGGCATTACAACCCCGGTTTTCCGGGAATCACGGAGGCGGAATGGTGTTAATCCCCATTCCCATTGAGTCCTATTGGACTCAATGGGAATGGGGATCATGGAAACACCGGCAGCATCTCGTAATGCTGCCGGTGTTACCTCGTCCGCCTGCAGGCGGGCGGTGTTAAACCCACCAGGTCAAACCTGGCGGGAACATCACTTCCCGCCTGCAGGAGTCGGGATCAGGCGGTCCGGAAACAACGGTGGCGGCGGCTTTACCGCCACCATTATTTCCGGACCGCCTGATTTGTAATGAGGCCCATAGACTGCTCTGATGTGTTTAGTCAGCTCTGTTATTGCCATTACCAGCACTTAGGTGCACAGTCGCATTTAGACTGCTCTGATGTGTTTAGTCAGCTCTGTTATTGCCATTACCAGCACTTAGGTGCACAGTCGCATTTAGACTGCTTTGATGTGTTTAGTTAGCTCTGCTATTGCCATTTCCAGGAAAAAGGTGCACAGTTGCATTTAGACTGTTTGGATTGTCGTTAATAAGCCCGGCCTTTGCTATTACTTCTTAGCACATAACTGCTTTAGTACCACTAGCTCATTGGTAATGTGTTAAGTAAACGCTCCTGTCACTGCCTAGATTTGCATTTCTAGATCCCCCAATCACTTAGTAGCAGCCTTTCTGTACTGTTACTCGCCCAGACCCATTCCACAGGTGTGACATTCCAGTTACCCTACGGCTAGCCGGCACCCAGCCAGCCCTCCTCACTCAACTAAACCATGCCAGGTTGGTTACTACTCATGATGTTTCCATTTTGTATTGAACCCTATGATACTCCCTGCACAGGCTCCCACTTTATTATCCATGATAATGGCCTCTCCAAAGCAGCATGCCCCGCCACCACCCCATCCCCAGCCCACACCAATCCGTTTCCCCAACATCACCATCTGATTAATGGTCCTACAGACCACATAGGGATCCAAAAGCCACAAAGAACCAGCTCACCCTACTCAACTACTACCAATAAACCAGCTAAAATGACTATTCCCGTCCTCAGCTCACTTAGACGCTCCAGACCACCACCACGTTATGCTCTCCGATCAGGAACCACCCTAAAGTCAAGCAAACAAAACAAATCCCTCTACTAGGACTCTTAAGAAACCAAAGACTCAGATCCCGATTCTTAAACCATCCTAGCATAAGTGCCTCCTCTACCTCTGCCATCACAGGAAGCTCTCCTTCACTAGTGACCCATTTTAAATGCCCCGAAAGGATCACCACACCACCACAAGAACCATCCCCTCCTTTCCACCTCAAAGCAGCACTCATTAATGCACGGTCCATACCTGTTCATGCCACAGAAATACATCACTATATCACTGAACAACAACTTGACCTACTTATAGTGACGGAAACCTGGCTCCACCAAGCTTCCGAACCCTCACTCTCTATTGCCATTCCTCCAGATTACACCATCCTTAGGACTGATAGAATAAAATCAGTAGGTGGGGAGTATCTATTATTGCCAAAACCCATCTCAAAATAAGAACCTGCCCTATCGAGAACCCAGACGGTTATGAAGTCCTGCTAGCTAAATTATCTACAAACCATAAGACTACCATAAACATAATAACTATCTATAGAGCACCTAACGTTAAATCTCAGCCAGAATTAGCTATACCACTACTACTAACGCCACTTATTAAACCAAACACAAAATGTCTAGTCCTAGGGGACTTGAATTTAGGATTCAATGAGACCAGAAAGCAGAAGCACTACACAGTGCGCTCAAAGACATGGCATTCACACAACTAGTGAATGCCCCTACCCATACAAAAGGGAGAACATTAGATTGGATACTACCACTCAATATCATAGTATCCATAGACTCCATTAACCCGATACCCTGGTCAGACCATAACAGTATACACTTCTCTATTTTGTGTAACGAACCAGACCTACCTAAAACTATCGTTGAGGAATCTTATGAAACAAGAAACATCTGGAAACTTACAGTAGAAAACCTCAACCTTCTATTAGCCACCTCCCTTAATAATGAAAAGATCAATACTGAAAACCCCTGTGCCCTAGCTGAAATTTATCATAATTGTCTCACCAGTACAATTGATACCCTAGCACCTTGTGTGAACAAAACCAAACGCAAGGATAAAAAATCCTCTTTCTGGTTTGACGAGAAACTAGTCTCTCTTAGACGGATTAAAAGATCGGTCTAACACCGGCTAAATAAAACCCATACCTTAGAAGCTATGGAAGCATTCAACTCTGCAAATAAAATCTATAAATCAGCTATCATTACCCATAAAGCAGATGCCTTCAACACCAGAATCAGTAATGCATCCTCTGAGAGCAAAGAACTGTTCACCATACTCAAGGAGTTGGAGAATCTGATCCCTATAATCAACCCAATCCAACCAAATAAAGAATGGTGTACCACCATCCAAGATGCCCTGGCATCTAAAATCAAACTATTACAAAATAAAATCATCTCCAAAAGAAATCTCCTTTCTGATAAGCCTTCCACGTCTAACCAAATCTCCATGAACATAGTAGACACCACCCCTCTCTTCAACTTCTGACCAGTCTCACATGATGTAGTACTTAATACTATATCCAAACTTAAAGCTTCAAACTGCAAAGGAGACAATTTTCCAGCACACCTAATCAAATTATGTGCCCCTACTCTCACACCCATAATTACCAATTTTGTGAATGCCTCCTTCCATACCAATCATGTCCCAGCTAGCATTAAAGCGGCATGGGTCACCCCTCTACTAAAAAAGCCTACATTAGATCCATTAGTGCCCACAAACTACCGGCCCATAACGACTGTCCCCTTCCTACTTAAAATTATCGACAAAATAGCCTACAACCAAATACAAACTCACCTCGAACAAAATAACTTACTAGGAGCCAGACAATCTGGCTTTAGGCCTAACCACAGTACGGAGAGAGCCCTCTTGGATTTGAAAATCCAATTGTACTCTATCAGAGACTCAGGCAAACTGGCCACCCTACTGCTACTGGACCTTTCAGCAGCATTCGACCTGGTACACCATGACAGACTATGTGACACCCTAAAAAAAGATTTTAATTTCTCCATTAACGCTACTCAGTGAATCAAATCCTTTTTAACGGACCGCACATCCAGAGTTGCCATCGAAAACTATGCAGCAGGCCCTATAGTAGTACCCATAGGAGTCCCCCAGGGATCTTGCCTCTCTCCCACCCTCTACAATGCATATACCAAACTCCTATTATCGGCTCTTGACGATATGGGTGTCATCTACACCAACTTTACAGATGACACCCAGATCCTCATCCCCGTTACAGGTGACTACACCCAAGACTTCGACACTATAAATAAAGTTTATTCTATAATTCAAATGGATGGCCCTAAACAGTCTCTGCCTTAACAACAAGAAAACGGAGGTCCTCACTGTGGGCTTCCAAAAAAGAATAAGCACCCTCCACACTAACTACTCTCACATCAATATTGACAGTACACAGATCCCAGTATTGAAACAAGTTAAAACTCTTGGTGTATCTATAGATGCCAACCTCACTATGCACAAACAAATAGCAACCCTTTCCCCGTCCACAGCCTACAGCAAAACGTATTGCTCTCAGCCGCCAATTTCTCACCCCCACAAATTGCTTTACTTTGGCCAGAGCGCTGATTTTAACGAAATTGGATTACTGTAACATCCTCTTGCTAGGAACTTCCAAAACCAATTTAAATAAAATCCAACTATTACAAAACAAGGCCCTTAGAGCGGCTCTAGGTATAAAGAAATCTGAACTTATATCTATCATCAGGAGAGAAAACCACTGGCTGCCAATTGAAGCAAGAAGCATCTTCAAAACACTCAGCACCGTCTATAAATGCATCACCAACAAAGCGCCTAGCTACCTCAACAACACTATCAAGAAAACAGTCTCCTGTAGAACACAGAGATCTAATAAACTGGCCCTCTTGGAAGTTCCTCAATACAGAAGAGCAGGAGGAAGCAGCTTCAAAGTCCTAGCCCCATCGCACTGGAACGCACTACCCCTTAGTATCAAAAATGAGGACTCCCTACTAAGATTCAAAAAAGCGCTGAAAACTTGGTTATTCAACAAATATTAACCTCAACTAGTCCGATTCCACCTTAGTACTTGAATGCTTCTGGTTTACCGCCTTTCTTTGAATCTAAACAGTAAATGTAGTCCCCATGGCCCTCACGCACCTCCAGGGGTCACCTCTAGATCTGCAACTAGTGTTTAAACAAAATTTGACCTGCTACTTCGACCGATTGTAACTTAGTATAACAAATGCGATCACATGATTTATTTGCAATTCAGTATAAAATATGTTCTATGTGATGGCAACTGTAACCCTGTATAAAAATTCTACAATTCATTGAATCTTCGCCGTGATACCCACGGGTCTGGGCGAGTAACAAATATAATAAATAAATAAAATAATTAAATGTGAAAAGACAAGTGCAGCATCCTGTGTCTTCCCTGTCTGAATGGAACTTTGTTACGTGCCTTCTCTGCGGCCTATTGCGCGCCTTGAGGCCTGTGGGCATGTGGCGCGATGGTACAAGAATTCTTAATAAATAAATAAATACATATATTGGCGTGTTCCTAGAGTGTTCTGTCCTGTGTGTTCCAAGTTTGTCAGTCCAGAGGGTGATATGCCTGTCTCTACAGTGTGGCTACCTGGGAACTCTGTCTCCAAATTACCTACCAGTACCTGCCACCTGAAGCTCCTGGACATACCAATAAAGGACACTGCCTTCCACTACCGTCTCCTGGTCATCCTCGGTACCCGGAACAAGGTACTCACTCCAAATCCCTCTCGCATCTTCATTGCAGCCATCTTGCCACAGTTTAACCCGTTGGCGCAAACATCAGTTCACACATTTAGCAAAGATAACATGTTTAGCTTTAGTAAAAGGCACTAGTAGCACCGTCAGAGACATGTCGGGGTGCTAATAGCATTACGTCCGGCCTTTGGGGGCATTAATGGACGGTAATTGCCCTGAACCTCCGCAGAGTCGCTTGATTTTCTGGGGCCTCGATATCCCTGAACGCAGAGCTTAGTGCTATAGTCAGTACCAAATTGAAGGTGCGCTGTGGCGCCTAGTAAGAATGTTAAGCTACACCGCCTGCAGCTGCTGCCTTTGCCGGTCACAGGTGAGGGGAAGACAGGGAGAGCAGCAGCGGTGACGTCACAAAAGGACTCCAAGCCCTTTAATAGGGGAACAGAACTCAGTGAAGGGCAGGGATGGCCACAAGACCAAAGCAAACACAATAGGCATCCTTAGGCGTAGGGTGGCAAGCAGGTCAACACAATCCTACACAAAATAAATGCTTAAAGAGGCCAACAAGCAGAGGCTTTAGCGCTCTCTTCTACCTCACAGGGGACACTTGAGCTGGCTCTCAATTATTCGAAGAACCATAATTGGTCTGTTTAGACATACGTGTGTTCACCTTGACATTGGCAGCATGTAAGCCAGGAATTCTAAAATATCTAATGCAAAAATGTCTGCTACAAAATAAATAGGTTATATTATCTACTTCCAGAATGTAGAGAGGAAAGGGTAGGGTGACGTTTAGGGGCATGGGCTTTCTGGGGTTCGGCTGGGCATGTGGCAGGAGTGTGGGGGAGAAGGTAGAAGAAGGATGGGGTATGGGTTTGGTTGTGCGAGGTTAAGTGTGGGGCGGGGGAGCGGAGGGGCGGTAGATGATAGGAACTGCCAGAGGCTGATGAGCTTCATTGACACGTGGGATGCAAAACATAAACGTTGCATTTTTGGAGATTTTTTGAATGAAACAATAGCAGCAGATATTGTAGTCTGAGTTAAAAAAATAAAATGTTTGCAGCAGGTATATTTGCAGTACATATTTGAACATAGAACCGCAATGTATGATAAACAAGAAGACTGGGCTGAACGTTCTGCAATTGCTTCATGAAGGCTGTTTTTAACAGAAATATTATTGGGGGAGGGTCTGGGATAAATCCTAAACCAGAGTTTTGACAGGCCGCTGTCTAAGTGTGCTGGCTGAGGTCTGGATGATCGCTGGGTCTGTATCCAGGCATGTCTACGATAATGATGTACTAACCTGTAGCAAATAGAGTTCAGCAAACTTCCCCTTTGAGCTTGCTCCCTGGTGCGGGGGATGCTGGGTGAGTGTTCTAGGAGTGGTAGTAGGAAGCGTGCTGGCTGAGGTCTGGATGGTCACTGGGTCTGTATCCAGGCATGTCTACGATAATCATGTACTTACCTGCAGCCGAGAGAGTTCAGCAAACGTCCCCTTTGAGCTTGCTCACTGGTGCGGGGGATGCTGGGTGAGTGTTCTAGGAGTGATAGTAGGAAGTGTGCTGGCTAAAGTCTGGATGGTCGTTGGATCTGTATCCAGGCATGTTTACGATAATCATGTACTTACCTGCAGCAAAGAGAGTTGAGCAACTTCCCCTTTCAACTTGTCCTCTGGTGCGTGGGATGCTGGGTGAGTGTTCTAGGAGTGATAGTAGAACGTGTGCTGGCTGAGGTCTGGATGGTCGCTGGCTCTGTATCCAGGCATGTCTACGATAATCAAGTACTTACCTGTAGCAAAGAGAGTTGAGCAAACTTCCCCTTTGAACTTGTCCTCTGGTGTGTGGGATGCTGGGTTAGTGTTCTAGGAGTGATAGTAGGAAGTGTGCTGGCTAAGGTCTAGACGGTCGCTGGGTCTATATCCAGGTATGACGACGATAACCAGGTACTTACCTGTGCCGTGCCATTCTTTATGACAGTTATCCTACCGGACCCCTGGAAAAAGCTTCAAAGGTTTTCTGTTAACAAAAGATAAGGAGTGGCTGAATGACTAACATAGGAGAGATCTGGATACATTTATTACTCATCGCCCCGGCAGTCGCTTGGAGACTATTGACCTGCAACTATGCCTCAAAGGGCTGATGCGACATTTCGGAGGAGCTTCAGGTTCTCACAGAGGTGAGTGCTGTCTCTGATGGCAGCCCCGCTCTCAGGGTGTCATGAGCCTAAATCAGGGGTCTGCAAAGTTTCGGTTCTCCAGATACTTTGGACTACGACTCCCATGATCCCCCACCATTGACATTCGTGGCTAGGGCAGAGGGGAATAGTTGCAGAGTCGGACTAAGCAGCTGTTCTGATGGACTTTTGAGGAGTAACCACCCCTTTCCTCTCCCAAATAAAGTGTAGTCTAGGGTGGCTCTACTCATGGTGGGTCCCTAGTGGATTTGTGGCATGCATTGGTTATCTCCCGAGGAAGTTCTTTTCCACCACACCTGTATTTGTAATGGACATGATTGTCTGCAGTACCTGTCCAGGGTTTTCATTGAAATGGGCCCAGCCCCTGGTGACTCTGACAAATAATGCTTAATGGCCTGTCTTAACTGGTGATTTAGGGTTTCACCTCTGCTGCTGGCTGTCTTTCTTTGTTCTGCTGGGCAGAGGACAATTTGATATGATATGATATGACATGTATAGTATATGACAATATACCATACCTTTGATATTCTCCATGACGCGCACGCTGCAGGGCATTATATAGAATTTTGAGACATGTTCAGAAACAAATTGAGTATTTGGACATACACATATTCACTAAGGAAGCCCCGTTAGCATTACATTGAAGACCTGCACTCCAGCAAGACAGAAGCTAAACATGTTGTGACGTATGAGAAAAAAGTTCTTGCCATTCCTGATTGTATATTGATTGTATATTGATTGTGTTAACAGATACGTCCACCATGGATACGCATTGGCACCAAGTGAATCTTTATGCCCAAAAAACCTATGTACTGCTTATTTAATATTTTTTATTTTATTGTTTAAAGTGTTGACCTAGCTCATGAGCAGTGGAGAGCTGAATAAGGCGTGGGTAGCCACCGTTTTTGGATGGCATATTTTAACAGGGGCGCAGTGCTGTGAGTTGCGCTCTGCACATCCACTGGTATTCGTCCATGGTCAGCTACTTTTGAAAAAAAAACACATTTTGAGAGATTTGGAAAATTGGAGAATTGTGGGGGCATTCTGAGTCGATACTGGGATCAGGTGTCATAGATGGGATGCGTGACAAGAGACGGATTGTTTGTGGGTCCTCCTTTTGCTTGTGATTCGAGCTGTTTGGTGATTTGCTGCTTAAAGAGTGTATGCTACCAGATCTGTGGAGCTTAGCTGCCAGGTATGCTAACACAGACTGCTTTGTATTGTAAAAGCTTAAAATGCACTGCATAATTTTATCTTTGCCACTGACCAATGGAAGCAGGCTCTCCCAACTGTGGCCACGAGGGGCTCCTTGACATCATTTTGAAAGGGGCCCTGATGAATCTTCAGCGGAGCCTGGTGTTGGAAACATCTATTTAGGCAATGGGCATATACTCATATGCTTAAACATTGTGCTCCATAGAAATGTGGCAACACCCACCCATTTTTTGAAATATTTGTAGGACCCCAATATCAATTTTCACCGAAAGTTAAAAGAATGGGAGTCCTATTCCAGCGTGTTTTTGTATAATCATGCTGAGGGTACATTTAATGTGACAGTTTGTTTCTTTTTATCGTGGTATTTGTGAAATTGACATCTGAAAAGAAGGCCTGCTAATCAGATCCCCCTTTAATAAATGTTCTATGCCAAAATTATAGTTCACAGACATGTGCCTTTGCTGCAACCAGACTCTTGGCATCTACCACATTATCTCTGCAGTGGCACATTGCAGGCTTAAAGGTCACATGTGCCTTCCTGACAGCTGATGGGACTCAACAATCCTGCATGCAAAGGTGGGTTTTCAACTATGCGCACCTCTGTTCTAAATTATAAATAAATTGTGGGATATCGTCAGTTTAGTGACATGTAAAGCTGTGAAAATAAGATTTGCCTGAGTTAGCATAGTGGATGCTATTGTTACCCAATGATGAAGCCATAGCAATTATATATCACACTAGTGTACGCTCTGTGAGAAGAGTCTTGCTATGACAGGACTGATATGAGAAGGTTCTGGTCTGACTGTCTCGTCTACAGCCATGATGAACAATGTCCAGGATGCTGCCTCTTTTATTGATATTCCCCCAGGAAGGATATCGCCTACCCCCAGAACACAGACACCTCCCCCAGGAGGTCTCCTGAAGAACCAGTGCCACAAAGTCAGCACTGACATAACAAAGCTGAGCCTCTTTCCTCAATAAGTATAAACAGACCGTTTCACAACACACAGCAGCAGATTTTCGATTCCATTCCTCTCTCTGTGTTACTTAGAGTATTTTGTGACTCGTTTCTGTGCTCTGGTCAGCTACCTTCGCCGCTTGTAGCCCGTGTGAACACCTGTACCACCTCGGTAAATTATTTTACTTTGTTTACCACACAATGGCTACAATAATGCCCTACATGTACGAGCCCGAGTATACCGAGGAAGAACTACTGGAAAGGGAAGCACGCGAAAACGATGCGGATTCGGACGGCAGTTGGCAGGACGAATCAACAGGTGAAGAGCCTGGGCCTAGTCGCATGGACGGCTTCTCCACCTGGTGCACATGCAATCGGTGCAAGCTAATGCCAACCGAGGAGGAGAACTGCTGCTGCCGAGAAAACTTGGGATGCCTGGCCTACATTTCGGAAGGCGAGCCACAACCGCAATGCATCACCGAACTGCCAGACTTCAGGGCAGCCTGCCTCACACGGGCCGTGTTGAGAATAGTGATGGTGCTTATGCACGAACTTCGCGCAACTGTTCGTCCTCGTAATCCGAGTAACAAGTAAGTATACTCTGCTTGTCATGCCACTCCTATTTCTTGTTCTTCTACTATATCCAAAATTACATCTACATATCATTGTAACGCATGTAACTCGTTCAATAGTGTGCATTGTCTAGATAGCATTTGTCCGTGCAGAATTCCATTAGTTACAAGAATTGTCATTGACAACAAACGTTTATTAAACTTATCTTGGTCATTTAAAAACAGTTTGTTTCATTCCTTTCCACAGGTGGTACAGGCTGGTGGCCTATCGTTCCTTTACATGGTGGCTCCACGGGAGGCTTGGACATCGCGTTCGAAGAGTGATACCCGCCTCTGCCGTTCGTGCCATTAGAGAAACGTTCCCGAGTGACAGCGGTCAGTACAGGGGATTTTCTCTCGCTGTGCTGCAACCTGACCTGTATAATCTTTAAAGTCTTGTATTTTTACAAAATAAAACACCACATATATTTTAACAACGGTTGTTTCGATTTTTTAAATGAATCAAGTGTGTCTCCATTCAAGGATGGACGTCAGACATCTGTGCTCCGAATGGGTGAAGGTCTGGTCGCTGTGAAGCAGGGTGGTCACTATCTATCTAAGCTAACATAACATATTCTCGATAATGCATGCACTAAATAACACTTGTTCAAAGTCTTTCAGTAGGTTATGTGTCTATAAAAGTCACACATATATCTATACTAACAATTACCATTGGATTATACAGGCCTTAGGGTCTTGACCACTATAATACACCGGTTGAAGTGTGGGTCTGTGCTCACAAGAATCTCCGGTATGTGGCATTTGTTATTGATAAGCAACGATATACTATCAAAGGCGGTTCGCGCCAGTGGATGAGCGCTGGCATGGGGGGCTGTCAGGGGTGCGAAAGGCCAAGGTGCCAAACTGCATGTACACTTCAAAAGGTATTCCACGCCAAGGGGCCATCGGTCACATGGCCTCCCCTTGAAGCAGGCCGCCCCCCTGCAATTCACATAAGTGTGTCTCCATTCAGCAGTCTTCCTGCACGCCCCAGGCCCATCCATCCCACCCCCTCTATCAAAGGCGGTTCGCACCCGGGGATGCGCGCTGTCAGGGGCACGAAAGGCCAAGGTGCCAAACTGCATATACACTTCAAAAGGTATCCCATGCCAAGGGGCCATTGCTCACTTGGCCTCCTCAGACCCTGTGTCTCCAGCCAGGCCTCCCCTTGAAGCAGGCCGCCCCCCTGCAATCCACATAAGTGTGTCTACATTCAGCAGTCTTCCTGTGCCTTATCTGCACGCCCCAGGCCCATCCATCCCACCCCCCTCTATCAAAGGCGGTTCGCACCCGGGGATGAGCGCTGGCATGGGGGGCTGTGACGGGCGCAAACAGACAAGGTGCCAAACTGCATGTACACTTCAAAAGGTATTCCACGCCAAGGGGCCATCGGTCACATGGCCTCCCCTTGAAGCAGGCCGCCCCCCTGCAATTCACATAAGTGTGTCTCCATTCAGCAGTCTTCCTGCACGCCCCAGGCCCATCCATCCCACCCCCTCTATCAAAGGCGGTTCGCACCCGGGGATGCGCGCTGTCAGGGGCACGAAAGGCCAAGGTGCCAAACTGCATATACACTTCAAAAGGTATCCCATGCCAAGGGGCCATTGCTCACTTGGCCTCCTCAGACCCTGTGTCTCCAGCCAGGCCTCCCCTTGAAGCAGGCCGCCCCCCTGCAATCCACATAAGTGTGTCTACATTCAGCAGTCTTCCTGTGCCTTATCTGCACGCCCCAGGCCCATCCATCCCACCCCCCTCTATCAAAGGCGGTTCGCACCCGGGGATGAGCGCTGGCATGGGGGGCTGTGACGGGCGCAAACAGACAAGGTGCCAAACTGCATGTACACTTCAAAAGGTATTCCACGCCAAGGGGCCATCGGTCACATGGCCTCCCCTTGAAGCAGGCCGCCCCCCTGCAATTCACATAAGTGTGTCTCCATTCAGCAGTCTTCCTGCACGCCCCAGGCCCATCCATCCCACCCCCTCTATCAAAGGCGGTTCGCACCCGGGGATGCGCGCTGTCAGGGGCACGAAAGGCCAAGGTGCCAAACTGCATATACACTTCAAAAGGTATCCCATGCCAAGGGGCCATTGCTCACTTGGCCTCCTCAGACCCTGTGTCTCCAGCCAGGCCTCCCCTTGAAGCAGGCCGCCCCCCTGCAATCCACATAAGTGTGTCTACATTCAGCAGTCTTCCTGTGCCTTATCTGCACGCCCCAGGCCCATCCATCCCACCCCCCTCTATCAAAGGCGGTTCGCACCCGGGGATGAGCGCTGGCATGGGGGGCTGTGACGGGCGCAAACAGACAAGGTGCCAAACTGCATGTACACTTCAAAAGGTATTCCACGCCAAGGGGCCATCGGTCACATGGCCTCCCCTTGAAGCAGGCCGCCCCCCTGCAATTCACATAAGTGTGTCTCCATTCAGCAGTCTTCCTGCACGCCCCAGGCCCATCCATCCCACCCCCTCTATCAAAGGCGGTTCGCACCCGGGGATGCGCGCTGTCAGGGGCACGAAAGGCCAAGGTGCCAAACTGCATATACACTTCAAAAGGTATCCCATGCCAAGGGGCCATTGCTCACTTGGCCTCCTCAGACCCTGTGTCTCCAGCCAGGCCTCCCCTTGAAGCAGGCCGCCCCCCTGCAATCCACATACGTGTGTCTCCATTCAGCAGTCTTCCTGTGCCTTATCTGCACAACCCAGGCCCATCCATCCCACCCCCCTCTATCAAAGGCGGTTGACACCCGGGGATGAGCGCTGGCATAGGGGGGGTGACACGGGCGCAAAAGGCCAAGGTGCCAAACAGCATGTACACTTCAAAAGGTATCCCATGCCAAGGGGCCATTGCTCACATGGGGATCCTCCTCAGACCCCGTGTCTCCAGCCAGGCGTCCCCTTCAAGCAGGCCGCCCCCCTCTAAAACCACGACATATATCCGTCATTCATTCACAAACACACCCCTGTTTCTAATACTTTACAAACCACTTGATATGTCTCATGAGAACATCTTTGTGCTTTGCAAGTCAACTCCTGAACGTGTTACCTGGCAACCACTGAGATCTACGCTAATCTGCTCGTCGTCATGCTATCCGTGAACTTCTGTGACCGCTTAGAGCAAACCCATCAGTGTGCTACCTGTGGCCACCCACCTATTCTCCTGCAACATACTGCTCTGCTTGCTGAATTCAACTGTTTGTTGGTCAAGGTAAGGCCATGTATCCTAGTCATATTTCGCAGATTTTTTAATTTCTATCTATTTGCGAGTAGAGTACACAATAGTGCTATGTTCATTGGTCTCATTGCTATTGACTTGAGTTTCCATTGCTATGCTATCAATAGATCTATTTATTTTCATCTGTGTCTATTGTCATCGAATTTCATCCTTCGGGGGTCCAGTCTATAATGTAAGCATGTTTCCTTCTCGTGCAAGACAGAACATCCAAGGGACGAGTCACATGTTCAGATTTTAGTCACATCATTTATACATTTCTGCAACTTATGCAAATACTAAGCTGCACATAATGAACTGGTATAGTTCCTGCGACCAAAACAAACCTTGCATTGATCATTGTATGATTCATTTACTTTTTTTATCAAATCTTTATTCTCGAAGATTGTATAATAATGTTGATATTTACTTTTCAGATTTATCAACAATGCCTGCCTGTTCGATTAGCGGTTGCCCTTCGAAGACCCATGCGAAATCTGAAGGCACTACAATGCATGTATTCCCGAAAACTGTTGATCGAATAAGAGAATGGGTCAGACATTGCGGATATCCACTGGATGAGCTGGAAAGTAGAGTCCAACAAGTCTTACAGGACAAGAGGGGTTATCGATACTGCATCTGCAGCCGGCACTTTTCCTTGGACATGTACACAACATCTTGGGTAACAAAGAAGAATAAACGGCGAACGACACGGAAATTGCTCGAAAACGCTATTCCCACTCTATTCGTCCACATTCCGCCACCGGTGAGTCAAGTGTCCGGATTTAGCTTTGGGTCTTGTGGTAGTGTGTAGGTAGCCGAATGGATTAATTGATATTGTAGGTGTTCTATCCCTTGTAATAATTTCGATATTGATATGAGTGTATAGTTTTTTGAATAATGACATTTATCAATATATTCTTTTTCGATTTCATAACCCACAAACGCAATGTATATATATGGGAACAGGGAACTGTGCTGTATTGAGCATTTTTCAAGTATTCTGTCGCCTTACATGGCTATTTTTAATATTTGCATTTCATTGTCAATCATTAATTTACCTTTACAACTTCTTGGCTATCCCTTGAATCTGAAGCAAGAACATTCTACATCCTTGACGTGGTCACAGTTATCAACCACTTCTAGCGCGTATCAGGTAATCGTACTAGGCTAATCCGCTACAGACTTGTTTTATGCATGTCAAGTAATAGTTTTATTCTATCGTGTAATTATTTTACCGAATGTTTGGTTAGTGCTTTCCAATTGATATGCACCTTAGTTATCGTCCACTGGTGTTTGTTTTCAGTTATAATTAGTGTTATCCATACTAATGGAAGTACTGTCTTTCAGGGAGTGCTGAAGCGTCCGCCACATCTACAACATTTCTAGATGTTCTTCACCAGCCGGTGGTATGGATACTGACAGCTCCATCGAGCATCATCATCAGAGCTGGAATTCTTGTTGTTTGATTGTTCTACACAATGTTTCATTCATGGTTAGCCATTGATATGTACCTGTGCTGTCGACCCCAGGTGTGTGTTATGTTTTCACTATTATAATCCTCACTAATGCAAGTACTATGTTTCAGGCAGTTGATGGAGCGTCAACCCCTGCACTTGATGCAGAGCCTGACATTCAAGTAATTCCAGGGGAAGCGGAAGCGGGACCATGCGTATACGAATCGGCGCAACAGCTTTCGGAAGTGCGCACTACATTTGCAACATCCAGAGATATTCTTCAGCAGCACGAGGTATGGTTACTGACAGCTCCATCATGCGTGATCATATAACGTGATTCCATTTGCTATACTTTCTTCCCTATTAATGCAAGTGCTGTGTTTCAGGGAGACAACGAAGCTTCCACTACAATCACAACATCCAATTTAGATGATGCAGATGTAAATAAATCAGAGAAATAAGTCGATGAAATGTGATCATATTTAGATTTTCCTTGATTCTTTTAGACAAGGCATCATTTGTGGTTATCTCTTTATATGTACCTGTGCGTTCGACCCCAAGTGTGTGTTATGTTTCCAATATTGAAAACCATACTAATGCAAGTACTGTGTTTCAGGGAGACGATGGAGCTTCCACTACCATCACAACATCCCATTTAGATGATGCAGATGTAAAGGAATCGGAGAAATAAGTCGATGAAATCTGCATACTTAAATTTTCCTTGATTGTTTTAGACAATGCATCATTTGTGGTTATCTCTTTATATGTACCTGTGCCGTCGACCCCAAGTGTGTGTTATGTTTCCAATATTGAAAAGCATACTAATGCAAGTACTGTGTTTCAGGGAGATGCGGATGCCTCCTCTCCAATACAACCATTCATGGCAGTCCATGCAGAGCCAGAGGTATGGATACTGACAGCTCCATCTAAATATATCATCACTGGTCGAATACTCGTCATTTGATTGTTGCACACAATGTTTAAATTGTGTTTGGCTATTGAGATGTACCCGTGTGTTCGTCCTCACGTGTGTTTTATGCTAACAATATTTTGATACATAGTAACGAAAGTACTATGTTTCAGGAAGACCATGGAGCCTCATTCCGTGCTGTCTATGCGGATACAGAAAATATAGTTGTTGCAGCGCAAGTGGAAGGGAGGACATGCGGAAACGAATCGGAGCTACAGCGTGCAGATGTTGAAGGTCGAGTCAAAAAAGTTGCAAAGAAAAAAAAACAAAAGTTAGTTACAAACAGTTCATAACTTTAAAAAAATGTTTGTGCTGGGGACTATTTTATGTTTTTTTCCAGTCAATTGGACTACACTTTATCTTGTGTTTAAACTGAACATCCCTTTTCCAATCTCTCCTCCAGTTACCCGTGGGTATCAGAACTATACATACACAGACAGTGAAGCGAATGAGAGATGTTGCTTGCCAGACCATGTACACTATGGGGGAACTATTAATTGAGGCGAGGCGTGTTGAGGCTCGAGATGCTCATGTCCAATGGCCAGAACATGAATTAACTGTGTTTGGAGACTACAGCAAAGTTGCATTGGACCATAGCTACCACCACAAGAAGATGTTATTGAATATATTGAAGATAGCTCTGAAGTAGTTGCAGATCAATTCACACAATCTACACCCGCCAAAAATTTGCCACCCAAAAACCTGTCGACATTGTTGTGTTCTCCCATCAATGTTGAAGTAATAGATGTCGAAATGACAGAGAATGAACCAGCCGCAGCATCCATAGACGCATCAGAACTTGATATCAGCGATATTACTTTCCAATGTGTTGAAATCTCCACAACGTCACAGGCCGAAACAACGTTGACGTAGGAAGACAGTCTAATGAAAGAGAGCAAATACATTGTATTCGACAGTTGTTTGATGGAAATTATAAGTATGCTGAAATGTGTGCATTCCATTAGAGGGAAAGTATGTGGGAATCCATTGATTAATGTGACTCGTCAAATAAAAGGCAGTAACGTCAAAATAAATACCGCCCGTAGATTAAATCATAGGTTCTCATAGTCTGCACAACCGATGCTGGGGGAACTGCCAGCAGGCAATCTACTGTGTGCAGTTGCATCACTTTTTAGTGCCTTCAGTTTTAGAAAGTTAGAGGCTTTCTTTCAGTTTGTGGGACTCCATTTCATTTCTAAAGCGCTGTACTACATATACCAACGTGATTATCTGTTTCTGGCCATTAGTGATGCTTGGAAAGTTGAACAATTGTCTCTAGCAAGTACATTCAAAGGCAAACGATTCAGGCTAGCCGGCTATGGACAGTGCGACAGCCCTGGATTTTCTGCCAAGTACTGCACCTACCACTTTCAGGACATGGATAGTAAGAAAATTGTGAGTTCGGTGGTCGTGCAGGTAACACAATGTACATCGTCAGTGGCCATGGAGAAACTAGGATTTATAAAATCAGTGGAATATCTACAATCAAGGGGAATGCACATCTACCTCATAGCCACGGACAGACACGTTTCAATTGACAAGACAATGAGAGAGCAGTTCCCACATATTAATCATCAATTTGACGTATGGCATCTTGCTAAATCAATCAGTAAGAAAATCTCGGCTGCAGGAAAAAAAAAAGGTTTTGAAAGTATTTTGCAGTGGTCCCATTCTATCACCAACCATCTTTGGTGGAGCTCAAAAACTTGTGAAGGGTCAGTGGAAATACTACTTGAAAAATGGCGGTCACTGATGCACCACTGTACCAATGTTCACCGCTGCACAGCAAATCAACATTTCCACCAATGTGAACATGGCCCTTTGTCCCCAGAGGAGGCACGGAAGAAGAAGTGGTTGATTCCATCTTCACCGACACACAAAGCCATTGAGAAGATTGTTTTCGACAAAACTCTATCAAGAGATTTGAAAGGGCTGACAGAATTCTGTCACACAGGAGATTTGGAGGTGTTCCACAATATGTGCCTAAAGTACAGGCCAAAGCGCTTGCATTTTAGCTTTCGGGGCATGAAACATCGCACTCTACTAGCGGTCTTGGCCCATAACAGCAATGTCGGACGTGAACAATCTAGGACTAGGGGTAAAGTAAGGATGCCTCGCTACACTAAGGTGTTTTCAAAATGAAGTAAGCAATGGGTGATCAAACCAGTCTATGATGAAATGCAGTTCGACTTTGTGAAAGGCCTTATTGTTGCTGTGTTAGAGAAGCACAGATATGGAATTTTGGACGTTTCTGTGCAGAGCAGTGATCCATTGCCACCTTAACATTGCGACTGTGCCATGCCCACCCGAAGCACAGCTGGTTGTGAAGTACAAATCCCGGCTTAAATAATTGCAATACGATTGTCTTTTTGTAAATAAATGTTGTTGTACAGTGTACCTGTAACCCTAACCCCTACCTTCACCATCATGGGTGGCAAACAAGCTGGGTGTCATCTTTGAATTCTCTATATTCACCTCATATATGTGTATGTATATATTTTTCTCATGTCTCATCTCATGTAAATGTAAATGCTGTGCACTGTTGCGCACTGTTAACGGGGGGGAGGCTTGCGTATTGCAAATAATAAAACAAACAAACAATAAATCTCACTTTTAACTCAACTCCTGTGGTACTTTATACTTTCCCTGACCTTCCGCCAAGAATTAAATGTCTCAATTTGGGCTGCAAAGCTCGCAGACAACGGGGACAAAATTGGGGCACTTAGAACGCGCCAAGCGTGCCGTGGCATTTGGGAGAGAAGCCAGTTCATATTTGCACATTGAGGCGCACTACATAGAGGGATTCTAAACTTCAAGTTCTCACAGATGCCTATACTACGTGATGTTGCAAATAGAGAATGCGAAGGACAGCAGCTTTGATTTTCAGCTCGCGCCCAGATGAGGGCCACAAGTCGCACTGGAAGTATAAGGGTCTATTGTTTTTTGACCTTGAGACAGGGACCATGCCGAAATAACTTCATTTGAAGGGGGTGCGCAATAACGTAAGAGACGATAAGGCAGAAAATTCAGAAACTAGACCGAGTTTCATTTTAGTTCAGTATACGAAAAATCGTTGTCAAGAGCATGGTCCGTTTTACAGACTGCATTACGAAGAGATACAATGGAAATTTCAAATATGATGTAAGTAAATCTTTACACGCTTTTATACCGGAATGAAGATATGAATAAATGAATGAATGAAGAGCTAGGAAAAGCAAGGAAAACGAGTTCGTAGTGGGCACATGGGCATGCAGGTCCACTGGCCTCACCGATCTCGGTCCTTGACCCAGCCACTTTTCCCTGCACTGCCTACCTGCACTACGGGACTGTCTCTGTATCCTTCAGCCCCTTCTCCCGGCATTTACCTTGCACTTGCCACCAGCTGGCCCTATTATTTAATTTGTATTCAACTAACCATGTACAGCACTTTTACCCCCATCCCCCCTTCCCCATGCGCGATCAGAAAGACACCTGGCCTAGTAGGATCGTTGTCTGTCTGCCCTTGTTCCCCACCTGCCTCGTCGCGCCTTGAAACACTTGAGTATAGGCGCGTTACAAATTCCATATCATATATCATATCATTCCTCACGCATATAGACTAACTGTCGTTTATCATTGTGTGTTGGCCTCGATTTATTTCGTTACTTTTCGCATTGATTTTAGAGCCGAACATACTCCATTGAACTATCCTTGCAAGCAAATAGTTTCTGATCGGCTCTAAAAAATAAAATGAGTAATATTAATGAAGATCGGCTGGTGAGACTAATTATAATTTTTTTGTGTTCATAACAGGTATTTGCTCCCCTTCTGCTACTGCCATCGGTTTGAGACACCAGCAGGTGGCTTTTACAGTAGACACCTGCAGCTTCGTGTGAACAACTGGAGCACACTGACAATTTTATGGGACGATCGCCAAGGGCCCACATGCCCTTACGCTGTACTAGTGGCTAGAAGCAACATATCAACCTTTACGATGGACTGAATATTCTCTAAACATTTAATGTCAAATAAATGTACTTTACCAAATGTACAGTGTTGCTGTTTGATTTTAAAGTACAGTTTCATATTCCGAATTGTGGCGCGCTGTGTTGTGAGATGGTCTGTGTTGGTTTCCAGGTTCTGTGTGGAGTCGCGTAGAAGACGACTGGGCGTGTTTGCCTACGCAGCACAGTAACGTCACGGAGAGAGGCGGGGAATATGAATGTTTGGATAATGTCAAGCTCAGGGGCGGGGGAATTGATTTAGTGCTGCAGAAGCAGGCCAGCCAGGGTGATGCGGCAAGTGATAGAATTATCACAAAATAGCGGCTCCCTGGTGCCTGTTTTCACGTGCGTTTAATGGACGAAAACTCGGGTAAGGTCCATAGGAAAGTTTTCTAAAATCGAGTCACTTAGGCTTAAAAAAACATGGCCGACCCAAAGGGACAATAAACATTTTTACTAGACTATGCCTTTAAGACCTCCTTCCGTGCACAATAATATGTGATACTCGCTAACCTATGTAAATATACTGCACTGTAAATTTGTACAAATGTCATACCTGTTCCTGTAAATTATGTATTACTTGTGTATATGCAACTAAAATATGTCTGTAACAAGCGCCACGATGCCCCCGGCTGACGTGCACTCTACAAATCAGAATAAATAAATAAATAAATAAATAAATAAATAAACTGGGTCCCACCATCTTGGTTCCTGTAAGGGCTGTCTTCCTTTTCCTATCCCATCCATTTCCAGGAGGCAAGACAATCTGGGTGTGCTGGCATAAGGCAAAGGGCACTTGTTAAAACAGCAGGTATTCAACCCCTTACAGACACTTGATTTGGACCAATCCTTGTGGCATTTTGATTTTAAAGGCAAGGGGAACCCGTTCATTCTTGTATTAATCGCTGCACTCTAAGTAGAAGTAGAACAAATTCATCTGGACCGTTTCTGGGGATAGAGTCTATCCCAAAGTCTTCTACCATAGTAGAGAAGACAGAAGGCATCCAAGGCAGAGGAAAGCTTGCTCCCCTAACTATACTCAGGTAACTATGGGAATGACCGCTATTGGACCAAGTCCTCCCTACTGGCTGCAATAGAACAGGGACCGTGTTTACTGCAGTTGAAGGATCCCTTGTAGATGCCAGCCAAGCTCTCTGGAGTATGAATGCGGAAAGGTAGGACTCATCTGGTTTGTGGAACTGCTTGACTGGGATACCCAGCAAGCTAGACGTTCAAGAGCAGCTCACCCCCTCAAGATCTCTTTGAGTGGTGTTGACCATGCTCAACACCCTTTGAGCCAACACTGGGCCAACAGTGCTGCATTTGGCACTTTACAAAGTTTGTGCTGCTTACCTGCCTCGTCAAACCATCACATGCAGTCTCAAACGGGTGAAGAGTATCGCTACTGCGACCTGAGTGCCAACTTGCCACTGAGGAAGCATCTAACGCATCGCATTTCAAGTGCCGTCTCAACCCGATTCGACAGCTGACTTGGCACACTGGAAGACATTGTTTTGTAAGCTGACGCGACATAGCGGAAGCATCATTTTGACCCAATTCGATCTGTTTGGACCCATCGACTTGCATCGTCTTGAACACCGACTAGACCCATGCAGAATTACACTTCAAAGCTGACTTACTGCTGAAACACAGCTAGATCAAAGTGACTCACTTTGTCTTGACACCGACTTGCCGGAATAAAGCTCATAGAAGCCCGACTCAATGCTGACAAGCAAGTAAGACATGGATTTAAGAAGGCCTGTCCCCATTAACACTTTTGGGACCATAGTGACATTTAAGTCCCCATTATCTCCCCTTTTCTTCAAACACATTGAATAATGGCATTGCTTCCCAATCTAATTGCCTGAATGAACACCATGACTCATCTGCCCAGAATGCCTTTTTACAAACGTTCGCATTCTTTTTGCTTTCTTTTATAGAGATGGGGTTTTGTAGTGTTTTTCTGATTAGTTATTTGCATTTTATTGTTTAATTACAATGCTATATTTCTATGCAGAACTTTGAGTAGACATTTATCAAGGTCTGGCCATTGTACTACAGATGTTTGTTCTGCTACTGTCATCAGCTCACACCCCTCTTGAGATGTAGACTGTCCCCTGCCTGCCCTGCCATGTAAGGTGAAGCAGATATACCTTTCAGACTGTGCCTGTTCCACTTTTAATGATTGGGATCACTGCTGGCTTAGTAGTGGTGTGGAGCTGAGCTGGCAGTTTAGCCAATACTCATCCCTGTCCTCCTGCACAGCAGTCATCTTGTCATCCCAGTTTCTGTACAATGATCTGGTTATTTCCCCACTTTTGCTTATTTTTTCACCATTCTGTTTATGTTCATTTTTTCTTACATGCTGTGAGCATACATATGTTGTTACGTGTATTGTCTGACTCAGTTATATAACTCGTTTTCAAGAAAGGGGATGGGGGATGTCCAGTCAACTACCGACCCTTCTCCCTCCTGGATGCAGGGTGGCAAAGTGTTTGCCAAGGCGGTCCTCGGGCATTTAATGGCTTGGAGCGTGGAGGTGGAGGCTCTGCATCATGGCAGGCCGGATTCCAGCACGGTATCAGCGTGGTAGATCAAGTACTGAGGGTCCAACTGATCTTGGACACGTACGTGGCAATAAAATCAATGAATATATATGCAGTTTTTGTGGATTTGAAGACCGCGTTTGACTGTGTTCCGAGAGCGACACTGTGGAACGCGCTGGTCAACAAGGGTCTTCCTATTGGTATTTTAAGAGGCAGTCCCTTTATAATAATAATCAGGCGATAATTAGCTACTCACCAGACGGCCAGATATCTTCAAGAATTAAAATAGAGGTGGGTGTCAGACAGGGCTGTGCCCTTGCACCCATCCTGTTTGCCTCTTTATTAATGGGGTTATTGATCGTCTGGTAGGCGAGCAGTACGATGCCCCATTGCTTGCATGCAAGCCAATACCTATCTTCCTATTTGCAGATGATGCGGTTCTCGGCTCACTGACTCCTAGGGGTCTTCAAAGTCAACTGGCAACCTTTGACAGTTTTTGCAAGGAAAATGGCCAAGCAATAAACATGCAGAAAACACAGCCAATGGTATTCAGCAAAAAGCGGACCAGGAAAATCCCTGGGCTCAAAGTCTGTTGAGAGGAGGCATTATCGAGCAGGTAATGAGCTATCTGGGGATCCGAGAGATGGCCAACTGTGCCTGGAGTAACCAGGTAAGGCGGGCAGGCCTAGAATTGACTATGTTTGGTGCAGCTGTACTCAGATTTATGGAGGCCCATGGGGCAGGCCAGGTGAGTGTTACTCTGCAGATCTACAAGAGACAGGTTCGGCAGGCAGCCCTTTATGGGGCTGATGTGTAAACCCTGCTGCATGCTCCAGGTGGCGGAGTTGACATTTTTGATGTCTGTATAAGGGCAGCCAGCCAATGCGCCAAATAAACCGGTTCTGTGGGAATTGGGCCTACAGGGCAATGGCTTTGTCTGTCGAAGCAGGCCAGTATCCCTATGGCCCAGAGTATGGTCAAATGGTAATCTGGATCACTATAGAAGGACTGCTAGGGATGTTATGATTCACCCAGGAGGCCGTAATCTATCCTGGGTTCGAACCATAAGAAAGGAGCTGTTCCCAATGAGGATGAACGGATACTGGCTGCAGCCCAAATCGATCCCAACGAATTTCAAAGTGTTATTCAAAAAGGCTAATGTAGTTAGATGGGAGGAGAGGCCAGAGCGAAACTGATATGCTTAGCTAGCTGGACCCCCTATATATAGATATGCTTAGCTAGCTGGACCCCCTATCTAACCAGGAAAATTGCCTCTGGCTTTGAAAGTATCTGGCTAGCATGCAGGGGAAGTTAATGAAGGCCCTGTACATGGCATTGCGTAGTGGTATAATACCCTTGTCTAGTGTAAAGCACACCTGGAACCCAAGTAATCCAGTAGTTTGTCCCGTCTGTCCCAAGGAAGAAGAGAGCACTGTGCACTTTATCCTGTTCTGTCCAGCCTACGCCAACATCAGGAGAAACTGGTTGATACCGCTTTTTAAACAATTGCATGTGAGAACGGTTAAAGTGGCCTTGTGTCTTTGTCTGGCGGGAGAAAGTGAACTATCACATTACTGTATTGGGGGCTTTCTGTTTCAAGCTTGGAGCAAAGTGATCCACATTTCTAGCCGTACCAGTGAGAGAGCCATTGGTATTGGACCATTAAAGGGCCTTTTTATATTTTAACGTTTTAACACATTTTAAATTGTATTGTTCCCTTTGTATAGAAACAAATTATATCTCAGTTATGTTAATGATGTTGTCATTTTTGTATGTGACTTTTATGATCCATCATGGTCGAAAATAAAGGAATTCAGAAAAGAACAATGTGTTGCGATGAAATGTCACCAAAATGCTATATTTTCAGGTGTTAATCATAATCAGATTACCACTTAATTTCAGCAGGCTCATTGCTTGTCTAGTACTACAAGCCTCAATATAAGACACAACAAAGGGTTAAAATCTGAAGTTTCAGTTGGTTGGAGTTAGCTGGGTCGGAACTTGTGACCCACTGCGCACCTTCTATTGGTGATTTTCCAGGTTAGCCTGCATCGTAGTTCGTCTGGGGACCAACTCCAGGATTCCCATGTGGTTGAATGTTTTGGAGAGATGACAAACCTATGGATGATTGCGGGCACTAGATGAATTTGATAATCCAAAAGTTGGCAGTTATGCTTAGGTATTGAATAATCTCCTGGTCACTAGCGTTGTTAGTGCATGCGTTTTTTTTTGTTTATATTAATTTTGCCAGTTTGGCAGAACAAAAAATATATTCTACAGGATGGCAATAGATGCCAGTTGGTCAACCATAGTGAGAGCAAACAGCCGACGCATGTTTCGACCTAAGTCTTCTTCAAGGCCAAGTGAGTTGGTTGGTGGGCTCAGGGGAGAGCTGATGACTGGTCCATCCAGGTCCGGATGCTAGATGGGCTGGGTAGCCTGGTCTAAAGCCGGGATCGTCGAAGAGAGCCGTAGTCCTCGAGTCATGTAAGGATCCCGCAATGTGTGAGCCCACCAACCAACTATTGCCATCCTGTAGAATATATGTTTTGTTCTGCCAAACTGGCAAAATGGATAAAAAAAGAAAAGAAAACACATGCACTAACAACGCTAGTGACCAGGGTTAAAATCTGGCCCTGAAGAATTCAGTTGACTAACCTTGACACCAATACCAGGCTCAATATCAGAACTATTAATGGATATTTGTTTGGAGCACTTCATTGGCACATACAGAGTGGTATGGTGCCATAATTATGCAGGTGATCACTGCCAGTCGGTAAACAGAGTGTCTTCAGAATGGCAGAATGTTAAAAGTGGAGGACCCCAGAGGTCAGTAATGGAGCCCACCGTACTCATCAAAATCGTTGCAGAAGGACTGAACCAGCTACATTTTCCAATCGATCAGGGGCAATGGACGAGTGGCAGCTGTCATTCAAAATGGATACTACAGTACCCTGGGTCAATGGTCCACTGGAAGAATCCTTCCAACATGTTGCAGGTTGGGATACCGATGGAAGCTTCGATAGTGCTCTGATCCTTTAAAGTTTTATCTGCTAAGGATAATCGTTAAGAGAATCTGGGCACCAACACCTGGAGGGAAAGCGGGTCAAGCGAGTGCTCGCACACTGTGATGAGAGGCCTCGGCCAGAGCCTGAGTGTGCTTGAGCTCTTAGCGATATTAGTGATTACCGAGATGAATTTCTACGATGAATGGTCTCCGGTGTCGATGGCTATATCACATCTGTTAACATATACGAGGTGGAGGTGGCATTTGCCACACTTCATAGAGCACGTGTAAGATTCCATTCACAATGTAAGGTGCAGTTATCTTCAGGGAATTACAAAGAAGACCTTGGAAAGTCAAGGAAATGTGGAGAACAGCCCCACAGCCAATCAAGGAGATGGAGCATTGAAGATATAGAGAAGGCGGCAACGTGTCTAAGCACAGGGCCGTGATATGACATCTGATAAGGATGTATATAATCAACACGAACTGCAATGACTTACTTAAGTCATCAGTTTTTATAAATGGGAAATAAATAATAATTTTGATGCCGGTCAATCTTTCTAGCAAATCGAACAGTGGACTGCTGGAAATGCCTTCCGGGTAAGGTGCTCGAAAGGTCATTAGTACAAGGCTTCAAACGAGCAACAGGCACAACTCTCCATTTGCAGTGCAAGGGCCCTGGAAATAATGACAAGCTTTAGCATGTCCCACTGCCCTGGGGGGTCTGTTAATCCCAGAAGGGAAATGGGGCCCGTTACAGTGCCCTGTGGGAATGGTCTACCTTTTATCCCTGTGTGGACTTTCTAGACCCTCTTCTGAATTGTTTGCAGGATCTCTAGCCACCAGAAATGCAGGTAGTGCAAGTTTTCCTCGTACTAGTTTTCCTAGCCCAGCCCTAGTCACTACTGAGGTTCAATATCAGATTTAGTAAAAGCTTTGGGCTGTAAAGTGCATAACTGTCACTCATTATTTACATTGGGCGTCATTACAAGTATGGCGGTAAGGCAACAACGGTGCCGGTATTGTTACCGGCACTGTTGCTAACATACCGCTATACTAGGAGTTCTGGTCGCGAGGGTCCTTGCAGCCACCAGGTCTGACCTGGTGGCCATACCAGCACCCGCAAGCAGAACATGATGGTAGCACCGGTACCGTTATTAATGGTACCGGTGCTACCACCCTCCCAATTCCCTTTGAGCCCTATTGGGCTCAAATGGGAATGGGGATGTACTCGCATCCGGTTCCGGCACGCGCGAAAGGGCAATTACCGGGTCCGGCTGGGCCAGAATAGCCTGGTAATTGCCCATTCGTGGGTGCCGGATCCGGATGCGAGTTTGGAGGTAGCCTTGCCGGTAAAACTGGCAAGGCTACCTTCAACCTCGTAATGAGGTAGCCATTACGAATCAGGCGTTAAGGGGTTAACGACGCCGTAAACGGCGCTGACCCTTAACGCCTGATTACAAGGTCTGTTAGCGCCATGGTGATATTAACGCCTGCTTTTTGCAGGCGTTAAAATCCATGGCGCTAAGGGACCATGGTGCTAATTACGCCACCGTAATTTACGATGGCGTAATTAGCGCCTTCCCCACTCCCATTATGCCCTGTGGGGCAAAAATGGGAATGGGGAAGGGTAAAATGGGAAATGGGGATTTACCGCCCCACTCACCTTGGAATGGGGCGGTAAATCCGCCGTCCGTAGTTTACACCATGGTGGTAAGGGTACGACCCAGGCGGTAACTTACCGCCTGGGTCGTAATGAGGCCCAAAGTCATTACGGGTTTGCTGGTAAACCGCCTGTAACACCGGTGGGTTACTGGCAAACTCGCCTTACCGTTACCGGCACCTGATATCCCGGTGTTACTGGGATATCATGAGTGCCCACAACTGCGTTAAGTTCCCATTTCATGGAGTCTGATAGGACTCAATCAAATGGGTTTGCCGCAATCACAGGCACCTGTAGTACCGGTATGATATGAAAGGATATGACATTTATATACCGATGCCAGTGATTGCAATAATTATTTACCGTTAGGGGCCTGAACTCCTGACAAGTCAGGCCTGATGGTAGTTCACTGCCCCTACTGGCAAACTCAAGAGTGTGCCAGTCTGGTAAAAAAGCCAGAGTCGGTATTACCAGCATTTTTACCAGACCGACACACCCATAATGAGGCCGCAATGGCACCCGCGAGCAGAACTCTGAGTTTACCAGTCCAGGAACTACAGTACCGACATGCTTACCGGTACCATAGTTCCCGGACCGGCAAACTTATAATGAGGGCCATTGTTTCTGAAAGGTTGTGGAGATAAATCCAGGCATTGGGCCTTATTTTAAGTTTGCCGGTCCGGTAACAACGTTACCAGTAAGCTTGTATTTAATTGCCTCGTCTCCTCTTCTTTGGTTGATTATATGCGCTGTCGGCATTCATTAGTTCTCAAGTGCTCATTTGTTCGGGATGGTTTTAGTGTCAGGTATGTTTGCCCACTTTCTTACATTTATTGTCAATTGCAGGAGTGGTTGGTAAAGAACACATGGATTTCATGTGTGCACGTGCCAGAATCCGATGTTGTTACATCGACAGTTCATTTTTCGCTGAGTTTTTTGCCAACTGTTTTTTGCCGAAAAACCTCAATACAAAATATGGGGGGTGGGGTGGGTAAGATCATTTAACGGGTAGGGTGGAATAGGGAGTATGTAATAGGGAAGCAGAGGTTTGGAGGGAACCCTCTAAAAATAAGAAAAATAAACACATTTCTATTTGTTTTTTTGGCAAAGAACTGTCGCCAAAAAACTCTTTGAAAAATGAACTGCCCATGTAGGGACATAGAACCAGTATTCTGGTGAGCAGGATGCATGGGAGCTACTGCAAAGACATGGAACTGGGCCATCTATGCACAGTCTTTCCTCTTTGGTTGAGGAGCTAATGGGATGGGATCCTTGTTGGAAGTGACAGGTCTGAAGGTGGTAGTGAGTAGCTTTCTCGTTATGTAAGATGTTTCTGAAGGTCGGCGGGACTGGTGTGTGTGTGTGTGTTTACCATGGTTGATTGCGGAGGCTGCTGGCTATATTTTGGTTGTTGTTCTGGTGGGAGTGTTGGAATGAGGTTGGTGGTGGCAATGGGAGTGCAGTGTATGAAGCAAGTGATCTAGTGAGTGGTATCAATGATGGTCGGTGGAAGGCTAGAATTGATTGGAGCTAAGAGTGGCTGAGGATTAGGGCAGTAATGGGATCTTTTGGGTGAGTTTGGCTCCTGACTCGCTGTGGGTGATAAGAGGTGTAAGTGGATGCCGAGTATGAACTCCTTTTGAATTAAACATCCAAACACACTCAAATGACTACCTGTGAATGCCTTTTCAATCAATGTATTACCTCAATCGATTATCCTGATCTGCTGTAATCCCATTCACTCATTGAGCGCCTGGAGACTGTTCTGGGTGGTAGCGGTGTGCGGTATAAATCAACATAACATAACATTATCATATTCACTCGCTAGACCCATATCAGTGCGCGACTTCAGTGCGCAGCGGGTTAACGCATGCGGCTTCATGGAGAGAGGTCACTTAAAATTCTATTACTTTGCATACATTTATAGCCATGAATGGATTAAGGAAAGATTAAAAGGAAAGAGGCCTTCTCTGCACCGCGCTTTGTTGATTGCGTTCGCAGGGTGACTTTGATGACCACGTTTAATCTGTCGCGAATGCTCCTTTCAAAATGGGATTTGCTTTTTTCATCATGACACCAACAATATATTCTTGCAATAACCTGTTCAGAAATATTGGATTTTACAGAAATGGTTGCATACAGAGCAACCTGGAGCGCCCCGGTGTACTCAATTAAGCAACATGGAAGGAAGTGAAATCACGGGCCTGCTATACTGGTGGCTGAAGGAGGCAAGGGAAGTGGGCGTTAACCATTGGTCACCAGGCTTGGGCTGGCCAATAGGCAATGGGGAGGCCCCAGCAGGCAAGTGTGGGACACTTCTCTGGGACTATGTGGTGCCCTTTTCTGAGGCAATGTGGGGCTGTTTTCTAAGACAATGGGCCTCATTACACGGATGGCGGTAAGGGTTTACAGGTACCGGTAAGGGTACCTGTTCCGGTAAACACTTACTGCCTTACTACGAGGTCCCTTTGTGAGACCCTACCTTAATGGGTGGTTTTACCAGTCGTTAAGGACGGGACCCGCAAAGGGACCTTGGAGGTAATTACGGTACCGCAATTTGTGGTGTCGTAATTACCGCCTTCCCCATTCCCATTGAACCCTATGGGGGCAAAAATGGGAATGGGGAAGTGCCATGGTGAATGGGGAATTACCGCCCCCACACACCTTGGAATAGGGTGGTAATTCCGACATTCACCGTGGCGGACTCGTTAAAATACCGGCGGCAACCATGGCGCAAATAGCACGATGGTTACCGTCGTCCGTGTAATGAGGCCCATTTAATGTGTGACACTTTGTTGAGTTAATGCACTGTGCAACTTGTAGTTGTTACCAATGTTATTGACCCAATATGCGTTAAGGTCGCTGTTTGTTATAAAGCTTGACGACGCCCCCACGTGTTTCACTCAAGTAGTGTGCTCCAAAGCGTGTTGAAAGGCGATTTGCAATTGTGGGTCAGTTTTTCATTGGCCCCCTGGCCTTTTTTCTGTTCCAGTCCAAACCTGTCGGCATGAGTTCCATTCCTCTCCACCGCATTGATGACTCGTATCTCCCTAAAGTGGAAATGAAGAGCCTGCGGGGTGATTTCATGAAGGCGCGCTCTCAGCACTTGGAAGGGCTAGCCATCCTACAGCATGCATGCACATTATAGTGGAAGCTGGGGGAGAGGCCGACACATTTATCCATGCTCACCTTTGCGACGAGCAGAAAGGTACATGTTTCAGTCTGGATAGGAACATATAAAACAGATGTACATTTTAGGGGCCACTGACCCCTGGCACAAAGGACTAGGCCTATTGATGGTGGGTGGGGTAGGAAGGGGTGGAAGCCACTGGTGAAAAATCCAGCATACCTGTAACCAATGGTTTATACTGGGTCCCTCGAATTACCATGGGTTATTGGAAATCATGGAACTGCTACGGGAAAATAAATCCAATGTATTCCATTTATTTTTACTCAGTGGTGTTTTTCCTTGGATATATTTAGTCCAGTCTCCAAAACCCCTATGAAATAAATGGATTCAGTAGAGGCCAGTTTGCAGCTGGTGAAGTGGAGTTTACACAATTCACAGCTGGATCTGTGGCTCAGTGGACTACTGCATCCACTACAGGGGCCTGTGTTTGACCTCATGGCCACAGGTTCGAATCCCGGCAGGTCCACTCAGCCCTTCATTCTCCTGAGGTCGATACAATGAGTACCATTAAGTTGGGTAACAATAAACATTCGCTATTTGTCAATAGTGCCAAGATGTCCCACTGGGGATGAACAACAAGCACTATACAAAACGGAATACACCTGTTATGAACAGTTCCGCTTTGTGTTAATTAGTCCTCTGTTCTCTGAAAACATGCCTAAAATCCCACACATGCACAGCAGGTCACATGACACCATGATGGACCAACACACTCAACCTATGTAGAGCAAGACGCAACCAACCGTGACCAGCTTGTCGCCATCTTGGGTAGGGCAGTCTGAACTCCCAGAGTGCAGCATCTGCACACCTCTGTGCAAACAACATACCACCAGGCACCAAAAGCTAAATGTGTCCTACTCAGAGTATTGCCACAAAACCACAGGCAATATCCTTTAACACCTGGCTGCAAATCAACAAGGGGAGAAGGATCTGCAAAGTATCGCTGCAGCAAACTCTCCGGTGATGAGCCTCCATTACCTGAAGCTACTCATAGAACTCAGCCTTTCTCTCATTCTGATGCAGCAAGCCACCCACCGACAGGGCCCGGTGCAACACAGCCAACTGAGCTCTGGAGTCCAGCTATCAATAAAAGCCAACACACTTCATCCACCACACGCGGCCACCAGACACACACATCCCTTTTACACCCGGTCAATGCTCCATTCAGCCAACTCTACTTCACCTCATTTCCATCTAGATCCTACAAGCCAAACAGTCTGTGCCCCCAGGCATCCCCTCAACCAGCCCAACGATTGGTCCTAACATGACCAGCAGGGTACTCCAAAAAGGGCCACAAACCACCCCACAGGTGTCCCTAATGACAGTCTACAGGCAGCTCACCGAGACAGGCTTGACGTTTCCCCACAATAGCATACCTTTAGTCTCTACCCCCCAAAAACACCCACAGGTGACCACTCGAAACAGACCCACATGCAACCTCAAGAATCAGTGGCATATTATACGTTGGTCATGGAACCAGATGCATCTTACGATGAAAGGCCAACTGCAGCCTCGGAACAAGCCCATACATATGTAGTAGCAAAAAGTAGCCATACTCCAGACAGGCTCAGTAGACAGGCCCTTAAAATCTCACTTTCTTTGATTTTTTATTCATTTGTCCAGTATATTTTCACTTTTTGGGAGGCATGTGGAAAGAGAAAAGCTTAGAAATTACACAAAATTTAAAAAGTATCCGGTGCGCTGCAGTGCGTTGTGTTGTGTCGCGGTGCAAATATCTCGGAAACGGTGCGTGCTAGGGCCTGGAAATGTGGTTTTCGAGTTGTGTTCCTTGTGTCGAGATGCTTAAGATGAGCTTTGTCCGGTCCTTCTACGACCACCACTTTGATGTTCCACATTGATGTTTCGCTGAATTCAGACAACCGTCTCATGTGTGAAGTGTTTAAATCCGGGAAAGGGGCGGGGTGTCCAAATGTCATGTAGCTAGTAATGCCCAGGGGTTCCTAACAGCCAACTATGCCAAATCCGGTACAGATTGGTGGAACCGGGTGAAATTGTATAAGGGACAAACGAACAGAGGTTCTGCTTTTATATATAGAGAGATAGAGGAGAGGTCCAGATACAACCGAGAACAACCTCAAACAAAATGTTCAAGATGCTGGACCACAGTGTACACACACAAAACCCTACACACCATGCATGCGACGAGCAATGGCAAAAATCAACGGCAGCATCAACGGCACAGACTTCCCAAAGCCACACACATCGAAACAGCCATGAAGCCACAAAGGTAGAAGGACAAGCCATCTGCTAACCACAGTCTAATGTACAACTAACACAACTCACAAACACACATGACCAACTGCACTTGCACCATCATATTATTCCTGTATGTGTGGCATTCAAACAGCCCCCTCCCCCATCATAATAGCCATAGTGAAACAATAATAGCAACACCAACCTGCACACAAAGTAGAGGGGCAATGGAGAAATCCTGAGCCCCAGTAGCAAACCTTGGAGTAGCTGAAAAGACACTTGATAATGGCTGCCTTGAGATGCCAATGATCACCCAATACCTGTAGAAAGTGAGCCCATGAACTAACCAGGAGCTGATTATGACTCCCGCTAGTGAACACTAGAGGTGGCAGGTGCACTTTGGGCAATGGAGAAATCCTGTGCCCCACTAGCAAACCTTGGAGTAGCTGAAAAGACACTTGATAATGGCTTCCCTGAGAGGCAAATCATCACCCAAAACCTGTAGAAAGTGAGTCCATGAACTAACCAGGAGCTGATTATGACTCCCGCTAGTGAACACTGGAGGTGGCAGGTGCACTTTGGGCAATGGAGAAATCCTGAGCCCCAGTAGCAAGCATTGGAGTAGCTGAAAAGACACTTGATAATGGCTGCCCTGAGATGCCAATCATCACCCAACACCTGTAGAAAGTGAGCCCATAAACTAACCAGGAGCTGATTATGACTCCCGCTAGTGAACACTAGAGGTGGCAGATGCACTTTGGGCAATGGAGAAATCCTGTGCCCCACTAGCAAGCCTTGGAGTAGCTGAAAAGACACTTGATAATGGCTGCCCTGAGATGCCAATGCTCACCCAATACCTGTAGAAAGTGAGCCCATGAACTAACCAGGTGCTGATTATGACTCCCGCTAGTGAACACTGGAGGTGGCAGGTGCACTTTGGGCAATGGAGAAATCCCGTGCCCCACTAGCAAGCCTTGGAGTAGCTGAAAAGACACTTGATTATGGCTGCCCTGAGAGGCCAATGATCACCCAACACCTGTAGAAAGTGAGCCCATGAACTAACCAGGAGCTGATTATGACTCCCGCTTGTGAACACTAGAGGTGGTATGTTAACTTTATTGCATAACGCGGGGTGTGGTGCATTTGAATGCGGTTTGTGTGTGTACGCGTGCGTGCGTGCGTGCGTGCATGTGTGTGTATGCGTGCATCTCACTTTGTCTGGTGTTTTGCGTGCACTTTGGGAGGCTAGCACACAGGTGTGCATCCTGCTTTTCTGCCTTGATACTGAACGCGAAAAACCTACCAATGGGAGACAAAAGAGACCACCAGGGCCCCTGCAAGTCCTGCTCAGCTTTCAGCTTTCAGGCACTCCTGTAGCCCCAGATCACTTTGAGAGCTAAGAATCGCAGTTAAATGGCTGCCAGTGATAAGAGGCTCTTGCTGCTCGGTTCAGAATTTAAAGTGCAATAGAACGGAACCTGAAATAGTGAATGATGGGGGAAGGGCTAGAAAATTATTAGCGAATTAGATTTGATTTTGAGTATTTATACCGCGCTCCAAGACAGACTTAACTGTATCCGGCGCAGTAACGCCTCCACCTTCTTAAGACCTACTCATCCATCCGATCTAACTGAGATCCAGATATGAATGTGGGGGAGGGGGGCGGGGGGCTACACCTTTGGGAGAAGTGAGATCAAATGTCGTGTGTCACAGGAATGAATAACCTCACACCTAATTCCCAGGCACAGTTCTTCCATTAACTTCTACATGGCACTCCATTTTAGCCCTGGTAATGAAAGACCAGGTTTTCCGATGCCAAAATCATACCAATGACACCTCGATTCTGTTTAATACAAAACTCCTCATGAGCTGCCTCTGTAAGAAAGCACCTCCTGAGAACCAGACAGGCCTGGGTCAGGGGAACGGGCTGTGTCTAATTGGTAAGGTGGCCTCTTCAATACTATGCAGGGGGGCATACATAAGAGGTCATGACCTGATGATGCTCAACCTTAAAAAAAGAGGTCCAAACATAGATGAAAGATTTATGGCACACTATGGCCAACTTTACGACTGACAGCCACAAGGCAACCACATTGGCATAAAACAGCATGCCATTAGCACACCTCTCGAACAGCTGTGAGCCTGATGTTTCAGAAGTAGAAGGGGGAGGACACAAGACACCAAACTCTGCATCCTCTAAACTCAAATGATGGACACCCATTGTTGAGCAGGAGGCCCACTGAGACAGCAGTGCGCATTGCCCCATTCAAACATTGGTAAAGTGTTCTGTTTTTTGCGCTTTGTATCCAAACCAGTGAGACATTTCCAAGCATGAGGCACGCTCTGGGAACATTAGACCTTGTATCATGTAATCAAAGGGAACATTACTGTATTGGTCCCATCGCATGCAAGCCAGCAAGCATAAGTAACTGTAGGTAACTTATTACACAGCCCTGACACTTGCCAGGCTCTGCAAAAGCATATAGAGCCCTCTGATGTAATGTCTTACCTTCATAAACACATTGGCCAATGTACCATTCTTAAGGGGAACTAAGCCTGCGTGCTTTGAACCACTTGTGTATAGGCGCGTTATAAATGCCATATCATATCACTCACGGCAGGTTATTACACAGACGTGACTGCCAGGGAAAGGCCGACAATTTAGAAAAACTGAAGCTTGACCCTCACAATGGATTTAAACTGAACATATTCAACAATTTTAGACACTCTGTGGGTCAATACGAAACAGAACATCGTATTTTCAATTTTTTGTTTTGAAATCTTACACTTAAGGATTTCCCTACAATTTCATAGATTCCTTTCAATACTTACTGGGCCCCACTTTTAAGGCTCCTTGTGCCTTAAAAAGTGTCCCCTTAAATTTTCTGACACATTGGGCTGGATTCTCAAACCTTTTCATGGCGCATCTCATCACTTGCGCCAAAAAAAAGCAGCCGCCAGACTCACAAAGGCCACCTGAATGAGCGCTTAGAATCGATGCATTTATTCAGTCACCCCTCTGCGCATTTCTGTATACCAGGAGGTGCTTCTGTACATTTAAAAGTGTAGCCGAGTTCACAACGGGATGTGCTTTTAAATGTATTTATTTATTTATTTAAAGTACTTGTTTATAAAGCGCTGACATCGGAGCACACAAATGAAGCTACTCATCCTGCACCAGGTTCGGAACAGGCGCAGGGCAAGACACAAATCATGACACAGCCACTTCTGACCCATGTCATCATCTTTTCTTTAAGTGGGACAGCCACAGTTTTAATCCAAACAGGGATGGAAACGCTTTTTTTCTAAAATAATTTCTCGAGTCGGGCCCTTTAAAGACCTGTCTCTGTGAAATGTGCTCCCAGCAACTACATGGCTGCTGGGAGGATGTCGTGCATTAGTGTCGCGATCACACTTCTGACACCATTTTATACAAGGGTGCGGACAGCATGTCTCTATCAGAGGGGGCTCACCACCTGCTTATAGAATACATCACTACATCCGACTTAAGGTTGTACTTGCACAGGAGATTTAGCGATCCAGCAGGCATTTTTACAATGGATCAAAGTAGCTTTCGGACAAAAGAAAATCAGACGCCAACAGGGCTCATTTGGATATAATGTTTTTAAGAAGATGTAACCATGGAGAGCCCTCCCCAGGTTCTCCAGGCATTGTTCTGGCAACATTTAATTGAACATGCTGTTCAAGTGACCTAATTTGGGTAATAGACCGACCTGCTGTATACCAAAAGCGAATGCCTCATCAGGTGCCACGTTGACCATGTTGACTCGGGTCAGAAGATAGCACAGTGAGCTAATCGCTCGCCCCTGATATCTGTGTGCATCCTGCTGTGGCAGGTTAGAATCCTGGCGGGGTCAACTCAGCCTTTCATCCTTCCAAGGTCGATAAAATGAGTACCCTCTCTGCTCTGTGGGCTAATAATGTCTTCTGTTTTTGAGCACTCTGAGATCTGTGGGCGTGTCGCGCTACAGAAGAAAAATCATTATTATTTTAATTATGTCTAGGATAGCAGGGAACGCAAACTACTAATGACCAAATATCGTCTTACCTGCTCCCTGTGCAGTGGATGAAGCTCAGGTTATGTTGGCCAGCTCTGTAGCTCAGTGGGCTGATGCATCTACTACAGGAGCCTTTGTTTGACCTCATCGTCACAGGTTCAAATTCTAGCTAGTCCACTCAGCCCTTCACGCTTCGACGGTCGATAAAATGAGTACCGTTGTGCTGGGTAACAATAAATATCTGTTGTCTGTCAATAGTGCCAAGAAACCCCACTGGGGTTGAAGTGCGCTCTCCAAATATTATGATATGATATGATATGATATGATATGATATTTTATTTATAGCGTGCCCATACACAAGTGTTTCAAAGCGCGACGAGGCAGTGGAGGGGAACGGGGAACAAGACAGCGATCTTATAGGCCCACTGACATTGAGAACGCGCAAGTGCAGGGAGCAGTGGCGTAACTCTGCTGAAAATGTTGGGGGGGACATGCCATCTGAATAAAAGGTGCCCCAGCCAAATGAAAGGGGACAAAATATTGTACCATGAAAGTTGGGGGGGCAAACACCCTCTTCCCCCCCTAATATTACGCCCATGGCAGGGAAGGGAAAGGGGGAGAAGTACTGTGGAAGGGGAGGATGAGTAAGTACAGGACCTAGGAGCTAAAGATCAAGAGCAAGTAGTGCGGCCAGCAAGTGCAAGGTTAAGTGCAGGCTATGCCATGCTATGCCATGCTGTGTTATCCTTTAAACATGATTTTTAGTTTCAGAAAAGCTCTAACGCATGCCGGGCTCTCTTGCACTTTGTCCCTATTGTCTGTTATTCACTAATTGTTTATGTTTTCGTTGTCATGGGTTGCATTATCAATGGTGTTGCAGCATGCCAGCGCGAGCACTCCGAATCTGTCTGCTGATGGCACGATGCACCAAACACATAAATAAAACTAGAACTTAAATAGCGGGCATATGCTCGGCTAAGTCTCAAACTGCCAGCTCCAGACTGCCATCCATCTGCCAGTGGGATCCTGGGAGAGGAGGCACTTGCCCGGGCGCTTCCACTGCTTACGGCTGCGTCTGGGTTTTAATTCCTTCTCTGGTGTTCGACTGGGTGGATGGAATAGAACTCAGGAGGTGCTAGTGTTCAATGCCCCACAATGTGGGCCAAGTCATCTTATCGATTCATAAAGATTTGCTCTCAGGGCCTGATACTTAGAGCCTGAAGAACATATTACACGTCATAGGCCCGTGGGCATGTGGCGCGGTTTATACACATTGTAAATAAATAAATAAATAAATAAATAAATAGGAAGGGCAAGTTTTATAAATATGTCACACCATGGCCGAGCAACAAAATGCCATTCTCTCTACATTAAGTATTCCAATTATGATCGCAATGCCTTCCTGGGCCTCATAGACTGAGAGAGAGGGCGTTATTGTGGCAATAAGCCACGAGGTGGTGGGTCAATACCACCCCAGGTAATGCCCCCGGGGCGAGTTATAGGCCCGAGCGTTCGCTTCCAAGAGCAGAAGAAAAAAGAAGGTAAGTGGGGTCGGGAGGGCGGAAGGGAGGCGATGGGGAGGAAGAAAAAAAAACGTTCCGTGGTCTCCGGCGGGGGACGATGGAAGCCTCCAGCCGTGTGGAGGCTTGGAGCGGGGATGGCCCCGCTCCGAGTCTCCACACGGCTGGATCCATCCATCGTCCCCTGCCGGAGATCACAGGATAGAAGGTAAGTCGGTGGGGTGGCAGGTGCTAGGAGGGAGGGAAAACAATTCTTACCTGAGTCCCTGGCGGGGGACAAAGGAAGCCTCCAGCCATGGAGGGGCTCGGAGCGGGGATTGCCCAGTTTCGAGCCTCCTCATTGGCTGAGGGGCTGCCACACCCCCCGCCGGGATCAGAGTAGCCGGCACGCACTGCGTGGACTGGAATACCGTGTGGTATGGCTCGCAAATGAGCCAATCACCACACAGTATTCCTGTTCAGCCGCACGTGCCGGGTAGTAATGCGGAATAATGACCCACCACCGAGTTATGGGCTGAGGCGAAGCCAGGGCTATAAATTGGCAAAGGGTCATTATCACAAGCGCTAATGATTCCTCACGAGATCTATATGGCTATTAGTAAATGGCTAATAGTGAGTACAGCACACAAAACACTTTATTCAGTCAAATGTGGTTTAATTTTGTAATATTGAAATTTCCAAGTTGTCTTTGTAAGGTGAGCCTTTTAATTATAAACCTGGTTGTACTGGAATAGTTTTAGCCTGACCTTGCATTAGGTGCAAAGTTAAAGTGAACAGATTTTCTTAGAAAAGTGAAAGAATTGGTCCATGTTTTAGCTTTCACTCTGGTGTGTTAAGTTAGGCTGGATTGTCGTTTTGAAAGAAATCTTGCTCTGAAAATTCCATTGCTGTTTTATGAATGTAGACAGATGCTCTCTGTGGATTCCCAGACTGCTTCAAATTAGCAAGAATGCAGTCAATACTAGTATTATTGACCGATTTCCACACAGTCCTATTGGCTGAGAGGGGGTCAATAACAATTTCCACGTGAGACTAGGGCTTAAAGACACTTTAAGCACGTGTGACACATTGGGCTAGATACACCTGCCTGATTCAGGACCTACACATACATGTAGGCATTGGTGTAAATCATCACACTGAAGCCCCAACAGTACTTAGACATTTGTGTGAAGATTAATAATATGAGATCTTTGCTCTTTCTTGTCAGTTTCTCTTTAGAGAGTCTTTCCTTCAGTCTCATCTCTTGGGGCCGTACCTTCTTAAGTGTCCATCTACACTTCTCTGAGTGCCACAAAGCTTTTCATCAGACTGTTTGAGTGGGCCCAAGAGTTTCTCTTTTTCAAAGTCAGATTTCTCCCAAACGCTATTCAGAGTCTCTCCTCATTAGCTTTGGCAGTCAAGGGTTTTGAGAGACTTTCACCAGTCTCTCAGCTTTGGAAACAAAGACTTCTTTGGAAGCTCTCCCCAGCATCTTTGTCTGCCTTTCAAATAAAGGAGATCATTTCTCAAGCCTCTTATCTTTGGTATCACAGATTTCTTAAGATGCTGTCAACAGTCTCTTAGCAAAGTCAACTCTGAGAGGTATACATAGGCTCACGCCGACCTCATGTTTTCGCCTGCACCAAAGTCTTCAGAAGCTCACACCAGCCAATCCGTGTTGGTGACACTGAGAGCGGCCTCCAACAGCCCAGTGGCTTTGGCAACACAGAGTTTTTCAAGGACTCTCAGCAACCTTTTGGATTTGACAGCACATTCATTATTCTTCAGATGCTGCCTTCATCCTCTCGGATTTATCCACACAGAGCAGGTCACTGGGGTCTCTCCCAAGCCTCTTAGATTTAGCGAAGCAGAGCAGGTCACTGGGGTCTCTCCCAGGCCTCTTAGGTTTGGCGAAGCAGAGCAGGTCACTGGGGTCTCTCCCAGGCCTCTTAGATTTACCGAAGCAGAGCAGGTCACTGGGGTCTCTCCCAGGCCTCTTAGGTTTGGCGAAGTAGAGCAGGTTACTAGGGTCTCTCTCTGACCTCTTGGATTTGGCAAAGCAGAGCAGTTCACTGGAGTCACTCTCAGACCTCTTGAGTTTGCCAGCGCAGAGCATGTCACTAGGGTCTCTCTCTGACCTCTTGGATTTGGCAAATATATATATCCCCCACAATCTCTGGTCTCAAGATGTATATCTAAACATCTAGAAGGGAGGGCAAGTATAACCTGTCAATATCAGAGCTATTGCATCAGTTTCCGACACTGCAATTATCGATGGTCAGGATGTATGTAGCTTGCATTGCACTTGGGTAGCCTACATTCTGACATGGCCTTGCAAGGTGTATGTCCCAGTTGCCTTTTACTTTCTATCTCCCTACTTCTGACCAAATTCCCTAATGAAATCCAGGTAGGTCCAATCAAGGTTAAATGCCTTCCTTTCTTCTGTTCCTGCTCATTCCACTGTTCCACACTGAGCCCCCAAAGGAATGCGGACCTCAAATGACCTGCCTTAAAATGAACACCAGATGCCAGAATATCTAAACTTGACCCACGTGCAAAAATATGGAGCAAATGTTAAGTTATGTTATGTCATCAGGCTTTGTACCATAAGACGCTGCCATTTGCAAGGCCTCCAGGCGCTTTGGTGGATCTGGAAGAGAGTGGGTGGGCTCTGTTAGTTGGGAGGAGAGGGAAATACAAGATTGCAGTGCTTTGTGTTAAGGCTGCAGACCGGAAGCACTCTGACCTCTGCATGCTTTTAAGCTTTCTAGTTGGCAAGTGTAGGAGGCATCAAAGTCTTTGGGGGTCATTACGAGTTTGGAGGTAGCCATGGTGCTGTTAGCGCCATGGCTGCCTCCAAAGTCATGTCCGGGTTCTTTGAATGGGGATTTACCGGGTCATTCCAACCTTGGAGGACCCGGTAGGTCCCCATTCAAAATACCCTTCCCCATTCCCATTGAGCCCCCACAGGGCTCAGTGGGAATGGGGAGGGAGCTAATAACGGGCCCATAAATAGCGGGCCCGTTATTAGCTCCCTGGTCCCTTAGCAGCTCCCACTAAGGACAGCTGATTTTACCAGCCGGCCTTAGTTGGACCCGTTAAGGGACCTTGGAATGCGGCGGTAAGGGGTTAACGGCAGCGGCATCCTTACCGGCGCAGTTAACCCCTTACCGCCGCACTCGAAATGAGGCCCTTTGTGTCTAGACGGTAGGCCTTGTGTCTATAGTGTAGGCGGCTGTTGGGTAGCCGCTAAGTATGTTGGTTGTTGTTAGAGGTGTACGTTTGTGATGTTCAAAGTTTGTGGAGAGGGTTTTGTTTTCAAAGATGTGGGTGAGTAGCAGGTTTGCATATGTGTGTGGTGAGTAAGGTAGTGATACATTGAGGGTTAGTCAAAAGGTTGGGAGTTTTCTTGGGGATTTGGCAGTGCTTTCATGTTATTGATCTAGCTGCGGGTCGCACTGTCGTGAACGGTGTTCGGCTTTAGTGGTTGAATCGTGAAGATGTCCTGTGTTGAGGTTTAGATATTCTTGGAGACGAGGAAGGCATTCTCTCTCAATTCAAATTCAAATGAATTTAGCACCAATATCAGTGCTTGTATAATGGGGAATGCAGAAAACAGGACATGCCCACATCCATACGATTACAAATGATTTAATTAGGTGGGTCTGCATCATTTGTCTCTACAGATGTTATAGACTACACTTGCCGTTACCCTTAAGCCAGCATAGCCAGTAGTAAATTACCAAGGGAGTCATAGTTGTAAATATCTGGAGAGATGCAGGTTGCAAGGCTTGAGGGCAAAACCAAAGCAGACTATCATTTTACTATGTTTGTTGCATAACACAAAAAAGGAATACAGTAGGCACATTTCTTTATGTATTATGCGCCAAACATTGTGCAAAAAGTCAGATTTTTTATTTTTTTTATTTTTGCCCCAGTTCAAATGTTTTTAGATATAGAGATTTGGACAAACCCTTTATTTTTCAATGTCATATTGCCTAAACAGCAACGCTAGTGCAAAGGGCAATTGCTCCGTTTTTAGCATCAGTGCAAATACGAGACAATCTGACTCCAGATCTGTAGTGAAATGTGCTAGAAATCTAGCCGATGGGGTACTCTTCGAAAATCTCGATTTACGATGCCTCGATGAAACATGGCTAACAGCCAACTGTAGCCCTCTGCCGCCACGATACGCGTCCACAAAGGACGTCTCTTCCTAATTCCGCTACACTCAATAGCCATTACCCTGTCCAACACAGAGTGGAACAACATGATTTATTACAAAAGTACAATTCAGAGACTCTGCATCATAACAGTATCTTGCGAGACAGACCACATTCTTTGATTGTATCATCCACCTACTGCGGAAGCCCCATTCCCAAACAAGGGACCTGACCTATCATGGTCCCTTTTACTAGGTCTTGAGACGGGCACTATTTTAGACAATCTCATTATTAGGGTAGGTGACCTTATTTTGAAACCTGCACATAACTTAATAACTAATCCATCTGATCTAGGTCTTACGCAGCCAGCTCAAAACCCAATGCAGACCGCGGGCTGCACTCTGGACCTTATTATCTGCACCCGTGAAGTATTGCGACCTCATCTTCTATGTGCCATGCATGGACAGCGCACTACGCAAGTCCTGTCAATATGTGTGTGACGCCTAATACTGCTCTGCAGGAGTACACGGATGAGTAGTGGCAAAACTGCCTACCTAGCACTACACTACTACTAAACCAGCAGTGATCGCAATCAAATGTGAAACAGATGTAGTAACGTGGGCCGAGGGCAGGCTATACTCTCTGAAGGCGAGTGAGGTGATAACAGTAGCAACCCAAACAGCAATAGTACAAAGATTCTGAAATAATAGATTGTCCAATCAAGGTTCTATGACATTATATATACCTTAAACAATCAAGAATGCACTTAACGGACTAGAAAGCTCAAGCTAAAAACCCCTCCTTGTGGAATGATCACAGAAAATGCAGGACTGGTACAGAATAGTACTCTGGTTACTTGAGCAGGGGTGATCAGTCGACCAATTGCAGCAATGATACTTTAAAGGAAATGTCTTTACAAGACAAGGTGCACCAATGGCCGTATAAGTCGCTTTGGTCCCGGAAAGTGGTTCATGCGGACAGGTCCTCTTCCTCATAAAGGCAACCGTCACAGGGGATTGGACAGAAGAAAGCCTGCGGTAAGGGGTGCAATTCCAGATGTCAATCCAACACAATGTTCTGCAATGCTGTGCTCGCTGTTTCAGCAGCTCCACCACAACATAAATCTACACCACAACATAAATATATTCATTGTGTAATAATTGATCCTACTGAAAGCACTTGGGAATCCAGAGGCAGCTATTATTTTGTTCTATACATACAATAAAAGCATATAACAAATCAAATCTTAGTGCACTCGCTGATCAGCCAAAATCAAGTTAAGTAGAGGGCCCATATGTGACTGTGTGTTTGATTGCTATTTCCATTGTTCTGGCTAGTGTTTTATAAGACTACTGCACACATCTTCATAACAAGATGCTACATCTCCATCTTCATATATGTATGAATTAAACATTCATATCATGTAGCTTTGCTTTAATTTATGAATCCAGTTCAGAAACCTATAAATCGCTCTGAAATAGGTAGCATGTCTGAGGAATCTGAGGACGGGACATGCTGGTGGGAGCCTGCCTGTTCCAATTTCATTCACATAATTTGCATTATAATTAACATTATAATTATGATTATAATTTCACTTATAATTAACATTATAGCACATGTGCTACTTTTTTAAAATGGAGTCTGCAGATTTTTCCCCTTATTTTTCTGTGCTTGCCATGTGTGTGCTGGATGTACAGTTATATTGAGGCATCTGCCACTGTATGGGTGAACATGCCATGTCCACCGCGAGAAGTAGTGGGGCCAGGGACGCCATTTCACCAAAATGCCAGGGGTAGCGGAAGTGACATCACATGGCACGATAACCTCTGGTGATATCACAGGAAGTGATATCATTTGACCCCACACCGAAGTGACATCACAGGAAGCGATGGAGCACGGCCGTTTATCCCTTGACAAAACAGGTAGTGGCATCACATAGCATTGTTTCTAAGTACACCATGAAAAATATGGTTACAATATTACTGTAATGTGATATACATTTCGTACAACAATGGATCACCATATGTATCGGCAAAAAAAAAAAACATGCTATAACTGCAACTTCGAAAAGAAAAATACATAGGCCCTCATTACTATTCAGGCGGTGGACCATGGTGCTATTAGCACCATGGTCCTCGCCGGATTCCGCCATGGAGGATGGCGGAATTACCGCCCCATTCCAAGGTGAGTGGGGCGGGAATTCCCCATTCACTATTTTCCCTTCCTCATTCCCATTTTTGCCCCATAGAGCATAATGGGGATGGGGAAGGTGCTAATTACGGCACCGTAAATTACGGTGCCATAATTAGCACCAAGGTCGCTTAGCGCCTTGGACTTTAACGCCTGCAAAAAGTATGGGCACATACTAATCGAAATGGGACCCTTCTAAGGCAGAGATTGTTCTCATAAGGGTATCCCAGAATGCATAGCCCTCCCATATTTTCTTCTCTTAATTTGGATCTTGCCATCGCCAATCCAATACATCATGGAATCTGGCAGCTATCATAGAAAGAGCTTTACCAATGTCCTCTCAAATACCGCCGTCGCCAAGAGATGGTTTATGTTGCGGACTTGCTCCGCTAATAGGGTTTCCCTGGCAATACCCACATATATACTGCAATGACTGCAGTGAATCCAGAATTTAGCAACATATTTGTCATAAGACAAAAAAAAACTGACCTCATCTAATGGGTGTTGGTCTCATTAAATAGGCCACCAGTAGAAACCACCTAATGTTCAGGACCATGTGCCTGGTGCAAAGGGGAATCAGTAACGGTGGTGCTGGATACATGACATGGAGGTTCAAACCTTGTAAATGGCCGACATATTGCATTCAGAAAACAGCAAACCTTGTTTCAAAATACAACAGGGTGCGACTACGGGGTTGAGCCTTTTTTTTTAATACGACAAAGGTTGACGACGACAATCATTCTGTATTTTGGAATTCCCTGAAAACATAATTATTTCACCGAAAGCCATAGATTAAAAATGTTCTGACTATATGGTGCCTGCGTAGAATGATCTGAGACAACTTTTTTCAGAGCCGGGGGACCTTTCTTTAAGGGACTCTATGAGTATGCCATACCATAATGTAACACAACATAACATAACCGCTAATGGCCCAAAATGTCGCTCTCACAATTACGACAGCTGAAAATGACGACTTTTTTCTTATTTTCTACCCCCCCTTACACCACATATACATGTGGGGGGGGTAAATGATATAATATTAATATGGAGGAGAGCGAGGGGGTCTCCCGCCGCATATATATGTGGTGCAAAGGGGTTTTAAAAAAAAAGCATCAGCATTTTCGGTAATTATGACAAAGTAATCACATAGATCCACATAACCCTGTCCTGACCGGCCTACCCCTACCGGGCTACAGAATCTTACACAGAGACCTGAAGGTAACCCGCTGGTGGAGGTGTTGACTTGTTTATCTATCATGATTCACCTTAAAAGTGGTCAACATGGCTGCTTGTTTCTCTTCAAATACCTCTGTGCACAATTCCAGCAATAATGAACGCCACAACATTGTCCTACTCTAACGCCCAACCAAGCCTATTGAAAGACTACAGATAACCGCGGCTATCCATAGTACATTGCTATTATAACCATGATTATAAGGAAAAAAATAAAAAAAAGAAAAAGAGAAAAAAGAAAAAAGGATTTGGACTGACTGTAGAGGTGAGTGGTGGAAAGTGGACACGGCTGAAGGTCATGGCACCCGGGCTGGAAGTGGTTTAAAATATACCTTGGGCCATGGCTAGTGGGTCCAAACTGCAGTGGCCATCTTTGGGACAAAATAAACATATTGGGGGAACAGGTATGGTGGACACAGCGGAAGGCCCGGCTGTGTTTTTAAATATAGAGTGGGCGCAGCTGAAGGCTGTGCTCATTAGCAGTGGGCCCAAAAGACATGGATAGGGGTGTAAAACAAGCATACTGGGGCAACATATTGGGGCCACATATACAGTGGCCATGGCGAAATGCCGTGGCCACTGGCCATGGCCAAAGGTCATCAATAGTGGGTTGGCAGTGTTGAAAATATACAGTGGACACGGGCAAAGATTGTGGCCAGTGCCATGGCAAAGGCCATGGCCAGTGGCAAACTAACATAATAATGTATATTGTTATAATCAAACCCTTCAAATTCACCGGATGTGGGAAATCATGACCAGCTTAACTGAGCACATTCCCGATGCAGAGCCCATGAACACATACATATTATAAGAGAAGGGCATTATGGGGGACACAGCATTGTGGGGGACATAAACAGGAATGCATTCAGTTAAGCTGGTTATGAGTGCCTACATTCGCTGAATTTCAAGGGTTTCGCTGCATTAAATCTGCACAATTTAACTACACTTTAACTAAGCATTTTCAGTGAATTTCAAGGGTTTTTGTTACATCATATTTTGTTTATGGGGCACAAGCCATGGCCTTCAGCCAGGGCACCACCCCTAGATTTCTTTTGGGCACACTAGTCATGGCCTTTTGCTGTGGCCCCTTCACATGTTGCCCACTAGGTTTTGTTGGGGCGCACTAGCCATGGTCACTTTTCATATTGCATCATTACGTTCCTTAAAATAACCCCGTAACGATAGCCTTCGGCCACACTCGTTACCACCCACCTCACTGAAGGTATAAAATAATTTTTTTGTCTACATCTCATTTTTTAACTTTCTATTTTAAAAAACATAAAATCCCCCATATCCACAGTTATGAAAGAATTACAGATTACTGCAGTTATCTGTAAACGCACACAAATAACTATGGTTAGCCCTCAAATGCATGCAAAATCCCAAACTCTTCCCAGCCTTCGCAGGCACGCAAGAAGCGCCCCATGCTCATGCCATGTTCCCCCCACTCCCCTTAAGTTCTTTTCCCATCCTTAGCCTTCTCCCATTCCACCATTCATCCTTTTATTCTGATGCACTTTAATTCCCAATCTAGTTTTGTATCATAACCGCGGTTATCCCACAGGATAAACCCTGTTATGCGGAAACGGTTGAGCTTGTTCATTGTCACCAGCCCCACCCCCGCCCCAAACTCCCCAAATTCACATAGTGTCCTCTTTACCCCTCCCTGCCTCTAGCCTGATGCCATTTCATCCTTTTTCCTCCTTCAAATTGGCACTTTTTATTTTCGGCTAACCCCGGCTATACCCGTTATAACCGTGGTTATCTCTTGTATCGAGCACAACAATAAATGGCAGCATTTTTATTTCTGAAAAGCCTGACTGATGTATTGTGGGACACATATCTAGCTATGATTCTGGAAGAAGATGGCGCTTCTCCATCAAATATTTTAATAACTACTGGATGGACTAACCCCAGACTCCTCACAGCCTCTCTCAGATTCTCTGCTGCAAAGCACCAAGACCGATATAAAGGTTTTAAGGAGCAGGAGACACCCCATTCTCGGTCTCAATTTTTAAAAACCATTGGATATGATGTGATATGATTTTTAAGAATTGGTGACAAGGCAGGCGCTCTGTTGGCAGTCAAGTTTTCCTGCATTAGCTTCTCCTCCAAATGCACGTTTTCATGACTCCATCAATCTTCAGGGAGGCTGTGTTTCTTTGCTTTTTCAGTTGTGGCAAGATAATTGACTCTAAGGATTATGCTACTTGTATTTTTTCCACTTCATTTTTCTTGCAGGTGGCTGGAAACAACTCCCTTGTAACGCTCACCTGATTCTCGCAGAGGCGCCGGTCTTGACTGGGCGACTACCGTATCTTCAAAGGTGATGTGTAGCACCCGGTTGGCTCTTTGGGCTGGACCTCTGTGCACTGTATGCCTGACGTGTAGAGTAAGATGTCTGCAGATAGAAAATATGGGGTTAATGAACTGGGGTTATTGGGGTGTCCCTATCTCTTTCCTCTTCTCCTCTCCTGTAGACCCCCAAAGGTTAACGCTCTCACCTTAGGTAAGTGAATGCCGAGCTCTCCATCTGCCTCGGGGCAGGGTGCTGTAACCAGTTTCTTCACTGGATAGGTAGCGCAGGCCTCTTGACTTCAGAGGACTGCTGTCCGTCGTTTACTGCACGAACGGTAAGTTTCGAGTCATTCAAATGTCTTTAAAGTCTTTAGTAATGATGTCTCTTGTTTTGCAGGGTTCCGGCGATGGCGGATGACGGGCTGAAGTGAGTTGAAGATGGAGCCCGTGTGATGAATAGAAGCACCTGGAAGCACGTAAGTAAGCGCTTGTTTCCTGCTTCACTATGCGCTCTAACTGTCTTTTTATTTTGCAGGTACGAGTTCGGAGCGGCTGCAGGGTGCCGGGATACCCACTGGATTAGATGTGGAAAGGAGTAATGGCACGTGAGTATTAAAGTTCCCCAATGTCTTTAAACGCACCTTGTTTTGTCTTTCAGATGCGGGATGCAGCGCCGAAGGCCTCCGGAGCGTGCGAAGAGTTGGTAAACTTTTGTCTTTCAGATGCCGGAATGCAGTGTGAAGACCTCCGGAGCGCACGAAGAGTAGGTAAGCCTTTGCCTTTCAGATGCCGGAATGCTAACCTGTTCTTTCTTGTCTTTATAGGTGTTGCTGAAGACTGGATTCAGGATGGTAAGCCTTTGCCTTTCAGATGCCGGAATGCTAACCTGTTCTTTCTCGTCTTTATAGGTGTTGCTGAAGACTGGATTCAGGATGGTAAGCCTTTTTCCTTAGGCCCAGGACCGGATGCAGAAGACACGATGAGCTTTCTGCTGCAGAGGTTGCAGAATAATGCAAAGCAAGATTCATCCACCGGGTGTGGTTTAAATAGCCTCCTGTAGTGCTTAGGTGTCTCCTTCCACAGCCACGCCTAAGTAAGAAAAGAGTTCCTGGTAAGAAAAGAGTTCCTGCCTTCCAGAAGAGTTCCAGTGTTCTGAATCTAGGGAGTGGCTCCAGCCCCACCCAACAGGAAAAGTAGTTCCAAACAGAAGAGGATCAGAGGCTCAACTGGCAGGCAAGTAAGCAGCATGGTCTGCTGAAGGTAAGTCCACCCAAGCATTATGAGCCCGGCGCTTCCAGCGCTGGGACTGGGCATATTTATGAGCCTGGTGCCACTGGCGCCAGGACTGGGTCCAAAAGGTCCCAATTGGGACTGGTTGGCACTCGGAACCTGGGTTATGGATCTGCTTCCAAGGGAGTTGGGAAAACCCTGACCTTTTGGAAGCAGAGATCATGACATCCCTCCATAGCACAAATCTTACCCTTGATGGGGGGAGGGGCAAAGCCGTGGTTGTGGCTCTCCATTGTTAGGCGTGATGGCCCTGCTGCTGCTGCCTTTTGAGCCCGGGACTCCTGGAACAATGTTTAAGAATTGGAGGAGAAGCTAAAGACTGGTAACAGAGCGCCTGCCTTTACATCTTTAAACATGATATGATATGATATGATATGGCATTTATAACGCGCCTATACTCAAGTGTTTCAAGGCGTGACGAGGCAGGGAGGGGGGACAAAGGGAAGACAGACAGCGATCTTACTAGGCCAGGTGTCATTCAGATCACACAAGTGCATGGGAAAAGGGGAAGGGACAGTGCAAGGGGAAAGGGAGAGGAGAAAGTGCAGTACAGGGGTAGTAGAATAACAAGATAAATAATAAGGGCCAGCTGGTGGCAAGTGCAAGTTAAGTGCAGACAAGTGCTGGGAAGGTGGCTGAAGGGATACAGAGACAGTCCCGCAGTGCAGGGGTTGCCAAGGAGGCAGAGCAGGGGGCAAGTGGCTGGGCCAGGGACCGAGAACAGTGAGAGTGGCCCAGTGCAGATTCAATGCAGTTTCAACAATCAGAAATTTAGCAGGGGAGAGGTGGAGAGAAAGCAGAAGCAAAGAGGACGGTTTTGAGGTGCTTCTGGAACCGGAGATGGTTCTCCTGAGGTTTCAGGGAGGCAGGAAGGCTGTTCCAGAGGGAGGACCCAGCCGAGGAGAGAGAGAGGGATGGATTTACCCCAAGCTAGTCAAGGAAATTATGTCAATGTTTTGTGCCCAAATTCTTTCTTATTTGGTCCAAATTTGGCAAGCCTTTTTCCTGCTATGTCTGTTAAAAAAAATGCACATTTTCTCTATAGGAAAATGAATGCGAGTAGGCTGAAAAAAGTACATTTGTGTTTTCTTAATAACTTTTTCATTTTCAAACAAGTTTTTCCCAATATTTCCAGTATTGTGGCGCTCTTGACAAAAAGTGTGTTTGGATCCAAATCCATCTAGCAAGTGAAATGTTATTGGCCTTGCTCAGTCTCTCTGCTGTAAAAAGCACCAAGGCCGATATAAAGGTAAACCAGTAAAGAAATGTAAGTCAATGCTTTGTGCCCAAGTTGTTTCTTATTTGGTTCAAATCTGCCAAACGTTTTTCCTCTATGCGAAAATGAAATGGCTGAAAACTGTGAAACTGTGATGTTTTGTTTTCTTAATAACCTTTTCATTTTGCAACGTTTCATTCCCATTTGCAGGTTGGGGGGGCCCTTGACAAAGTCTTTGTTTTCCATATTTCATCCAAATCTATCCGGCAAGACAAATGTTATTAGCAATACACTCTTGGGAAAAAATGTTTTGCTCTGTGCTTGAGCAAAAATTGTTCTCAATGTGAAAATGGATGGGGACTAGGACGAAAAGTGTGTTTTTCTGTTTGTTTTCTTTATAACTTCTAATTTTTCCATGGATCTTTCCCAAGATTCACAGTTTGGGGTGGGGGGGAGGGCTTATTCACGTACAAATGTATTATCAATTCATTTTTTGGGTTTCCTATGGAACGCAATACACCTTATCTATAGTGCGGCGACTGCCACCCTATACATGCTTTATGAAGTGCAAAGCATGCTGGGATACAATGCAGTGCTGTATATTGGTGACACACCTTGCAGGAATGAATATATGGGTGCACGGCAAGTGGATGACCTAGGATGGATAGGACGAGCATGGTAGGGGGGAGTCAGAGAGACGGAGAATGACCACATTGTGGAGCCATGAGCGAGTAGAGTCGTGGGTCCTTCCTAAACTGTAGGGCAGAGGGAGTCAGTCGTAACTGTGTTGGTGACTTGTCCCAGAGGCAGGGAGCAGAGCAGGTAGTGGCCAGTTTAGTATTTTTTTATCCCTCTTGTGGTTCTTTGTTTCTAGCGTGGCAATGATTTGGCTGATGTCGGTCCATTGTACTCTGCAGATGGTGAGTTTCTCGGCGAGTAACCCTTGCGTTTTGCTTGTGACTGCTTTTGAAGGGGATACAGGCTGTCATTCTTGTGGTATCAGGTATTAGAATTGGGGCAAGAATGTCACTGGTAAAATAAATTGCGGCACAAATTCTGTGGTTTGACCCGGTAAAGGTGTACCCCATTATACCATTTAAGGTGAGCGGGGTTTGCGGGGGATGTCCCTCGCTCCCCTTAAATGGTATAATGAGTCCAGGGGTTGCGGGGATGTCCCCTGCATCCTTTACATGATTGTGGCGGCAAAACCACGGCATATTTGCAGTGATATTTTGTATTCACGGCCATTTCTGCCACAATTTTAAGCCATGGAACCGTTCTTGCATGAAGAAGAGCTTGTGCATCTCCTCTGGGATGGGTGGGCTCATCAGTATAATTTTTAAAAATGAGTCAGAACTTTAGCTTTGGGTAAAAGTAGAGACCCAGTTCCCCGAAGAATTAAGTGTTGAGTGCATTCAAGCACTAACTGCATCCACTGAAATGCGTACTTATCCCCTCCAAAGACTAACTAAGTAGGGGTTTGTGGAGCTAGCACTTCATCTGCTGGTCAGGAAGGGCATCAACAATGCTAGTTAATGCTTGTCCAAAATGCCACACTCCCACTGGGGGCTGGAAAGACTGCCCTGTACTCCAACCATCTCTCTGACCCTAACAATACTGACTGCTCTGGCTCTACACCAGCAGTACGCCATCATGTAGCATACTTGCCAATATGACCCATTCCAATCTGTAGGTGCTTATCCAGTCTTGTTTTTTTTTTCTTTTCATTCTGGGAAGTTGTAGTTTCACTTTTCACATTATAAAACTCTGACTGCAAGTCCCAGAATGCAAAGACCTGCAATGAGCTCTACTTGACCACAAATACAACCATTTAAAAAAACAAAAGTAAACCCCTCTGCATCCCCCCACCACCCCTGATGTAAAAAGAAGGTGTTTCATAGAGCACTGAGCTGGCTATGTAATCCATGTCCAGGAGACCACTGCCCCCAGAATAACCACTTCTATTTCATAAAGTAACACCAAAACAGCCTCTGCTCCCACACTTTGAGACGTGCAGAAGCACTGTGAGTTGATTCAGTTATCAGTGCTGACGTACACAAACTCGCTGATCGATTCCCTCATCCATTCATCCTTTCCATGAACTGATACTAATTCTACCAACAGTTGGCCAGCTTGCTTTGAAGTAAGTGGTGTCTTGCCACCGCATTCCCGGTGAGAGAACATGCATTAGAAATGTCTAGATCATTTGGGCTGAATGGTCTCTGCTTCTAGGATGTGTGCCAAAGGGAGCCCGAGCGATGGATTGGGCAGCCATTTTAGTCAGCTGCACTGAGCAGGTCAATAGTGCGCTCAGATATTCTTCACATCTGAAAAGAGTAGTCCACTTGCCACATTCTAAATACAATTTTTAGATATGTCACTTTTGCTTTGTTTCTTTCCTTTCTTTAACTTTGAGTGTAATGTATGCTTATGTTTGATAAATCAGCCAAATAACAGTGGAGTGACACTCAAAAGATTGGACAAGAGATCTGCAACATTTGGCTGACGAGATGCTTTGGACTAAAACTCCCAATGCACCTAGACAGCATAGTCAATGGTGAGGAATCATGGGAGTTGTAGGCAAATACAACCAGAGAAGAGCAGATTTCAGACCCCTAGATGAGAACCTTTGTTGATAGGGAGGACCTGATCCCTGCGGTCCCTAAACAACTGGTTGTGTGTTTACATACAACCAATACAATTGCAGATCAGTTCCCTTTCCTGTTTCTATTTATAAAGTAAATATTTCTTCCACAACGTCCACATGTTTCACATCTCATGAAATACTCTCTTTACTCTAAGACACTTGTGCCATACTGGCTTTATGTCGCTGTCATGCTGTGGGTCTGGCAGGCTGACATACGCGCAGTTTCCTCATGACAAACAGCAAAGGAGCACTATGGGAATATCTTGCAATATTTAGCATTTGGCAAAAAGGGACCACGTTGTGCTGGCATCATTTTTTTGCTGCTTCCTCCATAGGGAGCACACAGCAAACAGATGTTGGCTCAGTTCTAGTCCTGTCCTCTCCCGGTGAAAAATGGAGCATGTCCTGGAACTTTCATTTTTGCTGCGAAAGAAAACAACACTATTAAAAAAGTTTTGGGAAAATGCATAATTGGGCCATTTGTAAAATGTTCTTGTCATGGACACAAGACGGGGAAAAGATACTGATGAATCAAGACCCTAGGTAGGCAGAGTATGCCTGATGCTGGAGTCCCGTGTGCATACAGCACTCACTGAAAAGCCCTGGGATTCATGCAGCATAATCACACCCCAATCTTAGCGTTTAATGCAGGGATTAGCTCATGCAGAAAGTCCGGATGTCTCTGTCCTCTAGTAATTAGGTGGTACTTTATGGCACTAGGGGACCTGAGTTCAAATTAAAATTCCATTTTCACATTTTTTTTCTGATTCTGAGAAATTGGTCGGACCGGGCGGGTGGAACGGCACCCGCGAGCAGAGCATGTCGGATGCACCGCCACCATTCTGAATCGTGCAGGTGCATCCAAACTCCGCATTCCCATTGAGCCGTATCAGACTCAATGTAAATTGGGAGTAAAGGTTTCCGGCCCCTGGCAATGAGGAGATACAGGTTCCACCAGGATTGTAATGGCCCTGTATTTCTCCATTGCCAGGGGCCGGAAAAATATGTAGGTTGGGCGGCAGACTGCCGGTTTTACCCACAAGGCTACCGCCAAACTTGTAATGAGGTCCTATGTGTTCTCAAATTGTCAGCTGCTATAGAAGGCTTGCTGCTTTCCATGCCCAGCCAAAGTGAAAATGAAAAAATGAAAATGATTACATCTAATTAAACAGATTCCAATAATTTGCTTTGCAACCAATTGAATTAATGTTCCTAAGAAAACATTCTGGGCAGGCCCCTAAAATAATAATAATGGATTTCTTATATAGTGCTATACACACAGAGGTCTCAGAGTGCTGAAATAACAGAAAACATTATTATCCCACAGAGTGGTACTCAATGTATGGACCTCAGAAGTATGAAAGGCTGAGTTGACCGTGCCGGGATTCGAACATGCCACAGCAGGTTGCGCACAGATGTCAGGGGCCAGCGCTTAGCTCACTGTTCTATCTGACCGGCAGCAAGAAGAGGAATAGAGCAATGGGGACTCTTGAGAGACAGGAAAGAGCATTTAAGTGGCACATGACATGCATTACAAAATGGGACACCACGAGGAACCGTGGGACCCTGGTAAATAGCCACGGCAGGAGAAATGGCATCGGATGATGGGCACAAAGTATCAAAATAGAGGGCACACAACTCAAGTGTGTTGGTGACTGGCAAGTGGAGGACAAAGAGGGCATTTAAAAGCATGCTGGACTTGAAAAACAAGAACAATATTTATCAGCCCCTTATTTTGCTGCCTCTGTCTCCTACTGCTTTCCTCCTTGCAGCTGGCATTTAATTAAATTGAATTGTGATTTATGTATCACTTAATACTGGACTCTTCCAGCTTCTAACCGCTCGACAAGGGATCAAACCTGTGTTGCACATCGTTGTCTTGTTCCCAAGGAGAGCATGTTGCCTCTAACCTCAATCTTCCTCTCACTCAACCATTCTGTACACCATTTTGCTTTTCCTCATTCTCTGTCCTCGACATCAAAAACACTACCAACACACATGCATTCACGTTGGCCCTAAAGCTTCATATTTTAAACATTGAAGGATCGCCCACATTATCCTTGCCCATCTCTCCCTAGTTTAAAGGAGGAGCCAAAAGCCTCTACCAGAAGTCCTGCCCCTAACTTGCCTGTCTGTAGGGAACCAGAAATTGTGACAAAGGCGTCACCTGTAATGATGCCAATAACACGAGCAGCCTTTGAAGCAAAGTATCCATTAAGGAAATCATTCTTTATGTAGCCACGAAAAGCTGACAGCCTCTTGGGAAGGATTCCCGAAGAGCATGTGAAGACGGATGAAAGAAGAGACTGGTGACGTCACATGAAGAAAGTGACACATCTCAGAAGAGATGACAAGAGAGAAGGCGGATTGACCATATAGAATCTGATGACGAAATTGAGAATCGAGTAAACTTTAATATGCAGAATGAAGATCGCGCGTGTAAAAACATGGAAGAAAATGAAAACCATTTTATAATTGTACAGATGCAGTAACGCAAGTAGACGAAGAAATCATAAGGCTGGCTAAATGTGGTGAATAGTGCAGGCGGTGCCACCAAGGTATATATATGTATATATATATATTCACTAAAAAAAACTTTGTTCGAGGGACGTTATGGTTCAGTTGCACTACTAAAAACCTGTGAAATTCAATAAAAAAACTTTATAAACGTGACATTATGGTTCAAAGTAACATCGAAAAACCCCTGAAATTCGCCAGTTATGGTAGGCTAAAGAACCATAACTGCCCGCACCACTGTGCACTGCTAACACTAACACCCAGAACATCCATGATGACATCACACATGTCATTGATGACATCACATGTGTAGCCTGTTCGTTTTTGTTTACTGCCATATCTAGGCCCGGTGGGTTTATTTACTGACAGTATATGACTTTTTTTCAAAGTTTGGTGAGGATTCGTCCAGGGGGAGCGAAGTTATGAGCCGTCCAAAAAGTGCTCTTCCAATGGCAACAGCAACTTAACCATGACTACACAGCCATGGTATATATATATATATATATATATATATATATATATATATAGGAATCTGCAGGTACAACATCGTATTTTAGCAAGTTGAAAATCCTGTGAATGAAAGGACTTGAAGTGTTGAAGTGTGGCGCAGCAAAATAAGCCTTGCTGGAGATGGAAGGAGAATCGAGAAGGTTTGCCTGGCCAGTGTCAAGGATTGGGGAAGCCAAGAAACTGGTTATATATCGTGGAAAAATACAATGAACGAGAAGGCGAGAGCTGAGCTCTTGTTAAGGTGCGGAGGAAGGACAATGAGTGGCAAGTTGTATTCATTAAATGGTATTAAATACAACGAAGATGCTCAAAACGTGGTCTCCAGTCACATGGTCAGATGAAAATGGGACTTTGGGCAAACTACACCGAGATCAGAAGATACAGTCATGCTCAAACTCCCTTCTATTCCCAGGAGCAGTGATACTTGCAAGGCCAAGTTCAAAATAGTATTCTCATGGCAAACCGCTTGAGTGATGATAGATGATGGGCTAATTGGGTGGGGAGGCATGGCCAAGACCGACCCACCAGCACCTGGGGTACCAGGTTTCATGCTGCTAACGAGTGGAAGATTCCAGAAGGGTACAAGCATGCCAACCAATCATAAAGGGCCACGTATCAAAGAGCCCTATACGTCATGTATTTGGTGACGCTCACAATGACTTGCTCTAGATGTGGACCGAGCTGTCCACCTGACAGTAGAGACCCAATCACAACACCAACCCCCATCAAACGCATACCTAGATGTTTCCTATTCCTCAATCACAACCCCACATATGTTTTCTTAGTTTGCTACGTAGTATGACGTCAATGATGACACATTTTTAGTATATAAGTGATTTTTTTGTGAAATACTCTGAGATCTTACTGCATGACATCCGATGATGTGCATTGTACTCCCTGTTTCCATCATATGCTTGGTGCAGCCACATTATGCCAGGGAACAACCCCATAAGTGCAAGTGCTTCCACATTCCCGTTTGGTTGCCATATGTAAGGTGCTGCTAATAAATACCAAATTCAGCCTCAAATTCCACAGTAATACCCTATGCAATGCATATCCCCACATGCCCAGGTGCTGCTAATAAATGCCAAATGCAGCCTCAAAGGCCTCAGTAATCCCCCACGCAATAAATAGCCCCGCATGTCCAGGTGCTGATAATAAAGGCCAATTGAAACCTCAAATGCTTCAGTAATACCCTATGCAATGCAGAGCCCCACATGCCCAGGTGCTGCTAATACATGGAAAATGCCGCCTCAAATGCCCCAGTAATACCCTATACAATGCAGAGCCCCACATGCCCAGGTGCTGCTAATACATGCCAAATGCCACCTCAAATGCCCCAGTAATACCCTATGCAATGCAAAGCCCCACATGCCCAGGTGCTGCTAATACATGCTAAATGCTGCCTAAAATGCCCCAGTAATACCCTATGCAATGCACAGCCCCACATGACCAGGTGCTGTTAATAAATGCCAATTGAAACCTCAAATGCTTCAGTAATACCCTATGCAATGCAGAGCCCCACATGCCCAGGTGCTGCCGATAAATGCCGCCTCAAATGCCCCAGTAATACCCTATGCAATGCATAGTCCCACATGTCAAGGTGCTGTTAATATATGGCAATTTCAACCTCAAATGCTTCAGTAATACCCTATGCAATGCAGAGCCCCACATGCCCAGGTGCTGCTAATACATGCCAAATGCCGCCTCAAATGCCACAGTAATACCCTATGCAATGCATAGCCCCACATGTCCAGGTGCTGTTAATATAAGCCAATTGCAACCTCAAATGCTTCAGTAATACCCTATGCAATGCATAGCTGCACATGTCCAGGTGCTGTTAATATAAGCCAAATGCCGCCTCAAATGCTCCAGTAATACCCTATGCAATGCATAGCCCCACATGTCCAGGTGCTTTTAAAATATGTCAATTGCAACCTTAAATGCTTCATTAATACCCTATGCAATGCATAGCCCCACATGACCAGGTGCTTTTAACATATGCCAAATGCCATCTCAAATGCTGCAGTAATGCCCTATGCAATGCATAGCCCCACATGTCCAGGTGCTGTTAACATATGCCAATTGCAACCTCACATGCTTAAGTAATATCCTATGCAATGCATAACCCCACATCTCCAGGCACTGTTAACATATACCAATTGCAATCCCAAATGCTCCAGAAATTCCACCATAAGCTAAGTATAGCCACCATATGACATTTGAAACGGCTGCTGTGGTTATTCACACAGCACAGATGCATAGTAACCCAACACAACATGGCCTAAGCAATATGGATCAATTACACGTTTTATCGATTGTGCATTCTCTGTTAGTTTATAAGAGTCTTAAGGCCTAATTCATGGAACGTATAGAGCGTAACAAGGCCACTTTGCACTGCCAATAAACCCGTTACACCGGGCCTAATTCACAGAGTAGTGCAAAGAGTAGCAAACACGTTCCACCGGGCTAAATTCACAGAGTGGAGTAAAGAGTACTTAACACGTTACACCGGTCCTAATTCACAGAGTGGTACAAAGAATACTAAACATGTTCCACCGGGCCTAATTCACAGAGTGGAGCAAAGAGTACTAAACACGTTCCAGCGGGCCTAATTCACAGAGTGGTGCAAAGAGTACTATAACACGTTCACAGAGTGGTGCAAAGAGTACTTAACACGTTCCACCGGTCCTAATTCACAGAGTGGTGCAAAGAATACTAAACATGTTCCACCGGGCCTAATTTACAGAGTGGAGCAAAGAGTACTAAACACGTTCCAGCGGGCCTAATTCACAGAGTGGTGCAAAGAGTACTAAACATGTTCCACCGGGCCTAATTCACAGAGTGGTGCATAGTACTAAACACGTTCCACCGGGCCTAATTCACAGAGTGGTGCAAAGAGTACTAAACACGTTCCAGCGGGCCTAAGTCACAGAGTGGTGCAAAGAGTACTAAACACGTTCTACTGGGCCTAATTCACAGAGAGGTGCGAAGGTTATTAAACACGTTCCACCGGGCCTAATTCACAGAGTGTTGCAAAGAGGTACTAAACATGTTCCACCAGTCCTAATTCACATGGTGGTGCAGAGTACTAAACACGTTCCACCGGGCCTAATTCACAGAGTGGTGCAAAGAGTACTAAACATGTTCCACCGGGCCTAATTCACAGAGTGGTGCAAAGAGTACTAAACACGTTCCACCGGGACTACTTCACAGAGTGGTGCAGAGTACTAAACACGTTCTACCGGGCTAATTCACAGAGTGGAGTAAAGAGAACTAAACACGTTCCACTGGGCCTAATTCACAGAGTGGTGCAGAGTACTAAACACGTTCTACCGGGCCTAATTCACAGAATGGAGTAAAGAGAACTAAACACGTTCCACTGGGCCTAATTCACAGAGTGGTGCAAAGAGTACTAAACACGTTCCACCGGGACTACTTCACAGAGTGGTGGATTACTTCCACCAGGCCTAATTCACAGAGTGGTGCAAAGAGTACATTTGCAGTGCAAAGTGACTTTGCTCAGCAAAAAAACACTTTGCATCGCTCTGTGAATTAGGCCCAGTGGACCGTGTTTGTTGGCAGTGCAAAGTGGCTTTGCTCTGCTCTAAACATCCCATGAATTAGGCCCTTAGTAATTAGACAGAGGAGTCAGATTAGAACAAAGGTGGGGTACAGGACGTGGCTCAAGCTAAGCATCAAGTAAAGACAGCTGTGGGCACAGTAACATCACCACTAGAAGTTCAGGTATAGCAGGAGGTGTGCAAAGCCCACATGTCCACAACAGGATCCAGTAAAAAACATGTAAACAAGGATTTATACTAGACCCAGTTGCAGCCATGTAGATGTTCATTTGACAATCATTTGACAAGCCTTTGACAAGCCTTCAATTATACACCTGGACACCTATTGGTCCTAGTGAGTTTGCCCAAGAATGGAACACATTCCATGTATGAACAAAACTGTTAGGACCTGATTCACAGAAGCATTTCATAATGGCAAACCCCCATTGAAAAACGCTCTGTGAACCATAACCTGCAAATCATTGTTGCTTGCTAAACAGAACCCCTTTGATGTACCGTCATTATTATAATATCCGTGCATGTATGTTATGGTTCATTAAGCAATGGCCCATGATGCAAAGAACATAGAATCCATAAACCCTTCAGAAAGGGCAGTGAAGTCAAGCACCTATAGAACAGGCATTACTGTGCAAAGCTGTTAAGCTCACCCAGCAATGTAAACGTGTGCCGCTTCAGTATCATGCCTGATCAATGTAATGTGACAGGCACATCTCAGCCCTAAACAGTTTTGCAATAGCTTATATCTGGATACAATCCAAATGACAGCATCAAAGGCCAGTGGCAGATATCAAGCAGGTTGTGTTGTGATGTGGGCTGCCAATGCCTGCAAAGTATGTGTGGAGAGAGCAGAGGCATTCCCAAAACACTGGCCATATGCACCCATCTGGGAAAGCCATCTTTTTCTCTTCACACTCAAAGCATTTGTTTTTGGCTACAATAGCCAAACCTGTGCGCTAAAAACTGAGAATGTGAAACAAACTATTTCTAAAACGAGTAGTGAAAGCTATGAGTCAGTAGGAAAAAACATCCTGTATTTTGGCGACTCCGGGACCTGGACGCCTTGAGGTACCTGTTGAGGAGGTCTGTTTGTAAAGCTAACATTACCTTTTGGACGTCAGTAAGAGTTACTGTATTTGTAGACTGTGAAACATAGATAACGTGTGTTCTTTTTATATATGTGAATGTATTTGCTGTTGTAAAAGTTCATTTTTGAACTATAAACAACAATACATAAATAAATAAATAAATATAGATAACTTTACTTGCTTATTAAAGAGGTGCGTCTGTAGTCTGAATATCACCTTAAAAAGATACATTCAGATATCTTTCCATTATACCTGGAAATGGATGGTCTTTTCCCGACAATGAATATCCCCATGCTGACTCAGGACACTCATCTCTCCTAGGAGATGGACATCAAGGAAGCAGAGGTGTCTATCTCTCAACGTAAGGCTGGTAAGTCTCCAGGGTTTGATGGTTTAACGGGAGAATTTTATCAAGTGTTGGAAGCCCAGTTGACAAATTCCCTGTGTGAGTTTTATATATACATGTTGCGGAATGGGGAGTTATGTCCTACTATGCAAGAGGCACTTATCTGATTAATTCCTAAACCAGTCAGAGATCCCACGAAATTGATTAATTATTTTCCGATATCATTGCTTAACGTTGATCTTAAACTCTTCCCGAAAATTCTGACGAACAAGAAAAGTGTATGGGGAAGTCATATGCTAGACAGAGTCTGGGTTTATGCAACAAAGATTGGGATACAATAACATTAGAACCCTCATTGATAGTTAGGGTCTTTGTGGAGGGGTTGCTTCAATTGCTTCTATGGAGGTTTTGGATGCTGAGAAGGCTTTTGACAGAGTTAACTGGATCTTTTTGAAAATGGGTTTTGGAGAGGGATTCTTGGGGGGCAATACATTGCTTACATGATGGAGCAATGGCCAAGGTTTGATTGAATAGAGTTCTTTCATAATAAATTGTTTTAACAAGGGGATCAAGGCAGGGGTGCCCTCACTCCCCTTTATTCTTAATATTGCTCTTGATCTCCAGCAGCTTGCACCAGACAGGGGATTGGGATACGTGGAATATGTGTGGCCAAACAACAAATATAAGGTTTTATCCTATGCGGATGACATAGCTGTAATATTATTAAATCCATGTGAAGGAAGCGTTTTGCTGAAGGTTTTTTTTTAATGAAGTTGGACGTTTGTCTGGACATAAAATAAACTGCAACAAAACTGAGGTTTTCCCTCTGTCTCCTTTTTGTAGTTGGAGTAGTTTTGAATCTTGGGATTGTAAGTGGTCAGACCAACATGTGAAATACTTAGGGAATTCAATATCCTGCGAAACCTAAATGAGATTGTAGATTCTAATGTGGACAAGCTGGTTCATGGTATTCCAATTGATGTGAGGAAATGGGAGAGACTGCAATTGAGTATTTGGCCAAAAGTAAATGCAGTAAAGATGGTGCTTCTTCTTAAAGTGCTATATGTTATGTAGTCACTTCCATTGAAACTTACGAAGACAAATCTCCGAAAGATTGATAAGGTTTTTCAGGGGTTCTTGTGGGGTAGCAGAAAGCGACCCAGGTTTCCTCGATTTATGTTGCTGTGCAGCATCAAGAAGGTGGGTTTGGCTACCCAGATCTTTAGAAATATCACAAGGTATTTCTATTGAGAAATCTGCTTATTATCGTATGTCAGGGGAGAGCGCGGTCTCAGGCTGGATGAATATTGTTGTGCTGCCTTTTTCGTTGGAAAATCTGTACTCTTTGTAGAAGAAGCCATCTGTGAGCAATACATTGCCCTCTATTGAAGCCACTCAAATGGCACTTGTTTCTTGGTTTGAAGACAATGGGCAGAATTGGTGGTTGAACTATGAGGCTTCGCTGTGGCACAATCCAGTGATACAGATTGAAAATAGGTCTTTGTACTGGTGGAGTTGGGTCGTGAAGGGAGTGCTGAAGATTGGTGATGTTATGCGGAATGCAAAACTATTGAGTTTTGCTGCATTCCGTAGCAGATTTCACTTAGGATGACGGGAGCTGGAAGGGTATTATCACCAGGGCAAACTATGCTCTGGTTCAAAAAATGCATTGAAAGTATATGTTTTTTGCACTAGGGCAATATTTGTCCTAGTGCTAACACCAGAATAAATAGCACTTGCCATTTTGCAAAGATGTTCAAATATGACCACAATGTTTTTTGCACTGGGGCAAACATTTCCCTGCTGCTAGTAACATACACAATTGTGTTTGCACCAGTGCAAATGTTGTGCAATCTGGTCTCAGGTGTCACAAGAACATAGCCTGCTGGGAATAATAGCATGAGCAAGGGGTTATCACGGCTGAGAAAGCCGGGAAGGAGTTTACAGATGCTGGGATGGAGATAGGCCAGGCTAAATGCTTGTATTAGTATAGATGTGTGTTTGTACATTATATGTGGACTATCCCCCAGAGAGAGGTGGTGTAGAAGAGTAGGTGTCAAGCTAATATATGCACTGGGATTCCAAAGCAGCTTTAGAGTAATATAAGATCAAAACTGAGTATTGTTGTGGTAGTGCTATCTCTTTTAGAAGTACCACTACTATTTGGAATAGTAGTACTACTTCTGGTACTACTGTTAGCAGCATTAATACTACTGATACTTCTAGTGTCACTATTATTACTAAAGTTAGTATTAATACTACCCCTGCAACTATTGGTAATCCAAATCCTCCTACCACTAGTACTTTTACTGGTAATGTTAGTAATACTATTTCTGTCAGTATTGGTAGCACTACTACAACTATTATTACTCATAGACGTACTGCTACTGATAGTAGTAATGCTGGTGGTGATGCTACTACTGCTTTTGATGCTGCCACTGCTACTATTGTTTACTACTAGTACTGTGTGTGCGGCGGGATCATTAGAGTACTAGAAAGAAACAGTGAATGCAGCCTTTTACTCTGCCTCTTTGCTGCAGCACATACTCTCTTCTGATTTCTCTTCCTGTTTTAGGATTTGAAGGCGGCACACAAAATGGAGGAGGTTGAGTGATGAAATGCTTACCATTGTGTAACGCAATAAGATTCATAGGAAAAGTTATTAGGTGAAAAACCAGTAGAAGATAAAAGAATAAACGTAACAGCATATTAAATATTGTTCTGAAAACGACGCACCCCCCCCCCCTGCACGATGTTCAGTGTTTAAGGAAACCACCATACGGTAGCAGGCAGAACTATTTAATAACCTACACTTGATTTGTCTTATGTAATTGTTCATGTTTATCCGAATAAACATGAATGAATACCTGCACATATTTGAGTTCTACCCACTGGAGATGCATTGTTTGGTGCTTAGGCCACATAGCCTTCAGTGAGCGGAGCTATCCTGCTTCAAGGCGCTCCGCTATAGTAGGGTTTCCTGAATATAGAAGATGTCTCAGCCTGCTGGTAAAGAGGAGTTGAGCATATGAGATGAGGGAAGGAGAAGAGAGAGCTTGGAGAGGGATTTTATCTCACAAGAAATGCCGCAATTCCATCTTGAAGGCAGCACACTCTTTAAATTGGCCTTATTAAGAGCGTTGTAGGAATGTAAAGGAGTGATGGTAACGGAATTACTGACACTTTTACTGCACCGCTGTAATAAAAATTTGCAAGGAAAATTGAGGTTTTTCTTCCACTTGACTGCCAAAAAATAGAGACGTTTCCACCAGCGCAATGCAGTCACAAATGCTTCCAAACCCCAATGGAGGGCAACCCCAGAACCCCGGAATTTGCTCTTATATGTCTAATATTCTTCAGTTGTACATGAATTAAAAATGTATGCTGGCGGCGTGGAGCGTTATGGCAGAAAGTGGAATGTCTCTTTAAGGTTCCATTACGGGACGAGCTATAAATGGAAACCTCGAAATAAATTGAGGTCCTTCCCTTTTGAACCATGAATTAAATTAAACTTTTTTCAGCACTCAATGAAATGAAGGAAAAAAAAAACAATAAGGCAAAAGCATTTAAAGGCTCTAAATATGGGTACCTTTACAAAGCATATAAGGAGCTGTTGGCGCTGCCGCACATGGGCCGTGCAGATCTTCAGACCTTACAGGTGAAGTGACGGTTGCCATGTAACTGAGTCCAGGTTGAACACCTCCTCCAGTAAAGTTGAGGTGCTGTAACTCTAGGGGGATCATTCTGATGTTCGCCATTTGGTGTAGGAAAGAGGCCAGCTGATACTGACATCCTGATCCGTTGCCGCACTTGCCGGAGAAGGGTCAACGGCACTGTATGCATGCAGGTGAGTTAGTTGTTCTGGGTTGTTTGCCATATCGCACACAGCAGAGATCAGCAATGGCTTCTACCATTACAGACAGACATGGCCACTGCCATTGCACCGTTGATTGTGGCGGATTTCTCAAGGTTATCGCAGGTCCTTCAAAACAACAAGAAATGTGTCCAGTAAATTGGAGTCCAGAGAACTTGGAGACCCTTGTCTTATAGGAAGCAGTGCTTACTCTCTAATGCGGGCTTCCTGCATCCGTTATGACCACTCCAGGCCACAAAGCAGGACATATTCTATGCGGACAAAGGCATTTCGAATTGAAAATGCCCACTACCATCTGCACAATGAACCTTTGCTTGGACACCCAACATGCAGAAAAAGTGATATGCCCTTACTGTTTAATGCCTTGATATTTTAAATATCTCATCATGCTCTTTCTGTGTGGTGCGATTCATGGAAGAGACTCCTCTTTAGAAACAAGACTTGGAAAAGCACCTCTGTGGACCAGGCTTAGACGTGTGAAGATAGTGTCAGTCCTCTATAAAGAACCCATGCTCTTTCTGTGTGGCAGGATCCATGGAAGAGACTCTTTGTTAGAGAGAGGACTTGGAAAAGTACCTCTATGGACCTGGCGTAGACGTGTGGGGCTAGCACCAATCCACTATAAGGAGCCCATGCTCTTCTTGTGTGGTGGGATTCATGGTAGAGACTCCTCTTTAGAAACAGGACTTGGAAAAGCACCTCTCTGGACCGGGCTTGGATGCATGCAGTTAGTCTCAGTCCTCTATAAAGAACCCATGCCCTTTCTGTGTGGCAGGATCCATGGAAGAGACTCTTTGTTAGAGAGAGGATTTGGAAAAGTACCTCTATGGACCTGGCGTAGACGTGTGGGGCTAGCACCAATCCACTATAAGGAGCCCATGCTCTTCTTGTGTGGTGCGATTCATGGAAGAGACTCCTCTTTAGAAACAGGACTTGGAAAAGCAATTCTGTTGACCAGGCTTGGATGCATGGAGCTAGTGTCAGTCCTCTATAAAGAACCCATGCTCTTTCTGTGTGGCAGGATCCATGGAAGAGACTCTTTGTTAGAGAGAGGACTTGGAAAAGTACCTCTAGGGACCTGGCGTAGACGTGTGGGGCTAGCACCAATCCACTATAAGGAGCCCATGCTCTTCTTGTGTGGTGGGATTCATGGTAGAGAATCCTCTTTAGAAACAGGACTTGGAAAAGCACCTCTGTGGACCAGGCTTAGACGTGTGAAGATAGTGTCAGTCCTCTATAAAGAACCCATGCTCTTTCTGTGTGGCAGGATCCATGGAAGAGACTCTTTGTTAGAGAGAGGACTTGGAAAAGTACCTCTATGGACCTGGCGTAGACGTGTGGGGCTAGCACCAATCCACTATAAGGAGCCCATGCTCTTTTTGTGTGGTGGGATTCATGGTAGAGACTCCTCTTTAGAAACAGGACTTGGAAAAGCACCTCTGTGGACCGGGCTTGGATGCATGCAGTTAGTCTCAGTCCTCTATAAAGAACCCATGCTCTTTCTGTGTGGCAGGATCCATGGAAGAGACTCTTTGTTAGAGAGAGGACTTGGAAAAGTACCTCTATGGACCTGGCGTAGACGTGTGGGGCTAGCACCAATCCACTATAAGGAGCCCATGCTCTTCTTGTGTGGTGGAATTCATGGTAGAGACTCCTCTTTAGAAACAGGACTTGGAAAAGCACCTCTGTGGACCAGGCTTAGACGTGTGAAGATAGTGTCAGTCCTCTGTAAAGAACCCATGCTCTTTCTGTGTGGCAGGATCCATGGAAGAGACTCTTTGTTAGAGAGAGGACTTGGAAAAGTACCTCTATGGACCTGGCGTAGACGTGTGGGGCTAGCACCAATCCACTATAAGGAGCCCATGCTCTTCTTGTGTGGTGGGATTCATGGTAGAGACTCCTCTTTAGAAACAGGACTTGGAAAAGCACCTTTGTGGACCGGGCTTGGATGCATGCAGCTAATGTCAGTCCTCTATAAAGAACCCATGCTCTTTCTGTGTGGCAGGATCCATGGAAGAGACTCTTTGTTAGAGAGAGGACTTGGAAAAGTACCTCTATGGACCTGGCGTAGACGTGTGGGGCTAGCACCAATCCACTATAAGGAGCCCATGCTCTTCTTGTGTGGTGCGATTCATGGAAGAGACTCCTCTTTAGAAACAGGACTTGGAAAAGCAATTCTGTTGACCAGGCTTGGATGCATGGAGCTAGTGTCAGTCCTCTATAAAGAACCCATGCTCTTTCTGTGTGGCAGGATCCATGGAAGAGACTCTTTGTTAGAGAGAGGACTTGGAAAAGTACCTCTAGGGACCTGGCGTAGACGTGTGGGGCTAGCACCAATCCACTATAAGGAGCCCATGCTCTTCTTGTGTGGTGGGATTCATGGTAGAGAATCCTCTTTAGAAACAGGACTTGGAAAAGCACCTCTGTGGACCAGGCTTAGACGTGTGAAGATAGTGTCAGTCCTCTATAAAGAACCCATGCTCTTTCTGTGTGGCAGGATCCATGGAAGAGACTCTTTGTTAGAGAGAGGACTTGGAAAAGTACCTCTATGGACCTGGCGTAGACGTGTGGGGCTAGCACCAATCCACTATAAGGAGCCCATGCTCTTTTTGTGTGGTGGGATTCATGGTAGAGACTCCTCTTTAGAAACAGGACTTGGAAAAGCACCTCTGTGGACCGGGCTTGGATGCATGCAGTTAGTCTCAGTCCTCTATAAAGAACCCATGCTCTTTCTGTGTGGCAGGATCCATGGAAGAGACTCTTTGTTAGAGAGAGGACTTGGAAAAGTACCTCTATGGACCTGGCGTAGACGTGTGGGGCTAGCACCAATCCACTATAAGGAGCCCATGCTCTTCTTGTGTGGTGGAATTCATGGTAGAGACTCCTCTTTAGAAACAGGACTTGGAAAAGCACCTCTGTGGACCAGGCTTAGACGTGTGAAGATAGTGTCAGTCCTCTGTAAAGAACCCATGCTCTTTCTGTGTGGCAGGATCCATGGAAGAGACTCTTTGTTAGAGAGAGGACTTGGAAAAGTACCTCTATGGACCTGGCGTAGACGTGTGGGGCTAGCACCAATCCACTATAAGGAGCCCATGCTCTTCTTGTGTGGTGGGATTCATGGTAGAGACTCCTCTTTAGAAACAGGACTTGGAAAAGCACCTTTGTGGACCGGGCTTGTATGCATGCAGCTAATGTCAGTCCTCTATAAAGAACCCATGCTCTTTCTGTGTGGCAGGATCCATGGAAGAGACTCTTTGTTAGAGAGAGGACTTGGAAAAGTACCTCTATGGACCTGGCGTAGACGTGTGGGGCTAGCACCAATCCACTATAAGGAGCCCATGCTCTTCTTGTGTGGTGGGATTCATGGTAGACACTCCTCTTTAGAAACAGGACTTGGAAAAGCAATTCTGTTGACCAGGCTTGGATGCATGGAGCTAGTGTCAGTCCTCTATAAAGAACCCATGCTCTTTCTGTGTGGCAGGATCCATGGAAGAGACTCTTTGTTAGAGAGAGGACTTGGAAAAGTACCTCTATGGACCTGGCGTAGACGTGTGGGGCTAGCACCAATCCACTATAAGGGGCCCATGCTGTTCTTGTGTGGTGGGATTCATGGTAGAGACTCCTCTTTAGAAACAGGACTTGGAAAAGCACCTCTGTGGACCAGGCTTAGACGTGTGAAGATAGTGTCAGTCCTCTATAAAGAACCCATGCTCTTTCTGTGTGGCAGGATCCATGGAAGAGACTCTTTGTTAGAGAGAGGACTTGGAAAAGTACCTCTATGGACCTGGCGTAGACGTGTGGGGCTAGCACCAATCCACTATAAGGAGCCCATGCTCTTCTTGTGTGGTGGGATTCATGGTAGAGACTCCTCTTTAGAAACAGGACTTGGAAAAGCACCTCTGTGGACCGGGCTTGGATGCATGCAGCTAGTGTCAGTCCTCTATAAAGAACCCATGCTCTTTCTGTGTGGCAGGATCCATGGAAGAGACTCTTTGTTAGAGAGAGGACTTGGAAAAGTACCTCTATGGACCTGGCGTAGACGTGTGGGGCTAGCACCAATCCACTATAAGGAGCCCATGCACTTCTTGTGTGGTGGGATTCATGGTAGAGACTCCTCTTTAGAAACAGGACTTGGAAAGGCACCTCTGTGGACCAGGCTTAGACGTGTGAAGCTAGTGTCAGTCCGCTATAAGGAACCCATGCTCTTTCTGTGTGGCAGGATCCATGGAAGAGACTCTTTGTTAGAGAGTGGACTTGGAAAAGTACCTCTATGGACCTGGCGTAGACGTGTGGGGCTAGCACCAATCCACTATAAGGAGCCCATGCTCTTCTTGTGTGGTGGGATTCATGGTAGAGACTCCTCTTTAGAAACAGGACTTGGAAAAGCACCTCTGTGGACCAGGCTTAGACGTGTGAAGCTAGTGTCAGTCCGCTATAAGGAACCCATGTTCTTTCTGTGTGGCGTGATCCATGGAAGAGACTCCTCTTTCAACGGAGGACTTGGAAAAGCACCTCTGTGCACCAGGCTTAGACGTGTGAAGCTAGTGTCAGTCCGCTATAAGGAACCCATGCACTTTCTGTGTGGCGTGATCCATGGAAGAGACTCTTTGTTAGAGAGTGGACTTGGAAAAGCACCTCTGTGCACCAGGCTTAGACGCGTGGAGCTAGTGTCAGTCCGCTATAATAAACAGCTCCTGGCATTCCACCCTAAGTGGATATTGCTTTTCTGAAGAACAGCGGGGTGCTGCAGGCCACTGCTCCCGGGAAAGCAGACTAGATCAGACATTGAGGGTAATTTAGGAGGTTTTGCATTTATTTGTTTTCAATTTTCCTGCATCCATTTGTCAGTCTAAGTCAGGCAGGGTATTAGACTAAATAAATTGACGCAAACTCCCATCTACTAGTGAGTAGATCTGAAAATCCCAGTCTCCTGTGTTTGGTCTGACAATGAAAAGCGATGAAATCCGATAGATTATTGTGGTCTGAAAGACAGCTCTATTAAGGAGCAGACACATGTAGCCATTAAAGGGATGGCGCGTACGCTGAGGTTTGGAAGCCAAAATATACAAGTCAATATCAGAGTGGTGTCTAGGCAACCACGATACATCTCACAGACAATTCAAAACAGAGTCTATATTTCACCTGGGATTCTCTGCACCACATTCAGGCTCAGAGCTAGGTGGAAAGGGGGACACAGATGATGTGTGTTGCAATATTTTTGACATGTTTTCTTGCAAACCACCTACATAGATGCAAGGATTGGATAGATGAATGTATGGATGGATGCAAGTGCTGTGAGTGAATAGGGGCAGAGCCCATTGAAGGAGAAGAGGACACAGGACAGTAGGAGGGAGCGGGAAGTGGGAGGAAGGAGAGGGGAAAGGATGAAGACAGACAGTCAAGAGGAAGAAGGAATAAAGTGAAGTAATGGATTATCTGGCTCCCGTGTGGTTATTTGGGGGGCCTTACACACGGCCTATAGAGGGGCAACAATTGGCAATGAAGTGATACGTTCCGCGCTGTGAAGAAGGTGGGCAAAGAGAGCCCGGCAGAATGAGTGGCGTGCGTGCCCAGCAGTGTCGAGAACAGTGGTGAAAGTGACGGCCTCGTAGGGCCAGCAGCACAAAAGAGGAGCAATGGTGGGACGAACACACCCAGCAGTGTGATGGCGGACACAGCAGTGTGCCAGCAGGAACAGTGAATGAGGAGCCCTGCAACGGGAAGACAATGGCTCCACCGAGCCCATCAGCATGCCGGTGAAACAGGGGCACCGGAAGGGTCGGGAGCACCCAGCAGGACGGCGGAAGACGAGAACCCCAGTGGCGGGTGAACTAAGGAGGAAAATCCACCCAGGAAGCAGGCAACAGCTGTACGACGCTCAGGTCACCCAGTGAGGTGCAGCAGTGAGAAAGCATCATGGAGGAGGACCGCCCAACGTCATATAGGGCCCGGATCATGTTGGATAGCACCAAAGAAGCGGATCATCTGATTGCAGACACCCCACATTTACATCTGTCAGCAGAGGGAGCAGCCACGCAACTACACACCCGGTGGCCCTGGGACAAAGGTAAGAGATGCATGGCCCCGAAATGCATGCCACCCACAAGACCAGGCACCAGCACAGCGACCTACGACACCCACAGAGAGGCAATGGCCAGGCAATGGGCCCTGCACAAACCCCAGGGCAAAGTTAAAGGCGTACGCAAAGCACCCGGCCCGCCAGCACGTCGCACCAGCACAGTGGCCTACAAATCCCACCGAGAGGCGCCAGGAAGACAACAATCTGCGCGCCCCACAGCAAGGACAGAGGCTCACGCGAAGCAACACCAGCCAACACAGAGGTCCATGGCCCGAAAGCTCAGGAAGTCTGCAAGTGGGGCGGCGCACCCTGCACAAAACTACCACCATGGCGCAAGTGCCAACGTGACGCTAAAGGCATCCCAGGTGCCACCACCAAGTGTACCCTCCCAAACTACGACCACCAGCTACTGAGGGCAGCAAGTTGACTCCAATTTACACTGCAACCTGCCAAGTTGCCACCAACCCCACAAATATAAGGCTACAGAGCCCAGATAACAGCAACCACATCCTACAACGTTGACTACAATCAACCACGCCACCATGGATGACCAAGCACAAGTGGCTGCGGAAGTAGGAGCAAGAGCCCCAGCGGATTTGGTACCCGCATCATATGCCACCCTTATGAGACGACCCAACCCATTCACCCTTTACCCGCACTATGACCAAGGACTAAGATGAGAAGATTGGGTCGAGGAGTTCGAGGACTTCCTAGGTGCAATTGGAGGACAAGACATGCCCAACAAAATGAACATTTTCACTAACCTGGCAGGAAAGGGAATAAAAGGTATTATAAAGATGATCCAGACACAAGAAAGGAACACGTACCAGCGCCTCGTAGCGGCGATCAACGGCAAACTAACAATGAACCCCAACAAGGACTATGAAAGCTACACATTCAATCAACATGTGCAACTTCCATATGAGTCCGTGGGTGAGTTCGTCATCTGGCTCCAGAAGAACATAACATGCTGCGACTTTGCCAATTTTAAATATGAGAAGGCAATACGGCTGAGGATCATAGCAGGATGCACCTCATCAACGCTCAGGAAACACCTTCTCAGAAAGCCCCTGCCCCTACAAGAAATGCTCATCCTTGAAAGCATAAACGAGTGGACAGACGCATAAGCAACTGTCATCGAAAATGAAAACAATAGTGACTCCATCGCGGCCCACGCAGCAAGACAACCAGGATATTGTAGGCTGAGGGGACCCTGGAGAAGACGGATACTCAGAATCCCACGGCACCAAACCCTGGCCAACACGCAATGCCAAAGGTGCGGATTTGAAGTCCCACACAGATGTCCATGCCCGGCCATAGGACAGAGATGCCGGCGCTGTGAACAAGCATACAACCTCCATGCAATGTGCAGAGTGGGACTGCCTAGAAAGCCTACATGCCAACCTACACCACCATCGAACCTGACCAGACAACCCGGAAAATTAGCAGGGCCCCACAAACGGCCAATGCACTGGAGGATCCGGGTAACACCACCCCGAGGGGGATAACCAATACCACTGATAACACGGCTAGATGTCAGGAAGAGCATCAAGGCCATGGACACCAACCCATCCAGACTGCACGGGTGGGAACATCCCCTCTACCCAGAATCAAGTTGGCCAAGGACATACGGACCGGGGCAGGAACACAACACATAAACCTCACCCGTCCCTCGAGACGATCGCGAGTCATGCAAACACCCAGGACCCTACGAGACGTCGTACTGGGGGGGGGAACGTGGAGGCCACAGTAAACATCAGTAACAGGCAACGTTACCTAACAAGGGCGGAAGCATACCCCCTGGACAAATCATAGTCCACGTAGTCCAGTGGGGAACAGCACAGCCGGTGCAGCCAAAAGGGCAGTCATGCAGTGACCCAACACAGGGAGACTGCAGAGTACCCACCGCCATCCAAATGATACTGAGTCCCACCATAGGACACAGCTGTCGGACAGCACTACAGCACGCCCTCATCAACATCCACTATAGATCATTTGAAGTCACTCAGATGAAGGACCACACGCCCGAGCAAGATACGGGAGAGACAAGGAAAGCCAAAGAAAGGACATACCATTCAGATCCGCTCCTAGCCACAGAGGACAAACAACCAGTGATAAGCACGATAAAGGACCACAGCGAGATGACACCAAAAGCCTCCCTCTTCCACAAATTATATCTGGAGGAACCTGAACCAACGAAAGAGGGAACGAGCAAGATGGGAGGAGCAGAGAGTGGAGAGACATACAAAGCACCGCAACAAGAAAATACGTACAAGACCCGGGAGCCACCGAACAGGCCTCAGTGAACCATAAAGACACCCCAATGGCTGATCGAGCAGATGTAGCCTGGGAAGTCTCATGTTAAGTGGGGGGAGGTGTTGTGAGTGAATAAGGGCAGAGCCCCTTTAAGGAGAAGAGGACACAGGACAGTGGGAGGGAGCGGGAAGTGGGAGAAATGGGAGGGGAAAGGAGGAGGACAGGCAGTCAAGAGGAAGAAGGAATAAAGTGAAGTAATGGAGTAACTGGCTCCCGTGTGGTTATTTGGGGGGCCTATCATGTGGCCTGTAGAGGGGCCAACAGCAAGGATCCAAAGATTGGATGGAGGAATGAATGTACAGACAAACTGATGGATGGACAAACTGACCCTTGCATGGGTGGGTGGGTAGATGGATGAATGGATGACTTTAAACAGAATTGGGGACAGGGCCGAACCCTGGGGTACCCCACCTGCTCAGTTGTTTGCTACTGCTGTGCAATGCCCCGTTTAGAATTCTGTGAACATTTATGCCAGCATGGCTTATAGGCTTACAACAATCCTGTGCCTCAGGGCGAGTATACACATGGTTCGGTAACTGCTTAAACAATGGTGTTGTTAGTCTACTGCATTGAAAATGTAATGGGGTAAACTTTGAATGGAAGGGAGGGGCGTGCATCATGGCTGACGTTGCCTCCTCTTACTGTCTACACTTGCTTTTCCCACAGATGCTGAAGCATAATAGCAGGGTCTTCCATTCTGCAGAGAATGCAGGGGAACCAGGAGGGTTTGTTTGTTTGTCTGTTTGTTTGTTTTATTTCTAATGCGCTCCAGACCCATAGGTAGAAGGGCACAGCAGGTAGGATAATGCGAAGCTTACATCGTTACAGATTATACAGGATACAGTAAAAGTTATACATATTATACAAGATACAGTAATGGATATTATAGATATTATACAAGTTATACATATTATACAGGATACAGTAATAGTTTACAAATGTGCAGGACCATCATCGTGCAGGTCGATGAGTTACATAGAAGGTGGTACGCATAACATATCGTGAGACAGAGGAGAGGGACCAGTGTCAGGTCTGGGAATACTATAAACCTATATCTAGTGGTCGTTGGAGATAAGATATTGGATAGCATTCCTTCTGAATAGTGGGTACGGCTGATCTGCTCTTAAATTGTTGGGTAATAGATTCCAGGTTATAGCCGCCTTCACAGGGAAACTATTCCCACCGACCGTGGTTAGTTTAAATCTAGGTACTACCAGGCAGTTAGTGTTGGTAGCTCTAATAGGTCTGATGGAGGTTTTTTTTTGTATTTTGTTCTTGAGGTAGCTTGGGGCGGCGTTGTTAAGAGCTTAATGTGTCAAGGAGATCATTTTTAATTGAATTTTGTGGTTTGTAGATAGCCATTTGTGTTGACGTCTAATGGTGGAAATGTGTGCTCTTTTATTTATGCCAAGCGCTGCTCGCAAAGCATTGTTTTGGAGCGTTTGAAGTTTCTGGATATCTGTGCACCAACTCTTATCCTTGGTAACTAAGTCTGGTGTGGCTATTGGTGACTCTAATTCCTTCAGTATGGCGAAGAGTTCTCTCATGCTAGAATTAGAGTTAGTGATACGTTCATCATAGGAGTTCTTTTTGGCAAGGTTCATTTCTTTTTTAAAGTGAGAGGAGATAGAGGATAGTTTTGCTTTATTTTCGATAGAGGGACATAGTCTCCAGGAATTTTCACTTTTTCTTTTTAGGAGTCGTAAATCTCTCAATTGGGGAGTGAACCATTTGTTAAGCTGCGCTTTAGGTTTGCTTTTTCTAAGTTTGAGCGGGGCGATTTTGTCCAGTGTGTTGAGCATAATCTTGTTATATTCTTCAACTAGAGTACTAGGGTCTAGATTGTCAGATAAAGCGTTTAACGTGGGTAGGATGGCGGGGATGACTTTTTCCGCTGTAATACTTTTTTTGTTTCTGGTTAGACAAGGAGGTGCTAACAATGGGACTGTCGGTGAGGGTCTGGCTGTAGATAGGTTAAAGTTTACGAGGGAGTGATCTGTCCATGATTGGGGAGAGATGGAAGTGATAGAGGCTGTGCAGTTGTAATCTGCTATCTAGTCTAGTGTTCTCCCTTTGGAGTGAGTGGGTCTGTTGACTTTCTGAGACAGGCCTGATGCATTGATGGTATTGGCTATGTCTGAGGCTTGTTTGTCCATAGGGTCATTAAAGCCAAGGTTAAAATCTCCTAATAATAGAAGCTGGGAGGTAGGTTTAAGGTTTGTTGGTGATTAGGCTATGCAAGTCCTCGTCGAAGGTACCGAGAGGACCTGGGGGACTATAAATTAAATGGATGGTGAGGGTTTGTATGTTATTTATCTGGAATTTAACCAAGATATTTTCACAGGATTGTAGGATTTGAGGAGGGGATGTTCTGAGAGAGAGGCTCAATTTGGAGATGATGGCAATTCCACCACCTCGTGTGCCATCCCTATCTTGTCTTGTTATGGTGTAGCCTTCTGGAATGGCTAGCATTAGCGATGGTCCAGCTGCGTTATGTAGCCAGGTCTCGGTTACTGCCAGGAAATCCAGATTGTGTTCTGTAATGAGGTCAGCTATGCCAAGGGCATGGGCGGCAAGGGATCTCGCATTAAGGAGTGCTGCTTTGAGTACTAGTGTCTCTTTAGGCATGTTTGGTGGGGTACCTGGATGAAGCACCATTGTACCTGTGACAGAGATGTGGCAGTGGGCAGTGGAGAAGCCAGTATGGCTGCACTCACCACCGAACCTGCCCAAGAGCATGGTTGTGGATCTCTCAATGAGTTGGTGCTGCGTCTCACGGCTGTTGGAGAGGCCTTTGTTGGAATTAGGACCCTGGAGAATGTGTATGTCTAAGAATTGCCTAAAAGGGGCATCCACCTCCCCAGCTATTATTATAGAAAGTGATAATAAGGGGCTGGAGAGGAGTGGTGTCTCCCACCATTTTCAAAGTCTAAAAGTAGCGCAATATATTAAGGGAATAATGGGACTGTGTGGCAAGCCTCTCCCTTGAGCTGCAAAGAAAGTCTTGTTTTGTGCTGGCTCATTTGCAATGGAAAACGTGCAACTATTATTAACCCATTGGTTGATAATAGTTGGTTCAAAAGACCTTTCTTAAATCACGCAGTGATTGGGTGAACTTTTCCATGAAGGCGGCCACATGGACCAAAGGCATGCCTGTTAAGACTACATGGTCCACAATACAGAACTTTATCAACATGTACTGTTTTTTTTTTCTTTTTTAAAGTCTTGAATCCTGGTCTACCAGTGTTCGAGGACCAGCATTCAATCACTGAGCCACAATGGCTTAGTGCTTCACGGTGCATAAATGTCATACTTAGCCTACAATTTAATGTGTTCAATTGTGAAAGGCTCAGGATGAATCTTGTGAGAATCCGAGAAATAATATAATTGTAGCATAATGGTTAAGTGCTGTATCTCAAACTCCTGCAGGCCAGGGTTTCTCGAAAGCAGCGTTCAGCATGAATGTCTTTTTATTTTGTTTTTCCGTTTCATAATGGTGCCCAGAGATGGTGTAATACAAGGGCCATTGTGTTTTATAATGTTATAGTAAATAAATGTGTTTCATGGTTAATACGTGTTAAATTCTGTAACAATGGCGTAATACATGTCCCATCCTGTTTTATAATGTTGCAGTAAAAAAATATTTTTCACGTTTATCCATATTACAAAATGCAGAGTGCCTGCAGGTTCATGTCAATTTCGACCTCTCACTCCAAAACATCCTTGCGTCGAGAGGTAAAAAATGCAATGTGTCTACAGGTTCATGCCATGCCAATTGTGACCTCTTGCACCAAATCATCCTTGCGCGGAGAGGTCCCTGCGCCCAACTGGCTGTGTCTAACTGGGCGCACTCAAATTGAACCTGCAGGGAAAAGGGTTGCGCCATAACAGCGTGCGCATAACTGGCCATGCTGAAATATCAAGCCCCTTCTTTTATGCCTGGCCTCTTGGTGACTGTTGTGATACATCACATGACTCCAACTAACCACATTTAAGCAGCACAGAAACAGGGGAAAACTGACTGACTGCAAGAATAACATATGTCCAGGTACTTTCTGCAGACATAGCAAAAATCCAAAGCTGGAACCCATGAATATGCGCACAGTACTGCTTAGCTTCAAAGAAATGTAGGGGCGCCCCCACAGGCCATGTTGCTCTAAGTGGTCTTGTAACATTGGCACACGTATTAGGCACCATATCCTGAGGGGGCTGGCCTTTTCCTCACTTTAAAGCAAAGCAGGGATGGTCGTGGTTACTGCATGGATTGGAGATCCGGGTCATCAATGCATTTTCACCCGTGATGTCACTGTAGCTGTAAAAATATCTATTTTATTCATTATGTATAAAAGATTGCAGACTTTGGGAACTCCCAATGTTTTTAGTTAATGCCCTGTATGATCAAATTATTTGCTGAGGATCACACACTCTGGATAAGCAGCGTGCTACAAGCCCCTTGTTTTATGGCCAGCCTCTTTCTGACTGTTGTCATACATCACACAACCCCAACTAACCGCATTTAAGCAGAACGCAAAAGGGAAAAAAATAACGAGCTGTAAAAATAACATATGCCCAGGTACTTTTGCCCCCATTGCATAGCTGGCACTCATGAATATATGCACAGTAAGTGAACATATATCTTCAATTGAAATATACAAATGTAGTTCAATAGACATATTCCTTAGACGAAAGTGTATAAGACAAACTAGCATTGGATTTTCAAAAAAGTAATGAACACCAGAAAAATAACCAGTGAGAGGACATTTTCCCAAAAATATCATGGCAAAGTATAAAAAGGGCTCACCTTTTAAACCCAGTAATCTGTCCTGAAATATTCCCTGGAAAACTAAATCCCAATATGAAACAAGTGTTTGTGGTCTTGTGAGCTTGTGAGTAAGCGTCTGCACTGGAAACATGACAACCTGAGAAAGATCCTGGTAGCCAAATACTTGAGCAATCCTGCCAATCTCAAAACACACAGGGGGTTGAGTCCGCCCTCTGGGGAAATGTTACACTGTCCTCCCATAGGTGTCCATTAATTGTGCCCTGAAAAGCAGCCACAATCAGGGGAAATACTGCACCAGTGTCCAGGATTGCAACTCTCTTGCCACATTGTGGGCAAATACTCATGACTAACTTGCCCTCTCATCATGTTCCCTCCTAACCTCCAAGTCTGGCTTTCACCAATACTCTGCTTTATATAGTTAACATGAAAAGGTCCCATACCATAGTGTCACTCAAATATATAAATCCTTATAGAACTACGTTAGGCATAAAGTGTACAATTGTGGCATTATTCACCCATCTTGACTGTGAGACTACAACTACCAAAATGCAATTCTGCAAAAGGCAAAACAATGGTCGCTGAGTGCAAAGCTTTCAAGATATGACAGTAACACGGTTTTAAAAATAATGATGTGGATGCCGTTTGTTATGAGATATTTAAAACTAAGAAAGCACACATGATTCGGGACTGTGGACTGTCTTCCATCCATGCAGTAACCAGGATCAACCCTGCTTAGCTTCAAAGCGAGGAAGGATCCAGCCCCCTTAGGCCATGTTTCTCAAAGAGGTCTTGTGAGGGGTGCTGATTTATTAGGCAATATTTCCTTAGGGGGTGGACCCATTCCTTGCTTTGAAGCTAAGCAGAGCTCTTCTCAGTTACTGCTGTGATGGGAAACCCACTGTTGCTGTAAAAATATTAGTTTTTTTTATTATTATTGACTCAGAGACTACACATACCAGAATGCAATTCAGCAAAAGGCAGAAAATGGTATGAGTGCAAACCTTTCAATGCCCATTCAGTCACCCACCCATACAGTAACCAGGACTGACCCTGCTTAGCTTCAAAGCAGGACTGACACTGCTTAGCTTCAAAGCAAGGAAAGGGCTGGCCTGTTTCTTTAAGTGGTCTTGTAAAAGTGGCTTATTTATCAGGCAACATGGCCTGAGGAGGCTGGCCAGTGATTTTTTACCCCCGGCATCACTATAGCTGTAAAAATATCTTTAAAAAATAAAAAACTGTAACCGCGGATTCTGAACTACTCATACCCGCGGCTACCTGTAGTCCTTTATAGCCCTGAATATACCTGCCAATATCGGAAAAACAGCTGGAAGAAAAATGCTTTCCTGCCCCCCACAGGCCTTTAACAAGTGTCCTCCTCATCTATGCCAGATCCCCCCATTCCCCAGATGGCTTTCTGACCTCCCATGCTCTCACCCTTTCACCCCACAATACATGCTGTTTCTGTGATGCAGTTAGCTTTGAGATGTCGGCTATTTGGGGCTATAGCCAAGGCTACAGAAAACTTTGCATTGCAAACTCAGTCCCTAGATCACCTCCAACTCCCAAGTTTCACTTGGTGCCCTCTAGCCACCCCCACCACCTCTAACCTGATGGCATTTGCATGTTTTTGACCTGAAAATAGCTTTTTTCCTACGTTTCATTTTCCAACATCCTCAGCTACAGTCGCGGTTTTCTATCGCATCGAGAGAAAAACAGGATGGCGTTTGTTTCACTTCTACAACCCTTGGTTTTGGGTAAGTCCCCGAGTTAAAGCTATCTATTTTGAGAAGGGGGCACCCCCTTCTCTGTCAAATATTTAAATAACTAGTGCACGGTATAACCCCAACCCAGGCATGGATCGCGAGTCATCACTTTCTGCCCAAATTGTTTCAGACCTGGTTCAAATGCATCCAGAGGTGTGTGCTCTGCGCTTTGGAAAACATGTACCTTGTTTGTCTATGGGAAAATGAATGGAAAGTAGTCCGCACTTTTGAGGAAAATAATGTGGAGGTGCTTAATAACTTTTTTTATTTTTTAACTAATATTTACGAAACTTTGCAGTCTAGGGGTTCCACGAGTCCTTAATCATTTTCAACATTTCGTCCAAATCTGTTACTCGAATACAAAGTTATTAGCAATAGAACGTTGAGGGTTTCCTATGGGAGTCCGACTCACCTTAAATATACGTTGACAATCGCCATCCTAAAATATATATTATATATATATACATGCATATATATATATAAAACAAGGCCTGCAGTAGCGGCCCTGTAGTTATGGTTAAGTTGCTCAACGCATAGAAAGAGCACTTTTTGGGTGGCTTATAACGTTGCTGCTGTTCTACGAATCCTCACCAAACTTTGCAAAAAATGTTATGGCCACCTCAAAATAATTTTGCAATGTTTGGTGCGGTTTCGTTCAGTGTGGCAAAGTTATAGGGGGGGTCCCAACATTTTTCAAATCCTCATAAACACAATGGAAAAACAAATTTGCACGTGCATACAGCCCAAATCTCTCGACGGATTTGCCCCAGAATTACAGGTGAAGCAGCAGCTTGGTCCCGAAAAGCATGCTTTTGGATATTTGGTGTAAATCCGTCCAGTGTTCTTTTTTTAAATGGCCAAAAATTAGTTACAAAAAAATGTGTGCAATCTGGGTCCGGTCCGCGGACTCATTTCCTAATTTGGAGTCCGCGGATGCCTCTGGACCAATCAGATAGTGGCATGACATTCGCAGACATCATACACACTTACTGATTGGTTAATTAAAAATGTGAGGTGAAACAAAACTTTTGAAGCGGACGGCATGTTGGATTTGTGAACTACGCCCGAAGTCTGCGGACATTGCGGTAAAAACATATTAAAATACACAACATTGAAACAATCTCTGGGGAGGTGAGGCGTGGTGAATCAGGTGTTCTTTTACGAAGTCTGTGAACATCTCAGATGTTCGGGACATCCATGCCTATTTCTGCATCACAGGGTCAGTGAAAGCTGCATGAGAATAGAGATATCATTTTAGATGTGACACTGGATGTTTCTGCAATGTTTGTTGCTGTTTCGCCAAAAGGGGGCAAAATTAGAGGGGGGGCCCAGAATAGTTGAAAGGCTTATAAATTTGGTGCCGTTTGCTAAATCTGCACAAAGGTTCTCAAACAGATTTTAGATCCAGATTTGAATGTTGTTGCAAAGTTGTGTGGGATTTTGTCAAGACGGGGCAAAAGTAAAGGGGGTTCTCAACATTTTTAGATGGCTTATAACATTGTTGCTGTTTGACAAATCTGCACAAACGTTTTCAGAAAGATTGTAGACCCAACTTTCAATGTTTGTGAAAAGTCTGAATGGATTTTGTCAAGTGGGGGCTAAGTAGAGCATTGGCAAGGACTTTAAAGCATGGTTTTGCAAATGTGTCCAGGTTTTATTTTTTTAAAAGTGTCATAATGTAAATACAAAAAATAGTGATATACCTTTGGTGACTGTGGCCATGAGCAGTGGCCAGATTGTCCGGGTCATGGCCAAATCTGGCTACTGGCCATGACCATGAGGGACCGGCAATGGGATTAAAGTGGGCATGGCCACCAGGGACTGGCTAAGTGGTAAAGTGTTTCGAAAATCGGGATAGGTTTGAATGCAAACATAAACCATGCTCCTGGCTACAGCCAGAAGTGCTGGACAGGATTGCAGCAATCATTTGTGAGGAGCATCAGCAAGGACCTCAAAACATGGTTTTGCAAATCTGTCCTGTGTTTTATTTTTTCTAAAGTGTCAAAATGTAAGTACAGAAAATAGTGATATAACTTTGCTGCCTGGGCAGTGGTCTTGGCCCTCAGCAAGGACAAACATTTATTCTGATTTGCCTATTGGGGAATGCGGCATGGCCAACGCCCATGCCCCATGGATTGCGGAGACGGGCCATGGCTGTAAGCCATAAGCAATGGCCATTGGTGATAATATGAGGGTATAGTGGACCCTGAACTAAGATGCAGGGTAGGTGCAGATAACGGGGGTGGGTTGGCTGGGGTCATGGTCGAGCTCAAGCACTAGGCAATTCAACCATGACTTGCATCCCCAGCATGCGCTGCTGATAACGACACACGTCAAAATGTGTTGCAAAAAATATGTTTGTTAAAGAAGGTCTACAGTTCTTTCATATATGTTAAAAGAGGAATTATTAATAACTTTTATACAGTGATGTAACATCATGAAACATGTTCACTCATAAAAATCTATGATATTTAAAACAGAAACGTTGTAAAAGGGACGTATGGTTAAATTACACTAATAGAAACCTATGAAATTCAGTCAAAGAACTTTGTTAAAGGGACGTTTTGGTTAAGTTGCACTAATACAAATCTATGAAATTCAGTGAAAAAACGTTTTTAAAGGAACGTTATGGTTACAAGCAAAACCGCAAACGTCAAGAAATTCACCTTTTATGGTAAGCTAAGCAACCATAACTGGCGCCACCACCGTGCACTGCTAAGACTAACAACCAGGACATTAAAGGATAGTTCTGGGACTTTTTTTTTATTGTCCCTACGGTTCGGCCTTGTTTTTAAGCATAACTCGGTAGATCGTAGAAAACTTTCCTATGGACCTTACCCGACTTTTCGTCCATTAACGCACTCGAAATCAGCCGCCATTTTCTGATAATCCTATCATTTCCCTCCATCGCCCTGGCTCACCTGCTTTTGCGGCACTAAATCAAATCCCCCGCCCCTGAGCCTGACATCAGCAGACGCGTACCGCCCATTTCCCAACGCCAAAGCACGTTTCGTGTCAACAATCGCTGCGCCTCAGCTAATGAAGTGTCGCCATGGAAATGGCAGGACGCCTCTTTCCTCTATAAGTATAAACACACCGTTTCACAACACACAGCAGCAGATTTTCGATTCCATTCCTCTCTCTGTGTTACTTTGAGTATTCTGTGACTCGTTTCTGTGCTCTGGTCAGCTACCTTCGCCGCTTCTAGGCCTTGTGAACACCTGTACCATCTCTGTAAATTATTTTACTTTCTTTACCACACAATGGCTACAATAATGCCGTATATGTACGAGCCCGAGTACACCGAGCAGGAACTACTGGAAAGGCAAGCACGCGAAAACGATGGGGATTCGGACGGCAGTTGGGAGGACCAGTCAAGGGATGAAGAGCCTGGACCATGTCGCATGGACGGCGTCTCCACCTGGTGCACGTGCAATCGGTGCGAGCTAATGCCAACTGAGGAGGAGAACTGCTGCTGCCGTGAAAATTCCGGGTGCTTGGCCTACATTTCGGAAGGCGAGCCAAGTCCGCAATGCATCACCGAGCTGCCAGAGTTCAGGGAAGCCTGCCTCTCACGGGCCGTGTTGAGGATGATGATGGTGCTTATGCACGAACTTCGCGGCACTGTTCTTCCGCGTAATCCGAGTAACGAGTAAGTATACTCTGGTTTTGATGTCAGTGATGCCACTACTATGTCATGGTCGTCTCCCACATATAAAATGACATCTACATATCATTCGAATGCATGTAAATTGGTTCCATATTGTGCATTTTCTAGATAGAATTTTTTTCAAAGCAGAATGACATTTTTTACCTGAATCGACAGTGATAAGAAAGTTTTGTCATTTTAATACAGTTTGCATCTTTCGTTTTCACAGGTGGTACAGGCTGGTGGCCTATCGTTGCTTCACTTGGTGGCTTCACGGGAGGCTCGGACACCGCGTTCGGAGAGTAATACCTGCCTGTGCGGTACTTGCCATTAGACAACATTTCCCCAGCGACAGTGGACAATACCGCGGATTTTCCCTGGATGTGCTGCAACCGGAACTTTACAATGTGTAATGTTTATTATTTATGTTCAATTGAAATTAAGATCTAAAATAAAACCCAACATATATTTTAACAATGGTTGTTTTGATTTTTTAAATGAATCTAGTGTGTCTCCATTGAATAGTCTTCCTGTGCCATGTCTTGTCACACCACATGTCTCCGGCCAGCATCCTCCCTCACGCTGGCCGCCCACCTTCAATCCACATAACCGTTGAACCCATATGCAGCAGACATACATATGTTATTTTGCGGGTTGGCATCAAGCCTCCCGGCCTTGCCTCCTCCCCCAAAAATACTTACCACACCACTTTGTTCAAGCGTTGGCAATGAAAGGAAGGCCGTTGGATTTTATTGATAGAAAACATGGTTATAGGTAAATAATCAATATGGTTGATCATAATAAATCATCCTTTTGGGCACCGGGTACAGAGATGACCCCCTCTGGCCCGTGCCGCCTTGCCACCACAGGCCAGCCTGCTGCTGACTAACTGCCTAGGCATCCAGGGTCTCCAGGGTGAACTGCACCCATATATTCTCCTGGGAGGGTGAGGTATTTATAAACTCACCCCCCTGCCTTCCATGTACTAGATCCTGCAGCCTGCCTCTTACATGCAGTTAGATGGCCTCTCCTTGGTGAGGCCCTGCGGCAAACGAGTCTTGTCTGCACGACCACCGCCCCAATCCACCCCCCCGCCCTATCAAAGGCAGTTCGCACCGGGGTACTGTGGAGCTGTCAGGGAGCGATAAAGGCCAAGAGGTGCCAAAGACCATGTACACTTCAAAGTGGTCTATAGAGCATGGGTTGTTGTTCCCATGTCTACCTCCAGACCCCGTGTCTCCTGCCAAGCATCCCCCCTCACGCTGGACGGCCCCCTGCAATCCACATAAGTGTGTCTCCATTCACGAGTCTTCCTGTGTCTTGTCTGCACGACCACCGCCCCAATCCACCCCCCCCCCATCAAAGGCAGTTCGCACCGGGGTACTTGTGCTGCCAAGTGGAGCTGTCAGGGAGCGATAAAGGCCAAGAGGTGCCAAAGACCATGTACACTTCAAAGTGGTCTATAGAGCATGGGTTGTTGTTCCCATGTCTACCTCCAGACCCCGTGTCTCCTGCCAAGCATCCCCCCTCACGCTGGACGGCCCCCTGCAATCCACATAAGTGTGTCTCCATTCACGAGTCTTCCTGTGTCTTGTCTGCACGACCACCGCCCCAATCCACCCCCCCCCCATCAAAGGCAGTTCGCACCGGGGTACTTGTGCTGCCAAGTGGAGCTGTCAGGGAGCGATAAAGGCCAAGAGGTGCCAAAGACCATGTACACTTCAAAGTGGTCTATAGAGCATGGGTTGTTGTTCCCATGTCTACCTCCAGACCCCGTGTCTCCTGCCAAGCATCCCCCCTCACGCTGGACGGCCCCCTGCAAACCGCATAATGCCACGACATATACACGTCATTCATTCACAAACACACCCCTGTTTCGAATTCTTTATAACCCACTTCGTATTTCTAATGAGAACTTCTTTGCGCTTTGCTAGTCAACCCGTGAAGGTGCTGGTTATCTGCTCTTCGTCTCTGTGAACTTCCGTGACCACTTCCAGGAAAATCATCAGTTTGCAACCTGTGAACTGCTCCCTGTTCTACGACAAGAAACTACTCTGATCCCTGCATCTAACTGTTTTTTCGTCAAGGTAAGGCCATGTACCGTAATCATTTTGTGTCCAATTTCTTTTCGTTCAAGACAGTACATGCAAGGAACTAGTCACATGTTCTGAGTTTACATTGGTATTCATAGAGAATTGGTGATCTTTACTTTTCAGAACTTTCCACAATGCCTGCCTGTTCCATTGGCGGTTGCCCTTCGAAGACCCATAATAAATATGAAGGTACTATAATGCATGTTTTCCCTAAGACAATAGATCAGATAAGAGAATGGGTCCGATATTGCGGATATCCACCGTCTGAGCTTGAAAGTAGAGTCCTAGAAGTCTTTGCGGACAAGAGGGGTGATCGATACCGCATCTGCAGCAGGCACTTTACCTCTGACATGTACTCCACATCAATGCTAATAAAGAAGAACACACCGCGAGCGAGGCGAAAATTGCTCTTAACCGCTATTCCCACTCTATTCGTCCACATCCCTCCACTGGTGAGTCAAGTTTACGTATTTATCTCTCGGCCTTGCGGTAGTGTGTAGCATTAGCTAACAATAATTTCCCCATTTATGTATCCACTCAATATGAAGGCGGAAGATTCTCCATCCGTGTCGTTATTGCAGTCATCAGCCATTTCAAGCGCCTATCGGGTAATCTTACTTGGCTATTCTGCCACTGACTTGTTTTAGGCATGTAAAGCAATAGTTTTAATTTATCGTGTAATTATTTTACCTAATGGTACACCCTTGTACTCGTCCTCTAGTCTTTGTTTTCAGTTATAATTATTGTTATCCAAAATAATGCAAGTACTGTCTTTCAGGGAGATGCTGAGGAGTCCAACGTATTGACGACTACCGTTGATGTCACTCAGATGCTCGAGGTACGTTTCCGGACAGTTCCATCGATGGAGATCATCAGATCTTGCATTCTTGTAGCGTGATTGTTACACACAATGTTTCTTTCGTTTTTAGCCATTGATATGTCCTTCTGTCGTCGCCCTCCTATGTGTCTTCTTTTTTCAATATTGTGTTCATTACTAATGAAAGTCCTATGTTTCAGGGAGTCGATGGAGCATTAGTCCAAGAAGAAGGGGGAGCATGCAGTTACGGGTCGGCGTAACAGCTTGTAGAAGTGTGCACCGCAGTTACATCGTCCCTTGATGTTCTTATGCATTTCGAGGTATGGATACTGACAGTTCGATCAAGCGAAATCATATGACGTGATTACATCCGCTATACTTCCTTCTTTATTAACGCAAGTACTATGTTTCAGGGAGATGACGGAGCTTCTTCTACAAGAACATCACCCCTAGTAGTTGATGCAGATCTCTGGGTGGTGACACTTCCAACGATCGAGCAAATTGAATCATATTTACATATCCATTATTTATTTTAGACAACTGATCATTTGTGCAGGTCTATTTAGATGAGCCGTTGACGCCTGCACAAAGTTTATGTTCTTTTTAACAAAATAGAAAACCATACTAATGCAATTACTGTGTTTCAGGGAGTTACTGAAGCATCATCTTCAATAATATCATCAATGGAAGTCTATGAGGAGCCCGAGGTATGGATCTTGACAGTTCCTTCTAACTAGATCAACAATGCGTGAATAATTGTCGTTTGAATGTTCTACACAAAGCGTTCATTCGTGTTTTGCTATTGAGATGTACGTGTGTATTGGTCCCCAAGTACATTTTGTGTTTTCGATATTATTATACATACTAATGAAAGTTCTATGTTTCAGGGAGTCGATGGAGCGTCAGTGCGTGATGGATGTGCTTATCATGAAAATATAGTCGTTGCAGCGCGAGAGGAAGTGGAGACATGCACACACGAGTCGGAGCAACAGCGTCCTGATGTTGAAGTTCGAGGCAAGAAAGTTTCAAAGAAAAGAAAGCAAAAGAAGGTTAGTGTCCTGGTCACTATATTATGTTGTCTTTCACTGTTAATAGTTCAATACTGTAAGTTGTGTTTAAACTGAACATCCCTTTTCCAATCTGTCCTCTAGTTGCGAGTGGGTGTACGAACTAGATCTACACAGACAGTGAAGTGAACGAGAGATGTTGCTTGTCAAACCTTTTGGCAGGGACTTGAGACTGGAGATGCATCGTGCCAATGGGAAGAATATGAAGTGATTGACAACGGAGCTATACCACCACCAGCCATTGATAGTGAATGTCCTCCTGGTAGTTCGGATGCAGTCGGAGATCAATTCACAGAATCCACACCCGCAAAAACTAAGACCGCGAGAAAGTTGAAGAAATTGTTTTATTCACCCATCGCCGGAGAAGGAACAGATGTTGCAATGGAAGAGAATGAAGTGGACGACAATGAAACACCATCAATATCACTGAACATAGCGGAAGACGATATCAGAGATTCTACCTTTCATGTGAGTGACATGTCCTCAACGTTACAGGCCGAACCAGCTGGGATGCAGAGTGACAGTATAAGGAAAGAGGCCAAATTCATTGTATTCGATAGTTGTTTGATTGATATTATTATTCGGATGAAATGTGGGCATTCGGTTGGTGGGGAAGTATGTGGGGAGCCATTGATTAATGTGACTCGTGCAATTCGAGGCACTAACCTTAAAATACATGCCACCTGTACAAAATATCATCCTTTCTCATGGTCTGCACAACCCATGCTGGGGCAACTGCCAGCAGGCAATCTACTTTGTGCAGCGGCTGCACTTTTAAGTGGTTCAAGTTTTAAAAAGTTAGAGTCTTTCTTTCAGTTTGTGGGAATCCATTTCATTGCGAAAACTCAGTTCTACAAATACCAAACCGATTATCTATTTCCAGCCATTAGCGAAGCTTGGAGAATGGAAAAAATGTCTATTGATAGTACATTCGCGGGCAAACGGTTCAGGCTAGCCGGTGATGGACAGTGCGACAGCCCAGGATTTTCAGCCAAGTACTGCACCTACCACTTTCAGGACATGGAAAGTAAGAAAATTGTGAGTTCGGTGGTCGTGCAGGTGTCACAAAGTACATCCTCAGTGGCCATGGAGAAAGTTGGCTTTGTAGCATCATTGCAAGAACTACAATCGCGGGGAATGGTGATCAACCTGATAGCCACGGACAGACACGTTTCAATTGCCAAGACAATGAGAGAAGAGTACAAAAATATAAATCACCAATTTGACGTTTGGCATCTTGCAAAAACAATCAATAAAAAAATGTCGGCTGCAGGTAAAAAAAAAGATATGCAAGGTATTTCACAGTGGTCCAAGTCAATCAGCAACCATCTTTGGTGGAGCTCAAAAACATGTGGAGGGTCGTTGGAAATTCTACTGGAAAAATGGCGGTCAGTAATGCTACACTGTACCAACGTTCACCGTTGGAACACAAACCAACATTTCCACAATTGTGAACATGGCCATTTGTCCACAGAGGAGGCACGGAAGAAGAAGTGGTTGATTCCTTCATCACCCACTCACAAAGCCATTGAAAAGATTGTATTTGATAAAACTATAACAAGAGATTTGAGGGGACTCACGGAATTCTGCCACACAGGAGATCTGGAGGTGTTCCACAATATGTGCCTAAAGTACAGGCCAAAACGATTGCATTTTGGCATGGAGGACATGATAAATCGGTCTCTTCTAGCGGTCTTGGCACATAACCATAATGTTGGCCGTCAACAAAGTAGGACGACCGGAACTTTAGGGACGCTTCGCTACAATAAGGCCTTCACTAAAAGAAGTAAACAATGGGTGATCAAACCAGTGTTTGAGGATATGCAATATGACTTTATTGAGAGACTTATTGTTGATGTCCTAGATAGGCACATACATGGAGTTGTGAACAAACCTGTGCAGGGGACAACTGCATTGCCACCCAACATTGCCTCTGTTTCATGTCCACCTAAAGAAGAGCTCATTGAGAAATACACATCACGGTTTAAATGATTGTAATTTGATTGTCTTTTCTCTCGAGTCTCCTCATGTTGCAGGCCCATTGAATATGTGTATCTATGTAATGTGTTAATAAAAGTGATTGCTCAGTGTACATGCAATGTGTCTCTCCACCGTTGCCCCTCCCTTCACCGTGCAGTAGTGCGAACCACCCGGGTGTCACCTGTGACTTTGCTCTCGAGTCTCCTCATGTCGCAGGCCCATTGAATATGTGTAGCTATGTATTGTGTAAATAAAAGTGATTGCTCAGTGTACATACAATGTGTCTCTCCAACCTTGTTCATTTGCGCATTGAATTAAACCAAACAGTAATATAAATCATTTTTCAAAATCTATAGAATGTCTCCGTATTTATGGTTCTCTGGGGCTGCAAATACACGCACACAAAATGCAAAGATGGAGTGTACATTTCAAGTCCTGTGAGATGGCCTTACACTGAATGTAGCTAACTAGGAATGTGTGCTCGATCAAAGTGAAGGTCAGCTGCTTCGATTTTTTGCTCGGGTGCCGGAATGGCCCACGACTCAGTATAAGGTTCTATTGTTATTTGACCTTGACAGGCCGGGACCATCCCGAAAGACTTCTTTTTGGGGGTGTGGTGCAATAACGTAAACGATAATGAATATAATTTCAGAAACGAAAGCCATTTAATGTTCGTTCATTAGAAGAAATAACGTTGGCATAGAAGGAGTGGTATTTCGGGGCTGCCCTACGCACAGACACAATGGAAAATGCAAATATAATGTAAGTAACTCTTTAGATGAGTTTATACCGCAATTTAATTACTATACAGTAGCTTTAAAGACGGGTTAAGTTGTACTTGTTCGTTCTATGTGGCATATTGTTTTGTACCGCGCACTATCTTGAGGAGAACCATCTCCTTTTACGGAAGCACCTCAAAACCTTCCTCTTTGCTTCTGCTTTCTCTCTCCCTCTCCCCTGCTACAACTGGTCCACTGTCTGCGACCTCGGTCCTGGGCCCTTCCACTCTCCACCTGCACTGCCTCCCTGTCAACCCCTGCACTGGGGGACTGTCTCAGTATCATACATCCCCCCCTTGACGTATAATACCCAGTTGCACTGTCCTAGCTATGAAATAATTTCCCGACCTAATATATAAAATGAATAATTTTAATAAAGATCTGATGGTGCGACTAATTTCATTTTTTATGTTTTTCAAACAGGTACATCATTCATTATTGTATGTGTCACGAGTACCAGACACCGGCGGATGGCTTCTACAACCGCCAGTTGCTTCTCCGCGTGAACAACGTTACCACCCTGACCATTTTATGGGACGATCGCCAAGTACAAGTATGCCCTTACGTGGTACTAACGGCTAGATGCAACATACAGACCGTTGTGGTGGCCTAGTGCCTCGTTGTTGGAACAGCCATGCGATTATCAGTGCGACTGAAGAGCTTATTTTATCGTAAACCAACACCCTGTGTACTGCACACGAACATCGCTTGCCTCAAGACAAACTATTTTGGATCGAGAGCAAATAAAAATGCAAATCGCAGAATATTCTCTAAACATTTGATGTCCAATAAATGTACTTTGCCAAATGGACAATCTTGCCGTTTGCTTTTAAACCACAGTTTCATATTCCGAATTGTGGCGCTGTATTGTGAGATGATCTAAGACCCTGTGTACAGCAAAGGAACATCGCGTGCCTCAAAACGAACTTTTTGGAACGTGATCAAATAAAAATGCAAATCGCTGAATATTCTCTAAACATTTGATGTCAAATAAATGTACTTTACCAAATTTACAATCTTGCGGTTTGATTTAAAAGTACAGTTTCATATTCCCAATTGTGGCGCGCTGTGTTGTGAGCTGATCTGTGTTGGTTTCTGGGTTATGTGTGTAGTCGCGTAGAAGACGCCTGGGCGCGTTTGCCTACGCAGCACAGTCACGTCACGGATAGAGGCGGGGAATATGAATGTTTTGATAAAGTCTGTTTCAGGGGCGGGGGATTTGATTTAGTGCCACAAAAGCAGGTGAGCCAGGGCGATGGAGGGAAATGATAGGATTATCAGAAAATGGCGGCTGATTTCGAGTGCGTTAATGGACGAAAAGTCGGGTAAGGTCCATAGGAAAGTTTTCTACGATCTACAGAGTTATGCTTAAAAACACATGGCCGAACCGTAGGGACAATAAAAAAAAAGTCCCGGAACTATCCTTTAAAGATGACATCATAAATGTCATTGATAACATCACTGATGGCATCATATATCTAGGACACATGCTTTTGTTCACCAACATACACATGTTTTTGTTCACCAACATATCTAGGCCAGGTATTTTTGTTGACATAATATGGAAATGTAAAAGGTGCTATAAACGTTAACCTTGTTGCATGTTCTTAAAGTACAACATCTTTTCACTGAATTTCGTAAGTTTTTATCAGTGCAATTGAACCATAACGTTCCCTTTACAAAGTGTGTTCAGTGAATATATATATCCAGTCAAAATATCTTAAACAAACAGAGTGGTACATTTCAGAGTGGACAAAAATACTGAAAAACACAACAACCACTAATTAAATAAATAAAGGATAGTGGAGTAAAGGAGTTAAACTCGATCGGGTTGGGGTTGGGGTTTTATTTTAAAATCAGTATTTTACCGTATTGTTTCCACAATTAAATTTACCCATCTGTAATTGTGGTTGGTAAGATGACATATAACCATATATATAACGATATATATGTAGAGATGAATATATCATGGGAAAATTTCACCATTTGGTTAGAAAAATTCAGAATTCGAGTGGTTGAATGAATGAAGTAATATGTGCTGTGGAATTCCTTCCATATTTCTTTTCATTTAGTCCAACAAAAGCTTGAACCAAAAATTGCATTAATTAGGCAGTATTTGGTAAATAATTTCCCTATTTCCTGACTTTTGTGGTTAATTTGCTGCTATATTGATAATTTGCTTGTTTTGTTTATGTGTTTTTTCCATTTTGAAAGTTTTCATTGAGTATTAGAATTTTTGTTTGAAAAAAAGTTACTTGTATTTTTTATGGATTTCTTTAGTGTGGGCTATAAGGTCTCAGAGCCACCTATAAGCCAAAACTATTGAATTAGAGTGCAGATAGGGAGAAAGGGCATATAAAGCGGGACCCATAGCTTGATGGTGTTGTTTGGTTATTTGCCCACCCACTGACTTCCCAGAACAATGCTAATCCCTACGGCCATTCCCACCCAGTTGTTGCCCCTCCCTACCCAAAACACCTCCTCATGGGAACTCATTCAGTTGGCTTTAATCAAGCCTTAACATCAAACGTTCCTCTCAAAGTGACTGCCAGTGTTTTTCAGAGCAGTCTTCTCAGAGTTAATGACGTAATTGGAGCTTTGAATAGCTACTGGTGTAATAAAAAAAGTCTAAACCGCGTCTGCCTTCAGCCACTAGATTTAAAAGCACCATGTGTGTCCTTTGCTGAAGTCCTTTAAAAACAAGAATTGGCAAAGCCAAACGTTGTGGCATATGTATAAGTATAAGGCATTTACCAGGCACAGCTATCAGATTCTCGGGTACTCTCACCAGTTTTCTACTGCTAGCATTATTGGACAGTTATACCACTACCGCAGTCCCTGGCAAATGCCTTTCCCATGTCTACATACAAGCCCAAACTTTTGGCAATGCCAAAGCTTGTTTTTTTTAATACGTTGTTCGGTGCTCCAGTAATCCTTGTTAGTTAGGCTTGTGCATTATAAAAAATGTTAAATAAATAATCAATTATAGTGATGGATTAGGGTCCCCAGATACACCTCTGAATGTAACCTAATTTGCTTTGGGTCCTGCTGGACCCAGGTCATCATCCCCCCGCTTCAGATCACACCCACACATAGCCCCCCATGTGGGGCTCTCATGTTCCATGCGAGTGAACACGTGACCTCCCAAGGTATGCAGTTATCACTTGGTTACCACACACTGCAATCAGTAAATTCACTGGTGTGTGCTAAGTCTAACTCCCGACTGCTTGGGACTCAACACCGTGCCACACTGTACCATGCCACAACACATCCTACCATTCCATGCTGAACCACAACAGACAAAACAAACCAAAATGCACTATACACCAAGATACTATGCCATACTACAATACAGCATACAGTCCCATAACTAAATCCCCTATAACATGACCCATTACAATGCACATACCACATCCTTCAATAACATACTACTCATGCCTACAACAACACACCATGCAGTGCATGTCAGAAATCGCACCCTGCTCCACGACAACAAAATACAGCAGAGTCCCATAACTAAATATCCTATGCCATGACCTACTACAATGCAACATGCCACATCCTTCATAACATACTACTTCATTCCAAAAATCACACGCTGCTCCACCATAACAAAATACAAAACCGCAAGACAAAACACAGTATAGAGCTATAACTCAACATGCAATAACATACAAGAGCGTGACATACCTGAGCACATCATACGTAGCCATAATATACCATATTCTTAATACCGTTCACAACACGCATTTCCAAACTTTAGCAATCAATCCATAACAAGCTACAACACAGCATACAGCACCACAATGTGTTCTACCAGTACATATCTCTGCGTGATAACATTATGTAGTATACCATACAATACACAACATATTATAACAAACGTAATAACATATTGCAGTATACCATACAATACACAACATATTCTACTATAACAAATACAGCATTCCACCACACAAAATACCATATTATACCATAGCAAGGCATGGAACAACAAAACATACCATGACATACACAACACATCCTACCATAAACAAAAGCCCATACCATGCGATAGCATATCACAACAAAGCCTACCATTAAAGACCACAACATACCCTACCATAAGATAACAGTAATTTAACATATCCTAATAGAATACCACCACATACCCTACCATAACACACATTCCAATAACATGTCACAGCATACCAAACTAAAGCAACACATGTAATGAAATACCACAACATACCCTACCATAACATAGCTGGAATTTAACATAACATAATAGAATACCACAGCATACCCAACGATAACACATAATCCCATATCATGCCACAGCATACCAACCTTAAACACAACATACCATCAAATACCACAACATGCCCTACCATAAAACAAAAGCCCATCTCATGCGATAACATAGCATAACACAACACAACATACCATCAAATAGCACACCATATCCTACCAGAAAATAACAGTAATGTGTCATAACAAAACATACCATGTCATGCCATAGCATGACAAATTATAACAAAACATATCATCAAAAACCCAACACACCCTACCGTAACATAACCGTAATTTAATAGCATAATAGAATACCACAACATAACATACCATATCATGCCATAGCATACGAAACTAAAACAAAACATATCATTAAATACAACATACCCTACTATAATATAACAGTAATTTAACATAGCATACTAGAATACTACAGCATACCCTATCATAACACAACATAGCATGTCACACCATAGCATACCAAACTAAAACAAAACACATCATCAAATACGTAACATACCCTACCATAATATCCCATATCTTGCCATAACATATCAAACTAAAACAAAACACACCATCACATACCCTAACATACTATACCATAACATAATCGTGATATAACATAGCATAATAGAATACCACAACATGCCCTGCCACACCATGCGCAGGCCAAACATAACATAACATAGCTTGCGCTGTATGTTTCCGTGTTCCTGGTCCCCACGTGGCTGCTCAAACAGCTGCTGCAATGACGTTGCAGCCTCTGTTCCTCCTGCCCGGCTTTAATTGGTAGCATTACTCAAGGCGCCGCCAGTTAGGCAGACGGGGCTTGCAACGGGCCGGGCCAGCTTGAGGAAGTGAGAGAGGCAGTGCAGGCCTCTCTGGTGCCTCTTAAGCTTTAATCTGCCTCGCCGTCCATCATGTCTGCTGTGATAAAGCATCATTAAGGCCAATATACCTGTTGACTGGAAGCGGCGCCTGCTGCCGTGGCTCAGTAGATCTGCTTTCAAGCGGGTACTGTGTCTTGCAGCACCGGAACAGCGACGGGCGCTTTGAAGGTTCTCCCACCTCTGTTTCCTAGCTCGTTAGACCAGCTTCCGAAGCAGTGTCTTCATTCATCATAACCTTGTATTGCAACGTCCACAAGCTCCAAAAATAGATTCTGGCTGCGGAGGAGCAGCACGTGTCTGCGGGAGAGTAAATGATAGCACCCGTGGAAGCCGCCTCTATGACTATAATAAATAGGTCGAAGGTGCAAAACAGGGGCCACCTGACCACATCCAAGGACGGCATCATTGGAAGCCTGGGAGCTAGTCTTTCCTGCCACCATGTTCTCTACATAAGACTCAAAGCCAAGACCCTTGGCAGGCTCCAAAATGCCAGAACTGTTTTTCCCTGGTCCTCTTGGGACTCAGCTCCACTGGCCACATCTCTCGGGCCTGGTACCTTGATGGCCACATCTCTCGGGCCTGGTACCTTGAACTGATCCTTGTAGTCGATATGTGGTCTAGACGTGACTCAAGGACGATATCATCGGCAAGCTCCATAGAGCCAGAACTATGCTTCCCTGGTCCTCTTGGCACTCAGCTCCACTGGCCACATCTCTCGGGCCTGGTACCTTGCACTGGTCCTTGCAGTCGATATGTGGTCTAGGCGGGACTCAAGGACGATACCATCTGCAAGCTCCATAGAGCCAGAACTATGCTTCCCTGGTCCTCTTCGGACTCAGCTCCACTGGTCACATCTCTCGGGCCTGGTACCTTGCACTGGTCCTTGCAGTCGATATGTGGTCTAGGCGGGACTCAAGGACGATACCATCGGCAAGCTCCGTAGAGCCAGAACTATGCTTCCCTGGTCCTCTTCGGACTCAGCTCCACTGCCCACATCTCTCGGGCCTGGTACCTTGCACTGGTCCTTACAGTCGATATGTGGTCTAGGCGGGACTCAAGGACGATACAATCGGCAAGCTCCGTAGAGCCAGAACTATGCTTCCCTGGTCCTCTTCGGACTCAGCTCCACTGGCCACATCTCTCGGACCTGGTACCTTGCACTGGTCCTTGCAGTCGATATGTGGTCTAGGCAGGACTCAAGGATGATACCATCGGCAAGCTCCGTAGAGCCAGAACTATGCTTCCCTGGTCCTCTTGGGACTCAGCTCCACTGGCCACATCTCTCGGGCCTGGTACCTTGAACTGATCCTTGTAGTCGATATGTGGTCTAGGCGGGACTCAAGGACGATACCATCTGCAAGCTCCATAGAGCCAGAACTATGCTTCCCTGGTCCTCTTCGGACTCAGCTCCACTGCCCACATCTCTCGGGCCTGGTACCTTGCACTGGTCCTTACAGTCGATATGTGGTCTAGGCGGGACTCAAGGACGATACAATCGGCAAGCTCCGTAGAGCCAGAACTATGCTTCCCTGGTCCTCTTCGGACTCAGCTCCACTGCCCACATCTCTCGGGCCTGGTACCTTGCACTGGTCCTTACAGTCGATATGTGGTCTAGGCGGGACTCAAGGACGATACAATCGGCAAGCTCCGTAGAGCCAGAACTATGCTTCCCTGGTCCTCTTCGGACTCAGCTCCACTGGCCACATCTCTCGGACCTGGTACCTTGCACTGGTCCTTGCAGTCGATATGTGGTCTAGGCAGGACTCAAGGACGATACCATCGGCAAGCTCCGTAGAGCCAGAACTATGCTTCCCTGGTCCTCTTGGGACTCAGCTCCACTGGCCACATCTCTCGGGCCTGGTACCTTGAACTGATCCTTGTAGTCGATATGTGGTCTAGGCGGGACTCAAGGACGATACCATCTGCAAGCTCCATAGAGCCAGAACTATGCTTCCCTGGTCCTCTTCGGACTCAGCTCCACTGCCCACATCTCTCGGGCCTGGTACCTTGCACTGGTCCTTACAGTCGATATGTGGTCTAGGCGGGACTCAAGGACGATACAATCGGCAAGCTCCGTAGAGCCAGAACTATGCTTCCCTGGTCCTCTTCGGACTCAGCTCCACTGGCCACATCTCTCGGACCTGGTACCTTGCACTGGTCCTTGCAGTCGATATGTGGTCTAGGCAGGACTCAAGGACGATACCATCGGCAAGCTCCGTAGAGCCAGAACTATGCTTCCCTGGTCCTCTTCGGACTCAGCTCCACTGCCCACATCTCTCGGGCCTGGTACCTTGCACTGGTCCTTACAGTCGATATGTGGTCTAGGCGGGACTCAAGGACGATACAATCGGCAAGCTCCGTAGAGCCAGAACTATGCTTCCCTGGTCCTCTTTGGACTCAGCTCCACTGGCCACATCTCTCGGGCCTGGTACCTTGCACTGGTCCTTGCAGTCGATATGTGGTCTAGGCGGGACTCAAGGACAATACCATCGGAAAGCTCAGAAGAACCAGAACTACGCTGCCCTGGTCACCTTTGATCTTTTAGACTGCGCACATCATTTTGGCCCTAATACCTTTCCATATGGTCCTTGCAGTCACCAGGCCAAGACCAGTGGCAAGCCCAAAAGACTCCGGAACTATGCTGCCCACGCCATCTTCGGGCTCTCTTACATTGGTCACATCACTCTGGTCCCAAAACCTTTTCACTGGTCCTTGCTGTCGATAGGTCGACTACACATGCCTCAATCACGAGACATCGGCAAGCTCCGAAGAGCCAGAACTACGCTGCCCGGTGTCATCTTTGGAATCGGTTGCACTGGTCACATCACTCTGTTCCTGATACCTTTGCACTGGTCCTTGAAGTCGAGATGTGGTTTACGCTGGACTCACGGACGAGACCATCGGCAAGCTCTTAACAGCCAGAACTATGCTGCCTGGGTTCATTTTCAGGCTCTGTTACAAAAGTCACATCACTCTAGTCATAATACCTTTCCTTGCAGTCAATGTGTGGTGTACGCAGGCGTCAAGGATGAGACCATTGGTAAGCTCCGAAGAGCCAGACCTACGCTTCCTTGGTCATCTTTGGACTCTCTTACACCAGACATATCACTGTGTTCCTAATGCCTTTGCACTGGTCCTTGCAGTCGATATGTGGTTTACGCTGGACTCAAAGAGGAGACCATCGGCAAGCTCTGAATAGCCAGAACTATGCTGCCTGGGTTCATTTTCAGGCTCTGTTACAAAAGTCACATCACTCCAGTCATGATACCTTTGCACTGGTACTTGCAGTCGATGTGTGGTGTCCGCAGACATCAAGACGAGACCATTGGTAAGCTACGAAAAGCCCAGAACTATGCTGGCCACGTCATCTTCAGACTCTGTTATATTGGTCCCATTACTCTGGTCCTGATGACTTTGCACTTGTTTGAAATGGAAACCTGGCGTGTTTACTTCCAGCCAGTGTTCCACATTCCTTACTGTTGGAAGGTGCATGGCGGCTGGGTAGCCACAGTTCGCTTTCAATGAATAAACTTACTGTTTCCCTCTTATTGGATGCCTATGCCTCCTTACTTCACTGACAACGAGTTTGCTGTGGGGAAAGCGGTTCTGAGGGGCCCGTGCGTTTGCCTTTTTGGCCCACACACATGACCATTGTGCCCCCAGCCATCTACTGAGCTGAGTGCATCTCTCGTCAAGCCCCAAGCTGTGTCTGCGCTCGAACGTGTCACAGGTGCAGCCAAATGAAGTCCCACTCCCCATCTCCCCATCCGCAGATTGGGACCTCTGACGGGTCTCAGCACCACTAGAGGGGACAACGTAGCCCAACAGCACATACACACAGCAACGCAGACTTTATTCGAGGAAAGGACCCACCGACGTGGCCCAGTGTGGCAGCCATTTTAGGTTGCTTAGCAACTGCAGTGTTTACAGAGCAACGTTGCTGGCAAATGCTCCATAGCACCGCAGCACCAACCCTGCATTGAGGGACAACACCTGCTAGAGGATGCGCATCAGCGGATTCTCGGCGCAAAGGTATTGCCTGGTGAGGAAGTACGCATCCCCGGTGGAGGGGAAGGCCAGACTGCAGCCTGTATGAGACTGCATTGAAAAAATTGGAAGAATCAAATGTGGGATTGGAAAGGTATCATTTCTTTTCAAGGGCACAAGGAGCCGGTGAGTTGATCGAGTTGATCAACTCATATGTCACAACATTACGCACCCTCATCAGAACCTGCCAATTCACTGGTGTACAGGACGAGTACATAAGTGATCAGATGATGATGAAAACAAGTAATGCCAAAGTGAGGGAGAGATTATGGATTAATAGGGACCCTCCCCTAGACAAAGTGATTGAAATAGCAGGGGCATTAGAGAGTCACAGGTTAGTGTGCAGGCGGTCACGGAGAAGGTCGACAGGATGGCCGAAGGGGAGTCCTACCACCAAAGAAAAACAGCGGGGAGGCAAAAAGCAGGATGGACAAAGGAGAGTAATTCCAACAAGAGTAACCAAGGGCCATCTGGTCCTGTTGGGAGACAGGCTTGCAGAAGATGTGGATGGACGGGTCAATCCACTGGAGCAACGAAGTGTCCCACCTGGGGAGTGGAATGCAGGAGATGCAACACCAGAGGGCACTATGCCAGAATGTGCAAAACAAGTGGTGAGGGAAGACAGGCTGTTAGGATGGTGGAAGCAAAAGGAGGAGTGGTGGGGTACGTGAGCGAAGCAGCACATGAAGGAATGTTATTGCTTGTGGAAGGGGAGCACAAAAAAGAGGCATAGAGCATGTTATCTATAAATGGAGTGCAAATGGAAATGTTGGTAGATTCCGGGTGACCCTACACAATGATATCTCTGGAAGTATACACCAAGGGTTAGGGGAGGTGTTATATACACTCAAGCCTTCTGATATCAACCTCTGTGCATATGGACAAGTACCCATAAAAGGTTTGAGTTACAAGTAGGCACGGATAGAGTTCAAGGGGTGCAGTACAGAAGGAAAACTATTCAAAGTGCACAGGGGTGAGAGTATCCTGAGTTGGGATGAGCAAGCTGCTCTTGATAGAGAAATACACCCAGACAAGTCTATTCCTGTGTTGTGTGTGTAGGAGGGGGAGCAAGTGCGTACAGAGGGTGATGTAACATCAAAGCACCTACCCAACAGTTGTTTTTTCTCAGATAGGCTAGTTATATTGCATTGTTTTTCCCACAAAATTGTTGAAAAGAGGGGCGGTGCTCAAGGCCCATGAGGTCAGGAGAATACTCGTGTTGGCCAGAGTTGACTAAAGAGTGAACTAACAAAACATATGGAGGCGAGGATAATAGAGGATATCGAGTCCCCAGAATGCTTGTCGCCCATGGTTTTGGCGTGCAAGGTGGACAGCGGCCTCAGGATGTGTGTTGACCGCAGGGAACTGAATCTGATCATCTGGGTAGACCGCCATCCCTTGCCCAATATTAATGCGATCTTGACAAATGTAGGACAAGCGGCGTGGTTTTCCACATTTGACTTATCTTCCGCTTACCATCAGATAAATTTGCACAAGGAATCTCAACCACTTACTTCCTTTGTCATGCCATTTTGGGCATACACATTTTGCTGCATTTCATTCGGTCTGGCATCTGCCTCTGCTGTGTTTCAGTGGATGATCCATACACTGTTTGGGGAGGTAGAAGGTGTAAGCTACTTACAATGTGATCTTTTAATATGGGGTAGGGATCGCAACGAGCACGATGAGAGGGTGTTTCAGGTCATGATGATCTTGCGGAAGTAAGCTTTGTCTGTCAAGCTGGCAAAGTGTCAAGTAGGTGTTCACAGCGTCACTTATCTAGGACATACATGAGATAGAAAGGACATAAAGCCTAGAGATGGAATGGTCACGGTCATGAGGGAAGTACCCTATCTTGTGAATAAAGAGCAACTCTGGTCATTCTTGGGCATGACGGAATACTACCTAAGGTTTATCCTGTCCTATGGAGAGAAGACCATATGTATGCATGGGTTACTAAAAAAGAATGTCAGGTTTGAGTAGACGGAGCGTAGCTAAGAGGAGATGGTCAATTTGAAGGAGGATGTAGATAACGCTCCATCACTGAGTTCATTAAACCCAAGCAGTAAAACTGTGCTTACTGTGGACGCTAGTGATGTAGGATTGGGAGCACTTTTGGAGCAGTGGCAGGGTAGTAAGTTCAGACCCATCACATTTGTGTTTAGCGTGCTCAGGGACGTTGGGGGCATTGGGGTGTTATTAAATGTTTGAGAGAGAAGCCTTAGCGGCCTTTGGGCATCAATGCATTTCAAGGCATTTTTATGGGGCATTCTGTATGTGATTCGAATGGAACACAATCCCCTCACCTACGATTAACCACTAAAGGAATGATATGATATGATAAGGCATTTATGGGGTCTGTGTCTTCTAGGATAGCAAGATGGATGGCAGAGTTACAGGATTTCATTTCAGAGTTGAACACATTGCCGGGTCGAGGAATATAGTTGCAGACTGTTTATCCCGTTTGCCTGGGGACTATTGAGAGGTAGAGGAGGAGTGTGAGACTGGCACCCAAGTTGCCTGTGTTTTTCCAGCAGTAGTCAACTTGTGAGCTTCATCCCAAGGAGATGACTTTTAAGATTCCATTGCAGTAAATAGGGCAGCATAAGCAGCCGCAACAGCACAAGCTTCTCTCATGCACGTGGCACTGGTCAATCATGGGCGGAAGCAGTGCAAGCCCTAGTTACACACAACAGGCAGTGCATCTGCAGCATAGTACAAGCTCTATATACACATAACAGGCACAGTGCAGGCAGCAGCAATACAAGCTCTATATACACACAACAGGCACAGTGCAGGCAGCAGCAGTACAAGCTCTATATACACACAACAGGCACAGCGCAGGCAGCAGCAATACAAGCTCTATATACACACAACAGGCACAGCGCAGGCAGCAGCAATACAAGCTCTATATACACACAACAGGCACAGCGCAGGCAGCAGCAGTACAAGCTCTATGTACACACAACAGGCACAGCACAGGCAGCAGCAGTACAAGCTCTATATACACACAACAGGCACAGCGCAGGCAGCAGCAATACAAGCTCTATATACACACAACAGGCACAGCACAGGCAGCAGCAGTACAAGCTCTATTTACACACAACAGGCACAGCGCAGGCAGCATCAGTGCAAGCTCTATTTACACAAAAGAAACAGCGCAGGCAGCATCAGGACAGGTTCTAGTTACAATCAACAGTCACACCACATGCAGCAATACACATTCTAGTTACACACAACAGGCACATAATCAGTACACGCTCTAGTTACACACAGCAGGCACAGAGCAGGTGAGCAGCAGTTGAAACTCTAGTTACACACAACAGGCAGAGCCCATGCAGGAGCAGTACGATCTTTAGTTAGCCACAACGGGCACAGCACACGCAACAGCAGTACAAGTTGAGGTTAGGCACAGCACAGGGAGCAGCAGTACAGGCTTCCTTGGGCACAGAAATAAAGATGTGAGGTTCAAAGCCTCCAAAGTTGGTATTGCCCATACAAAGAGGCAACTATGCAGGCAGTCCACAATTGTGCAATGAATGTATAACAAACGTGTTTTGCCCAGAACCTACCACCGTGCAGCGTGTAAACTCAATCAGCGAGAACACAGATTCTTCAATGCCCAAGGGGGCCCGCCGTCCAAATAACGCATGTGTTGACCATGGCCTGAAGCCAGGATGGTAAGGTTGTTAGTCTGAATAGCAGAGCAGGCCGCATCTGGTGTTACCGGCTTATGAGGGGATGGCAACTTGCCCTCCAAAAGGCCCAACTGGCACTGAGAGCACTTTGGAGCAATGCCTGCCCGCATGAGGCGGGAAATTAAACTGTCTAAACTTTGGGATCCCAGCTGCCGCTGCGTCTCTGCGCTTCCTCTGGATGCAGCACTTGAGTAACGTGCCGGAGTCCACTTGTAGCGACATGCTAAGTAACTGCATGGGCATTGGTCGGGCCACCCTCACCCACACTGACCTAACAACATTTTGTCTCTAGTCCTTGAAATAAAAGGTTGATGCCCCTTGAGAAGAGGACCCACAGTCCTGCCCATTGGGTTATGCCTGTTAAAAGGGCGATCAACCACTCACAGAGTGGAAGCCAAGGGGAGCAGCCATCAGCAATCTTTCTTTTATACTTTCAAATGTTGTCAATGGTGCAATTTGCGCCATCAGGTGACAGCCTTCAAGACAAGCCAGAGGTCTCATTTGAGTGTTTGGAATTGAGACGTCTACCTTAATGGATCTGATCGTACAGGTTTTCAGGGATTCACTGCTTTCAATGTTCAAGATCTTAATTATACAGCATGAAAGTTGGGTCCGGTACTAGCGAATACACAAGCATATGTTCAAGTGTTCCAATGTGTTCATCCCTTTCTCACCGCCAGAAGGTCTGTCCCCTTGTAGTGGTGGCTCCGTGAAGTTTCCAAGGAGTCCAGTGGACTCTGTGGAGTATGAAGAGTAATGTCTGAGTTGTGTTGGCTGCAATGAATGCTCTGAAGCATCTCCTATCAATTGCTTCCCAGTCATTTACATCTGCAACCTGCGGCTCTCCTGATGTTTAGTACTAGAACTCCCATGATCCCTCACTAGTGTCAATGCCGGCTAGGGTCAATGAGAGAACTAGAACTCTGATAATCCCTCACCATTCTCAATGCCGGCTAGGGTCAATGAGAGTACTAGAACTCTGATAATCCCTTACCATTGTCAATGCTGGCTAGGGTCAATGAGAGAACTAGATCTCTGATAATCCCTCAGCATTGTCAATGCCGGCAAGGGTCAATGAGAGAACTAGAACTCCCATGATCCCTTACCAGTGTCAATGCCGGCTAAGGTCAATGAGAGTACTAGAACTCTGATAATCCCTTACCATTGTCAATGCTGGCTAGGGTCAATGAGAAAACTAGAACTCCCATGATCCCTCACCAGTGTCAATGCCGGCTAAGGTCAATGAGAGTACTAGAACTCACATAATCCCTCACCAGTGTCAATGGCGGCTAAGGTCAATGAGAGAACTAGAACTCCGATAATCCCTCACCAGTGTCAATGCCAGCTAGTGTCAATGAGAGAGCTAGAACTCCCATGATCCCTCAGCATTGTCAATGCTGGCTAAGGTCGATGAGAGAACTAGAACTCACATTATCCCTCACCAGTGTCAATGGCGGCTAAGGTCAATGAGAGAACTAGAACTCCGATAATCCCTCACCAGTGTCAATGCCAGCTAGGGTCAATGAGAGAGCTAGAACTCCCATGAATCCTCACCATTCTCAATGCTGGCTAGGGTCAATGAGAGTATGAGAACTCTGATGATCCCTCAACATTGTCAATGCTGGCTAGGGTCAATGGGACTGCTAGAACTCTGATGATCCCTCACCAGTGTCAATGCCGGCTAAGGTCAATGAGAGTACTAGAAGTCCCATGATCCCTCACCAATGTCAATGCCGGCTAAGGTCAATGAGAGTACTAGAAGTCCCATGATCCCTCACCATTGTCAATGCTGGCTAGGGTCAATGAGAGAACTAGAACACTGATGATCCTTCACCATTGTCAATGCTGGCTAGGGTCAATGAGAGAACTAGATCTCCGAAAATCCCTCAGCATTGTCAATGCCGGCTAGGGTCAATGGGACTGCTAGAACTCTGATGATCCCTCACCAATGTCAATGCCTGCTAGGGTTAATGAGAGTACTAGACTCTCATGATACCTCTCCATTATCAATGCTGGCTAGGGTCAATGAGAGGACTAGAACTCTGATGATCCCTCTCCATTGTCAATGGCGGCTTGGGTCAATGAGAAAACTAGAACTCTTATGATCTTTCACCAGTGTCAATGCCGGCTAGGGTCAATGAGAGTACTAGAACTCGGATGATCCCTTAGCATTGTCAAAGCCGGCTAGGGTCGATGAGAGTACTAGAACTCCCAATATCCCTCACCATTTGTAATACCGGCTAGGGTTGATGAGAGTACTAGAACCCCCATGACCCCTCAGCATTGTCAATGCCGGCAAGGGTCGAATGAGAGTACTAGTACCAAACATCCGGAGAGCCAAATGTTGCAGACCCCTGATCTAGATGAAGATTGCTATTGTTCTATCTTTCACATTATTCGTGACATTTTATTTTGATGTTAGAGCTCTGAGCAAGTTTTAGAAGTTGGCAAAGTCGCTTGCTCGGCATTCCTTTTTCCAAAGCAAGTAGGCCATCGGAAGCACTCAAAAGTTGATCTTGAGTGTCAGAGCTGAGAAGGAGCTGCATTTATAATAAAAACAGCTTTAAGTGATCACTTGAAACACTACACCATGTTTGGAACAGAGTATGTTTCCAAGCGTGTTTCCAGACGTTCCCCACTTTTTGATCGATCGGCAGTAAGATCTCAGTTCGCCCACTGGAAACTCGAGTAAATTGGGACTAATAAGCGTGGATACTGTCTGCTAAGAGCCAGGAGATCTTACACCACACGCCGGTGAACAAGTCTGTCTTCGCCTTATTATTTTGCTGAATCTTCTCCTGGCACAGAAAGTCCTGTATAGCCTGCAGGTTGTGCCACCAGCTCCTGCAGAACATGTCAGGTCTGCGCAGTCTGCTGGGATCCGCGCCTGTCAATCAGCAGTAATGATCCGGCTTTTAATGGACCACAGTCTTTCTTCTTTTCTTATTTTTTTTCCCAACGACATGGTTTTAACAAATAAAAGATGTTCTCCATGACAGGCCGATGCATGTCATCTCCGCTTCTGAGTGTGTTTTGCCTGTTAGTGTCACACGCTCCCGATCAGAACATACACGTCCTCCAGGCCATTAATGCGAGCGGAATAATGGCCTCGTGTCCGCCATGCTTTACAAAGAGTTTACATAACCACAGCAAACTTATGTAGTTCCACCAGATGGCTTCAGGAAGGCAAAGGATTATCTGAACTTGAGTGCAAAAAGATTGAACCCAAGTAGTTAGGGTGGGGATTTCATTTTAGAGAGTGGTGTCAAGGATCATGTTGGGGCAGTCAGCCTTTTTTAATTATAGTTATAATTCTACTCACTTGCGTTCTCCTCGGAGACACAGTGTGGTCACCGACCTGCCGACGGTTACCTTGTCTGAGTGGTTTGAGGCTCTTCCGCAGAATGTGGCTTAAGTAGCGTAATGACGTCGGCTCTCTGTGTTCATCCAATGGGCTGCTGTTATTTTATAGTCTGAGAAGGTTACCCTAAAATGGCCCTGATCCAACTGAGAAAGCTTGAGGAGCTGCTTGAATTCCCATTTGTGACCCTGGATCTACATTTCAGAAAACCCACCCTTCCAGAAAATGCCACCATCTTTGGGAGAACCCAGGGTTTCCTCAATCTCCAATAGTTTGCGGCCAGACTCTGGGACTCCCTGCTCTCAGCTCTAAGAGCAGAATCGTCCTTCTGGATTTTTAGGAAAAAAGTGAAAACCTGGTTCTTTGCACAGGATCAGTAATGGTGCCTCTGATTCACAATGGCAGATATTTGGCTGAAAATATGCCTCTCCATCTGTAGCACTTTGCTAGTTGTCTTGATCTAATTGTGTCTGTAACAACATTGTATTCATAAGTAATGCGTCTCAATACTCTTGGGTTAGGTACGCTAAACAAACAAACGCACAAATAAATAAATAAATAAATACATACATACATACATACATACATACATACATACATACATACATAAATACACACGCATGGGGCCCATATGGGTTAAGAGACTGGCCGACTGGTCCACAAACGAGCCACCAGAGTTGGAACTACTCATGGAGCCTGGACAGAACAAGGAAACAAAGGACTTGGGCCTGACTCAAAAGAAACTAGCAGGCCTTTTGAAGCCTCTGGCCCGCACAGAGGGTTAACCTATACATGTTCTAGATTGGAGGAAGTCTATGTAAAACGCACCGTTTGTAGACAACGTCATGTGTGGGAGCAGATACAGAGTTAGATGGGTGCAGATTCGGCGGCTTGCCAATGGATTGTCAGTGGATTGCCAGTGGATTGCCAATGGATTGCCAGTGGATTGCCAATTGATTTCCAGTGGATACTAGAAGATGCAAGAGAGCAGAGAGATGTTACTAGAAGCCACAGCTCGTTAGGAACAGGTGGGAGACGTCCTGCCACTGCAAATCCAGCAGGACGGTATCTCCCTGGAAGCCACATTGCCAAATGCAGAGTGAGATGTGTGCCATGTCCCTGGAAATCATTATTCCACAAGCAGAGAGAGTTGACCACCGTGTCCCTCACGGCACGGTGAAAGCTGTAAAGCTAGCTGAGTGCTATATGCTTGTAAAGACAGTGCGAAACGCAGAGAAAACACAACACCAGTTTCTTCGATACATTGTTTGGAAGACGCATAGTGAGATGGAAACTATGTTTCTGGATTGTGGAGACTGATTGTGAGCACGGCGTTAGATTCCTGGACGGAAGAGTGAGCTAGACAATGTATGCCCGGATGCCAAGTGTGCTGGGTGCTATAACCCTGAGACGGAAACAGTGGTGGGCACTATATATTGGTGGGATGGAGAAGGCAAGAGTTTTGCTGGGCGCTGTGTTCCTGAGGTTGAGGGGTCACTACTGAGTGTGGTATCCGTGAGAGGAGGGCGTGTTCCTGGTACTGTTAGTTTCTCTAAGGTTTCTCTGCTTTATGAGCAGCAGTTACCAAAGAGGTTGCTGGGGCTATATCCCTGTAGTGGTTCGGTAGGTAGCAGGTAGCAGTAGCAACAGATCCCCCAAGGTTCCCCAGTTCCTTCTATCTTCGGTGCATAGCACTGAAAGAAGTGACGTCTGTATTGATTTGCACATCACCACAGGCCAATGTATGATCCGTTTGCCAGTCTCCCCGTTGTGCTCCCTTCCTCGTTGAACTTCCCCCCCAGAGCTCTAAGTCACCCATCCTGCCTCTGGCAACCTAAACTCAGATGTAAGATCTCAGGCTCCACCACTCCCTCTCCCAACCCTCAAAGGCAACGTCCTTAACCGTGCCTCCTCCCGCCTCTGATCTGCACGCTCCATCTCTTCCACTCACCTCTAATGTGTCAGGACAACCTTCTCCCCGAACAGCCTTTCCTTTGTGATTTCTTACAGTGGGATTAAGACCCAATTGGTCTTCCAATTGCTGCAGTGTTGCCACAGAGGTAAAGGCTGGTGGTGTGATACTGTTCCGCGAACCACGGCTTCAGTGGTTCTAGCTTCCAAGTAGTGTGGTGTTGCCCTGCTGATGAGGCCTGGAGCAGTTTTATCCTCCAAATGATGATAAATCATTCTAACAAGGAGGATTGTAGTACATCAATTCTCCCTGGAGGAACCTTGCACAGCCGCCTAATTGGCTGGATCAGGCGATTCCGGTCTTCAGCTGCCGCCGGACTCGTGATGATTTACCGCCACCTGACTTGCCGGAATAACCGGGGCATTACAGACGGTAAATCAGGCAGCAGTAATTGTTAGTCCCCATTCAAGTCAGAATGGGGACCATGGGTGCTTGCCGGAAAGTCTGCGAGCGGGTGCCGTTCCGCCCGCCAGGGCAGACCTGGCAGGCAGAAAGGCAATCCGCCCGCAGACTTGTACTTTGCCGGTCTGGAAATATAGGTTCAGGTAAGCTTACCGGCACCGTTGTTTCCGGACCAGCAAAGTTGTAATGAGGGCCATAGTCTTTATCTATGAAACTAGGCTCAACACAATCTTTTCACACAGCATGGGCAATCTACTGCCAACAGTTGATAGCATTAACGACACACAGTTAGGCAAAGGTTTTCTGGCTTGGCACTCTATGGCTGTCTAAGATACCTAAATGGCTTGTTCCTATTCTCAGCCCAAATGCCCAGCTCGCACCTGCTCCACAGACCACCAGGTACAAGCCTTCTTCACTAACCTTATCACCACCACCTCCACCAAACTCTGTTCTACTGGAATGCTGCTACTTCCAATTATTCTGCCAGCAAGGGGGGTTTCTTCCCCCCAGAGAGATTTCCCCACCTTTGGATCTGTTAAGGAGGAGGCCCTGCAAATTTGCATGTGCTATAGTTGTGGAAGCAGACTGGCCTCCCCCAGAGATAGCCCCGATCTCCACGATACCCAGAATCACCACTAGTCAGACGTAAGGCATTCTAAATTGCGTGAACGTGACTGTATCCTGCAAGTGACATTGTATACTCCCACAGTGGAGGGCTGAGTCCATGTGTCCTGCAAGTGATATTGCATACTCCCACAGTGGAGGGCTGAGTCCATGTGTCCTGCAAGTGATATTGCATACTCTCACAGTGGAGGGCTGAGTCCATGTGTCCTGCAAGTGATATTGCATACTCCCACAGTGGAGGGCTGGAGTCCATGTGTACTGCAAGTGATATTGCATAATTCCACAGTGGAGGGCTAAATCCATGTGTCCTGCAAGTGATATTGCATAATCCCACAGTGGAGGGTTGAGTCCATGGGTACTGCAAGTGATATTGCATAATTCCACAGTGGAGGGCTGAGTCCATGTGTCCTGCAAGTGATATTGCATACTCCCACAGTGGAGGGCTGAGTCCATGGGTACTGCAAGTGATATTGCATAATCCCACAGTGGAGGGGTGAGTCCATGTGTCCTGCAAGTGATATTGCATACTCCCACAGTGGAGGGCTGAGTCCAGGTGTCCTGCAAGTGATATTACATAATCCCGCAGTGGAGAGCTGGAGTCCGTGTGTACTGCAAGTGATATTGCATAAACACGCAGTAGAGGGCTGGAGTCCATGTGTACTGCAAGTGATATTGCATACTCCCACAGTGGAGGGTTGAGTCCATGGGTACTGCAAGTGATATTGCATAATCCCACAGTGGAGGGCTGAATCCAGGTGTCCTGCAAGTGATATTGCATAATCCCGTAGTGGAGGGCTGAAGCCCATATGTACTGCAAGTGATATTGCATAATTCCACAGTGGAGGGCTGAGTCCATGTGTCCTGCAATCGATATTTCATACCCCCACAGTGGAGGGCTAAATCCATGTGTCCTGCAAGTGATATTGCATAATCCCACAGTGGAGGGCTGCAGGTCATGTGTACTGCAAGTGATATTGCATACTCCACAGTGGAGGGTTGAGTCCATGGGTACTGCAAGTGATATTGCATAATTCCACAGTGGAGGGCTGAGTCTATGTGTCCTGCAAGTGATATTGCATACTCCCACAGTGGAGGGCTGGGTCCATGGGTACTGCAAGTGATATTGCATAATCCCACAGTGGAGGGGTGAGTCCATGTGTCCTGCAAGTGATATTGCATACTCCCACAGTGGAGGGCTGAGTCCAGGTGTCCTGCAAGTGATATTACATAATCCCGCAGTGGAGAGCTGGAGTCCGTGTGTACTGCAAGTGATATTGCATAAACACGCAGTAGAGGGCTGGAGTCCATGTGTACTGCAAGTGATATTGCATAATCCCACAGTGGAGGGCTGAGTCCAGGTGTCCTGCAAGTGATATTGCATAATCCCGTAGTGGAGGGCTGAAGCCCATATGTACTGCAAGTGATATTGCATAATTCCACAGTGGAGGGCTGAGTCCATGTGTCCTGCAATCGATATTTCATACTCCCACAGTGGAGGGCTGAGTCCAGGTGTCCTGCAAGTGATATTACATAATCCCGCAGTGGAGGGCTGGAGTCCATGTGTACTGCAAGTGATATTGCATAATCCCGCAGTGGAGGGCTGGAGTCCATGTGTACTGCAAGTGATATTGCATACTCCCACAGTGGAGGGTTGAGTCCATGGTTACTGCAAGTGATATTGCATAATCCCACAGTGGAGGGCTGAGTCCAGGTGTCCTGCAAGTGATATTGCATAATCCCGCAGTGGAGGGCTGAAGTCCATGTGTACTGCAAGTGATATTGCATAATTCCACACTGGAAGGCTGAGTCCATGTGTCCTGCAAGTGATATTGCATACTCCCACAGTGGAGGGCTGAGTCCAGGTGTCCTGCAAGTGATATTGCATACTCCCACCGTGGAGGGCTGAGTCCAGGTGTCCTGCAAGTGATATTGCATAATCTCACAGTGGAGGGCTGGAGCCCATGTGTACTGCAAGTGATATTGCATAATCCCACAGTGGAGGGCTGAGTCCAGGTGTCCTGCAAGTGTTATTGCATAATCCCACAGTGGAGGCCTGGAGTCCATGTGTACTGCAAGTGATATTGCATAATCCTGCAGTGGAGGGCAGGAGCCCATGTGTACTGCAAGTGATATTGCATAATCCCACAGTGGAGGGCTGAGTCCATGTGTCCTGCAAATGACATTGCATACTCCCACAGTGCAGGGCTGGAGTCCATGTGTCCTGCAAGTGACATTGCATAATCCCACAGTGAAAGGCTGGAGTCCATGTGTCCTGCAAGTGACATTGCATAACCCCACCGTGGAGGGCTGAATGCATGTGTTCTGCAAGTGACATTGCATAATCCCACAGTGGAGGGCTGAGTCCATGTGTCCTGCATGTGCTATTACATTATCCTACAGTGGAGGGCTGAGTGCATGTGTCCTGCAAGTGACATTGCATAATCCCACAGTGAACGGCTGGAGGCCATGTGTCCTGCAAGTGACATTGCTTAACCCCACCGTGGAGGGCTGAATGCATGTGTTCTGCAAGTGACATTGCATAATCCCACAGTGGAGGGCTGGAGTCCATGTGTCCTGCAACTGATATTACATAATCCCACAGTGGAGGGCTGCGTCCATGTGTCCTGCAAGTGATATTACATAATCCCACAGTGAACGGCTGGAGTCCATGTGTCCTGCAAGTGACATTGCATAACCCCACCGTGGAGGGCTGAATGCATGTGTTCTGCAAGTGACATTGCATAATCCCACAGTGGAGGGCTGGAGTCCATGTGTCCTGCAACTGATATTACATAATCCTACCGTGGAGGGCTGAGTCCATGTGTCCTGCAAATGGCATTGCCTAATCAAACAGTGGAGGGCTGGAGTCCATGTGTACGGCAAGTGACATTGTATAACCCCACCGTGGAGGGCTGAGTGCATGTGTCCTGCAAGTGATATTGCATGATCCCACAGTGGAGAGTTGAGTCCATGGGTACTGCAAGTGATATTGCATAATTCCACAGTGGAGGGCTGAGTCCATGTGTCCTGCAAGTGATATTGCATACTCCCACAGTGGAGGGCTGAGTCCATGGGTACTGCAAGTGATATTGCATAATCCCACAGTGGAGGGGTGAGTCCATGTGTCCTGCAAGTGATATTGCATACTCCCACAGTGGAGGGCTGAGTCCAGGTGTCCTGCAAGTGATATTACATAATTCCGCAGTGGAGAGCTGGAGTCCGTGTGTACTGCAAGTGATATTGCATAAACACGCAGTAGAGGGCTGGAGTCCATGTGTACTGCAAGTGATATTGCATACTCCCACAGTGGAGGGTTGAGTCCATGGGTACTGCAAGTGATATTGCATAATCCCACAGTGGAGGGCTGAGTCCAGGTGTCCTGCAAGTGATATTGCATAATCCCGTAGTGGAGGGCTGAAGCCCATATGTACTGCAAGTGATATTGCATAATTCCACAGTGGAGGGCTGAGTCCATGTGTCCTGCAATCAATATTTCATACTCCCACAGTGGAGGGCTAAATCCATGTGTCCTGCAAGTGATATTGCATAATCCCACAGTGGAGGGCTGCAGGTCATGTGTACTGCAAGTGATATTGCATACTCCACAGTGGAGGGTTGAGTCCATGGGTACTGCAAGTGATATTGCATAATTCCACAGTGGAGGGCTGAGTCCATGTGTCCTGCAAGTGATATTGCATACTCCCACAGTGGAGGGCTGAGTCCATGGGTACTGCAAGTGAAATTGCATAATCCCACAGTGGAGGGGTGAGTCCATGTGTCCTGCAAGTGATATTGCATACTCCCACAGTGGAGGGCTGAGTCCAGGTGTCCTGCAAGTGATATTACATAATCCCGCAGTGGAGAGCTGGAGTCTGTGTGTACTGCAAGTGATATTGCATAAACACGCAGTAGAGGGCTGGAGTCCATGTGTACTGCAAGTGATATTGCATACTCCCACAGTGGAGGGTTGAGTCCATGGGTACTGCAAGTGATATTGCATAATCCCACAGTGGAGGGCTGAGTCCAGGGGTCCTGCAAGTGATATTGCATAATCCCGTAGTGGAGGGCTGAAGCCCATATGTACTGCAAGTGATATTGCATAATTCCACAGTGGAGGGCTGAGTCCATGTGTCCTGCAATCGATATTTCATACTCCCACAGTGGAGGGCTGAGTCCAGGTGTCCTGCAAGTGATATTACATAATCCCGCATGTGGAGGGCTGGAGTCCATGTGTACTGCAAGTGATATTGCATAATCCCGCAGTGGAGGGCTGGAGTCCATGTGTACTGCAAGTGATATTGCATACTCCCACAGTGGAGGGTTGAGTCCATGGTTACTGCAAGTGATATTGCATAATCCCACAGTGGAGGGCTGAGTCCAGGTGTCCTGCAAGTGATATTGCATAATCCCGCAGTGGAGGGCTGAAGTCCATGTGTACTGCAAGTGATATTGCATAATTCCACACTGGAAGGCTGAGTCCATGTGTCCTGCAAGTGATATTGCATACTCCCACAGTGGAGGGCTGAGTCCAGGTGTCCTGCAAGTGATATTGCATACTCCCACCGTGGAGGGCTGAGTCCAGGTGTCCTGCAAGTGATATTGCATAATCTCACAGTGGAGGGCTGGAGCCCATGTGTACTGCAAGTGATATTGCATAATCCCACAGTGGAGGGCTGAGTCCAGGTGTCCTGCAAGTGTTATTGCATAATCCCACAGTGGAGGCCTGGAGTCCATGTGTACTGCAAGTGATATTGCATAATCCTGCAGTGGAGGGCAGGAGCCCATGTGTATGCAAGTGATATTGCATAATCCCACAGTGGAGGGCTGAGTCCATGTGTCCTGCAAATGACATTGCATACTCCCACAGTGGAGGGCTGGAGTCCATGTGTCCTGCAAGTGACATTGCATAATCCCACAGTGAAAGGCTGGAGTCCATGTGTCCTGCAAGTGACATTGCATAACCCCACCGTGGAGGGCTGAATGCATGTGTTCTGCAAGTGACATTGCATAATCCCACAGTGGAGGGCTGAGTCCATGTGTCCTGCATGTGCTATTACATTATCCTACAGTGGAGGGCTGAGTGCATGTGTCCTGCAAGTGACATTGCATAACCCCACCGTGGAGGGCTGAATGCATGTGTTCTGCAAGTGACATTGCATAATCCCACAGTGGAGGGCTGGAGTCCATGTGTCCTGCAACTGATATTACATAATCCCACAGTGGAGGGCTGCGTCCATGTGTCCTGCAAGTGATATTTTATAATCCCACAGTGAACGGCTGGAGTCCATGTGTCCTGCAAGTGACATTGCATAACCCCACCGTGGAGGGCTGAATGCATGTGTTCTGCAAGTGACATTGCATAATCCCACAGTGGAGGGCTGGAGTCCATGTGTCCTGCAACTGATATTACATAATCCTACCGTGGAGGGCTGAGTCCATGTGTCCTGCAAATGGCATTGCCTAATCCAACAGTGGAGGGCTGGAGTCCATGTGTACGGCAAGTGACATTGTATAACCCCACCGTGGAGGGCTGAGTGCATGTGTCCTGCAAGTGATGTTACATAATCCCACCGTGGAGGGCTGAGTGCATGTGTCCTGCAAGTGATGTTACATAATCCCACTGTAGAGGGCTGAGTGCATGTGTTCTGCAAGTGACATTGCGTAACCCCACCGTGGAGGGCTGAGTGCATGTGTTCTGCAAGTGACATTGCGTAACCCCACCGTGGAGGGCTGAGTTCATGTGTTCTGCAAGTGACATTGCGAAACCCCACCGTGGAGGGCTGAGTGCATGTGTTCTGCAAGTGACATTGCGTAACCCCACCGTGGAGGGCTGAGTGCATGTGTCCTGAAAGTGACATTGCGTAACCCCACCGTGGAGGGCTGAGTGCATGTGTTCTGCAAGTGACATTGCGTAACCCCACCGTGGTGGGCTGAGTGCATGTGTTCTGCAAGTGACATTGCGTAACCCCACCGTGGAGGGCTGAGTGCATGTGTTCTGCAAGTGACATTGCGTAACCCCACCGTGGAGGGCTGAGTTCATGTGTTCTGCAAGTGACATTGCGAAACCCCACCGTGGAGGGCTGAGTGCATGTGTCCTGCAAGTGACATTGCGTAACCCCACCGTGGAGGGCTGAGTGCATGTGTCCTGCAAGTGATGTTGTATTATCACACAGCCTAGGTCTGAGGTACATGTATCCTGCATGTGATGTTGTAGTATCACACAGAGTAAGTTCGAAATGATGCGGCATCATCACCCCCTTCTGGCTGGGGTGCATTCATCTTCCAAGTGATGAGTTACCATTCCACAGAGGGCAGCTAGAGTGTTTGCATCCCACAAGCAATGTGGTAGCATCCTACAGAAGGGGGATGGAACGACTTTAGCCTCCACGTAATGTGATAGAATCCCACAAAAGATGTTGTGAGTGGTTGTGGCCCCCACAGAGGGTGGCTGGGGTCTGCAAATCCACACAACGATGTGGTGTCATGCCACAGATCTGGTGAAGAGTGGATTTTTCCCTCCAAGTCATGTGATGTCCTCTCACAGAGGATGGACTGGCTAGTTACAGCTTCCAATTGCTGTGGTATCATTTCACAGATATGGGCCTCATTATGGGTCCGGCGGTAACCGTGCCAGTGCTACTGGCAAGTTGCCACTAGAACTGTAATTATTTACCGGCGCCTGACGGGGATCACAACCCCAGCGACTTTGGTAAATTGTAAGTCCCCATTCCCAGAGTCCTATAGGACTATAGGATTGGGGACCAAGGCAGTACCGGCACCGTTGTTATCGGTGCTGGCGCTTCTGTGACTGTTTTGCCAACCGTGGCCGCTGTGCCTGGCAGGTCAGATCTGGCGGGCATGGCGCCTCCGGCAGGCAGAACCTGTAGTTTGCCGGTCCGGAAACAACAGTGCCAGTAAGCTTACCGGCACTGTTGTTTACGAACCTGCAAACGTACAATGAGGCCCATTCTCTAGAGTGGTTCTCTCTTCCAAGTAATGTGGCATTATCCCCCAAATAGTGCTCCATTAGAGAGCGGTTGCTTCATCTGAAAAAAGCGCTGTACTGCCACAGTCCTGAACTTGATGTCTGCTTCACCTGAGACTTGCTGGTCCCTGCCACAGATGGGTGATTGTGCCGTCTCTTTGGTACATTGGAACTGCATCTTTAGCTGAACTCTTGAAAAGGCCGCCAGCTCTGCCACAATGACCTGTGAAGGTTCAGCCAGACTGAAGCATTCAGACGAAGGGTGAGAAAGATGTTTCACCTATGAGCATAAAGAGTACCTGCTAAAATATAGCGACCCTCAGGATACGGACCGGCCGGCTGGTGGACACTGGCCTGGCTCTGGGCTTGTATTCCAATGGAGGAGGTGGTGCAGGGAATGAAGCCTGTTTAGCTAGAGTCTTTGTTAAGTTATTGCATACCAAAGAAAGTATATTCCATACGTCCGCACCTGTGGTGAAGACGTTCCATCCACTGAATTTCTCTGGTTACACCTGTGTGGTGAACACATGCCTTGTACACTTTGCACATACTCAGGGTACTCCTTCCCACTTGGATACCTGCATTACATATCCCCAGATTGGTGCAGCCACGTAAACTCCCAAGTGCCATGATTAAATACGCTGATGTCCCAGAGTGAGAGACAGAATGGGGTCACAGAACGAGGGGTGCGGAGCTGGCGCTGTAGCAGGCTTTTTTCTATGTTGAGGCTTTTATTTTTCTTTACTGTCCCCCACTTTCAATGTCATGGAAGCAGGGGCGGGGGGTAGCCCGCAATGCCCAAAGCCCAAAATCACGAAGAAGGGGAGCGGGGACACCCCCACACCTCCCTCTGTTCGGCATTATGGCATTCCATGTTTTCGTCAATGCCGAATGCCCAGTAAATGCGCATTCGGCTTTTTTGTTCTCGATATTTTGGGACAATTCCAATAAGAGCACATGCTGGCTAGACCGGCCCGAACAGTGGAAGTGTGTTCTTACTTCCATCATTTCTACTACATGTTGCTTTTATTTTGGAGTTATTTCATATTATTTGATGTAATTCCAACATTTGGGCCCTCATTATGAGTTCGGCGGTAACCATGCCGCTATTGGCGGCATGGCTGCCGCCAAAATCGCAACAGGGTCTGGGCCCTCGGAATGAGGACTTACCGGGTCATTCCGAGTTCGGAAGGCCCGGTAATTCCTCCCTCCAAGGACCCGGACACGGACACGGTCCTTCCCCATTCCCATTTCAGCCCCCATAGGGCTGAATGGGAGAGGGAGCAAACAACGGGCCATTACGAGATGGCCCGTTGTTTGCTCCCTCTTCCCCTCGTGGGACCCGGTAAGCACGCCTGGTTTTCCCAGGCGTGCTTACCGTGTCCTGGGAGGGGAACTCGTAATGCGGAGGTACGGAGTGAACGGCGCTGGCACCTTTTACGGCGCTGTTCACTCCGTACCGCCAGGGTCGTAATGAGGCCCTTGGTCTTTATTCTTATTTAACGATTACATCTTATACGAACCAATAGCTTCCAATGGTTTATACGAGTTTGATTGGATCACACCGAGACACTGTTCACAGTGAGAATTCCAAGCATTGGCTTAAATCGCCGCCAGCCAATTCTGCAGGGGGTTGACTGGATCACATTGATGTTACCCATATCTTTGATCATTGGGGCCATCACGTTGAGGAACTTACGGCTCACCCACCCCCAACATAGAATATTCCAGAAAGGAGCAAACACATTTTTTTGAGAATCCTCCTGTGAATACGAAAGTACCCCGCATTGAGTGAAAAAAGTATAAAACTTAGCGCAAGCATCAAATTGGGCCAACCTGACTGCCATTTCTGCAGCCCTGTTTTTTTAATGAGGTTTGGATTGAAACAGGAATCCCGCAGAAGGCCGGATCAGTGGAGACAGCCTTATTTTAAAATCCGGTGTTGCCCTTATTCTGAGCTAATTTACCTGCTCCAGGCCTCGATCAAAGCAGGGAAAGAGTGTAACCCCCTGGCCCAGAACCTGATCTCTGTAAAGGGACTGCAACCAGAATAGTTATGGTGCCGCCATTAGCGAGAACAGAGAGTCTGTTTCACGCCGGCTCAGGACCTCCTCTGCACGGTAATAGGTGCCTAATTTTAGATACCAAATGCATTCGGTTGCCAGTGTATGAGAAATTGGCTACATTGATGGAGGTGGCCGCTAACACCGGCAGTGGAGTAACTTTGCTGAAAATGTTGGGGGGGGACATGACATCCGAAGAAAAGGTGCCCCAGCCAAATGAAGGGGGACAAAATGGCGTGCCATGAAAGTTGGGGGGGACAAGCACCCCTGCCCCCCCCCCTAAAATTACACCCATGAACACCGAGACCACCGTAATCTATAAACAATCAGTCGGTTCACAAAGCCCTTCCTATGAAATGTCAGGAGACACAACCGTAGCAAAGATCGGCAATCCCAACAAATTCCTCATCCTCTTCCTCGTTAAATAAGCTGTTAAATGCAGCGGCCACTGGCCAAAGTGAGAAGGAGAACGTCTTATCCCTGAATGTTTTATAGAGAGCTAGGAAAGCCAAGAGTCGAAGAGGGAAGTCTAACCGGTACGGTTATGTCGATGTCTTCGGCTCATGGCAGAAACTGACCTTGCACTGGCTACCTGGCCACCCTCTGATCTCGGGCCCTGGTCCCCTCCCCCGCCAGTTGCACACCTGCACTGCCTTCCTTGCAACCCTGCACTTGGGGACTGTTTTTTCCTATAGTTCCTTTATCAGCACTGGACACTTGATGCCTGCACTTACGCTTGCACTTGCCAGCTGCTGGCCATACTTTACTTATTGTTATTTATTCTATTATCCCATGTACTGCATGTCCCCTCCTTCTTCCCCTCGCACTTTCCCCTTCCCCCTTCCTAGGCACTTGCGCGATCAGAATGACACCTGGCCTAGTAGGACTGTTGTCTGTCTTCCCTCTGTTCCCCCTCCCTTGCCTTGTCGCACCTTGAAACACTTGTGTATAGGCGCGTTATAAAATCATATCATGACAGAGACAGTCCAAGCCGCAGTGCAGAATTTTATGCAGAAAACACTGATTTCTCCATAAGGGCGATTCTTAAAATATTTTCTACAGATTTGAGAAATCTCCCGTATATTTTGAAAATGGACATTTTCAGCCGATTTTCTCTCCCGACTCTTGGCCTACACTTTTGGCTCATCTGCGCTATTGCAGAAGGGGACCAGACATATGCAAATCAACCTGGTACGGCCACCAGTAGGAATAGCTCAGCCCAAAACTAGGCCACGTCCCCTCTGCATTCAAAGGCAAGAAACCCCTGACATGTTTCGGCCTTGTTGCGTCTCATCAGGGAGGTGCGACTTGGTTCCATTTGACACATCTAGCATGAGACCCACCTCTGGGCGTAGGGTCTTTCACAAAGGCAGAACGTGATGGTCAAAGGTTCTGAATTCATCTTAGCCACGGGCAGTCCTCATTACAAATATGGAAAGCCCCTGCCAATGGCTAAATGATTTTCTGTTACGGAAACTGACTCAGTACTAACCAATCAGGGCCTAGAAGAATAGTGGCATCAAAGACTAGAACAGCATCACCATGCAAACTGGTATTGGTGGAGGAAAAAAAACAAAGCCCATTGCCTATTCTGGTTACACAAGGACAAGCCATTACTGATATTTAGCTGCTGGGGAGTATGCACCAGCCAATCAAAAGGCTGTGAATGCTGCCTTGCACTTCCAGTATAAGTCCACTTTCCCTTCTTGCCTACTGTGCCATTGCCCCAGCCGCCATGTTTTCTCTAGTGCTGCCAGGGACAACTAATACACCTCCCCCACAGTCTCACTGCCCTTCTACAAACTGCCTCCGCTTCCCACTCAGCCCCTCTCCCCATCACCACTGATTCCCCCACCATACATGTGTTTGCCACCTCCTGCTCCAGCACCTCCTTGCATCCCCTCATCAGCTGCCATGGAAATAGAAAAGGTCTATGTCTCTTCCCTGTTTACCATTTGGCCATTTTAGCCTTAAGAAGGGAAGTAGGCACGTGCAAGACGGCTAAAGACAATTTTACATTAAAATAAGGTATAATAGCACCCTGCATATCGACCCGGGATACTAATAGCCATAACCACTTCGGTCGGGACCGACTTCGGTGGTAATTGCAATGAGTCGTCTCCTGCTTGGGCTGCTGGACTGTTCCCAGAGAAGACTGCCCTCTTCTTTAGTGGTTAACGCTAGAGAAGTTGCTAGGCGTGGGCTGATGGGGCTATAGCCCCTGATCTTTTGGTTGTAGCCCCAAAAAGATGCTTAGGGGCTACAACCAAAAGGCTAGCTAGCCCCCAGTCCTGACAGTCCCAACATTAAAGCAGCTCCAGATCTTTTCCAGACCTAGCAACACCCCTGGTTAACGCAACATTTGAAATAAAAATCGTAATTTCAACACTCAGTTGTGAGGGCAGAATTATAGCATCATGTGGATGTGAAGTCATAGGGAGCGCACACGTCTGGGTGCTTAACCTGCTACTACCCACCCTGCTGTACCGTACTGCCCTTTCAGGGATGGACAGAGATAGTTAATCGAATGCAGCCCTAGTAAAAATAAGTATTTATGGGATGGAAAAGGATTGGTCAGCCCTACAGATAAGGGGTGTATCAGCCACTTTTACTCTCTAAAAATAGGCAAATAAAATTAGGGAATTAAAATACTCCCAATGGAAAATGATAAATTGAAGTATAGGGCCCTGTGCCCTTGCTTTCACCCAAATATCTCCATGGATATGTCCGGACCAGTAGTATGCGTGCTGCCAGAGGTAGAAACTACCATATTTGCAGAAGAGGTCTAGTGTATCTCTTAATATGCATGAATACAATGATACAAAGAAGTATTTCTCACAAAAAATGTGTTTTGCAGATAAACATATTTTTTCTCGCATATAAACACTTAGATGGCATTGTGAATGTTAGCAAGTGCCATGCTTAGAAAGAATGTGAACACTAGCCTGTGTCACATCTATATAGGATTCCGAGTGTTAGCATGCGCCACACTTAGATGGAACTGTGACTGTTAGCAAGTGCCACACTTAGATGGAACTGGGACTGTTAGCAAGTGCCACACTTAGATGGAACTGTGACTGTTAGCAAGTGCCACACTTAGATGGAACTGGGACTGTTAGCAAGTGCCACACTTAGATGGAACTGTGACTGTTAGCAAGTGCCACACTTAGATGGAACTGGGACTGTTAGCAAGTGCCACACTTAGATGGAATTGTGAACACTAGCCTGTGTCGCATCTAGATAGGATTCCGAGTGTTAGCATGTGCCACACTTAGATGGAATTGTGAATGTTAGCAAGTGCCACACTTAGATGGAACTGTGACTGTTAGCAAGTGCCACACTTAGATGGAACTGTGACTGTTAGCAAGTGCCACACTTAGATGGAACTGTGACTGTTAGCAAGTGCAACACTTAGATGGAATTGTGAATGTTAGCAAGTGCCACACTTAGATGGAACTGTGACTGTTAGCAAGTGCCACACTTAGCAAGAATTGTGAACACTAGCCTGTGTCGCATCTAGATAGGATTCTGACTGTTAGCAAGTGCCACACTTAGCAAGAATTGTGAACACTAGCCTGTGTCGCATCTAGATAGGATTCTGAGTGTTAGCATGTGCCACACTTAGATGGAACTGTGCATGTTAGCAAGTACCACACTTGGAGGGAGTTCTGAACTTTGGCCTGCATCACATCTGGATAGGATTGTGAAGGTTAGCATGTGCCACACTTAGATTGAACTGTGAGCACTGGCCTGTGTCACATCTGGATAGGTTTGAGAGGGGTAGCAAGGGCCGCACTTGGATGGAAATGTGAGTGTTGGCATGTGCCCCACTTGGATGGAATTGTGAAGGTTGGCAGGTGCCAAGCTTGGATGGAGTTGTGGATGTCGGCATATGCCACATTTGGATGGAATTGTGAGTGTTGGAGTGTGCCGCACTTGGATGGAGTTATGGCTGTTGGCCTGCGTTACATCAGTATAGGATTGAGGAGGTTGGCGAGTGCCACACTTGAATGGATTTGTGAGTGTTGGCATGTGCCACACTGACATGGAGTGCTGAACGTCGGCCAGCGTCGCATCTGGAGAGGATTGTGGAGGTTGGCAGGTTCCACACTTGGATGGAATTGTGAACGTTGGCATGTGAAACACTTGGATGGAATTGTGAATGTTAGCATGTTAAATGTTATGTAACCCACTAACCAAAAAGCTCAAACTTTCTGCATACTTAACTCAATCAAAACTCACACAACCATCTCTCGCACAACAAGCCGTACGCACTTCACCACACGTCAACAACACATAAGCAGCACCAACAGCACATGAGGACTGACATCGATCTGATACTCGCACCAAAAACTCAGCGCACAGTGTATACCGAGATGAAGCTGCCAACAGAACATGACTCCTCTCATTATCCCACTCCCTCTTCACTTTACTAACCAATCCTGCCTTCTGGTTTACAGATCCGCCAGAGCGCCTGGGGACGAACTCCGTTGGTGACGGTGTGCGGTACAAATGCCTTTAACATTTAACATTTAACATAAAATACTCCCACTAAGAACAGGACTTACTTTTTTTACTCCCTAAAGAATCATTCTACTCCCAAATTTCAAAAATAGGTAGTAAAGTACTACCACTTCAAAATCTTATCTGGAGCACTGGGAGTGGGTGAAAAGAAAGGACACCTTCGCAGAGGCTTCCGACCACTTTACAAATCAATCTGGTACCAAAATGGCAGCAACAGGATTACACTTATGGTTATCTATAATCGATCCCAGCAACAAGTGAAGGGAGAAGTATAAGTCGAAACACAAATGGAAGCACAATCCAAGATCAGGAGAACAAATGAAAAAATTGAGAAGACCCCAGTACACCAACCCATCAGGGGACAGGACACAGACCTCATTATGAGTTTTCTGATTAGGTGACATTTGCCTACATTATGGGAAATTGGCGGCATGCATGGAGCTACTCAAATAATGCTTTAAGGTCAGAATTCACTATTTTGCACATCCAAACATGTATAGCGCTGTTATATACCAGCACTACACATTATCATTTCCACTATAAATAGAATGGTGGACACAAGTACACAATTGATGAAGTGGTATTGTTCAGTACTGCCAGTAGTACTCCAGCAACACCATTGCCATTACCTCTGTACTAGTGGAACACTCTGAATTAGGTGGACTATTTTATTTGCTGTGGTAGTGCTAATTAAGTAGGGAAATAAAGCAGCCTTGGGAGGCTGAAGGTGTAGAAGATCTGGGACAGGAAGGAATTGTTCAATCAATTCTTTGACTCTCTTACAGGCAACACATGCTATTCAGCCGAATGCCAGTGATGGGGGTATTAATGGATCCACTGATGCCGAAGAGACTGGCTAGAGACTAAACCTGAGAAAAGAGGCTCACCGAAGACAGAGGAGCATAGTTTCAGAAGTGGGGTTTATGCTTCATGACCACTCATCTAGTTTTGGGCCACTGAGAGGATTGGAAACCTCCCTTCTAGACATAGGAAAGTAGCTCCTTATGACCAAGGCCACTGGGCAGAGTGAACCCTCCTTTTATCAGTTTATGGTATGGTGAACTATAAACTCTGGCATGAGGAATAGTTCAGTATAGCAGGGAGTGTGTGGTGGAAGGGTCTAACTGTTCCTACACCACGGCATCCAGCAGGTCAGACTGGCCCCCATGGAATCCTCCACACCCATGGTGGTGCCGATGGTCCATACACTGCTTGTCAATTCCAAGACGCAACCCTTGTCTAGAGTGATGGAGCAGCACCACACTCACTCCCAGAGGTACAGAGACTACATCCTAGGTAGTAGTCGACCTGGAAGATGGGGTAAAGAGTCGGGCGAGCATCATGAAATGCTGAATAGCATGTACGACTGTCTGAGGTCTTCTCTGTTTGAATTTAACCACAAGAGAGATATTAACCTTAGATATTCAGCACCCCAAATGATACCTTTGGCCTGGTCACCAAACCTGGGATCAAAATTCATCCCATGTCAGATTGCAAACAATTTGCTAAGAAAGATTCTGAAATTGCTCCAAACCAACCAATGATGGAATTGACAAGAGCAGGTTTTGGGGGTCCATGGAGCAGAACTGGCATGGATCAGATGTTTTTTGGATGAGGGGGATCAAGGGATTCAACTTACCAATTACATCTGAGCCTTTCCCTTGATTCACTGTTTGTGAGTGCTCCACACTTGCTTTCTTTGTTTTTTAGTCTGCATGCAGCCACATGCCACTGTGATGTAGAGGTCTGGTCTGCACTTCCAACTTTTCGTCAATTAAACCCACATTCAGGAGCTTCTCCTTGGTGTTTTTGCACTTGTGTTAGATTTGTGGGATGCCTGAGGGCTGTGCAGCATTGGGCGAATCACGGCTCGATGTGCCTAAATTGGGATAAAACAGAGGCTCTGCTCTTCCGATACTTCAAGCCCGGACATTCCCTTTTAAACGGCCTGTCATCTTGCCACTCCCCGTCTTATTGGAGTCGATCAGGTCTGGATGTTGTTTTTGGGAGCTGCCTTTCCTTCAGACCTCAGGTCAACGCAGTTGTCAAGGAGGCCAATTGTCACCTATTAGCATCAGAAAAGGTTGGCTTCCACTTCAATAAATCTCACCATAAGCTGCAAGTCCAGTCTGTAGTGTTGTCCTGCATCCAATACTGCATAGCTACTTATCCATTAGCACGCAGGGCGGTGGATGCAACCAATCAGGCTGCTTGGATCGCGGGCTGAATCTAACGATACAAGCTGGCCCCGCCATCTTCCCCCCAACCATCCCTTCCTTTCACTTTGAATTTTCCAACCATCCCACCCCGATCCCCACTTTCCTTATTGCTTAACTCAGGCCCTGGCCTGTTATGTTAATGTTAAAGGTATTCTTACCGTGCACCGACACCACGCGGAAGTGGTCCCCAGGCGCTCTGGAGGATCTGAAAGGGGAGGGGTGTGGAGTTAGTAGGGTGTAGTGTGAGTAGGAGAGTGAGAGCTGTGATGTTCTGTTGGCAGCTTCAGTTTAGTTTGCACCGTGCGCTGAGCTTGAGAGCGGTTGTCGGATTGGTGAGAGTTCCCATGTGTTGTTGATACGGGTTATGTGTTGTTTGTCTGTTGTTGCGGTGTGGTTGAGTATGTGCAGATTGCTGTGTGGAGAAGTGGTTCTTTTGGTTTCTGTGTGAGAAGTGTATGGGAAAAGTTGAGGTTTTCTAGGTGTGGTTAGTGGGTGTTTTGGGCTCTTCTTTGCTTACCTCTTAGTCTTTGCGTTTCTTTGTTCCACATCTATGGATATCCTGCAAGTTTAGTATTGTCCGTCTAGTTGGCAGGTGTGATAATGGGGTGGCCATTTTCATCTCTGCTACTTTAGTGGTTTGTGTACCGGGCCAGCCCGTGGAATGGGTGCTTATGGCTGAATTAATGTATGGGTGTGTGAAAACTGCCCTTAGCTGTACTTCAATAAAACTCAGATCTTTTGGGCATATAGTTCTTCCGCTCACTATTCTATAGATCTTGTAACATCCTTGATGGGATCTTTACAAAGTCCATTAAAACTGAATAGAAATGTGTGCCACACTTTCTATGCTACAGCCCCAGATTCCTTTGGGAGCTCGAGAAGATATTTTCCAGCTGAGAACGTTGCATATGCTTGTTAAGTAGATCTCTCCAGCTGCACCAACCACAAATGCCCTGGTGATTATCTATCTTACTTTTTATCACCTATCCCCTCACCCCTTGTTCCTCCCCAATGCCATTCCATCCATCACCCTCAAAATGTTTATATACAGTAGGTTTGACATAGGAGCTCTTTAGTGGCTGTAAAGTAATATGTTTTGGGGGTCAGATCCCCTACTGCTCCACACGCTGATGCCACTGCTCCGCACTCCTGTGAAAAGGCTATGCGTGTCATCGATAATTCTCCACACAGAAGATGCGTCAACCAGTGGACAGGCAGCACACACACAAATGGAGTCGTTTCTGTGAAAAAGTCAACCGCGCTTTGGTTTCTAGAGAGAGATCGCGCTAGAGAAAGAGAAATGCTTGCTTACCATTGCTCAAGCACTTATCAAGCAGTTGGAATGTTTAAATAACAGTTCCCAAGCAGTGATAAGCACTTAGCATTCGCTGGCAGCCCATTTATTCTCCAAGCATTGAGCAAACGCTCCGAAGATATTGAATGCCTTACATTTTGATGAGGACAGTGCCTGATCACGTGATCTTTAAGTGCAAGGAGGCAACACTCCAGTGGATCAAAGAGGAAAAGTCATATAGAGAATAGAGGGACACAGGCAACGTGGGGGGCACATGTGATTAAGCACTTCACACAGGACAAGGATATTGAAGTGATCAGACCGGATGTCCTCGAAATAAATCCTGATATCCCATGGATCTGGAGAGACCAAGCGAATGTTGAGGGGCACTGGAAGAAGGTTGTCGCACAGGAGGGAGCTAGATTGTTCAGAACTTGACAGATACAAGTCTAGGCCCTGGTTGGAGAATTGTGATAGGTTTGGCACATGTTCAAGCAGACAAACACCAGACGTGAAATCCATGCACCATCTGCCAGAATGGTACATGGTCCCGAGCACAAGTCAAAGGAGGAGATACTACAGGAGTGGAACCGTAATACACGGAAGAGAAGGGCGATGAGGGATATGGTTCCGACTGTGAAATTGAAGAATGAAACAGTGAAAGGGCTAGAAACATATTGTTTTACAGGAGAAGAGCCGCCACAACTAGGTGTCCAATATGGCGATGGAGGTGGCGGCTCAGATGTAAATCAGAAATGATTTTAATGGCAGAGATAGTGAAAGACAGAACATTTTCAAACAAGCGTAGTAAAGACCAGAAAACACGCATTAGGGACGGGCATATATTAGCTACAGTATTGAGTTATTTGACCGAAGTAGAAGATTCGCAGAAGAATTGATCATTGTCAATTTTGCTGTGAATTGCTTTGTACTTTAGCCAAACAAACAGAATTGTGCCCTACACCATCCCCGCGTTTCCCTACTTACCTTTTTGCTCACCGCCGCTTCTCCTGCACCTCTGCAGTGTCAGGTACGTCCCTCTAATGCAGGTCAGATCGGAGGCCGCAGGGTCCCTTTTTCTTTTTTCTATCTTATTTTTTTTTTGGTCACCCGCCTCCAATGTTGAGGAAGCGGGGGACATCCCTGCAAACCCCGATGTCCAAACATATTGAACATGGGTGCGGGGGACACATGTTTGGTATTTTTAAAAATCGATCAAATGGTACTGGCCGAAATCGGTCAAATGTACCATTCCATCGATTTGTTTTGGTCATATTGGGTAATTTGTCAGGATAACGCAGAATATGGGCCTCCGGGAATCACAGAGCGGTGCAAAGTGTATTTTGCACTGCACCATGCTAAAAATTCCAGGAATCAGGCCCTTAGCATCTTAATGGTCAATGGATTCAAAATCAAGGTACAGGTTATGGTCTGTGTTGGAGTATGCATGTGAATTTACAAGCATACAAAGTGATGGTCACAAGAATCCACTGAGCTCACTGATGTCTGTCTCCTGCCCTAAACTATTGTGGCATCCTGGTACCCTACCCACAACATCATTCTGATTCATGGACAACTTGTCGATCAGATGACTTGTTAACCTGACCCAGAGGTGCACACAGTCGGTGCTTTTTTGAAATTTACAATTGGATGATAAGGTGTGCAGAATAATCGACTCAGGTGGTATTGGCCTATGCCATGTACAGCTGAATCTCAGTGTTTCTGCTGTGGACCTCTGATTAAGGATTAGCATTAGTTTAATAGCCTAATTCATGGGAGCTGATTCGGCCAGGCAGTTTTCGCTTAAAACTTTAATTTGCTGATGTGCAATTTCCATGTGATAATTGCATTTACAGCCTTTTTTGTATTTAGTAGCCGTTTGGCAAGGTGGCGGGTGCTTTGCCCATTATGTGCCAGAAATGGTCTTGCCCATTAACCCTACACACTCCTTCTGAGCATTGCCATACGAAGACGAGCTCCTCAAAGAATGTGCAATGCCTTGCTTGGTTTCAGCCCTACCCAAGATGGCCGCCTGATCATGCAAAGGCGAGAGAAAAGACTGGTGGCAGACCCCTGCTCTGGGAATTTGACTAACAAGGCTCGTCCCTAAACTGACATCTCTGGCTGTTCAATTTCTGCCCATCCCCTTGCTACTAGGCTGAAGATATTTCAAGAAGTGGGGCATGAACTACCTACCACGCTTCTGGTATGGGAGACTTGATCACCCTACTTGCGCCCCAACTAAGGTTGACAAGATGAAGAACTATTTGTCTCAAGATAAATTGTGATTTAATTCTAATAGTGCATATTCTTACAAGGGATAACTTCTAAGCACTGTTACCTATTCTGACATCTACATCCTACTCTGCCAAACCCAGAATTGTCTTCTACCCAACAACACATTTTCGTTTCCTCTGAAATCTGCTATAAAAGCCTTCTGTGATTCCTCATCAATCTTAGCCCTAGTTTTCCTCCAATAGTATAGTTTCATTCTTGTACACTTCGGAATGACCTCACCATTCCGGTGAAAGAATTCCAGCCAGCTAAGCGCTCATCTCTGTATGTACATATTGGGATTACCACAGTATAAGCCTCGCTAGTGTGCTACGGGGCACTGTACAAAGAACCTCATGGTGATTACAATGTTATGTTAATATAATTTGTAAAGCCCAACGTTCGCCCAACAGGCATCTTGGCGCTACTGTGCTCTAGCACCTTGAAGCCTCTTTGTGCTAGATGGAATTACCAATAAAATGTCTCCAACCAAATAACCCGGACAGACTCAAACAATATGGTAAATTACTGCTTTTATCTCAATGAAGGAACGCAGGGATACTCGTCATTCATCAAAGTGATTCATTCAGGATTATACTGTCTTCCCGGTTATACTTAGTTTACATAATGCTAGAAGTGTCATCTATGATGTCATCCTACGTGGCATATTACAAAAACCTGTCGAGGGGTGGGATTGGATTATGGGAACATGTCTACATCTAGAATGCGTTAGTGGTAATCTCTCATTGGCGGCCCCTTGTCTGTGGGACACACCCTCAGCTATTTCTACACACACAGGGCCTCACAGTGAGTTGGGGTGTTGAGCTTAAATGCGATGGTAACGCTATTACAGCCGCATTTAATGGCTGGCCTGATCATGAGTTGGGAGCTAAATGGGCTGTATTACCTCCAGCTTTTTCTGGAGGTGAAAATCCCACTTATCTCCCTGTTTTCAGGTTAATCACCGCCGGCTGTATTAGTGCACAGTATTTGCTCTGAAAATGTCCCATTGGGTCCGTTGGACCCAATGGGGAATGGGGATTTACTGTTAATGCCCAACCCATGAGCTGGAGCTAATAGCGCCAACCTGTTGGCGCTGATGCAAATACAGTTGGGCGGTATTACCGCCTGGGATACCGCCCAACTCGTGATGAGGCCATGGTCCAGTATACTGATTACAGAAGAGAATATAACAGCAGAATAATACTTTGCAAAATTGTATGTAAAAGTGCATGGCAGCCTTTTCTGATTGGCTGGCAACCCAAATCCAACACTGGACATTCGGCTCCCTAGCAGCACATATATAGAAACAAAACCCAGGTGCTTTGAGGTACGTCAGCTCTACACTTCTTTTCCCAATTAGTTCTACCTTCTCTCATCGGTAGGCCTCATGCCAGTGTCCTCTGTTTGTAGATTGACTTTGCCAGTCTGCACGGTCTTGGAACGGTATGCGGTAATAAAATCGAGGCAAAAATGTCACTGGTAAAAGAAATCGTGGCAAAAATGTTGTGATTTGACCCGGTAAAGGTGTACCCCATTATATCATTTAAGAGAAGCGGGGGTTGGGGGTGTGTCCCCCGCATCCTTTACATGATTGTGGTGGCAAAACCACTGCATTTTTGCCACGATATTTTGTATACACAGCCATTTTTGCCACGATTTTAAGACATGGAACCCTCTGAACATTCAAGGGTGTGTAGGAACACCATTATCTTAGTTTCAAGCCTAATGAATATCCCTTGTTTGCGGGCTCTTCATCACGTGTAAAGAGACCACAAATGTGTCCATTTTGACTGTGTAGTTAACACTATTTGATTCAATTATACTGGGTGCGTTTGCTCCTCTTGGCCTTTAGAGTCTTGCTCACTCTATCCCATATAAACTTTATACACGTTTAATTGTCCAATACTTGGTATTTGTGTATATTCTTGTTCCTCCTAATCTTTGAGAAATATGTCCTTCGCACATGGTCTGCTCATTGGACTCCCTTCGTACTTTGCCTTCGTCTCTCGAAATAGCACCCTTGGACTCAGGCCAATGTACTCCTCTATTTGCAAGGGAAAAAAGCCTATTCCTTGTCTTTTCACTTCATGAACCTGGGCTCATATTTTGAGGTAACTGGGTTGATTGCCATAAGCCACCATCCATCTTCTTCCAACTGTCATCCTAAACGTTGAACATATACCTCTCATGAGCAAGCTTCTATATGTTCTTTCTACCTTGTGTTACAGCGTATTTACAGTTATTGACCAGTGAGTCACTTCATTCTTTGTGTTTATGATTACTGTATAATTGAGTACATGTTCCTCTTAGTGATTGAATTACATCCTCATACTTTAGTATTGTCACATTGTTTCCGCATAGGTTCTTATATCTTCTTTATGAAATTTGTTTACTGTCGTCAGACTTTGTTTTAACGCACTTCCATTCTGTTCATGGCTGCATTTCAACAGCTTGGCAAAGGGCATCCATCTTGGTAGTTAACTCCACTATGTCAGCTTTGACAGTCTGCAGCATGCAACATTTACCCTCAGCCCGGCTCCCTGGGCCCGTCTTCTTTCCCAGATCCAAAATGTGACACCTATTACTGCAGGGCTTAGAAGCTGGAGGAATCAGGAATGAAGCACTATAATGTGATGTGATTATCAATCTGTGAGTACTTCAGCCCACTGAAGTAGCTCCCAATGCGATGTACACCTTTGCAGCACACTCATCACGCCTGACAAAGGGTCCTTTGAGGTGACCTATGGCAGCGGTAGAGACAGTCACCTCTGACTCTGCCCCAGCCCTGTAGTCTTTTACGAAACATGTCTGGGGATGCTTGTGGTCTCGCGCAGAAGGGATGTCACCAAGAAGTTCAGGCTGGTATGGCCCTTTTGGAGTGGAACCAAACCTGATTTGCATATGGTCTTTCCCGTTTTGTAATGGCTTGGCAGGCGAAGAACGATGATCTGGAGCGTCGCCAGACCTGTGCCAGGGGATAAGATGAATTCAAAAGCTTCCAGCCATCATCTCTTTTGTTTTGCTGTAGCATTTACGAGCCATCTCATTTGTGCAGAGGCCTCCTTTTCTCTTTAGACCAGTCTGTCTTTGTGCTCACTGCTCTGAACGTACCTTCATTTCCCAATTCTTAGACCTGCCCTAAATGAAAGTCATTGCTCAAGCAAGCACACCACTATTCTTATTTAAGCATTTACTAAGCTCTGCGCAGGCATATATGGCTGCCAAACTTGTGAACTACTCAGTGTGTGACTGAAATGCTGCTCCGCCTCCTCCAGCACACCTCCACTCCCCACGGGCTCGATTTTAGGCCAACACCAGCAGCTTCGCATCCAGTTGTCATAAATCATAAAACACGACAAAAGAAAATGAAGACAGCCCTGTTGGGAACAGTGATGCTCTTGGCTGGGTTACAAGAATAGCTGCTGTTGCCTGAGTCGTGGCGGGCATTTCATGACTGACTTTCAGGGATTGACGCTGCAAGCCCTTTGGCTGGGTTATAAGAACAGTCCATGTTGCCTGAGCTGTGGCGGCCATTTTATGACTGACTTTCAGGGATTGAAGCTGCAAGCCTTTTGGCTGGGTTATAAGAACAGTCCCTGTTGCTTGAGCTGTGGCGGCCATTTTATGACTCACTTTCAGGGATTGAAGCTGCAAGCCTTTTGGATGGGTTATAAGAACAGTCCCTGTTGCCTGAGCTGTGGCGGCCATTTTATGACTGACTTTCAGGGATTGAAGCTGCAAGCCTTTTGGCTGGGGTACAAGAACACTCCCTATTGACTGAGTCGTGGTGGCTATTTTTGAACTTATACGATTTGTCGCTACAACATTCGGGCCAACCACCAAAAGAAAGATTTTAATCACAACTGCTTCTTCATTCATAAAACTCCTATACAAGAGATGAGCTAATTGAACAACCACCCTGCATGGCTATGCTTAAATAACTTCACCAGGGACGTCATTTGGGGGTCGCCAGAGGTCGCAACTGCGACCTCTGAGGTCTCCCTTGCGACCTCTGTGGTCACCCTTGCGACCTCTAGAAAAAAAATGAAAAAAAAAAGATTTTTTTGAATTTTTTTTTTTGCATTTTTTTTTGTTGTAATGCAAGCTCATGGGCTGTGGCCAGCACCATGTGGCACTGTACTTCTGGAGTGGCTGGCTTTCTTGTTAAAGCCCCTTAAAAAAAGAAGAAAAAGAAGAAAAGGAGTGACACAAGTCTAACACTTTCAGCACTGACCCTAAATAAGAAAGATTAGGAATACCAAATAAAGTGTCTTTCTGGAATTCTATACAATAATTGATACTCATTAAAGGTTTATTTCAGGCACACTTCAGGGGGTGAGTCACTGATTTAGTCTGTTCTTAAATGCCTCAAATCAGCCTTTCATCCTTCTGAGGTCGATACATGAGTACCAACACAGGTTGGGTGATATTGGGTGTATATTTTTTCTATATAAAGCTTTTAAGCGTAAGTGCTACATAACAACACATCATCATTTGGTCATGGTGCTTGCATTCACAGTAATTTGGTAATATGGACCTATACACACTGATCTTAACGATACATATGGCGATCCATTCTTGTATGAAATGTACATCACATTATAGTGATAGCGTAACCATATTTTTTGTAGTGTACAATGCTATGCAATAGCACTTCCTGTTTGGTCAACGGGTGAAAGGTTGCGTTCCATCGCATCCCGTGATATCACTTTGGGGTGGGATCAAATGACATCACGTCCTGTGATGTCACCAGGGGGTCAAGGGTCGTGTGATGTCACTTCCGCTACCCCTGGCATTTTGGTGAAATGACGTCCCTGAACTTCACAGTTATTTTTAAGCTTTTTAGCCACCGGGACAACATTAAAATATAACATTTTCCTGTGCACTCCTGTGTGGTGAACCAGGTATGGAAGGACACATAACATATCGCAGTTTCTATTTACAAGTCTTATCTTTCGATTTTCAAAAGATATTCGATTACATTTTGTCAGGATTGTGTTTTGGTACTTGTACACTTCCGGTACTGGTGTCCCAGAATGCAGTGTCACGGTTTTCCTTCTCTCACAGTCTTCCTGGGATACTTTGGTAGCTGAACTACATGGCCCCCAATAAAGCAACAAAATACCCTTTCTCTGGTAGACGTTCTTAGACAATGGGCCTCCTCGGCCTCCTCATGAGTTAGGTGGTATGCCAGCTGGGATACCGCCCTATTTTATTTGCATTAGCACCCATCCGTCCGGTGGTATTACCACCGGATCATGGGTGGAGTGCTAACTGTTGCTCCCCATTGGACCCATTGTGGAATTTCAGTGCAATTACCGTGCGGTAATACTGCTGGAGGTAATTGCACTGAAAAAGGGTATTTTTTCAGAATGTAGCTCTGAGCTGGGAGTAAATACGCCAGACTCGAGATTGGGCAGACCCTTAAATGTGGTGGTAACACCATTACCGCCGAATTTTAGGGCTACCGCCCTACTCGTGATCAGGCCCAATTGGTTCCTTGAACTAAAACACCCAGAATCCAGTGTTGAAGTATTCCTCTCATAGTCTTTATTAAGCACTTCAGTACTTGGACTGCGATTCCCAGAAGCCAGTGTCGTTTCTCTCCTGCTCTTACAGGCATTCTTAATTACTTTGGTCCTTAAACTACAATTGCATTAATTTGGTTTCCAAGCTCCCCTGCTCTCACAATTCTTTGGTACTACACTTGCCATAATGCATTGAGCTCTCCTTCTCTCACAAACTTTATTGAACACTTTGTGACTTAAATGTAATTTCCCTGAGTTCAGTGCCCAAGCGGCCCCTTTCTTGCACTCTTTAATAGACGCTTGGGTACCTAGCTTCATTTTCCAACACGCCGCGTCAGGCCCCACCTGATTCTGTCTCAGGTTTCCCCTGGACTTCCAATGCTAGCTGAACACTACACACTGCCCTGCTCTCCAGATATCAGTCGCATCCTTCCAGATCCTGCAAGAGCTCTCACGGCAGCATTGATATTGATATTTTATTTGTATCGCGCTCGTACACAAGAGCGCAATCTCCAGTGTCCCTTATTACCCGGACATTGGCCACTCATGGATTAACAGCTTTCGTCCCAGGTCTCAGAACCTGTCAAACAACGTGGGTTCTCTGGTTCGTTCCACCACCTGGGCCCAGCCCATCCAAAGTCAGAGCATCGCACTGTCCGGGCCCCCTATCCGCCAGGCTTCACCAGCTGTCCCTTCCATGTTACAGCTTCTTCCACCCCACTGTGACTTCCCACACCACGCACTTGATTGGTGGCAATCCCTTAACTGATTCTTACAGATCTCATTGGTCCATTGTCCCTTGTCTCGTCCTCGCTCCCCTAGACACTAGTCTAATGGTCCAGGCGGCCATCTTGGATTTCATCACTATTTCTCGCTGGATTTGTTCGGTTAGAGATAGGTGTTCTCTGTTCCCATAGTTAATTAAGGATAAGTGGCTAAGTGTATGCTCCCAAATAAGTCCCTTTTTAGGTAAATGCTCCTCTACGTTCCATTTGTTTTAAATATTTTCATGTATACAACATCTCTAGCTTCTGTCCTGGAACGGTTTGGTGTTTTCATTTTTTTTTCTCCATTGTTTCCATTGTTTCATTGTTTTTCATTGTCATTGTTTTGCATTGTTTCATTGTTTCCATCCCATGTGTCCGTTTAATTCTGTAACTATCGGTGAGCATCATCGTTTTGCCCAGGACCCTTCTATTGACGGGATGCACGTGCAGCAAGATCGGTGGGACACAACTGGATTGAGAAATAACCATGTCCTGTTGGGTTTATTGCTCAAGCCCTGGCTAATTTTGAGAAATGGCTGCAGGTACCAGTCTCCAACCACTGGGAGGTGCTGGAGGGTGAGATGAACCTAGAGTTCCGGGGATGTGGGTAGGGCGGAAATCACCACAACCCCAATGATTCTCAGAACATTATCAGCTCCTTAGCCTGTTACTTGCTGATAGATAACGATGAAGCCCCTTGCGTTAATCGTGCTTGCAGCACAGGCAGGATGACGCAACATCCAGAGGCGTAGACAGGGTAGGCCCTGAGCGGGCAAGGCCCACCCAAAACTGTTAATGCCCACTCACCAGCACTGTGAGGACATTTACAGATGTTAATGTCACTGAGGTGGGCCCAACTACATTAGCTTCAGGCCTCTCTTGTTAGACAATCCTGGCTACGTCTCTGGCAACACCCGAAGTCTTCTAGAGTGTTTCCACTGTTGCCAGGGGCAGATGAGAAATTAGGAAGCCATGGAGATTCTACGCAAGCCCTAACCTATACGCCACCCTCCGCCGAAAGATGGTCATGGGACATTTCAGCTAATTGGACAAGCGAGACCCACAAAACGCTTTCATCAAGTAGATTGGACGAAAAAGGAAAAGGGCACTGCAGTCAATGTAATTGGTCCATTCCGCAGGAAAATTGGAGTATTCCTGGCAAATTTCACCCAATCCGCCAATTATGCCCACGGTGCGGAATTGGCTGTTTGAGTCAGTTTCTTACCTGAACTTTTGTTTTTCCCTAATTGTGTTTTCATAAAACTGATTTTTGGATCGGAAAAGGGATGTTTTGCCCCTTTAAATTAAGTTTTTCCCAGAAATCTTGTTTTTGCGTGTGTTTCAGACCACCCGAAAAAAGTGAAATTTCCGGGACAAATTTGCACCGCAAAAAAAACAAACGCCAAAAGTGCAGCAGAAAAGGTGGTAAATCATCCAGCTGGCGAAACAGAATTATTGTCGAATTTCGCCAATCCCACTTCGCCAGCGGAATTTTCGCCTACTCCTAGGGCGTGAGCATCTAGGGATCGTGGTGTGTACTTGGTGAACCATTGGATTATTCTATCCGGAGGCAGGACATTGTCACCGGCGTAGCAATCGCAGTGCCATTGACCACCATGCGATTCAGCTGGAGAAGCGTGTCCAGCCCCAACCACTACCCACCACCACCAACAACCGACATATCTGGAAAAAGTCACGCCTATCCAGGGGAGTGAGGCCAATCAGTAGAAAGGTGATTCAGCAGGAGTAGCGTGTCCAGCCCCAACCACTACCCACCACCACCAACAACCCATATATCTGGAAGAAGTCTCTGCCTATCCCGGGGAGCGAGGCCGATCAGTAGAAAGGTGATTGAGCAGGAGCAGCGTGCTCTGCCCCAACCACTACCCACCACCACCAACAACTGACATATCTGAAAGAAGTCTCCGCCTATCCCGGGGAGTGAAGCCAATCAGTAGAAAGGTGATTCAGCAGGAGCAGCGTGTCCAGCCCCAACCACTACCCACCACCACCAACAACCGACATATCTGGAAGAAGTCTCTGCCTATCCAGGGGTGTGAGGCCGATCAGTAGAAAGGCGATTCAGCAGGAGCAGTGTTTCCAGCCCCAACCACTAATCACCACCACCAACAACTGACATATCTATAAAAAGTCTGCGCCTATCCCAGGGAGTGAGGTCAATCAGTAGAAAGGCGATTGATTCAGCAGGAGCAGCGTGTCCAGCCCCAACCACTAATCACCACCACCACCAACCGACATAGCTGGAAGAAGTCTGCCCCTATCCCAGCTGGAAGAAGTCTGCCCCTATCCCGGGGAGTGAAGCCAATCAGTAGAAAGGCGATTCTCCAGCTGCAAAAGGTTTTCTTTCATTTTCCATGGACAATTTGTTATCGACCTAAATTTAAGTGAAATGTAAGGCATATGCTGCTCTTTAGTGGCGTCAAACTATTGGAGCCTGAATGTAAACATTGGAAGGCACAGCATATGCGGAAGTAAAATTGGTCTTTCAGAAAACATGGAACAATACTGCAAAGGCCATGAATAAGGGAAGTGAATACATGAGCAGGGATCCACTTGACCCTTCGAGATGGTGATGTTCGCCTGCTGTGCTCTTCTCTTGTTCAGGTTCATCAATGGTCCCTTTTAAATCGCAGTAACTCTTTTTATGTAAGTGACCTTCGCCCAATATGTATCTGCTTTTGGATTTGGGATGGCAGTTCCACCCGTGGGCTGGTCACATGATAGCCATCCTCTATGGGGCGACGTTGCCAATGGATTGGATAAGCTATCCGTCCATCAGGGAGGACCATGGGCTCTATGCTGCCTCACCCAATGGGACAGCAGGGGACAAGGTAAACTCGAACAAGGCTACTGTTGCAATGGAATAGCAGAAGGTATCATGTGCATGTATACCTGAGTATTGGTGAAACTCGCTGCACGTGGCATGTGCGCTCAGATCTAGGGCTCTCTCTCTCGCTCCTCTGCTTTCGCTTGCCTACTCTGTCTTCAGTCAGTTGTTTCCCTGCCTCTGCTTCTGTCTGTCATTCGCTTTCTTTCTCTAGCTCCATCTTCCCCTCTCTCAATCTCCCTCTCTCTCACTCTCTCTCTGTTTCTCTCAGTGGCTTCCTCTCTTTCGTGCTCTCTCTCTATACCTTTGGCTCACTCTCTCTCTCTCTCTCTCTCTTTTTCTCTGTCTCTCTCACTTGCTCTCTCTCGTCCCTCTCTCTCTTCCTTCTCTCTCTCTCTCTCTCTCTCTCTCTCTTTCTCTCTATGCCCCTCCATCTCGCTCTCTCTCGTTTTCTCTCTCTCACTCTCACTAGCTTTCAACCTCTCTCTTTCACTCTCTCACACTCTCTCTCGCTCTCCCATTGTCTCTCTCTCTCTCGCTCTCTCTCCATGTCTCTTTCACCGGCCCTCTCTCTCGCTCTCTCTCCCTTGTTTTCTTTCTCACACTCTCCATCTCTATATTGCTCTCTCTGTTCCTCTCAGTCTCTCTCCCCTGCTCTCTCTTTCTGTCTCTCACGTTCTCTCTCACTCTTTTTTCCCTTCTCTCTCACTCTCGCTTTTTCTCTCCCTCTCTCTGGCTCCCACTATCTATCTCTCTAACTCACTCTCTTTCTCTCTCTCGCTCTCTATTTCTCTTTCCCTCTTCCTCTCTCGCTCTCCCTCCATCTCTCCCTCCCTTCCGCTCTCCCCCTCTCTCTCTCCCTCTCTTTCTCGCTCTCCCTCTCTTTCTCTCTCTCTCTCTCTCTCTGCTCTCTCTCACTGTCTCTTTGGGTGACAGACACTTGTTAGAGGCACCATTGCTGATAGCAGAACAACCATAGAAAAAGCACAGATAGCTTAAGGGTACCGTGCTGTGAACTGGCCATTCTTTCTAATCTAAGGGTGACCCTTACCAAGAAGCAGGGACATTTTGGGAGAGAGGATTATTCTTATCAAAAGAGCCTATTAATCCTCTCGGAAATTAATTATACAGATAGTGTAAACTGGTTCGTGTTAAAATGTAACACATTTCATTTCTTCCCCTCATTTCCAGCATATATTGGAGTCATAAAGAGGGCGTTGCAGCGGCCTTACTAAGAAAAGCACATTATTACAACCTGTAATAACCATATACATTATGTTCTAATAAACGGTTATCATTCCACTATGGTCAGTCTTGAACACTATCCCCTATTGAAATACCCCCCTGAGAAAGGGGACAAATAGCAAAATAGTGGGTGTCTGGCTGCTTTGCATACAATCAAAGAGCATTTTGGGCAGGGACCAATGACAATAAATGTCATATTTGGCAGCTATATCAGTGGTAACCCTGTTTTATGGTTGAATTCCAAAGTACAAATATCCACTGGTCATGGAGCTCATTTTCGTTTTTTTTTTGTTTGGGACAAAATTCACCCTAATTTTAGAGCCTTTGTTAGACCAAGCCTGCTCATTCAGACAACACTAGGATTTGGATGTGAGAATAAAATGATTGCAGCATCTGTTACATTGTTGGGTTCAATGAGTTGTCCTACCTCTATTTCTGAAATAATGTTCCCTCTCTAAAAACTGGGAGCCACTGAGAATTTTAGAAGAGTTTGGTCTGAGAGGGGTTGCCAGGTCTTAATGTAAGAATACTGGTCTGCGTGCCAAGGCCCGAATACACAGACTTGCTTAGCAAACTATATATGTTATGTTATGTTATTTTGCATTTATATAGCGCCTTATATACTGGTATGGTCTGAAGGCGCTGGTAGGTTGAACGCCCTTGGGAACCGAAGTTCAGGTCAGTAGAGAGAGTAGAGGGAGACCAAAAGTGCATGTGCGCACCAGGTATGTGTGCAGCTGGTGCGGAAATCGAGTGGTAGCTGCTTCTTAGCTGTAGGTGTGGTGGTTGAGAGGTCAGGAGTATGTGTTCGCTCTGGTCGGTTTTACACAGAACGAGTGTGGCTGCATTAGGCCTGAGGAGAACGCCTGGCTGTGGGGTGTGAAACCAGCAATGATTACTTAGAGTGATGTGGAGTAAGCGGGAGATGTAGATATGAGAACAGTTATACCGAATGGTGTCATAGTATCTCTGTGTTCTAGATGAGTGGTGGTGTAAGGGGGAGAGTAAGCGTGGGGTGTGGTATGATGTATGTTTTCAAGTGTTTCCTTAATTCCAAAGCATATTAAGTATCGTCCGTTGCACATATTCGTCCGTTCCTCATACTCGTCCGCTCCACACATTCGTCCAGTCATTATCATCGTCTAGTTCACACCTTCGTCAAGTCCGCACACTCGTCCAGTCCGCACACTCGTCCAGTCTGCACACTCGTCCAGTCTGCACACTTTCTTTGCTGCGATTGGTGTGAGAGAGTGGATAGGGGGGTCGGAGGGGGAGACGGAGGCAGCTTCGGTTCTCGCTAGGGCTAGGCGCGCAGTGTTTAGGGAGGGGAAAGGGTGCAGTCGGGGGGGAAGGTGGCAGGGGTATGATGGCAAGGCGGGGGGTGGGTGATTGCAGGGTGGGGTGTGGTAGTGGGGGGAGCGGGCATGGGCAGTGCTGGCGGGTCGGCAGTGGGGTTCAGGAGATGAGTGGTCTTGGGGTGGTTGGCACGCTATCGTGCCCCCCTGGCTTGGTGTTTGGTGAGGGTGCTGGCAGGGATTGCGGAGGATGGTGGGTTGTCTTGGGGGGTGAAGGAGGGCAGATCGGAGAGTGGAGGGGGTCCATGGGAGTCGTTTCTGACGGGCACTGGTGGAGTTGTTGCGCTCATGATTGGTGTGAGCTTTGGGTTGATTTAGGAGGGTTTTCTGATTGTGGTTCTAGGGTCGGTGACTCACACTTATAGGTACACTTCTGGGCACCAACTAGTCAAGGACTAATTGGTGCTTCTAAGCAATTGGGAATATATATATATTTATGATTAATAGTTAAAAGAAACAGAATCAATGTTTCAAGTATAAAAAAGGTGGTACTGAGCAGAAGTCTGTTTGAGAAACAGGAAGTGGGAAGGAACAATTGCTTTTTACCACAAAATAAAAGCTTGATACATTATTTAAATAGTTGTGAAAAATGAGCTTTTTGGGAATTATAATGTAGCCTCAGGCACAAAGAAAATTAAAAAAAATTCCCATCTGTTTCTTAATTAACTTTGGGAAAATGTAGGCTCATGGTTCAGCCATAGGCTTTATTTATTGTTCAATGTTATACCAAATGAGGTTTTAGATTGGTCGAAGAGTGTCTACGGCAGTATTATTCTTTTCGGTCATTCATAAATAATTTCCGATAGATTAATTTATTGATGTATGAAATTCTAATAAAATAATACTAATCTGATATTAGGCTTTTTGATATATATTAGGTCGACCTAATATTCAATAAAATGTGCATTTAATGTCAGGGGATCCAGGAAGGTGGGGTTTAAAATAAAGCACTGGGACATCCATGAAAGTATCCGGTGCAAACGGAAAATAAATTGGGGCAAAAACCAAGAAGGCATGTATTCACCCTTGACCATCAGCAGACCTTTCAGAAACAAATGAACTTCCAAATCTCCACTCACAACTTGAAGTTAGATGTGCATATGCAACATGGGACCTCCCTTCTAACCCTGGCATTGGAAGCGTCATCCACGCCGCGGACACTGCCATATTGGATTGGTAGAACACTGTTCAAGAAGGATGGAACAGCTTCCAATCAAGAAACTCCAAATTCTCCAACATCCTTTCGTGAAACTCTACTCCACTTCCTGCCATCAAGTCCTGAGGACCCAGTCCTAATGTCCTTCACTGGATCCCAATAGCAAGCGGGGCTCAAGTCGAGGGTACACACAGGTGGATGGCGTCCCCCCACTTTTTCAGAAGGCACCTTGATATGCTAATTTCTGGTGACACCACATTCAATTGGTATGTTAATGAGTCCCCCCACTTTTTTAGGACTTGACTCCTGACATCAAGGGATGCCCTTTGTAAGTGTTTCCTTTCAGACAGGTCTATGATCACCCTTGAAGAGTGTGATCGACCGCCTACGTTCAACATCTTCTCCATCAGTAGATGTGGATCGTCAGATAGGTCTAAGATCAATCTTGAAGAGTGTGATCGAGCGCCTACGTTCAACACCTTCTCCATCAGTGGATGTGGATCGTCAGATAGGTCTTTGATCAACCTTGAAGAATGTTATTGACCACCTATGTTCAACACCTTCTCCATCAGTGGATGTGGATCGCCAGATAGGTCTATAATCAACCTTGAAGAATTTGATGGACCGCCTATGTTCAACACTTTCTCCATCAGTGGATGTGGATCGTCAGATAGGTCTATGATCAACCTTGAAGAATGTGATCGACTGCCTACGTTCAACACCTTCTCCATCAGTGGATGTGGATCGCCAGATAGGTCTATAATCAACCTTGAAGAATTTGATGGACCGCCTATGTTCAACACCTTCTCCATCAGTGGATGTGGATCGTCAGATAGGTCTATGATCAACCTTGAAGAATGTTATTGACCACCTATGTTCAACACCTTCTCCATCAGTGGATGTGGATCGCCAGATAGGTCTTTAATCAACCTTGAAGAATTTGATGGACCGCCTATGTTCAACACCTTCTCCATCAGTGGATGTGGATCGTCAGATAGGTCTATGATCAATCTTGAAGAGTGTGATCGAGCGCCTATGTTCAACACCTTCTCCATCAGTGGATATGGATCGTCAGATAGGTCTTTGATCAACCTTGAAGAATGTTATTGACCACCTATGTTCAACACTTTCTCCATCAGTGGATGTGGATCGTCAGATAGGTCTATGATCAACCTTGAAGAATGTGATCAACTGCCTACGTTCAACATCTTCTCCATCAGTGGATCCAGATCGTCAGATAGGTCTATGATCAACCTTGAAGAGTTTGATCGACCGCCTACGTTCAACATCTTCTCCATCAGTGGATGTGGATCGGCAGAACCCGAAAGAAACCAGGGCCACCGCGATGTGTTCCCTTCCATCAACCAATGAAAATATGTCCGCTTGAACAAGCTTTCCATAGCTATCTTGTGCCGCCTGGTTGTGACCATCTTGATCGGCCTCGTGACGCTCAAACAAATTGTTGCACGCTGCATATGTTTCATTAAATAAAGGCAATTAAAAAGTAAATCTATGTGAACAAATGCACAAGTGGAATATTGAGCAACATGGGCCTGGTATAGCCCAGGGCCCACTCAAACAACTGCGTACTTAGGGCCTACTTACAACAAGCATTGACAAAGCCAACAGGATTGACTTTTGTGCAGGCATTGGATAGTTATTTGCCAGGCTCAGCCTTAATGGTACCACAATAAGATGGCAACCAGTGGCAAATACTATGAATACCTGAGCATATGATAGCAGCGCCTGGCAAATCTATTGTCTATCACAGGGGCAAGCATATTTGCTTTGCTAATGTTTGCTTTTAACCGCAATCTAATCTAAGGAACAGATTCAAAGAAGCATGTATTGCCGGTGAATCAAGTGGCTGAAGGTAAACTTGGATAATACGTTTTTATTACACCCAGAGATAATTCAAAGCTGCCATTAAGCTATCAAACTGATTTACAGTTGTGATCAAACCATTGACTTTCAGAAGACTGGTAATAAATAAAAATGGCAGTTCCATAAAAGCACAAAGTGTGATGTTACTGTACGAGAGAGCTAGCTCAAAGAGATCCCAAGAGAATGTGTTTCATGCTGGAAAGGATGAGTAGCAGGTGAGAAGGACCATACAGATTGGCGCGGCCATAGGCGATCAAGTGGTGGGTGAAAACACAGACATCTACAGGCTGTGTGCCTCACAATCCATCTCCTGCCTATCAGTACTCTTATGCCAGTAGCGTTGGCCTTACAGGTAGTCTTTTAGCTAAAGCTACGACTAACAGCCAAAACTGAAAAATAGGCCATCCGCCTCGTCAGGGTCCCTGCTCACAAAATGATGTCCGCTATACACACCGGCCTTTGTGGAAAAACATACTGGAAGACGTATATAGCACATTCTTTCCTGTAAAGGGAAGTGAGTATGAGAGATATAAGGCAGAGGTGGGATGAGTGCAAGAAGAAGGGCAAAGGGGCAGATAACCAACATACCCACAGAAAATAGGCCCACAGTGCAGAGCCCCGCAAGGAAACCCCAGAGTTTACTGTCCGCCACACGGATTCCATTATGGACCTCCTCTCAGCCAATCAGAATGCTTGGAAGGTAGTCTTTAATTTCTGGTACAGACCTTGTTCCAAACATTCTGCTTTAGAAGCAGCCTGACAAGCAGAGTACAACAACAATTGCTTTTCATTACGTAAAGGCAGAGACGGGGGCTGTGCAGACTCACAAACAATGCCACACAAAATGTGTAAAGTTTATTGTTACTAGTTCAATGCTTATTAAATTAACACATTCAAGTTACTAGTGAGTGCTCATTTTACTCCCTTCAATAAAACAAGTCTATTTTAATTGCTCATCTTACAAATTGCAGCCCCCCACTTTGACTCAGGCAATAACTCTGAGGTGGGCTATTACCCCTTCATAATGACACCTTAGTCTACCAGTCTTATATTCCATTCATTACAAACTAGAAGAAGAAGCACTAGGTAAATAAAGCCCTACATACAGGTCTATCCCAGGATAATGAAAGCTTTTCAGGCCTGGTTAGGTCACCTACTGCAACCCTGTTGAGGGTGTCAACCCTTGAACCATAACTTACTTGTCCTCCCAGAAGCCCACCTGCCGGGGATAATGAAGAGGCATATAAAAAGCATTGCCCCCCTGGGTTCCATGAGATCTTACCGAAATGATTTTTAACAAATCAATTAATACCGAAAAAATGAAATATATTTTTTTTATATTGGGGCGTCCTTCAAACCGCCAGTTTACCCATGTTTGTTACCCCATCCTGAACCCCCCCACACACCGTTTAACCCTTTACCCCCACCGGTTCTATGTTCTTACATCCCCAGTATTTTTCCGCTGAGTTTTTTGCAGACTATTTTCGGCTGAAAAAGCTCATCAAATTTTTTTTTTATATTTGGGGTCCTCCACAAACCCCAATTTACCTATTATAAAGTCACTATTCCCCACAGCCCCCTACCGCTTATATCCTCTTACCCACCCTCCCCATATTTTCTATGAGTTGTTTGGGCTGAATGTTTTCGGCAAAAGACTCAGCGAAAAACATACAGGCATTGTAATAACGTTGTACCACCCCCACCACCTTTATATTTACCTGTCATTATTTATTTCGGTAATAACTAATTTGTTATTTTTATTTCAATAACATCACAGGATACCGCCCCTCTGCCCCCAATCCCTGGCACTAATAGTGAAGCTGGTCTATCCAAGAAGGGGTAAAGCCCGGGAACAGGCTGTGCCTTTCCATAGACACGGTGGAGTAGGAGGGGGGGGGGGCTGCATGCCTGAGACCTCGTTCCTAGCCACAAGCCCCATATCCCACTGTGACCCCTCGCTTCACTGTCACCACTCTGTTTCTTTCACTGCCACTCCTTGATTTTGATGCCAACCTCACCCACCTCTCTCCCTGCCTCCTATTCCTTGCCTATCCGATTCTCCATTCTCCATAGTGCTTTGAAACGGTACAAGAAGGTGGGATTAAGTGCTATACTAGAAATCTATATGCAAAAAAACGAAAGTAGTGTTGACCAACTTGAGGTGGTCATTTTACTGCTCCGATGAGAACGAGGTTCTATGTCAACACATCCCAGGAGCAAAAACTTGAGCTAAAACAGATTTTTCACTAAAAGTAACAGTAATATTAAAGCAATTTTAAATGAAGACAATGACAATGACTGTAGGCCTGATTCACAGAGAGTTTTCCTGTGGGATTGCCCCATTATAAAACACCTGTGTGAATCAGGCACTGAATGTTTTGTATTACTTTTTCCCTAGAAAAAGCAAATTTTGCTTTCAAAGATATTTTTTAGCTACTTATTGATTTAGCAGGGCCGGGGAACACCACCCACAGGTAAACCCATCACCCCGTTATTTGCACCTGTCTATTTCTCGTCTTAAATGTTTACCTTTAAAATGGGGAAGTGCCTCCAGTACCACTCACATGCCCCTCCAGCCCGCCGCTGCCCTTCTCACCATACTCACCATACTGATCCCAGCCTATAGCTCTTTTCTTTTTTGATCTGATCTGTTTACATTACCGCTTCTTAAATGTGTTTAAGTTGGAATATTTTTATTTTCTTCATTTTAACAGCAGTATGTTTTTAGTTGAAGTTATTTTACCCTTTCTTTTTTTATATTCCTAATTGTTGTAGTTATTTTTACTGAGTGACGAGTGGAAAGTCTGCAACACATTTTTCTTTTCTGCAAAATGTTGACTCTAGAAAGGACACGATACTTTAACCTCTTAACTGCCCAGCGGTCGCAGTGTACGAAAAGAAGTAGTGGAACTATGTTCCCTGCTGGCCTGCACTGCTCCCCTGCTCCCCAAAAACCTCATCGCCATGCCTCGTCCATGCACAATACAAACCCGAAAACACATGTGCCTCCTGTTTAAAGGAACGTCCAGTGCAGTGCACTGAAAGTGCAAGTTTCAACTTCTTCCTACACTTTTATTTTAAAATGAAACGGTTCCGGACTGGTTTCTTTTAAAAAAAATAGGAACAGTAAAACCTAATTAAAAGAAGTATAGGAGCACTGCTCCCGACCGCTCCCGCCCACTTCGACCACAGTAACTGCCAGGCTATTATGCAAGTGTCGGGGGGGAATTCTGCCGGGGTCGGCCGGGCCGTCCGCAGACCTCCGGGCAGGGAGGCCCCAACTCCTCCCGTATATCCCAGATGAGATAGAGTATGAGACACACGCAAGAAGCAAGGTGACTCTGCTGTTTATTAAACAAAAACGGCAGGGATGGGTCAAGGAGCGTACGTGTCCATCCTGACACACACACAATCATGGGCTCGCAGGCCCTTTTTACCTTAGTATGCCGCGCTACTTGCGTCACCGTAGAAAGTTTAACAAAAAACCTATTGCTACTCTTAATTGGTTGCTCGAGTGGTAGGGTTAGTATAGCATACGTATAGAGAACAATATTAGTGGACAAGGGTGAGTCAGGTGATATATCTGGGTTGTCCCTACAATTAGATACATGAGAATTGTTACATGAAGACTACTGATAATTGGTCAATGTTAATGGCGTCAGTGATAAGAGCCCCATGTTCTGATTGGTGCGCCCGTGAGCTTCCCAGCTTGGGACCTTCGCTGTTCCCAGCTCTCGGTGTACCTGTCATTTGCAACAATGTTTCACTATGAGTACGTGCAGACAATGTGAGGACTTATTCATGAGCTGGAAGGCCGACTACTCCCACTGTCGCAGATGTCCATTGAGCCTTTTAAGTGTGTCTGCCTGTGTCTTGTACCGAGGGATCCAGACGCCTTCTTTCTCCTGGACTTGGCATCCTGTCAGGTTCGGCTTGGTCACGTGAGGTGGGACCGTGTTTGAGGCAGACTTTGCACCATTAATATTGTTTTTCTACTGTGCGCCTGGTTTAATTTTGCAGGTGTGACTTTAACGTTGGTGCGCGGCGTGCGAGGTTGCAACATCGTGCCCTTGATGGTCTGCTTTCGGAATGTGGGTTTGCAACATTACGACCTTGGCTGTCTGCTCTCGCCGGGCTCATTCTGCAGGATCAGCAACCTGACTCTTGTTCTTTTAACGTCCATGGGAGCTCTTGCTTGCGGCCTACTTAGGCCTGGTGTATAGGTGGAACCATTTGGTGCACAGGCGCTTTAAGTTATAGTAACATATTGTCTTATGACCAGTATCATGTCTTCGTTATATTTCTCATTATGGCACCTGGGTTTAGGAGAAGCGTAAGCAAGCTCTTTAGATGAGTTCATGATGCGTCTTGCGTTTCTGCATTTTGAGAGCCTATGTGGAAAATAATAAAGATGCACGTCCGTGAGTATGTCTGTCGCCTACGTCATAGCACTGAGTATATTCTTCGTGTAGATTGGTGCGGGAGTGTCCAGTGTGTATATTTGCACAGGTGTGCTGACCGTTGGCTAGGTCGTCATGGCATCTCTAACGACGTGTTGGTTTTAGTCTAGTTGATCCGTGCCGCAGGTGTCAGCATGGGCAGGGCGTGCTGTTGGGCAGGCAGATGGACACATCCGTATGTTCCTGTACCAGGGTATTTGGTCGTCTGGTAGATGGGCAAACTCTTCTCGTGGCGGGTGCCTGGGCCGTGATCCTTTAGGCCAGGCGCGAGAGGGTAAGGACGGGAGCCTGTTTTTCCATTCTCCCACTTCACAAGTCTATGCAAAAAGGACGAGCATACTCGTCCTTGGCACTTTAAACATCGTTTGGAGAATCCATCGACTTTGGATGCTGACGACTGGTGGAGCATTGTATTAAGAGGAGAGACCACTTCCCCCATGATAACGACTGTTACATTTTTATTGAAACACTGATAAAACCTGAATTGACCGGGCGTTAAAAGAAAGACTGGGGGTGGAGAATATAGAAGTTTAATTGAGGAGGACGACATTTTCTAAACGTTTGTAATCAACTAAATAAAAGCAAAAAGAAAGAAAAAACAAGAAAGAAAGGTGTAGTTACTTTCATGGGGTATTTTAGCTTATTTCTCACAGGCTCCTTAGGGCTGGTTGTATGGATCTCTTGAAAAGTGGTCCATACACTCTGTTAAAGAAAGCATTATTCCTCGTATTACATTATTCCTCTTATTGCCTTTAACTTTTGCTGATCCTCTGCTCTTTCTTCTTTTGGTGGTTGTCCTGTCACATCTTAAGTGGGCGCTCTGAGACCTACGGGCGTGTGGCGCTTTATAAAAATCAAATCAAATAAATAAATAAATAAATTATAACTTTTCTTAAGTGGCTGTTTAGGGTTTTGGCTCGTCGGCTGCCACCTTTCTTTGTTCTGCTGTGCGGCTCCATGATAACCTGCAGCCATTAACCCCCTCCCTGCATTGCATTACCTAGGATTTTGCCACAGATCAATGCCATGACCGTGTGCAGATCTCCCCTAAAGCAGCATCACTCACACAAACTAAAAGATGTGTCATTTTAAATGCGCATTTTTGGGACTAGGACCGAACTTTCCACCAAATATCCGATAATCACAGACATGATTAGCCCTGCTTACAGCTTGATGATGTGGGGCAGTGACCATGCTTTGGGGTTGGTTCCCCGGCATGCAGTGATATGAAATAACATTTATAACGCATTTGTACACAAGTGTTTCTAGTGCTGAACATGTGCGTGGCAGAGGGGAGATGCAAACAGTCAAAGATAGGCAAACTCGTATCTTCTCTTTCCCCCGTCTTGCAATGCCGCCTGCAAACGCGCTTTGCAGGTGGCGTTTAATAACGGGCATCTATGGAATCTGTCTGCTTTTGACCAGGTGGAAAACCAAGGAGGATTCCATAGGAAAACATTACTTTCACCCCTGCATGGAAATGTCATGGAGGACGTGAAACAAAACTCAGGGACACGGAGGAGGAATGCACGACAGTTAATTGACCTCCACTCCGTGCCCCTCCTCCGTGCTGTCACTGCCGTAAAATGGGGCAGGGAAGTAAATCAAGGGGCAAAAGCATTACAGTTTTCTTTTACGCCCTGATTTACCACCCAGCCCCATTAAACATTAGGCTAATTAGTATTATATGAATGTACCATTAATGTCCCCCACCAGCCGAAGTCCTTCACTTGAGCTGCACTGAGTTCAGTCTTTCCATCCTTTCTAATATATTGTGGGACCAGATTTGCGCTCCAGGGAGACAAAACTGCACCAACTGAAACTATAATGAGTAATTAACATGTTTCTGCACCTATTGCATTGGAAAACCTGAAGCTGTACAAGATCAGGGCATTTCTTGTTTACATAAGCATGCAGATGTTGCCAGCTGCATGCACAGTGGTCCCCAAATATCATGTTGAAAGCCCTCCCACCCTCTGCACATCTTCTGCCAACGCTGGGCTGCATGCAGATCTGTGCACAGAGGGCCTGATGCTCAGAGCGTTTCCAAAAGGGATTGCACCATTATAAAACGCTTCTATGAACCAGTCCAGAGCCTATAATGCTCCCGATGACTGTGAGTTAAGGCAACCGATCCAGAGCTCTGGCGTGGCTGACCTCTTTCCTTTCCAATCGACCCTCCCAGATCCAACTGGGGTCCTTCCTCTCTGACATCTTTTTCTCTACCTGTGGTGTCCCCCAGGGATCTAATCTCTCTCCCTGGCTGTTTAACCAGTATCTGGCACGGGTACCAGTCAAATGGTCGAAAACATTTGGTCGACAGGACAATTGGTCGACACCATTTGGTCGAATGCCAAATGGTCGAATTTTTTTTTTTTTTTTTTTTTTTACCCATTTTTTGTTTTTTTTGGGGGGGTCCCCCCCAACCCCCTTTTTTTTCTTTTTTTTTTTTTCCCCACACGAAAACCCACAAAACACATATATATAAAAAAAAAAAAAAATTCGACCATTTGGCATTCGACCAAATGGTGTCGACCAAATTGCAGTCGACCAGTTTGTTGTCGACCAGTTGACTGGTCACCATCTGGCACTCCTCGCCCACCGCATCGCCGCTCTCTGCCCCAACTTCCAGTGCTATGCGGATGATACCCAGCTCATTTTCAGGCTACCCTCGGCCTCCTCCTCTCCTTCCCTCATCTCTGACTGTCTGTCTGCTATCCAGGAATGGTGTGCTGCCAATGACCTCTGCCTTAATGCCAGTAAGACTGAGATTCTACTCATTGGCACACCCGCTCCCTCCTTCCCTGCAGCTCTCTGGCCAGCCTCCCTTGGCCCCCTTCCTGCTCCTACCTGCAAGGCAAAAAACCTCGGGGTCATCTTCGACTCCACACTCTCCTTCTCTCCTCATGTATCTGACGTCTCTAAGAAGTCACACTACCAGCTGCACCTCTTCAGAGGTATTCTTCCCTTCCTCTCCTTCCCCCAGAAGCTCACTGTCTCCCGAGCCCTGGTTCTCTCGAAGCTGGACTACTGTAACAGCCTCTATCTTAATCTGCCTGCCTACACTCTCCGCCCTCTGCAACTCATCCAGAACAGGACTGCAAGACTTGTCCTTGGCCTCAAGCCCAGGGACCGTATCTCTCCAGGACTGAAATCTCTACACTGGCTCCCAGTGGCTGTGAGGATTAAGTTCAAAACCCTCTGCATTGTCCACAAGGCCTTCTGGGACCTGGGGCCTAAATACCTTCAACTCTCTCTTCCTAAATATCTTCCTTCCCGAGACCTTCGCTCATCCGTCTCCAACTCCCTCAGGGTCAGCCGCTTCTCGAAGCAACGAGCTGGGGGTAGATCTCTCTCCGCGGCAGGGGCCTCCCTCTGGAACAGCCTTCCTGCCTCCCTGAAACTTGAGGAGAACCATCTCCAGTTCCGGAAGCACCTCAAAACCTTCCTCTTTGCTTCTGCTTTCTCTCTCCCGCTCCCCTGATAAATTCTTCACTGAAACTGCACTGAATCTGCAACTGGGCCACTCTCAGCGACCTCAGTCCTGGGCCCAGCCACTCTCCACTTGCACTGCCTCCCTGGCAACCCCTGCACTGCGGGACTGTCTCTGTATCCCTACAGCCCCCCCTTCCCAGCTCTTGTCTGCACTTACCTTGCACTTGCCACCAGCTGGCCCTATTTATTTATTTGTATTCTACTTACTTTGTACTGCACTTCCCCCCTCCCCTTCCCCCTGCACTTCTTCCCTTGCCCATACCCCTGCACTTGCGCGATCTGAATGACACCTGGCCTAGTAGGATTTTTGTCTGTCTTCCCCTAGTTCCCCCCTCCCTGCCTCGTCGCGCCTTGAAACACTTGTGTATAGGCGCGTTACAAATGCCCCATCATATCATATCAGAGCTGTGTTCAACCTAAAGGTAACCATCTAGGAATTCACGGTGGCCGACTCAGCCCAGGTAGATTGAATACCACTGAGTTCTTTATGAAATGGCAAAGTCTGTGGTGCCAAGAACTTGATACCTGCACATGAGGCATTTGGGCTCTCTGGGCCCGATTCATGGAATATTTGCCCGTTTCAAAGTGACTTTGCACTGCTGAAAAGTGACTTTGCACTGCCGACACAAACCCTGATTCATTGAACCATGCAAAGTGTATTTTTGCCAGGGGAAGTTCGGGCACAGTCAGGGCATAGTCATGTTTGCAGTACAAAATGACTTTGCCCAGACTTTGCAAAACAGAAATACACTTTGCAAAGTTCCATGAATCAGGGTTTGTGTCGGTAATGCAAAGTCACTTTTCAGCAGTGCAAAGTCACTTTGAACCAGGTAAATATTCCATGAATGGGACCTTTGTCTGGTTTAAAAACGTACAGTTTATAGGTAGGTTGTGGTGTTTGTCTCATTAAATCCTTGAACGGAGATAATTTTAAAGGTGAAGTACGGGGGTGCAGTTTGATGGGATGGTCCGTGCCCTCTTCTTCAAACGCTTCTCGGAGGTAAGGGCAGGGTCAGATTGGGGCATAAAATAGTCTCAGATACCGATGAAAAAGTGAACGGCAATTGCAAATGGCAATTCATTCCTTTTGTGACAGACTGGACCTCATTACGAGTTTGGAGGCAGCCATGGTGCTATTAACCGGGCTCCATTACCAGGTTCCTGCAATGAGGACTTACCGGGTCATTGCGACATAGGAGGACCCGGTAATTCCTCCGTGCAGGAACCATTCCCCATTCCCATTTGAGCCCCCATAGGGCTCAATGGGAATGGGGAGGGAGGTAATAACGGGCACATAACAACTGCCCCGTTATTACCTCCCTCTTCCCCTCGCGGGACCCAGAAAGGACGCCTGGTTTTACCAGGCGTCCTTACAGGGTCCCGCAAAGGGAACCTTGTAATCGGCATTCCCGTAATGAAGGGGGCCGGTCCCGTACCAGCCCCTTTCATTACGGGAGCGCAAGGGTCATAATGAGGCCCACTGTCTGAGTAGTACCCAAGGGGAAGGTTTTTCATAAAATGCGATGCAAATTCTACTTTTCAAAGAATATTTATTTAGTAACGCTGGTCAAAACTACTCAATGCATGGTGAAGGAACATCAGAAAACTGCCCACTTTGACTAAAAAAACTGGGACACCCCAGCATTTTGTGTCTTCGGTTGGGGCAATAATAGCCATTAAGACCAGTCGAGCCTGGGAGAGGGGTGCCTATAGCAGTCTGCCCAATCCAAGTACGAGTCCTTCTGGACACCGATTGAAACAGGTGCCTTTTAAATGGACGACGCCCTGGTAGGGACTTGCTTCAAAAAGTCGCACAACACATGCTATTAAATAATCAATACGTGGCCTCAAAACGGCATCTCAACGGAAGACTTGTCCTTGGTCTCAAGCCCAGGGATGGTATCTCTCCAGGACTGAAATCTCTGCACTGGCTCCCAGTGGCGGCAAGGATCAAGTTCAAAACCCTCTGCATCGTTCACAAGGCCCTCTGGGGCTTGGGGCCTCAATACCTTCAACTCTCTCTTCCTAAATATATTCCTTCTCGAGCTCTGCGCTCATCCGCCTCCAACTCCCTCGGGGTCGGTCGCTTCTCCAAGCAACAAGTTGGGAGCAGATCTCTTTCTTCGGCTGGGGTCTCCCTCTGGAACAGCCTCCCCGCCTCCCTGAAACTTGAGGAGAACATCTCTGGTTCCGGAAGCACCTCAAAACCTTTCTCTTTGCTTCTGATTTTTCTCCTCCTCCTTTCTGCTGACCTCCTGGCTGTAACCAGAACTGCACCGGCTACCTGCGCACCCTCTGATTCTCGGGCCCAGGTCCTTCCCCCGCCAGCGTCACACACCTGCACTGCCCACCTGGCAACCCTTGCACTTGACGACTGTTTCTGTATCCCTACAGTCGCCCTACCAGCCCTTGACCCCTGATGCCCGCACTAACCCATGCACTTGCCACATGCTGGCTGTTTACTTATTTAATATCATCTTTTCCCATGTACTGCACTGTCCCTGCCCCTTTCCCACGCACTTGCGCGATCTGAATGACACCTGGCCTAGTAGGATTGTTGTCTGTCCTCCCTTTGTTCCCCCTCCCTTGCCTCATCGTGCCTTGAAACACTTGTGTATAGGAGCGTTATAAATGTCATATCATAGCATATCATATCAAGTCAGAAATGCCCCATATTGATATTGATATTGATAGTTTTTTGTATAGCACCTATACACACATGTGTTTAAAAGCGCTTCAAGGCAAGGGAGGGAGCAAGGGAAAAAACAACGACATTCTTACAAGGCCTTGAGACATTAAGAATGAGAAATTAACTATTGTAATAGGCCTGAGACATTAAGAATGTGAAATTAACTATTGTACTAGGCCTGACGGCATTTCAGATAGTGCAAGAGCCTTGACAATGACAAGGTGGGGAGGAAGGGGGAGGTAGGAGATGAAACAGACAACGACTATCATACTAGGCCTGATGACATTTCTGGTATTGCGGGGGAATGACAAAAGGTGAGGGAGGATGGGGGATATATCTCACAATGTATTCCTTCACTATTTACTATCTTCTCACAGACTTGCACACGATTTTACATACACATGTTCTGGTGTGTCGCGTAGGGTAACTGTCGGCTAGGAAGCTTAGTGGGTTAGGAGAATGCTGCTGAGCTCAGAGTCTAACCTGCATATCAGATATTGTAATCTCAGGCAGGGTCACGAGTAGGGAATGTAAGTACTAATGAGTGGAGCTATACAGAGCTTTAAGTGGGCTGGAGCAAGCCAGGACACAGGGCCTCATTACACGGACGGCGGTAAGGGTTTACTGGTACCGGTAAGGGCACCGGTACCGGTAAACCCTTACCGCCTTACTACGAGGTCCCTTTGCGGGTTGGTACTTTAACGCCTGCTGTTTAGCAGGCGTTAAAAACCAATCCGCAAAGGGACCAGGGTGCTAAGTACGGTACCGCGATTTGCGGCACCGTAATTAGCGCCTTCCTCATTCCCATAGAGCCCTATGGGGCAAAAATGGGAATGGGGAAGGGCAATGAGGGAAGGGGGAATTACCGCCCCGCCAACCTTGGAATCGGCGGTAATTCCCCTTTCCTCCAAGGCGGTGCTGGTATTTTACCGGCATGGACCAAGGTGCTAATAGCACCTTGGTCCTACGCCTACCGTGTAATGAGGCCCACAGTCTCCAAATGTTGCCCAGGAGGCAGGCTCTGCCGGGGCTCCCTCAAAGAACTTCCCCCATCTTTATTTCCTCAGACAGTAACATAAATAAAAAAAGATTAGTGACAATATAGCTCTTCGCCAGTAGATGGCACTATCAGCCACATGTACAATCACATCATCAGTTAGGCACATAGGGAAGTAAGTTATTCTCTATCATGGAAGCAAAATTATAAAACAGAGAAACACTGTTTGACTTTTGAAACACATTGGCCCTCATTACGAGTTTGGAGGTAGCCATGGTGCTATTAGCACCATGGCTGCCTTCAAACCGGGCTCCATTACCGGGTTCCTGCAATGAGGAATAACTGGGTCATTCCGACATAGGAGGACCTGGTAATTCCTCCTTGCATGAACCATTCCCCATTCCCATTTGAGCCCCAATAGGGCTCAATGGAAATGGGGAGTGAGGTAATAAAGGGCAGATTCCAACTGGCCCGTTATTACCTCCCTCTTCCCCTCTCGGGACCCGGAAAGGATGCCTGGTTTTACCAGGCATCTGATCTGGGTCCCGCAAAGGGAAGCTCGTAATCGGCCCTGACGGAATGAAGGGGGCCGGTCCCGTACCGTCCCCCTTCATTCCGTCAGCGCCAGGGTCGTAATGAGGCCCGTTGTAAACTAATGTCATGTCAATACTTTAATTATTGATCATTGATTTACTTCAAAAGAAATGTGGTATTAGATGGTGACTTGGTCTATTTGATTTTATTTCGATTTTATATCGCAATATCTTTATTTTAGTCGTGTTTTTTAACTGCACTTTGATCATATTTTAACAAACTATTTAAAAAAGCCTTTACTCTATATCATTGATATTGCTTCACAGTGCATTGGAGACCGCCCCCCCTGTGCCCAACCCCCGCACTACCTTCTATTTCTTATCTGACTTAAAGCAGTGGAGTTTTAGAAATGCCTACCATCTACAGAGTTGTCAAGCAACATTAGATAAGCGCCTAGCAACAACAAACCGCCTAGATACCTCCAGGCTTGGCGCGCTATACAAATGTCATAGGGACTCATTGCGACTGAGGCGGAACGGGTTAACGGGCTCCGCTAAAGGAGGCGGACCCGTTAAACCCGTTCCGCCTCATTACAAACTCCCCTCGCGGGACCCGGTATGTAACGCCTGGTCAAACCAGGCGTCCTTACCGGGTCCCGCGAGGGGAAGAGGGAGCAAACAACGGGCCGCTCGTAACCGGCCCGTTGTTTGCACCCTCTCCCATTGAGCCCTATGGGGGCTGAGATGGGAATGGGGAAGGTCCGGGCCCGGGTTCCTGAAGGGAGGATTTACCGGGTCCTCTGAACTCGGAATGGCCTGGTAATTCCCCATTCTGTGAACCCGGACCCGATTTCGGTGGCAGCCATGCCGCCAATAGCGGCATGGCTACCGCCAAAGACGTAATGAGGCCCATAATAAATACATAAATACATACAACTGTGGCAGTTAGCACCACATTCAATGGGACTTTCCCATGTTACAACATGTTTGTAAATCAGGGCCTGAGAGTATTAGTAGTATCGATAATTGGGTTTTTAGAATCGCTACAGGTAGAGTTTACCGCTGTCGACGGTCTACGTAAGAATTGATGTCATTTTTATGACTGTAATGAATTTGCTGGTAACTTTTATGAGTGCTATGAATTGTTTTGTACATAGTGCAATCTAACAATGCATACAGTGTCATACTGAGTGGGCCGCATTACGAGGTGGGCGGTAAGGGATTACCGGCACCGGTAAGGGCACCGGTGCCGGTAATCCCTTACCGCCCTAGTATGAGGTCCCTTAGCAGGTCTCTTCCTTAGCTCCTGGTTTCACCAGGCATTATGGAAGGGACCCGTTAAAGGACTTCAGAGCTAATAACGGCACCGCAATTTGCGGTACCGTTATTAGCACCTTCCCATTGTGCCCTATGGGGGCTGAAATGGGAATGGGGAATGGCTTTTTCAATGGGGACTTACTGGTCCCGCAAAGGTCGGAATAGACCGGTAAGTCCCCATTGAACCAGGGCGGACTCGGTACCGGTATTGGAGGTAGTCATGGCGCTAATAGCGCCATGACTACCTCCAACCTCGTAATGAGGCCCACTGTGTGTTAGAAGGATTTGCTTTCATTAAGAAATGTAATGTCATTTCAGTCTGTTTCCGCTTTGTGTGTTTTGATCAAATGACTAATGTTAAAAGTTATTTCCTAACTGTATGACATAATAACATAAAATGCAAACAAATCAAAAATGGAGGGACAGGTAAATAAAGCAATTGTCTAGGATTACACAACCTGGTGAAACGGTGCAGCAGGGATTGGCACCAGGGTATAGCGGTTTCATTGTCAAAAAGGCCGCCACGGCGCTCCATCTCCCTCTGATGGGTGTCCCACCCCGTGGCCAGTAAATGGCCCCGCCGTGCGTGAGTTATGCGTCGCTCCGTCAGTTCAAAAGGCCGCTGTAAAAACCAAAAATACACACATCGATAAATATTTCAGAGCCCCCCGCCCCGACCCCTCCTCTGGGCAGAACTGGCAGCTGCTCGAGTTTTCTCTATTCCCAGCTGTAGGTGTATTTATTCCTGCGCCTCGGGGGTAGACAGGCACACCACTAATGGAACAGCTGAGCTGACCCCCACATCCTTTCTCCCCCTAAAAACAATGCGTGACGCCTCAGGACAGCTTCACACTAACAAGGGGGGGGGGCATAACTCATGAATACACGCTCATCAGCTGGCGTCAAAAGCACGCCCTACGTGTGTGCACAGGCCCTTGAGCCTGCTTTTCAAACATTTTGGGGGGGGGGGAGAGGTGTTGGACTTGCAGAAGATTTTAATACTCAGTGTGTTTTTTCACAGCTCTACTCCACCTCACTCACATCCCCAAGATTTAAACATAGAGAGCAATATTACCAAAAGATCTTGTTTTTGAAAAGTCAGCCTTGCCCAAGGCTTTGGACCAGTGACAGGTCACTGCAGCAGGGGCACACACCCACTGATCTATCTACTTGAATTGTACAGTCTCCAAGACAGCTTAGACTCTGGTCTCTCGAACTTTGTTTGTTAATGTGATTCCCCTAACCCTCCAATGTTATTCCACGCGCGGCGCTCACCCACTGGGAAGAAATGCCATCTACGAGAGTGTGGGTTTCACTGGCAATGACTGATGCTAGGTTTACTCTATCAGAACGTGAGCTGTGTTAATCTGGCCTCACTTTTTAAAAGCTCCTTGTGGAAAAGGTATAGGACACACGTGTTCCCTTTGTCTGACCCTGTCTACAGATATCCCAGCAACCGTCCTGTGGTGGGCAAAATGGCAGCCCCCAAAATAACATGTACACTGTTAAAGCAGCAGCCTGGATACTGAACTATTCCAACAGTCATGGGCTGCCCTTAACAGTGGGCATCAATGGTTGAACAAATATATATGTATACGTGTATCTACAAGGTCTTGTGGCAATTTGTTTACAAATAAATGTAAAGCTTTATAGCTAGATCTGGTTTGATACTGTGGCCTAAGAGGAAACACAGTCATACCTTGAGCTTTTGTGTATTGCTGTCTGGGGCTGAGGTTCACCCACAACAGGGTACTGAGCCCAGCCCTGAGGCTCCCTTTGACCATTGCCTAGGAAGACTTGACAACTTCCTAGAGGAGCAGGGCACACCCCCGCAGGGGGGTATGGGAGGGAGTCAGTGCTTCAAAGGAAGCTCTGCCAACACAAAGTGGAAGTCACACCTGCGGGAAAATGACTGCAGGGTCTTAGATAAAGCAGACCTGAGTGTGGGTGGAATGTGGGTGAGCCTAGAGAACCTGTCCCCAGAAAAAGAGCCCTACCACTTGGAAACATTTACGCACCACTCCTCCCTGAGCCCCCTCCCAATTCCCTGCAGAAAATACATGCTGATAGCTCACCGCAAAAAGCAAAAACTCTTCTTACACCAGCTGAGATTTGCCCCTTCAGAGGGCGTGAGGTGGGCTAGTCTGCTGAGGCAAAATGACTATATGCAATGGGTTGAGACCGCCTTCCTCCCAGTTGAATCATCCTTGAACTCAAGCGGAAGGAGGATTCCAATGGTGATTTGCATCAATCTGCCTAAAGTCCCCTGCAAGGGATGAGCAAGATCACCCCTTCCATACGTGTGAAGATAAGCCTTTCCAAGGGAGGAGCAAGACCGCCCCTTCCATACGTGTGAAGATAAGCCTTTCCAAGGGAGGAGCAAGACCACCCTTTCCATACGTGTGAAGATAAGCCTTTCCAAGGGCGGAGCAAGACCACCCTTTCCATACGTGTGAAGATAAGCCTTTCCAAGAGCGGAGCAAGACCACCCCTTCCATACGTGTGAAGATAAGCCTTTCCAAGGGAGGAGCAAGACCACCCCTTCAATAGGTGTGACGATAAGACTTTCCAAGAGAGGAGCAAGACCACCCCTTCCATAAATGTGACAATAAGACTTTCCAAGGGAGGAGCAAAACCACTGCTTCCATACGTGTGAAGATAAGACTTTCCAAGGGAGGAGCAAGACCACCCCTTCCATACGTGTGACGATACATTTTCCAAAGGATGAGCAAGACCATTCCCTTCCATACCTGTGACGATAAGACTTTCCAAGGGAGGAGCAAGAACTTCCCCTTCCATGCGTGTGCCGATAAGACTTTCCAAGGGAGGAGCAAGACCATCCCCTTCCATACGTGTGCCGATAAGACTTTCCAAGAGAGGAGCAAGACCATCCCCTTCCATACGTGTGCCGATAAGACTTTCCAAGGGAGGAGCAAGACCATCCCCTTCCATACATGTGCCGATAAGACTTTCCAAGGGAGGAGCAAGACCATCCCCTTCCATACGTGAGCCGATAAGACTTTCCAAGAGAGGAGCAAGACCATCCCCTTCCATACCTGTGACGATAAGACTTTCCAAGGGAGGAGCAAGACCATCCCCTTCCATACCTGTGACAATAAGAATTTCCAAGGGAGCAGCAAGACCATCCCCTTCCATACGTGAGCCGATAAGACTTTCCAAGAGAGGAGCAAGACCATCCCCTTCCATACGTGAGCCGATAAGACTTTCCAAGGGAGGAGCAAGACCATCCCCTTCCATCTGGAGCCGATAAGACTTTCCAAGAGAGGAGCAAGACCATCCCCTTCCATACGTGAGCCGATAAGACTTTCCAAGAGAGGAGCAAGACCATCCCCTTCCATACGTGAGCCGATAAGACTTTCCAAGGGAGGAGCAAGACCATCCCCAGCCACATTATGTCTGACCTGTTGCTGGACACGCCCTGCCTGCTGTCTAGACACTGATATCAAGGACTATGACATGCAATTGTCACTGGTAACCTTTAATTCTGGAAAGGTCAGTAGTAGGGCTTCCCTTTTCCCTGCAACCCTGGACAGGGCATCACAGCACGATCAGAGCAAAGCTGTCTTTGGCCCTTCATGCCTCTTGAAGCTGATGTGTGGTGTCTCACACTGCTTTGAGACCCTTCAAATCGCTGCCAGGACACGAGTTAGCTGTTTTTGACACTCTAAGGGCCTAATTCACAGAAGCATTTTATAATGACAAAACCCGAAAGGAAAACGCTCTGTGAATCAGGGCTTAAGGCTGCAACCTGCTTCACCCTCAAGCCTGCTGACTCAGCTCTGAATGCATGTCTCTCGGCTTCACGGAGCTCTGAGCCGGTGCCGTTGCTCTTTGCCTTAAAAGGCTTATTTCTAAAACTTGAACATGGCTGGAATTTAACCACATACCCCTGTCTTCATAGCGTGTTTCTCCTTTCAACCCAAATTCTGCATAGTCCGTGTATTTCATTACAGGGGTGGTTGATAATGTTTATATTAGTTTGTCTGTCTTTTAGTTTGATTAAAGTCTTGTATTGATATATAACCTTGATTGGGCATTTCCTTTATGGTGGTACCACGGTACTGTCGTTTTGGCTGCTTCCTTGCTGGCTCACACCCCTCTTGAACTGCGGACCCTCAGCCCACACTGCCCTAATAGACGAAGGAAGTGTGCCATCCATGTGGTGCCTGAGTTTTAAAACCACTGGTCATATTTCTTCCTTACCACTGTCCGGGCCTTTAACACCGCCTGCCACCCCTCTCTCCTAACCTTCTCTACCTCGGCATCCATGGCACCCTCTCTCCTCAATCTCTCCACCTCGGCATCCGTGGCACCCTCTCTCCTAACTCTCTCTACCTCGGCATCCGTGGCACCCTCTCTCCTAAACCTCTCCACCCCGGCATCCATGGCACCCTCTCTCCTCAATCTCTCCACCTCGGCATCCGTGGCACCCTCTCTCCTAACTCTCTCCACCTCAGCATCCATGGCACCCTCTCTCCTAACTCTCTCTACCTCGGCATCTGTGGCACCCTCTCTCCTAACCCTCTCCACCTCGTCATCCATGGCACCCTCTCTCCTAACTCTCTCTACTTCGGCATCCGTGGCACCCTCTCTCCTAACCCTCTCCACCTCGGCATCCATGGCACCCTCTCTCTTCAATCCCTCCACCTCGGTATCCGTGGCACTGCACTTGTCTGGGGGCTTCTTATCTTTTGTTCTCAAGCTCCGGAACATACACCTCTGATCCCACCCATCGAGTAGTGGGAGCCCCCCATTGCTCCGTCCTTGGCTCGCTACTCGTCTCTGCACCTCCTCTCTCGAGCTGTTCCTCTCCTCCTTTGGGATTGCCTACCTCTACCCCAGTGAGGAGAGCAAGGTTTTCTTCTTTCCCATGTTTACCCATGACCTTGGCATCTGCCACTGGGTGGCATTCTGCTGTCTGGTGCCCAGGCCCTCTACCACTGAACACATCATTCCCCATCCTTCCGCCTTTCCCCATTGGCCTTCACTCTCCATCCCATGACGTTGGGTTCCTCTTTGAAAGAAACCTCAAACTTTGCTGCGGCCGCCTACTCAGCATCAGCAAAACTGCCCCCCAACTCACCTGCCAATCCAGTAAAACTCTAATTTCCACATTTCTAGGGAGTCTGTTTGACAACGGCACTGGCATCTTTGAAGCCCCCCCCTCTCTCTTCGGCTGCCTGCCTTTCATAATTCCCATCTTTGCCACTCACACGTCTCTCCACCCCCTCTGCTCCCAGGCCAGCTGGCTCTCTTTGCACCCTAGATCCTATGTAAGATTTCTCCTACTCATATCAATGCACGGATTAGCACTCCCACCCCTGTCTGGCTACTCCACACAACATTTAGTTTGCTCCAGAAGACCTTCTCAATCCCTCCTTTCTGGAGGGCTTCTGATCCTTTCCTCTTTGTGCCCCCCTCCAGTGGACCGTCCTCGCCCCAATATAAGAAATATTCCCCCATCCTTGCTTTTGAACCCACACTTCTAATGATATCCTATTTCTAGAACATCCTGTGTCCCTCCAGATGTTTTGGACTAGAACTTCCAGAACCCATCATGCTTACTATGCTGTACAGTGCTGCTATAGTTGTATTCCAAACCATATGGAGAGCCAAAGGTTCCAAGCCCCATCCCTAGAAAAAACAACGCGCCCTAATGTCCTTCCGCCTTGATCACCCCTTCTCCCCATTGTACATACTGTGGACAGCTGTGTGTGATTGTGGATCTGGGTACACTTTACATCAGGTGTGCTTGGTCCATGTTCTCTCTAGAATCTTCCCTCGCCACCACCTGCCCAATTATAGCAGTGGCATTTAGTAACTCTCCCTGTACAGGGATTGCAACGCTCACTGTTCTCCTCGTATAAAGCTTCTCTAAACAAAGTGCTGACCTGCATGATCAATAAATACTCAACCTATCTGTTCAATATTGTTGTGACCTAGGATGCCCCTATTTCAAGCAGTACAAAGTGAGTGTGATATATACTTGATTGACCTGCCCCCAACACGTGACCCAATCAAAGATTTGTTTTTGCTTTAACCTTTTAGGGATTTATCATCGGGACGATAGCTCAGGAGCAACGTGCTCGACTTGGAAGCAAGACGACGAAGAGCAACACAGGTTCGATCCCCGGGTCGCGCTTAGAAACCTCTGCGTATTCAGCATGCGTACATGTTGCCATGTTATGCCAATCTCAATACAGCATAAGCATATTAGTAAGGAGATGTCCCATTGGAAAAGAGGAGCTGGCCTAGATGAATGTTCATGGTTAACATGGCTTATTTACGACAGCTCGAGCAATAGTGACAATCCTTCACAGTGTACACCTGAAGCGGTCAGAAATAATGGACAGAGGTAGGACGACACGAAATAAGACAGGCTTCCAGCCTGATTCCCTATGGTTTTCTCATAGGGGACGAGTAACTATATGCGCAGGTCCTCCCGTGAGGCACCTGGTTGCGGGCACTGGTACCATCATAGTCAGTAGTCGTCAGTGAATCTTCAGGGCTTTGTGTGGTGCCAGAGATGTGGTCTTGCAGGTGCAAAAGTGAAATAAGAGACTTCCTATTGACCGATGGATATGCAGCGTGTGAACTTTGGCAGCCAACCCAAAACATCTACTTGCTTCTAAGGACGAGTTGGATGACTATGTGGCTATGTTGCCCATGCGTATGTGCTCAAACCAAAACCAACGCTTCGCACTTGATTTGCCACCCCATAACAGAATTCTTCCAATCCCCACTAGCGTCCCAACCACAGGTTCGAGGAATTCTGTGTTGGACAGTGGTGCACAGTCAGTCGTGTATTGTGTTGATCTTGGTCTGATTCTAGCCTTCCACAGTTCATCGTATCGGTGGTGTGCAGTCAGTCGTGTATTGTGATGATCTTGGTCTGATTCTTGCCTTCCACAGTTCATCAGTATCCGTGGTGTGCAGCCAGTCGTTTATTATGTTGATCTTGGTCTGATCTTGCCTTCCACAGTTCATCAGTATCGGTGGTGCGCAGTCAGTCGTGTATTGTGTTGAGTTTGGTCTGATTTTTGCCTTCCACAGTTCATCAGTATCGGTGGTGCGCAGTCAGTCGTGTATTGTGTTGAGCTTGGTCTGATTCTTGCCTTCCACCGTTCATCAGTATCGGTGGTGCGCAGTCAGTCGTGTATTGTGTTGAGCTTGGTCTGATTCTTGCCTTCCACCGTTCATCAGTATCAGTGGTGTGCAGTCAGTCGTGTATTGTGTTGATCTTGGTCAGTATCGGTGGTGTGCAGTCAGTCGTGCATTGTGCTGATGTTGGTCTGATTCTTGCCTTCCACAGTTCATCGTATCGGTGGTGTGCAGTCAGTCGTGCATTGTGTTGATCTTGGTCTGATTCTTGCCTTCCATAGTTCATCAGTATCGGTGGTGTGCAGTGTGCAGTCAGTTGTGTACTGTGTTTGCAATTGGTAAGGGAATGTAGTCAAACGCGCAAAGGCCACAGCACATATATTGTCTAGGGAAAAGTGATCTCAGAGGTACAGTCAAAGCTACACTTGTATCATTAATTTAAACACTGCTGCTCCATTAATTTTGTGTCTTTTTTATTATTTTGTTTCTTAGATTAACATAAATAAAAAAACAGAAACAATGTGCGACACTCCTCCACCCCCCCCCCCCGCCACATGCTTACATAGAGAATGTTTTTTCGTCTCTGCAAGCCTGGTCCCCCCAGACTAGATAAAATGTTGTACACTGACAATAGGAGCAAAGAGAGGAGTCAGAGGGAGGTCTGTGACATCACTCAAGCAACCAAATGTCTGAGTGTGACATCACAGCTCAGCAATTGGATGTTAGACTGCGGTAGCACACCAGACACTTAACTTTACGCGATGCGATCCCTCCATAACCTAGCGTCAGCCTTTGGTGCCATCCCCGCAATTCGACCTCCGATTGGGAGATACTCTGGGAATTGAACATGATCTGCGGACTTCAGGCCAAAGCGTCCATACTTAGGGTGACCAGATGAAAAAAAAAAAAACTGGACAGGCCATAGACATAGACGTAGGACTACAATACACACAAATAAAACTGTAGTCCTAGGTCTATGTTGCTGCCCTTTTCTGGGGGGAGGGGGCGGGGGATGGGGGCGGTGCTCACAGGCACACTCCTCTCATAGGAGGAGAGCAGCCGGGGAGGGGAAGGGGAAGGAAATGGGGCAGGGAAAATCATTGACCCCCCCCATTCATGCGGAGGAAGATTTCTGGACCATAGCCACCCACACCTCTAATACCGGGACGGGGTTTGTAAAATGAAAAAACTCCCTGGACCCCGGGACGGATGGCGATTTCCCGGGAAAGTCCCGGGAAAGTCCCGGGAAAACTGGGACGTCTGGTCCCCCTATCCATACTCCAGTAACCAGACGTAAGGCTGCGGTATGACTTCAGCAACTTGATGTCCGACTGCGGCTCTACTCAAGGTAACAGGAAGCACCATGTGGTCTAGCTCCAGAAACCGGACCTGCTGTCTGAGAGGTGTCACAGAATGACGTCAGAGAACCTCGAGGATCAAGACCCGCGAGACTGACACCAGGAGCCATCCAAGCACCAGTCTTCAGCATTCACAATGTTCAGAGAGGTGCTGGAGTGAATCCATTTCCGCATTCAGACGTGGACTTCAAACCGGATGCTGCCACTCCCACCTCCTCCGCCTGCTTTTCAAACAGAAAGACCTGAAAAAACATAAAAACTGTTCCTGAAATCTGCCGCCTGCCACTTCTTTGAACAGAAGGTACATTAACCACGTCTTATTAATAGAAACGCAATGATTAGCCTGCATTGGAAGCAGTCTGTGCTCAACATGGCGATCTGCGCTCACCACACCTTGACCTCGAGGCATTTGTCCTGGATCCCCGTGCACAAAAGCTCTCAGAAATGAGCACATTCCACCTTCTCTCCGAGAATCACAATGACATCTTGCAGACAAGCTTCCCTGCCACCTATCACAAAAGGCAATGTTCACATGAGCAACCTATTGCTTTCAAATAATGAATGGGCCATTCCAGGTTCCTCAAAAGATGCGACCTGCTCCCTGAAAACGTGTTCTACTCCAACGAGGGCAACATCTGCCAGGCTGTTTTATAGCCATTCGATTTTTTGTTTACAAATAAAATATAGTAAAGTCAAATGTGTTGCATAATCAATGTCGCATACATGCAAATATGTGACAGAGAAAATTAGGAATAACCCTTAGACAAACGGAGAAAACTCCCTAAGGTTTCTATGTGGGTGCAGCAGAAAGAGCCCGCGCAGCAGGTGGGCTTATTCTGTGGTCCAGAGACAGAGGGGCTATGGCCAAGCTCTGGCAGGTTTACCTTCCATAGCTACTGAGCAATTACACCAGTTTTCCTATCCTAAAATCATGTTATGCGTCCAGATACCCTTGGGTTAGGTGCGCTTTACAAATGAATAAATAAATAAATATATCAAGTACATGAACGAGAAGGGACTTTAGGTTCAAGTCCCGAAGAGCTCAAATGTTAAGATACAGGGGCCACACCCATACACTGGCGTGGGGTCAGGGGGGGCATGAGAGAAAATGCTTATTTTATTATGATTGTTTTTGGGGTATTTATTGAGCACGGGTCAAACTTTGTGAAGCAACGGAACGCTTTACAAGTCACAAGAGGAAGTACATGGCGAGAAAAGCTCTTTGCGAGGGATCATTATAAGCGAGCGCGGATAACAATAGGGGGAGGGTGGGACATTTGGCTGCCAGGCCTCTACAAGCAACATGGAGAGGAAACATGCGGGTGGGGGGGCAGACTGCCCATTCTTTGCCCCTCTGTATCCCACCCTCTGCTGTATATCTGTTCTGTTGTTACCTCTGTAAAGCGCTCTGTTGTGTATCTGTATTGTTGTATACCTCTGTATAGTGCTCCGTTTTGTATTTGTATTGTTGTATACCTCTGTAAAGTGCTCTGTTGTGTATCTGTATTGTTGTATACCTCTGTAAAGTGCTCCGTTGAGTATCTGTATTGTTGTGTACCTCTGTAAAGAGCTCTGTTGTGTAGCTGTACTGTTGTATACCTCTGTAAAGCCCTCCGTTGTGTATCTGTATCGTTGTACACCTCTGTAAAGTGCTCAGTTGTGTATCTGTATTGTTGTATACCTCTGTAAAGTGCTCAGTTGTGTATCTGTAGTTGTGTCTACCTCTGTAAAGTGGTCAGTTGCTTCTGGAAGCCAGGTCCACGCTCAATAAATACCATATGAATAATTGTTATTATTATTCTCAGGTTAGGTGGGGATTGGAGGGTGTGTGGACCCAGGTGCTCATGTCCCTATGTCCTGAACTGGTAATATGTAGTCGCCCCCCACACCAGTAGAGTATTGTGGGGAGTCAGGAAGCACATGAGAGGGAAGGGGTGTTAAGCTCGAACCCCCAGTCTTCCTCTGGTAAATTCTGGGGGGCGAGTACAGTACACTAGTGTGGAGATTGGATGTGCAAGACAGAAAAGAGGCTTCATGCTTCAGCCCCAAAATCCTTACCTGAAATAATACAGGATCCAGTGCACTCAAGGTCGGTCACGTGAAAGGGAGAAGAGCGTTCTCCCCGGCTCCCCTCCACTGCTCCTCCTGGCAATCCCTTACACAGGGGACTCACCCCCTTCACTCCACGTCCCTCCCCCTTCACTGCCCACCCTGCCACTTACCTGCTGTCGGCTAGCTTGCGCAGTCCTCTGCCTCCTCCTGTGGGCCCATACCCACCCACACTCAAGCCTCACCTCCTCATTCCTGCTACCACATACACACACACCACTCCCCTGCCTCTCTCAATGGTGGGCAGGTCTTTCCGGCTAAGCAATTGCAGTGTGGTAAAGACCCACGCTGCGGTGGCTTCGCGAGAAAGACCACATATCTACTTTTCTATGAGAAGCTCCTTGGTTTCTTCTCTATGCATTGGATTCAGTAGTCACACAACATGCCGGGCAATGTATTCTCTCACACACGTGTTGATACTCTCTGTTGACAATTGCTTGTCTGTGATTGGGCTGGACTGATCATCAAGTTGTCTGTCTGAACCCTTCTTGAACTCGGGCATCCCTATATGCTTCAGTTAAGATGGTGACTTCCTGTCATACTTGCCAACATGACCCATTCCAATCTATAGGTGCTTATCCCATCCTGTTCTTTTCTTTACATTGTGGGACTTGTAGTCTGGGTTTTATAATGGGAAAAGTGGAACTACAAATCACAGAATGCAAAGAGAAAACCAAGGACTGGATGAGCATAGCAGATCGGAATAGGTCTTGTTGGCACGTGTGCTTCCAGGGCCTGTTCTTGCATTTTGTAGGCGTCACATCTTTGGTCTTTTGGTTCATCCGTGACTTGCTGAGTCATTTATTTTATTTATTTTTAATATTTGTAGCACACTACACGCCCGTAGGCCTCTGAGCGCATAGAAGATTATTCGGATTACTATGCCTTCTCGGTATCTGCATGCTTTTTGGGGTACGGGGCTACTCTCCATATATTGCACACCCTACTCTTATCGGAACATCCCTAAATGTCCCCCCTTTTGAGTCGAAGTTTGGGGGAGCTGTATTTGGACAGGGTAGAACTTTCCTTGCAGGTTAGATGGACCGTCAGCGAATTTGCCTCCACCCCTTCAGATACATGCACAGCCGTGTGCTGGTCATGAAGCCCTTTGTATCTGCTCTGGTTTCTCTTGACTGCCCAGAGGATGTTTTCAATGGGAACCAATGCATCTCTTCTCGTGACTGGGTGCCACAGAGGTATTTGTGTAGAGTATGCTCAGTGCTTAATTTGTGGGGGTGTTTGCCAGGGTTACAGTCTGTGCATCGATCTGTACTTTACTGGGGGTGCTTTGTATGCCATGGCTTGAAATGTAACTTTTGTACCGATGTTTGCCAATCACGGACTGCGTCTTTGCAAGTTGCTACAGGTGGCGCTGTGGGAGCAGGTCCTGGGTCATGCATGAAATTGACTATATTTCCATTGATGGGGAGGGTGCAAAGTGACTTTGTTCTCTCTTATCTCCCATTTCTTTGCATAGTACGGTGCATTCTTCTTCATTTGAGGAATATTCACGTGATTCTTCACCTGTCATTATTGTGGTAAATTTCTTTGACTTTTGGCAGCAAACCTTGGTGACGTGTTCCATGAAGCTTATTTCCAGTTAAATCGTAGCATATCACAGTTAATTGCGACTATACCTTTAATTTTGGTAAATAGCAATTGGCCTTTAGGGGACACATTTAGCACCAGAACGTAAGTGCAACCAGGCGATTCCCAGTGCGTTACTGAGACGTTCGGGAGAGCAGGAGTTAGAGGGCTCGGGACAAAGTGTGTCCGAGCTATTGGCCCGTAGCTCATTATTTTCAGATGAGGGTGAATTACCTGAGTAATTGGGATGAGCTGTTACAATTTAAGAAAAGATTAATTTGTACAGAGCTGCATGGCTCAATTATGATAGAGTATTTATGCTCAGGAACTCTCCCCCAAGGCCTAGTGGTCGGTAATGAGCCACGTTTGTTCTTAGACAATAAAGACCTTGTAGTCCAATGGAGCTACGTAGCGAACAAATGCGGCAGAGATTGGATTATACTTATCATCGACACTGCACGTGACATGACAATAAAAATCTCTGGTGACCTCGATAAAATGGAAGAGGAAATTTAAAAAACTTGTACCACTAGACACCTACAAAAAACGGCTAGAGGAGATTACAAAAGAAATAGGTTGAGTTCTAGGAGTTCTGTACCAAAGATTGAATCGACAGAATGAAGAAGGATCTATTGCAATTCACCCATGAGAAGGAATTTCGCTACAACAAAGATGGATATGATCCCTTTGGTGTGAACCAACAAGGAGCGCCTAATAGACAACGACAGTTGAGACTTGGTAACGCCTCCTACAGTTCGGACAGTTCGAGTGACAACGGCTTTCCTCACCAAAGAGGTGCCAGAGGAGCGCGAAATTGAGGTCGGAGTCAAAGAGTTAACGGAAGAAATATGCGTAATAGAAGGAATGCCTTCTCTGGGAATCAAACTAATGCAGGGGGTGCTAGTATTCAACAACAGCAAGCTTTTTTGGAGCAGCGCCCGACAACGGACAATTGGGATTATGCCCAGAGATTAACTCTCAACAATCAACCCTATTAGTAAACTTATTATCTTATACTCCAAATGTTGAGGAAGTGGCTGCACTCAACAACGGATTAGGTTATGTCCCTACTGTACAACATGACAAGTTCAGGATCCAAGTGGAAATTGAGCAATTGCTTCGTAAAATTTATCTATAGCAATTTTTCTATCACACAGAGTTTGATCATCAAAAGAACGAAAGTAGGTTGCGTAATCGGTCCAGGTTTCATCCACCAGCTTCTAGTTATACTCCGTAAGCTATTGTATTTACTAAGAGAGTATGGCACGACCTGCACCAGTTAGAACACAATACCCTAGAACGTCCATTTCAAAATGTGTGTAATTCAGACAGAAGTGCAGTTAAGAGTCTAGCCACCCATCAAAACGTGATTTTACGCAAAGCTGACAAAGGCAGAGCAATTGTGATGCTAAATCTACATTCTAATATTACCAAATATGACCGCCAACTAGATGACACCACTTTCTATAAACCCATCACAGAAGTTCTAACAAAAAATCTCTCAGTTTTGATCAACAATAAGGTTGAAAAGGCATTAGCAAGAGGCTGGATATGCCGACAAGAACAATATTTTCTGATTGTACAGAACCCTACAATACCTGCATTTGATATTCTCACAAAGATACACAAATCTTTGCAGAATCCTCATGGCCGCCCAATTGTGTCTGGGACAGGGTCACTACTGGAACAATTGTCTAAGTTTGCCGATCGGTAACTGAAACCATTTGCATCAACAATGTTCTCTTTTGTACAGGATACAACTGAAATAATCAACATGGTCGAAAACATGCAATTTGATCCTACTAAACAACTAATGATTAGTCTCGACATTTTTTTCCCTATACACATGTATACCTCAACAAGAGAGCTTGAATGTTCTAGAGGAAGTGTTACTCTCCAAAAGAAAAGACGGGATTGCCCCAAACAGTTTTTTCCTCTGGTGTGCAGAGTTAGCGTTAATTGAAAATTATTTCAGTTTCAATGGCAAATTATACCATCAGTTCTGTGGGACTGCCATGGGGTCATCTGTTGCCCCATCAGCTGTGAATCTTCATGTCGGATCATTTGAGCTCCAGAAAAAATACAGCGCTTCCAATCCTTTCTTTTCTAAGATTGGGTTGTGGAGGTGCTATATTCTTTTGGGAAGGTTGAGTTGCCTCTTTTCTGGAGTTCATGAACTGGCTAATTCAGCAGAGCCAGTTCTTGAAATTCACCTCGACACATAGTTAGTCGGAGGTCAATTTCTTAGATGTGACGATCTGGGTTGATTCAAACCGCAATATCCTCCAGGTAAAACCTTTTCATAAGCCAACCGACCGGAATTCCCTTTTGTCTTTTGATAGTAGCCATCCCCGGCACACCAGGTAGAATGCACCCTTTGGGCAATATTTGCGATTAAAAAGGAATAGCTCTTCAAACACAACTTTTTTTGTCTGAAGCAAAAATATTGAGTATGAAATTGAGCATGCCAAAGTACCCTAAGAAGATTGTGAAACGAGCTCTCAAAAGATCGCCTAATAACAATTGTGGTGCACTCCTTGAATATCGTGATAAACCAACAGATAGTTGAGGGATATTGTTTGTGAGCACATTCACTACCCTGTCGAATCAAATCACTAAGATTATTAGTAAGTACTGGCACATTTTGGCAGGTGGTGAATATCCCCTTAAGAAGCCACTCTGTGCCTTTAAGAGAGGCGCTAACCTTAAAGACCTTTTGACGAAAAACAATGTTTTAGACCAAACCAGTCACAGAGAAGTGTCGGAGCAATGTGGGGGCTCTCCCGTCTGTCAGGCCACTCGTCCTGTGGACTCTGTGTTAATTGTAGTTTCACAAGCCGGACCACAGAAGTGGCCTTAGGTTTGAATAAACCTTGGATCCAACAGCAATTTACCAATTGCAACTCCTGCAATGTGGTGTATGCGATCTGGTGTGCTTGTCTGAAGAACATTTCACAGCATTAAAGTGCTGACTGCCCCCTTGTGAACCCTTTTCTGATAATGGATCACAAGAGTGACGGTCTTACGTGGACAGTTCTTCTTCTTATCCCACCATTGGAGAATGGAGAATCGATGGCCAAGAGGCTATATGCTAAAGATCAATGGTTGATTTATTTATCCAAATCATCTGTCACAGGGTTGAATGAGCAGGTAGAATGGCAGAACTTATAACAACAAGCTGTCCTGCCTTTAATGATAAAGCATATCATCTACTGCTCACACAATGATGGGGATTTGTGTCTATCCATGGAACCAGTAGCCTTTTCAGTAAGGCTTGAGTTTGGTACGCCGGCACCTAGACACAGTGTAAGACAACTGAGTTATAAAGCTTGTTTTCAAATTGCAATACCTCAGGGCAAGTTTGCAAATTGTTGAGTGACAAAAGACTAATGGAGCATTCAACTAATGTGAGGTTTATTTCCAGTTAAATCGTAGCATATCACAGTTAGTTGTAACTATACCCTTAATTATGGCGGCCCTTAAGAGGACACATTTAGCACCAGAACGTAATGTCGAACAGGTGATTCCCAGTGCGTTACTGAGACGTTCGGGAGAGTAGGAGTTAGATGGCTCAGAACAAACTAAGTCCTCAATGGCCGAAGTTGGTAGCTGTAGACGATAGAATAATGCTGCGCTCAAGTTGGTTGGCACGCGTAGAGAATTAAGAACGAGTTAATAGAATTAATGCTTGTACTTTGCTTGTTAGGTTTCAAGCGTGGCTTGCAGTGAAACAAAGAGATGGACGAAAGATTCCTCAAGGAATACAAGCGGTTGTCCATTTAATTGATGCGTGGCAAACAAAGATTTGGAAACATGCTACCGGTAGTCCAGATCGACACGCAATAAGGTACTGTGAGCTGTACACAAATGTTTGCATTCCAGTAGAAACCTTTTTCCGAATAACTGATTGACAGTATTAGGAATTTAAGTATGAGAAGGCAAAATTTGAGCAGACAAAACATAAATACGGTTAGCCTTGTTTCATAACGTATGTACGCGAGTGAGACTACAAGTTAGAATGTCAGCTTAAGTCTCGCGATGCACAATATGTTGTTATAATTATAGACTGTTTTTTATAGTAAGTTTGGAATTTAAAAGAAAGTCCTGTACCTATGAGTTTTTACTCTCATAAGTACAGTGCGGTCAGTGTCGCTTTACAGGACATGGGAAGTACTTAGGTTTGTGTGTCAGTTTGTTACTACACCATTGCACCCATTAAAACAACTGGTAGTCTTAAGCGGCCAGAGTTGATTATGAATATGTGCGCGAGACTAAGGCTAAGTGGCTTTGAAAAATATAATTGGAATATGACCCTAGCCAAATAATGGGCAAGTAGACATAGCAACTAATTGAGTAGCAGACTGTGAACTTCAAAGTATTGCTAAATGCTAAAGACCAAATGACCATGGGTCGACCGACTCTCTCATGATGTGTGTTGTTCCAGCAGATTGGAGTCTACTGTGAAGATACTCCCACTGGACCGTTGATTGTTTATAAAGAAATTCCTACACGGTAAGCCTGCATTAGTGTATTAGTGCTCCTATTTGATATGGCACCTTAGTAATTAGCAGCACTAATGATGGCTGTTTATTTGTGTTGTCTCTTCTAGTCTTTCGGGAAGAACGCCTGCACAACATTTTTTAAGTATTGATGAAGAAGAGAATGCGTACATTTGTACTTATACGTTGGGTTCCCCTGAAGAAGTTCATGCAGTGTTCATATTAACGATAAAAGAACGAAAGATGTTGGATTTATGTGACAGTGGACTGATGAACAGCGCCTGAGAATAAGATATTAATTCTGTTAAGAACCTTTTTCCTGAATGTGAGAAGGGTTCGCCCAGTTATTGCTGAACAAGAGCAAAGAGAGCAACCATTAATAGTAGGAGTTCTCTGCTAATTATCCAACGCAGTTTGAGAGTGTTGCACTTTAAATGACTCATTCGAGCCTGTGATTGTAAAGTAAAAATATGTTTCTCTCTATGTAGCTTTGCACGTTGAGATTTGCACTTGTCACTTTATTCGACTCATGTGTAATGTTTACTAGATGTTATGTGGTTTTATGATGTTAATGTATGTTTATTAATAACATTGATTATATTCTAATTGTGTAGCTGTTAATCACAGAGTCTTTTATTTGTTTTGTGACGGTGTCTAGTAGGTGTTCTTGATCACACAAAGGCAGTGGGGTTCCTTAGTTTTGAAGCATGCACTCTAGCTTTTCTGGGGATGAATCCCATGGTCGTTAAATGTCCCCTTGTCTCTATCTGTTTTTTTCGGGTGTTGCATGAAGCTGCTTGCTGCACACTCCCTGGTCCGCGGGGAGCACATGCCCCAGTTGGCTGGGTGAGTGTTGCCGCCACACCAGTGGTATGCTGTGCCCCCGGGCTTTTCTCATTTGAATACTATGTGAGTGAGTAACGCAGCATGAACTCTATCGTGTGTCACATTAAGTAAGGGAACGGTGACGGGTTGCCCTGAAAAGTAAGGGAACGTCGTACCCTTTAGTTCCCGCTCACTTTGACCTCTGCAAGTAGCACTAAAATGATCGAGTCACAGAGGACGAATTGCACATGTATACTGACCTTCAGCGCAACATGCAAAACATACAAAATCTGCATACATATTGTGTAGGTTTTGATGTTTGCTGTACTAATAACCACTTGTGGGGGATGGGACAAATTAAAAAATAGCATTCCATAAAAGTCCCCTAGGAACACGCGAAGACCTATGCGCAACCTTAATGTTCCTGTTTCACGTTACAGGGCATTATGAGGAAACTGTGCTGAGTTCCTGTGGGCTGTGGGTCCAGTACCTCTCTCTGGTGCCACGGGGTAGTCCTTCGGATCCTTTCCAATCGCTGGCAGACCACGGTTATCTGGGGGCTCTCCTTAGTCGGTCGCGGATGAGAACGGGCGTTCCATGACGCTGCCCATGCTCTTTCTATGATGGCAAGTCCGCTTCATGGGTTGTGCCCTGCCCCCGCTGCGGTGCAGAAGGAAGGGCGGTGCTGCGTTACTGGGAGCCAATGGGTCATCAGGTGCAACTGTGCCGCAGTCTTGGAAGAGTTAACAACAATGGGGTGCTCCATAGACCTGTGGCCAATCAAACCTCTGCCAGGGCATTAAGAGAACATGATTGCAACATTGGAATGTGAATGAACATTGAGCCATCAATGTTGGCCAAGACAAAGGTAATTGCAACTTATCAGTGTTGATTGATGCCTCATTGAAGGCTCACTCTACTCGCATGTCAAGTACCACCAGTCCCCACATGCCCATTAAGAAACATTACCGGTGCCCCGCAGGCCAGTGATGAACAGTTGTCGACAGCGCCCACATCCCTGGCAACAGGGAGTTCCATTTCTAAGGTGGGCAGTACAAAAGTGTAGCGGGTCCCAAATTACCAGCATGAGATACTGCCAATGACCAAATCCCAACCATGCCATTCAACACATGACCAGTAATGTACCTTGGCAGCACCCACATGCCCAGTAACAGGCATGCAAATGATTATAAGTCTCAGACGTTCACGGCCTCCTTTTAAACTCACATGTTCGAGTCTCACACGCTCACAGATATGCTATCACATACTCTAATTTACAGACAGGCACAGAGTGTTATAATTTCACTGACACATGCATATTCTTAGTCACACACACAGAAATAGACACTAAGGGCCCGATTCCTGGAATGTTTTGCGCGTCACTTTGCACTGTCAACAAACACCCTGATTCACAGTGCAGTGCAACGTGTATTTTCTGCAGTGCAAAGTCACTTTGCAGCTCACTAAAAATTCCATGTATCGGGAGCTAAGTCTCACACACCTGCTATCATGCGCTCTCAATTGCACACACGGATAGTCAGATACACATGTTCAGACACAAAGTAACACAAACATAGAAACACGCGCACAGAAGCGAGTGCAGTTAAACCCACTTACGCTTGTAACAAGCACAAAATGATGCTCACTCATGGGGACTGCCACACCTGTAACAGTGTTCAAAATTGCTACGAGCTATTTAGCTCCTGCTTCACCCCTAACCAACAGTTACCAGGAGCTACTTTCTGCTGCCCAAGCCAACTGGTGTCTTACACACATGCACATTTGACATTAACTTTCAGAATGTATCGAAAGAATAATTAGGACACATCTAGGACTCATTTAAATACAATGGGTCATATATATTGGGCTAAAAATTAAGGTTTGCCTCTCCAGTGGAAGTTAGATTTACAGTGTGCTGCGTACTCACTACTGGTTCCCAGTGGTAGCTCCTGCCTACTGAGTGATGAGTGATACCCAGGAGCTAGTTCTATCTCCTACTCGTCGAATCTTAAATTTGAACCCTGATGCAATGTCTTTCTGAGGTACACTGATTCAAAAACCGTTGTAAATGCACACAAATACAGACAGGAAGAGACATTTTTTACATGCCTGGAGGAGACCGGGGGTATAACGACAACACTCACAGACTAGTGCTAGCTCTCCCTGTACAGTAAAAACCGTTGCTACACAAACTTACATTGACTCATGATTTTCATGGCCAGTGTACTGCTGAAGTGCTGGAACCATTTCTATGCAAATCTACGGTGACGCATCATATCCTGTCCCCTACTGCAGTGCAGGAACCATCGCTACACAACCTTACTATGACTCATGCTCGTCACGTCCATTCCCCTTATGCAGTGCAAGAACCATGGCCACACAAACCTACTATGACTCATCATATCCTGTCCCCTTATGTAGTGCAAGAACCATGGCCACACAAACCTACTATGACTCATCATATCCAGTCCCCTTATGCAGTGCAAGAATCATCGCCACACAAACCTACTATGACTCATCATATCCAGTCCCCTACTGCAGTGCAGGAACTGTTGCTACACAACCTTACTATGACTCACCATATCCAGTCCCCTACTGCAGTGCAGGAATGATCGCAACACAACCTTACTATGACTCATGCTCGCCACGTCCATTCCTTTCTGCAGAGCAAGAATCATCGACACACAAACTTACTAAAACTCATCATATCCAGTCCCCTACTGCAGTGCAGGAACCATCGCTACACAACACTACTATAACTGATGATTGTCATGTCCATTCCATTTCTCCAGTGCAAGAACCATCACCACATAAACTTACTTTGACTCATCATATCCAGTCCCCTACTGCAGTGTAGGAACCATTGCTACACAACCTTACTATGTAGTCCCCTACTGCAGTACAGGGACCATCACTACACAACCTTACTATGACTCATGCTCGTCATATCCAGTTACCTACTGCAGTGCAGGACCCATCGCTACACAACCTTACTATGATTCATCATATCCGGTCCCCTACTGCAGTGCAGGAGCCATGGCTACACAACTTTACTATGACTCATCATATCCAGTCCCCTACTGCAGTGCAGGAACCATTGCTACACTGCCTTACTATGACTCATGATCATCATGTCCTACCTCCTTCTGTGATACAGGTGCCATTGTTGTACTGACCTAGTAGGGACTAGGGCCTCATTATTCCTTCTTGTGGACAGCCCCAGCTGTGGCGAAGGATCTGTTGCCATTCTGGTGTACAAGCACCACTGGCCGACTATGCCCCACTCATGACGAGCCATAGCTAAAATAATGGCTCATCATGCCCAACATGCAGTAAGTACTGTAAAGTTGTTTTGTACAGGTCACCTGAAGAACCCAATAATACATTACAGAACTAAGGCCGCATGGTTACCCTTACAAGACCCTGCTCAGATAAAGGATGTGTGGCTGCGTAAAATACGACTAACTGCAATAATAATAATAATAATAATAATAATAATAATAATAATAATAATAATAATAATAATAATAATAATAATAATAAAATAATGACAATAATGTGGCCATTTATTTAGTGATTCATACCAGGTCCTTCCTTTGTGTAAGTACTGTAATAATTGGTCTCACCATTTTTACTCCCAATTTACCAATCTTAGGAGGAAGAGTCGGCCCATCGGGGATATCTAACCCATGTCACATGGTATTGTCTTGTTCCCAAGGCGAGCGTGCGCCATCCACCTCGGACAGTAGGACATTCCTTCTATAATCATATCCTATCATGTCCGTACTAGTGTGCTGGAAGCCATGGAACATCATATTTAGAGTCCTAAAGTAGTGAGAAAACCACAATTGTTCTCATTTACTCAATTCTTTGCGAAAGGTTTGAAGTCTGCAGTAAAGAGCATTAGTACTGGGCGAGGGTCAATGAGCTTGTTAACAACAAGCTCATTGGCCCTCGCCCGGGTCGTACCTGCCCGACAAGGCTCCAACGCTGTGGCGTCCCAGAGTTCGATCCCGCAAGTGGTCGCCATGGAAAGTAAGAAGGGACTATGTGTAGTACCTTCTCTCTGAACCTGGCGCACATTTCTTTGGTGCGTTTTCTTTCTCGAGGCGGGAAACCATTGAAGCGCCATTTCTCAACTCAAGAAAGATTGCGCTTAGTACCCCGGTACAATGTGCCAGGGTACTAATGGCAATGTTTGTTTGTTTGTTTGTTTATTCATTTGGTATAGCGCAGAACCAAACCCGAAAGGGTAGCTGGGCGCAAACAGTACAAGTAAGCTTAAGGACTTAGTTACAGGAGAAATGCAGTTGATACAGTTCACATTAGAGCGGGGGTGGGTATACAAGAAAATGCAGACTACAGTTCAGAGAGTACAGGGAGGTACAGGAAAAAATATGGTTGATACAGTTCATATTAGAACACAAGGTAGGTAAGCAAGAAAAATGCAAGACTGCGGTTCAGTCAGGTTGAACAGAAATCATTCATCTAGTTACAGTCATCTAGTATCGTTAGGGGAGGTCAAGCTAAGTGTCATTGGCACGTATCCAGGTGAGGACTTTTCGCCTGAAACTGGAGTAAGGTTGGTCCGTTCTGAGATCTAGCGGGAGTTTATTCCAACTTTGCGCCGCTATGACCGGGAAGGTAGAGCCGCCAGCTGTACTCTTTTTGTATCTAGGCACCACTAGGGTAAAGGCGTTAATCAATCTGGTGGGACGGTTTGAGGTTCTCTTGTGGATTCTGTTGGCCAGGTAAGGGGGGGCTAAGTTATTAAGACATTTGGAGGTGAGGGAAAGTGTTTTGAGGGCGATCCTGTCTTTGATTCTTAGCCAATGGATATTTTTCCTAGAGGTGGAGATATGAGCTCTATTAGGAATCTTTAAAGCTACTCTAACAGCGTTATTTTGGAGAGTTTGGAGTTTGTCAAGGATATACTTGTTAAATCCTGCATAAAGGGCATTGCAGTAATCCAGCTTGGATATGATGAGAGCATTAGCTAGTGTAATGCAACTAGTCTCCGTTAGAAATGGTCTACATGCTCGGATCAATTTGCAAATATATGCAGTGGAGGATGCTAGTGAGTTCGTTTGTTTCTTGAAGGTGAGCGCTGAGTCAAGATAAACCCCAAGGGTTTTGACTGCAGGCATCACTTTGATGACGTTATTGTCGATGTTAAATGAGGCATAGTTAGGGTCAAGTTTTTTAATGGCCAGCTCTGAGCCGAGGATCAGTAACTCAGTCTTATCGTCATTCAGGCAGAGGCCGTGCGATGCCATCCATGCCTGAATGAGGAGATATATCCTATTTACTAAGGGTGTGTCTTCCAAGAAGTTGCCCGAAAGGGGGATTAGGATCTGTGTGTCATCTGCGTAATTAGTGTAGATGACACCCAATCTGTCCAGCTTGTCAAACAAGGGCTTAGTAAAGATGTTATACATCGTCGGAGATACACATGATGCTTGAGGAACACCGCATGAAACTTGTGTGGGATCAGCAGCTGCTAGGGGGGAGAAGACTCTCATTGGCCCTCATTACGACCCTGGCGGAAAGTGACTGACCGGACCAACACAGCGTAAATAGCGTTTCCGCCATTGCACAAAGGAGCAAAGTGCGGCCCATTCCGACCCATCGGGCACGAGCACCACGGCATGGCGGAAGTGCAAAGTCCGCGATGGCGGAAATGACCCCAAAACGGCCCACACCGCCGCCGTACGGCGCCCTAGGTGCAATACCGCCACCCATCACAGCGGACACCGCAGTGTGCGCCTACCGGAAAGTACGGTGACCGTAAATATACGGAAACGGAAGTAAAAACATGGTCCCGGAACGGGAAACATCCCGCCGTACACCTATAAAACCACAAAAACCACACAACCACTAAAAACACTACCCAGAGACACACCCCAACCCGTCATCCACCCTAGCGAAACCAAGAAAAATGGGAAAAGTAGCGAAGAAAGCGTGCGACCGCACGCGGCAGGTCCACTTCTCCCGTGAGGAACTCACCGTGCTAACAGAGACCCTCCAGGAGAATGCTGCCGTCGTCTTCTCCACGCAAATGACCAGGACGGCACTTGCGAACAAGAAGGCCATATGGGCTCTGGTGGCACAGCGGGTAAGTGCGGTGGGGACCGCACCCCGCAACCCACAGCAATGCAGAAAGCGATGGGACGACCTGCGGATACGTGTCCGCAGCATACTCTCTGCCAACCGCAACATTGCCACAGCCACCGGGGGAGGTCCTGAATCACCCATCAAGTTGACCCCCTGGGAAGAAATCTGTGCCTCCACCATCGGAATGGAGAGCATAGAGGGAGTCGGAGGGATGGAGAAAGGAGTGCAGACATCAGAAGAATCAGGTAGGTGGGCCAGATAAAACAATGCTAAATCCACAATGCCCAATCATGTGAAGTACCATGTGTCCACATAGTGCAACAGAAACACATGTCCAGGAGAACGTCCACACACATCGCCCTGATAGCGCACTTTAAAACTCACAATAAATACATAAATAATTAAAAACCCCTAAAACACCCACCACACGTCCAGCAGGCACACCCTAACTGCAGGCTGCCAAACAACTGCACCCTCACTCCACACACAAATGAAAGCACCTCCAAGGCACCGACCCAAATCACCCTCATGTACCACCTCAATGCATGTGATACAATGCCATTCCAATACCCACAGACCCATTAATAACCCTCGCCCTCCTTTACTCCACCACAGGGTCCGATCCAAACGACGAGCATCAGGACACCCCTACCAGCACACCTGCAAAGAGGGCCAAGACCAACGGCCAAAGACCCTCCACCTCAGCTGCACGCATCAAGACACGGCAGCTGCACACAACAGGTGGCAGCACAGAGGAGGGAACATCAACAGGCACCCCAGCAGCCAGCATGCCCACAACACCACCACCACAGGTCCCCCCAACGGATGCCACAGAAGGCACTGCCTCTGGTGGCAGCAGCACCATAGGTGACACCCCATTGATGGCAGCATGCTCCGACACAGAAGACGGGGATGTCGAAGTCAGATCCATCCATGACCTGTCCCATTCCCCCTGTCTGTCCCATCCCGTACAACATGAGGATACCACGCAGGGGCACCCACAAGACGACGACTGGCCATCCCCCCCAAGCCCTGTGGCAAGGCAACATGAGGTCAACAGCCCCTCTGTGACACCCCCGCAAATGGCCATGGCCCAGCAGAGGCAACAGTCCCTCGACCAGTTAATCGTGCAACAGCAGCAACTGGCCACGCTCCTCAAGGACCATGCCGATGAATGTGGGCGCACAAAGGCAGACATAGAAACATCAACTGAGACACTCAGGGCAGAAATGGAGAGAAGTACAGAGACACTAAGGGCACAAATGGAGAGTAGCACCGAGAGCCTGAGAGTCCAAATGGAGAGAAGCACCGAGAGCCTGAGGGGGGAACTGCATGCGACGTCCAAAGACGTATGTGCCGAACTTGCCGCAGTGCGCCGTGTGCTCACTGAGCTCTCACAAACCCTTAGGGACATACATGGACGTGAGCAGGCAGAGACATCATCCGTTGCAAGTTCCGTCCAGGGCAGCCCCCAACGTAGATCTGGGAGGAACCTGCGCTCCACAGGCAGGGGTGCCCCTGATACCCGCAGAGGGGGCCTGCAATAGCGACAGCCCACTGACAATGAGCTTCTTTGGACACTGGTGTTCGGGGGGGAGGTAGGAGGGTGGAGGGGGTGTGTTGGGCTCACTTGGGTGGCGGGTCGATAGGGTGTTCAACATGATATCACATATGCCATAAACAGTGCACGATCAACCAATGAGATGTGTGGACAATGATCTTTGTGTACTAGGCCATCATAGGCGTACAGTCCATATTGTGCATGTACCAGACACACACAGGGCCACGAGTCCCGTGTCCATGTATCAGCCACCAGGTGTGAGTGCTAGAAGCATGCATCAATGATATGCTGACGAATGTCACGGCCCTCCGGTGCCTCGCAGACTCCTTGAGGTGCTGCCACATCCCCACCCTCATCATGACCATCATCAGGTGCTTGCAGTTCTGCGTCAGGGGGCATGGGCACATTTCTACGTACGCACATGTTGTGGAGCATGACACATGCCATGACCATCTTTGCAACCTTCTCATGGCGGTACAGGAGTGCCCCGCCAGACCTGCTGAGGCAGCGGAAACGAGTCTTCAGTAGGCCGAATGCCTGTTCAATGACTACACGGGTACGTGAGTGGGCATGGTTGTAGTCCTCCTCATGCTGGTCCCGTGGGTTCCGGACTGGTGTGAGGAGCCATCTCTTCAGTGGATACCCAGCATCACCTGTATGTGGACAATAAACGTATGATGTGGAATGCCATTGCTACGTACGCACACCCCCCCCCCCTTCCTGCCAGGTCATTGCCGCATCACATACCCCACATCATAATGCATGAAATGAGACTCACCGAGTAGCCAGGATCTGTTCCCTGCGTGTCGCTCCATGTAGCGTGGTATAGTAGAGTTCCTCAAGACCATAGAATCATGGGTTGATCCAGGGAATCTGGCACAACAATGTGTAATGATCCTGTTGGAGTCACCCACCATTTGTACATTCAGGGAATGAAATTGTTTTCGGTTGCGGTACTGGGCCTCCATGGCATGTGGGACGACCAATTCCACATGGGTGCAGTCGATGGCACCAATGCAACCCGGTATGCCGGCAAGTGCATGGAATCCCACTTTTGTGTTGGTAATTTCCTGCTCCGAGCGTGGTAGAGAGATGTAGTCGTCTGCGTGCTGCAGGAGGGCATCGAGCACTTGCAATAGTGTCCGTGAGAACAGTGGCTGAGAAATGCCATGCAACTGTCCGACTGTGTGCTGGTAGGTGCCTGTGGCCAGGAAGTGTAGTACAGACACCACCTTCAGTAGGGGTGGGATGGCGGTTGGGCTATCTATCATGCTGACAAGGTCAGCCTGTGTCATGTCCACAATGGCGCTATGGTGTCCCGGTCCAAACGGTAGAGGGTGTGGATCTGCTCATCAGTGAGGTTGAACGGATGTGCTCGGAGGCGTGGGATTGCGGGCTGCCTGCGTGGTGGTAGTGGCTGTGCTGGCGGCCCTTGCTGGCCCTGCCTTGGCCTCCTCCTCCTCCTGCGTCTCCTCCGTGCGGCCGGTTGTAGTTGGTGTTCGTCTTCTTCTTGGAGTTGGAGTACTTGCAGTGCTATCAGGTCCCCCAGGGCCAACATCGCGAGTCCTGCCGGGAGCATTTCGGAGTGGGTGTGGTTGTGGGAGGAGACTGGGTGTGCAATGTATGTGTTTTCAGGCTGTATGGCCTCCACCTGTGGTGATTCATTCCACCTGTGCAAGCTGCTCTCCCCTTTGGGCGAGCACGTCCCGCACACAACCCTGCAATTCGAGGAATGGCATCTTGCTATTGCATTCATGTATTTGTACCCGATGGCCGTGTAACATTTGTTGATATGTACATTCGGCTATGGTCCCATTCTTTCACATACAATCTTTGCAGTCGCGAACAGACTTGTGATGGGTCAGTGGAACGTAGTACTCGAGTAACGGTGGGCCCTCATGCATCACTGTACCGAGTTGCAACGACGGGCGGGGCGTCCCATTCGTGGGTGAAGGCAGTTGCCATTTTCACACACAGCCGCACTAGATGGATTAATTTGTGATTTCAAACGGCCACAGATGCCTTTTCGACGTGATGTTGCAAATGAGGAATTCGAAGGGCGGCGCTTTCAGTTTTCAGCTAGCGCCGGGGAGATGCCCACAGGTCTGACTGCAAATATAACGTTCTATTGTTCGATGTCCTTGAGACAGGGGCCATGGCGAGGAAGCAATGATTGATATGAATAGTTTGGGATGCGCAATAGCGATGTGGGCGATGAGGCCGGACGTTCCCAAATACATGTTACTTCACAACACTGGAATTACGGGCTGGGGCACTGTGGATTTTGCAGGCTGCATAACGCACAGACTCAATGGAAATTTCTAATGTTATGTGAGTAAATATTCAGGCGTTTTTATACCGGGATGAGGGAATGATGAATGGATGCATGGATAGGTGATTTGATACAGGGTTTGCCATGTACAGGGCTTCTTGGAATCTATCTGCCTCCCCTGCGCTATGTGATGCAGGGCTGCCATAGTGGGACCATCGTCTATCTGGCCTTGGTGAGCCCTCCCTGTCTCGACGCGCCTTCAGACACTTGTGTCCATGCACGTTAACATTCCCATCTGATGGAATCTGTTTTGACAGACGCATGCACAGGTACACTCGTTTGTGATGGTGTTTACACCTCGATATAGATGGTTATGAGTCGCAAGTGGTTTTGGGGTGGTGATGATCCTTTGGAGTGGGCTAGCATGCATATGGCTGTGGATTTAGTGTGATCATTGAAGTGAGTTGTTGGAATGTAGTTCTGATGGCCATTCTGTTCTTTTTCTTTTCTTTTGGTTGACAGGTATCTCCTCCCCTTTTGCCACTGCCATCTGTATGCCACTCCTGCAGATGGCTTTTACTCCCGACACCTGCTGCTTCGTGTTAATCAGTGGAGCAGCATTACGATCTTATGGGACGATCGCCAATGGGCCACATGCCCTTACGCAGTACTAGTGGCTCGGAGCAACATTTCGGCCTTTCAGCTGGACTAGTGCCTCCCCATTGGGGCGGCCCTGCGGTTCTGTGCGCTTCCATGTTGCCTTTTCGTACGTGAATGTGGCTCTGTGTACCATGATGGAACAGGGCGTCACACAAGTAGTAGCTGGTCATTCCTTGCGGATGCAGCCCACAATGGTGATATGTGTTTTGGAGTTCATGGACTAATGGCTGTATGGGCTTGGTGATTTTGTTGTGCATTAAATTTCTATTCTGATATGGGCCGTGTAGCGTTCTTCTTTGCGAGTGATGTGGCATAATCCTATTTGGGGAGCGATGTATTGTGAGGAGATCTGCATTGGGTTCCAGCTTCGGAGTTTAGTTGCGTGGTACTGTGCTGGGCGCGTTTGCCTACGGAGTGAGGTCAGGGATGGGGGCTGCCAATATGACTGTTTGAATGTTGTCATGCTCAGGGGCGGGGGATTGGGTTTTGTGTAACAGATGCCGGTCAGCCAGGTGGACTGGTGGAATGTTGTGATTTTCGGAATATTGCTGGTCACAGGTGCCTGTGTTTGCGTGCGTTTCTGGGGGGGGGGATTGTGGTCATGTCCATTGGAATGGCTTCTGTATTCGTGCCATCTGTGCCCTGCAGCTCCCATTGACCCCTCTTGTGATTCTTTTGTTCGTTGGCATGCATGGGTGACTTGTACTTTTCACTGGTTGCATTGTGACTTCATTGCACCTACGGGGAGTTGTACTTTGTGGGCAGGGAGCGGTGTACAGGCACTCAGTGGGGCCGTTTACGGTTGATTCGCGATGCCGTACTTCTCACCATGGCGGAATGGTACTTTCCGCCATGCTTGATGGCGTTAGGTACATGTCCGCTAGGGTCGGAATTCGCGTACCCTTGCGCCATGGTGGTATTTACGGTTTGGCATGGGGCGCGCGCGCGTACTTGGTGCAGTTAGCGTTGGCGTTCACTACGGTGGCGCTAATGGCTTCGTACTTTGCGGTGACGGGTCATAGTCGCACCGAGCGCTATTCGATGGCGGTATTGCATTTCCGCCATCGTTTTCCGATTTCCGCCAGGGTCGTAATGAGGGCCATTGTCCGGTTTGCCAGGAAGGATTGTACTCAGGTTATGGCATCACTTGAGAAATGAGCGGCAGAACTTAGGTGATTGCATAAGACTGCGTGATCTACCAAGTCGAATGCCGCCGATAAGTCAAGGAGGAGCAGCATAGCTGATTTACCATTGTCCTTCAACTCGTCAATTTGGGTCTTGAGGTCAATCAGGACTGTTTCAGTTCCATGAAGGGGACGGAAGCCAGATTGCCGTGTGCCTAGTAGATTGTTAGTTTCTAAGTAGTCCTGAATTTGCAGGTATGCTACTCTGTCAATGATTTTAAGTAGAAATGGGACGGTGGTGATGGGTCTGTAGTTTGTTGGTATTGCAGGGTCCAGTGTTTGTTTTTTTAGCAAGGGAAGCACCCAGGATTGTTTGAGGTTATTAGGTACTAGATTGGAATTGAAGGATGCATTGATGAGTTTCGAGATAAAGGGGGCTAAGTCTCGAGCTGCATCTTTGATAATTTGAGCCGGGCAATTGTCTCCTTTGCAGTTGGAAGGCTTTAGGGATAGTATAATTTTTTCTGTCTCCAATATAGATATTTTTCTGAAGCTAAATAGGTGAGGGGAGTTGGGTTGGTTGGGAGTGAGCTGTGGCTGTGGTGTGGGTTCCGTTGGCAGGAGCAAGGATACTTTTTTGTTCGCAATTTTAGTTTGGAGCAGGCTGATTTTACCCGCTGGGGCATTTTGTATATTGGTGCACCAAAGCTTATTTTTAGGAATGTTATCAGTCAGGGGTATGGGTGATTCCATTTCTCGGAGAATGGAGAATAGCTCCTTAGTGTCTGATTTGGCTTTAGAGATTCTATCATTAAAGGTATTTCTTTTAGTGCTTATGATTTCCTTTTTATATTGTTTGGCGAGAGTGGCTAATTTAGTTTTGTTCTCCTCAGTGGGTGAGTGTTTCCAAATTGACTGCAACTTTCTTTTTTGAATTCTGAGGTCTTTCAGGTGAGGCGTGAACCAGTTGTTGAGGTGACAGAGTTGTTTACTTTTACGTATCTTGGTAGGGGCAATCAAGTCAAGTGCCTTGATCATCGTACTGTTATAGGCTTCCACAAGCGACGTGGGATCTGTAATGTTATCTAGATTGTTAAGAGTAGGGAGAAGGTGGGGTAGGAGTTGTTCTGCTGTGATGTCTTTTTTGCTTCTGGTGGGGAGTGGCGGGGCCATGAGTATAGGTTTAGGTCGGATAAGGTCTAGTGAGGCATAGAATACAATTAGGTGGTGGTCGGTCCAGGATTGCGGTATTATGTTGGTAATGCTAATGTTGCAATTCCGATCAGCAATCCAGTCTAGGGTCTTACCTTTGGCATGAGTAGGGGAAGACACTTTTTGAGTTAGGGCGTAGTCATTCAGAAGTGAGGCGACAGATAGGGCATGTTTGTCATTACAGTCATTAAAGCCCAGGTTGAAGTCTCCCAGTAATAGCATTTGAGCGTGGTCTTTAGTATTGTTGGTTATAATACTTGTTAGGTCGTCTTCGAAGGTTCCTAGTGGTCCAGGTGGTCTGTAAAGGACATGCATGGTGAGAGTCCGGTTACAAGAGAGGTGCATTTTGGCAGTAAGGAGTTCACATGATGGGAGTGGCAGGGTGGTAGCTAATTTAATAGGTAAGGTGGATTTATGGATGATAGCTAGGCCACCTCCTTTGGTGTTGGGTCTATCTACTCTTAATAGTTGGTAGCCGTCGGGTATAGCTAGCATGATGGCAGGGCCAGCCGCCTCATGGAGCCATGTTTCAGTTATGACTAGTATGTCTAAATTTTCATTAGTCAAGGTGTCCGAGATTTCTGTGGCATGGGCTATCAAGGATCTTGCATTGATGAGAGATCCAGTTAGATATAAGGTACTTGTTAGTTGAGTCGAGGGGGGTAGTTTATTTTTAGTGGGAGCAGCTCTTTGTAAGGGTGACTGGTTGGTGGTTGAGGGAACAGGGTGGAGAGTGGCGGATGTGGGGTGTTGCGAACGTTTGTTTCTAGATCGATATAGCCTCTATAGTTGTGGTAGGATGATGGTTCATGAAGACGGGACAGTTTTGCCCTCAGTCTCATGTTTCTGTCCTTAGCAGGGTATGAAGTCACGGATGCAAGTGCCATGGTGGTAAGGAGGCTCAGTGCAAAGTGTAAGGTGTGGTATTGGGTAGTTTTCATTATGGTTGTGGGCAAAGAGGAGTATAAAAATAGGCAGGTCCAGGTTCAGGCTATAAGTATATACTAAGGCTACGTGCGGAGGCGTGTATCAATATAAGGTTTGGGCAATGTGTGGGGAGATCATGTATAGGTAGGTAGGTAAGCTAGGCAGGTACCAATAGGCTATGATCTAGGTAGGCAAGGCGGTGGCAAGCTAGGCAAGTATGGATAAGCTGGCTAAGCCAGTGTATCGCCTAAATGCGAGAGTCAAAGTGCAGCTAGAAGCACATTAAATATATAGGTAGTTAGGGTTTCACCTAATGACGACCATAAGGCACGGCACAGGTAAGGGGGCATACCACAAATCAAATGTGGTCTATTGGCGACACCATGAAGCACAACACAAGTCAAGGCACAGAGCAAATGTGGTCTATTGGCGACCAAGGGGCACAGCACGGGTCAAGGCACGAATCAAATGTGGTCTATTGGCGACCATGGGGCACAACACCGGTCAAGGCACAGAGCAAATGTGGTCTATTGGCAACCAAGGGGCGCAACACAGGTCAAGGCACAAATCAAATGTGGTCTATTGGCGACCATGGGGCACAACACAGGTCAAGGCACAAATCAAATGTGGTCTATTGGCGACCATGGGGCACAACACAGGTCAAGGCACAAATCAAATGTGGTCTATTGGCGACCATGGGGCACAACACAGGTCAAGGCACAAATCAAATGTGGTCTATTGGCGACCAAGGGGCACAACACAGATCAAGGCACAAATCAAATGTGGTCTATTGGCGACCATGGGGCACAACACAGGTCAAGGCACAAATCAAATGGGTCTATTGGCGACCATGGGGCACAACACAGGTCAAGGCACAAATCAAATGTGGTCTATTGGCGACCATGGGGCACAACACAGGTCAAGGCACAAATCAAATGTGTTCTATTGGCGACCAAGGGGCACAACACAGGTCAAGGCACAAATCAAATGTGGTCTATTGGCGACCATGGGGCACAACACAGGTCAAGGCACAAATCAAATGGGTCTATTGGCGACCATGGGGCACAACACAGATCAGGGCACAAATCAAATGTGGTCTATTGGCGACCATGGGGCACAGCAAGAATCAGAAAGCACAGTGTAGTCTATATGTGACCGTAGGGCACATCAAAATAACAGTGTGGACTGTATGCGTCCCTAGGCACAACCGACATAGGTGGGAGGTCTGATGAAATAGAACTCGAAAGTCACGTACGTGAGCGTAAGCGCGTCTGCACTAAATGAGAGTCATTTTAGAGAAGGTGGCGAATTGAGGGCTTACCATCTGTAATATGGCTGGCGTTACTAGGTTCATTGTGGTGTTTTCCAGTAGAGTGACAAAGTTCTTAGGCCAGGATCCGGCCGGAGCCTTGTAGAGGCTTCCTTGTTGGAGGCCGGAAATAGTGTAGAGTTGAACAATTATGCTGACAGCGCCGGTAAGCGGCGAACAGGGGCAAACAGGGCCTTAGATGGCCTTTGAGGAGGCCGGCTCTTCCGCCTGCCGGCGGATGCGGGTCAATAAAAAGACGAAGGTTGCTTAGCAACCACGAGGACGCTAAGCCTCGTTTTAGCGCCGCATCGCGCCCGACATTTTGTTTTCCATTATGAATGTCGGCGCGAATGCAGGCGAGTGGCCCGGGCTGCCCAGGGTGTAAATAGGGTGATGAATGCTTACCCTGTGGCAGGGCCAAGGGGCCAGTGGGCAGCAGAGGGGGCGCCCACTACGAAAGGGTGGATCTCCTTCGGTTTGTGCGGCACGGCAGTTCTCCTTCGGTGCTGCAGAGGTGGGGGCTCCTGCAATATAACCCAGTATTATGCCCGGAGACTCTCCGGGCACCTGAGGCCTGCAAATGTTGTGTCTACGTCTATGCAGCGATTCTGCATTTGGGGAGACACACCACAACCAGACCACAAACACCAGAAGGAATTGATGTATGGTCACAGAAAAAATAGAAGTAATTTCCCCATATTGTCTTCCTCCATCTGCAAGCCTAGATAGAATGAGCATGCAATTCAGCCACGCTAAGTTCTACACCTAAAGCTTTCTGGTTACACACAAATCTATTTGACTGGCTTCAACATTTTGAAGTCTTTTACCAACTTGCTAGCGATCTGGCTCCTGTCCACTTCAAATTTAATCCGTGTCATGATACAACTCGGTTTTCCCTTTTTTTTTTTTTTTGCAAGGAGATTGGAACACCTTCAGATTCGATTTGTCTTTGAGAATTGATGACAACTTGTCGAGTGCATAAAAGATAAATGTGCTTTTCTGAAAGTAAGTTCTAGAGACCTTTGGAGGTGCACATCTGACACATACAGGGATTGCATATCTTTTGGGATGATTTTACAGAAATGTAATTTCTTTTCGACATGCAGCTCTCCAAAACATCAACCATGTCCTTGCATTAATAAGCGTCATCTGTGTATGAAACTCTTCATCAGATCCTATCTATACATATAAAAGTGAAAATGTGTGGGTTTGTGGCTGGGTTTGTGGCTTGGCAGAGGATTGTTCCTTGTACAATTCCACACTGTTTCACCAATCTGCACCAAATTTTGCATAGTTGCTTGTTAGCACCCTCCGGACAATACTGGTTTCATGACATTTGGACATCCTACCCCGTTCCCCGGATTTCAGCAAAAGTCAAAATTTGTTTTTGGGCTTGTGGTTCAGCGAAGCGTTGTTCCTCACACAATTCCACACTGCTTAACCAATCTGCACCACATTCTGCATAGTAACCTGTTAGGACCCTCTGGACATTACTGGCTACATGACATCCCTTTCCCTGGAATTCGGCACCCTCACACACAGTTGCCTGAAATCGGCAAAACATCAATATGATGGTAAAAGGACAAGTCCTCAACCCTAGAATGTATCGTTTCTGGGAAATTGGCTCTGCAATGCATCACAACGAACTACACCATTCCAGGGTGAGGCAACAGGTGCGTATAGAGCTCAGTAGGTTCCAGTATGAAGCAGCACACCAACTCTCGCCTCCCCGCAGCATCTGCTCGAGGGAATGACAGCCAGCCACTCACATCCCTTCTCAATGCAGCTAACTTCAGAGTGCAAAGCACATGAAGCGATATGCGATCGGAACAGCGACCTAAAGGATCATTGATTTTCAACAATTGATAAGAGTGTTGTTACGTCTGTCCACAGAATCCTTTCGGAGAACGGGTACTTTTTGCTTGAGACTCTATAGAGGCAAACTCCTCCCGTAGCTTTACTAACAAGTGCATATTTCTTAGAAAAAAGAATAACGAGATTCTTGCGAGCTGTGTGGTAATCGCTTCGATAACGATTAAACTAGTTGAGTTGTTCTTTGTCTGAAAATGACTCCAGATCCTGGATTCATTTTTATCAATAAAATAAAAATAAATAGCACGGGAAAGAACCAAACTCTATTCTGGGTAAATAAAGTTATGTGTCTCACAGGAAATTTTAGTAACAGAAAAGGTGCCCCTACACATTTTGAAAAACATAACATCAAGTGCATGACACCGACTATAATTACATTAGCATTAAATCTAAAATACATTTTTTTAATAAGCTGATTGACTAGATATGAACATTGTGACAATTGTGATATTCTTTCCAGAGCCAACGGTGACACTATGATATCTTTGAAGGTGGAGTAGCCTCAGCTTTTCTTGATTTGTATTAATAAAATGATGCAGGCATCTATGTGTCTGAAAGTGAGGTCTGCTAATCAGACCCCTTATTATAATGCTCCAGGCTAAAAAAGCAATGTGAACGCATGCGACTTTGCTGAACTGTCTACTGGTACCAATCAGTAGCTGTTTTCTGGTCTGGCAACATATCAAAGTGATACATGCATTCCTGTCAGTAACTGTTAACATCAAATGTCCAGCAGTCAGGAGCAATCCTTATCTGTGAGTCATCCGCAGTCGGATTACAATTATATAATATTAGGCCCCAGGACCTGGAGGCTGTTATGATATATGATATGTGTTTCAGAGCGCGACAAATTTAAATATAAGTCTTGTCTGGTCATGACATGTTGATATCTGGGACTCCACAAGTTTATTGCCCAAAACCTACTGATGTCATTGCATTATCCGCTTGGTTTCTAGTGACCCTCCTGATCCGGGCCTCTTGTGGATGCACGTTCTGGGACTGAGCTTTTCCCAAAACAAATCCCTTCGGCTTGTTCCCGGCAAAAATAGCATTGTAACCTCGAAGGAAGACAGGAACTGGCCCGGGAGGACAGACTCTGCCAGGCCAAAATAAAACACACTAAGGTATTAAATAACACATATCCTTTGAGAGAGGAAGGGGCAGAGTAGAGTGGCGTTTCCTTTTAGAGAGGGGTTTCACACATTAGGATTTATCCAGTGCTCCCACATTTCCTGCCATTTCCCATTCCCTGCAGTCAAAGCATTATGGGTGAACATCACACTAGGCAAGAAGGTTCTGAAACAGCAGTCAGGATTGGACCCCTTAAAGAAGGCTCAATGGGAAGCAATTCATGGTGGCATTCCCCTATATAAGGGGTAACCCTCCCCTTAGGGCGATAAGCATCCGTGCTCGTTCTCGCACACCCTTATCTTTCTTTCTTCACCAATGTTCTGCTGCAGCAGCTTTGTGCTGTGGGTAGTGCAATCCAGATGATTCGGTCAAGAATTGTGAGTACCACACGTCGCACCGCGAGCACGCTACAAGCGACTCTGGAGCAAATGTAGATAGACTAAGACACATGACAGCACAATGGAGAACCAATGACACACTTTTGAGAGATTTCTACAAGAGGGTGCTCCACGGTAAGTGCGAGTTTGAGACATCTTCAGACAAGTGCCGCTACGCAGTGGTCGACTCAATGGTACAAGTGTCGATCAATGATGCAATGGTTAGGCTGAATAGGGACCAGGATAAATTCGCATTTTACACGATTATTGGTACCACAGTCATTAAATGCAGTTCTCTTAACTAACTGCAAGGACACTAGATGTCTTCCCACTTCTAAGAGTGCAATCCTCAGCTTAATTGACCATTGGAGGCTGTTAGCTGCGGACAGCGCGCTTCAATGCGAACGTCAGTTCCTTCGGTTCCTTTTGGGAAGGGCAATAAATAAAACACACACTCACTGGGTGTGAAAAGGAGAACAGTCCTTCCTTCCCAAGCGTTTCCCTGGTTTTCCATTCGTTGACATGTGCACATCACACAGCTTCTGGCATTTGCATTCAGTGCAGAGCGTAAGAAGCGGGATTGCCAATTGGGGTGGGGACTCGAGGTGTGTGTTCAGGGTTCACTCACGATCCCTCTTGTCACATCCGCAGAAAGTAAGACAGAAAGGCACACTTGGGGGGGGATGGGTGCAAAGAAAAAGGCTTGATGGATGCATTGCATTACAGAACCTAGCACTAATTTGGGCTCTACTAGGGTAGAAGATTAAAAAAAAATCGGGGCCAGGCCATAGACATAGAAGTAGGACTAAAGTAAACACAAATACAACTGTAGTCCCACTTCTATATCGCCGACCTGTTGCAGGGGGTGGGACATGGTGTGTGCTCACAGGCACCCTCCTCTCATTGGAGGAGAGCGGCCGGGGAGGGGAAGGGGGAGGAAATGGGGGCGCGAAAAGTATTTACAGGGCAGAGATTGGCGTGAAGCATGAAGACCTTTAAAGGCTCAGGGCTTAAGAAGGCGCCTCACCGGGGCGTGGCTGTAATGCCGATGGGGGTGGCATCATAACTTCCCCCTCTGGGGCAGGATGAGGAATAGCATGCAGGTCTTATAGCAACTTTTCCTCTGTTACTCTTTAAATTATCTAGGCACTAGAAACCTACGCACCAATTAACATGATTCTCAAGCAGCAGATACTTACAGCCCAGGTAAGTGTTTTACTATATTACCTATTTTAACTGTTAACTTTTAACTTTTAACTGTTTTACTCATGCCCTAATTTCAATACAATAAATAAATATATATATAATGTGGTTTATGGCTGATTACACCAGTTAGTATTAATATCTCTCTACCAGACTAGCGGTACAGTATGTTCTTCACACAGCACATAGAGGGGACCAATCCGTTTGGGTCTATTTGACCTAAAACATTTCACCTAATCACATTTGATCGAATTTATTTGACATTTTGTTCAGTCTAAAATGTGGGGGGTGACCCCTGCAACCACACACCCCAATTCTCCCCAACCTAATCTATACCCTTACCCACCCCCATCTATATATTTAATAAAATGTGACCAAAAAAAAGGTCAAAAAAATTTGATCAAATGTTTTAGGTCACACGTTTTAGCCCAATTATGCTAATACTGGCCAGTCTGCACTGCACACACATGTGGAGATGTTTAATCACTAGAATATTAGAACACACAACACATTCTGAAAAGAAAGCTCATTTGTCAAGTTCGTGGGGTTTCCCTTTTAACACAGAGCTGAGTCGGTGGACGCTCCAGAAGCAGCGTTGACTTGGGAGGGGCGTGGCTGGAGATGGGGACGTGGCCAATGGCTGCCACGTGAAAGCCAGCCAGTCATATGCGCATGCGCCGATGGCAGATTCGAAGCCGGCTCTCATTTGTGCACTTTGCTGCCGCTCTGTGTTTAATGATTTCTTTCCAGTATTAGAACCTATGTCTCCTGGCTCTGTGGGCTGGTAATTACCCAGAAACAAATGCCGATATCGCGAGCAGATGGGAGTAGCATCTATCAGTTTTAGCAATTACTGTATGCCAGCACAGTCCTGGCACTTAAGGCTTCCGAAATATTATGCGAGCAAGCGTGCTCTTCCCTCCCGAGGCCACGAGGCATCTCATCAAAGGGAATGGGAGCTACAAGGGATGCAAACAGACCATTGCGGGGAAGCAGCCGAGTCCGCGACACTGGCGCAGGATCTCAAACTGGCGGCCTAGAAGACATTGCTGCAGGTGGGGAGGGGCGAGAGATCGTTTAAATGGTGAACATTACTATATAATAGATATGAACAGCGCCCTGAGGCCGGCGGGCGAGTCGGCGCTTTATAAAAATTCTATAGAATAAAGTAGAATATACTCTAGTTTGCTAGGAGAGCTTGGAAAAGGGGTACTGGATACCCAATCCGATTATCTTTCTCCAGCTCAATTTCTTTCTTCTAGCAGACTAAGGTCTGGATACCCCTGGCAAGGTTATAATACGCCACTGCGCAGACCCGCCAACATGCTCTGATACTACTATGGGGGTAATAAGTTGCACTATAAGTGCATGATAACATAACATAAGGAAACACTACAATAGAAATCCTATTAATCTTTGAAGGCTTTTCAGCATTAAGCATTAGGGGTTTATGTGTTCAGTAGAACACGCTCCAAAACATGATCATGTGTAGGTGACCCGAGGGCTGCCTGCTTCCTTGATGGGAAAGCAAAAGAGGTGATGGCTGCAAGGTTCAGAATGAATATTTACCTAAGGCATTGTCCTAGGCAACCCTCCAGACCATTGTTCTTCACCTGCCAAGTCATTACGTTTTGACGTAGCACCCTGTACCATGAGTTGAGGTTGTCCAAGTTGTACAACCCAACTTATGTCGCTTGCACCTACTTGTATCTGCATGTTTTGAGGTGACTCCCCATACCATGAGGTCAGGCTATCCAGATTGTGCTCCAAAACTTATGTCACTATTTGCCCACTTGCATCTGCATGTTTTGATGTAGCTCCCCGTACCATGAGGCAAGGCTGTCCAAATTGTGCACATGAACCTATGTTGCTATGGACCTACTTCCATCTGTTTTGACGTAGCATCTCGTACCATGAGGTGAGGTTTTCCAAATTGTGCACCCAAATTTATGTCTGGTGGTAATCTTTCGTGGATCAAAATCTCTTGTGTCTTTCAGAACAGGAAGTGATTGGTGTGGTGTTTTTGCCACGGGTAATGTGTCTGAAACCTTTTTATGTTCTGTCCGCTACATACTTTTGCAGAAGGCCCCACCACTTCTATCTTCCCTTTAACCCCGTTTCCCCCTGCCCCCACTCCCGGACAAATAACGTCTATGAGCCCCACTCCAGCCAATCAGGGAGCACACACCCCTGCGGGGCGGTGAGCCATGGTAGGGTCCAAGTGGGAGTGCTACAGATTCTAGTCTAACAGAGGTGCAGCTGCCAACAGCCACACGCCAGAGCACATTACACAATAAACAATCCCAACACACATATCTGTCGCCGTGACCAGGGACGAAAAGCAACCCAAGTGCCTGCAGAAGGGGGAGCAGCCATTGGCAAGTGACACATCTAAATATCCATACCCAAAACATTGCAATACATTCACCACACAACATGGTGTATGTAGTTAAAAATCAATAAAAACAGTTACACACAATGGCCCTCATTACGACCCTGGCGGAGTGGGTTTACACCAGCGGTATTCGCGGCGGACCCGTCCGCCCTACTACGAGATCCCGTAGCGCCATGGTGAGTTTTCTGCCCGGTTTTTCCGGGCGGAAAAATCCATGGCGCTACGGGACCTCGTCGTTAATTACGCCACCGTAATTTACGGTGGCGTAATTAACTCCTTCCCCACTCCCATTATACCCTATGGGGCAAAAATGGGAATGGGAAAGGGTAAAATGGGGATTGGGGATTTACCGCCCCGCCAAGGTCGGAATGGGGCGGTAAATCCGCCAACCCCCATGGCGGTATCGGCAGCTTTCCGCCGTGCTCCATGGTGCATTTTGCACCACGATCTCCGCCAGGGTCGTAATGAGGGCCAATGTCTCTTTCTAATAAAAAGCAGACTCCCAGTTCTCATTCCAATCTCATAAGACATTCCAGAAACCTTCCCTTTCCTGCAGGGTTCATCTTCCTTTTCCCGGGCAGTTGGCATTCGCTGGCAATGTTCTTCTAAATGGCTTTCTCTAAGGCGTTCTGTTTCCCCTGAAAAGGGTCTCTGCATGTTGCTTCTTACTGATTAGCGATACCAGGAAGTTGCACCACATCTCCCGAGTGATCTGCCCACTTCACGAGTTCACCCTTGAAGTGTGTGTCACGTTTTGTTTGGTTTGCCTGGCTTATATGGCTCTCTGTTTAAACGAGCCCAATTGTTTGGCAGAGAAACCATCCACTTTTGGAACAATCTGAGGGCCTTATTCTTAACTTGGGGCAGTGAAGGTGCTAAAGAGCACGATTCACTGTGCCAAATCGGGACGCACAGGCTTCACCAGTATTCTCAAGTGGGCGTGGGTGTCCTCGCGGTGCACGACAGTGCACCTTCAGGAGTGTGCAAAATCTCGGCAGCATTTTTGTAAAATAACAACATATTTGTTATTTCACAAAAATGCTGCAAAGTGCACACAAGTAAGCAGCTTTAACGTTGCAGAATACAACAATGAAGCTGCTTGCTTTGGTGTATATGAAAGTGTTCATATACACCCTTCACTGGCACCGGCTTGTGGCACTCCTCCAGTCTAACAGCACCAAAATGGTACAGTACATGTGTGCTAGTTTAGTAACCAAATGTGATGCAAACTGGCCATTTTAAAGAATATTTATCCAGCAACACTGGTCAAAACTACTAGCCGCATAGTGAAGGAACTCATCAAACTGGCCCATATTGGCCACAAAAGTGACCAATTTGGACCAAAAGAAACTGCCCACACCCATACTTTGTGTTTTTGGTTCAGCCATGGGCCTATTGCCCTATAGGCCAGTCCGAGCCTGCCACCCAATAAGCCAGCTGCACGGAAAACCAATCTTTCCAGCCATCCTATTAAAACGACCCAATGAAACTTCATGCACCAACAAAACGTGCTTCGCCCATCGCCATGGCGAATAAATCTACTTAAGTCGCGGACCTGATTAGACTGAATTAGAGAATCAGCCTGCAATTAAAAACCTGAAAGATTACAAACATTTTCCGCAGGTCATTATTTCAATTACAGCAAACAGGATTGATGGGCGCGCTGAGCTCTAAAATATTTATTTTTAAGTTATTTATAGTGCCATCTTTCCCTAAGGAGGGTTTTAGGGGGTTCAGGAGATCATGCAGCATAAATGATATACAGAAGCGGGCCGGGCACGCCGGACCGCCATAACAGGTCACATGGACGTATGTTGTTAAAGGCAGATACTGAGGGCGAATGTACAATTGCACAACAGTTTTGATGACACAGTAGTCCAATTTTTAAAACACAACAGATCTATGCTTTGATGGACTAACAGAAAATGTCACAAAAATATGATATTAGTAAGTGCCAGGCTATTATGCAAGTCTATGCAAAAAGGACAAGCACACTTGTCCTTGTCGCTTAAGGGGTACATATGTCATAGAGCGATGGCTTTGGAGGGCCATCTTCATCAGATGAGAGCCACAGAACAAAATGAGCAATAAATAGACGTGATGATTTTTTTTTTCATACTGGACAAGCATTGCCAGAGCCAACAGTTTTGCCTTTTTTTACATAAGCATTGGAAACACTTTTGCCAGGCACTGCCATAATGGTACTGCCTGGCCATAAATAGGCAATAGCTGGAAAATTGTGAGATTACTGTGGGCATATAATAGCAATAACAGCCAAATGCCTATCACATGCTTATGCATAAGCCCAAACTGTTGGCTTTGTCAATGCTTGTTTATAACAGGACTTCAGTGCAAGAACAGATACAAATCAAGTAGGTGAAGGCACACTTGGTTAAGAATTGTATTACAACAGTAGCAGATTTACAGCTTATATTCAGCTATTAAGTCTCACCAGCCTAATTAGAAATAACACTGGCAGACCAGGCTTGATGTTACCCTGTGTACTCCCTGATCACGGGTAACAAAGGCAGCAGAGCAGACAGAATAGTAATTCCTTCACAAACATTACCTCACAACCTTACATATTTGTTCAAAGAGACCACAGGGGGATGTGTTTTGTATTGTATTGTAGTTGTAGTTTTCATTTATATAGCGGCGTCTTTTACCATTTTTATAGTTTCAAATGTGAGAAACCGAGGTGTATATCCATGTGGTCCCCAAGAGTCCTCTATTCAGGTGGTCAGGAAACGGCCATCGCCTTTGGATCCAGACCCTGGTGGTGGACCAGTGCGGAAGGATCACCCGGGTGGGGAAATCTTAGGTTGCATTAATGAGGCTACCCTGGGTGAGACGCTGTATCCCCACATCTCGAGAAGTGAGGAAAATGAAGTTATGGAAGCTTTTGTGGGGTATTGTTATCCAGACCCCGCCTTACCCCTTGAGCTCCCTTCAAAAGGAAGGAAGATATAGAAATCTATGTCTAAGGGTAAAATAAACTCTTCCTTTCCTTCTGGACTGTTTCTCCCAAATAATTTACTAAGACAGGAACAACTACCCATTCATTTCCATTACCCAGATACTCCCCATTAAAGAAAGTTAGGAACATCAATCCTTTTCTATCGTACACAAAACTGCAGCCCTGAGGTGAGGACAGCACCTACTTATTATCAAAGACACAGCCACCCCCCCTCCCCACTTTCATCTGACACTGGGACGAGGAAGCAGTGACTAGGAAGGATGATGATTTCCCAGAAGAACAACCTGATACAAGTAAGGGAAACCGAGTTTAGAAAAAAGCAATGTCCCACTAATGAGGGTCAGGCCAGCAGAGCCCAGAACTCACATCTAAAGGTGCACAGGTGCATAAAAGGTGGAGTTCCAGGCAGAACAGGCAGCAGCAGTTGGGATAACTGAAGGGAAGCAGCGTGGCTGAGTCCAGCAGGGGATCCCTTCTCAATCCCAGCTCCACTTGCTACCTGGGCTAAAGCAGAGCAGGATGCCGGAACACTGATCCAGTGAGGCCGGAGACTTGTAGCGTGGTGAGGGAGCCAGATCAAAGGAGGGCTGCTCCCAGCAGGCCATATCCTGTCTAATGCTGCTTACCCTGGGACAGATGCCAGTATGTAAGTGACTTCAATCCGGCACACACCCAAGTCAAAGCCCAGCATGTAGTGCACAAATTAAACCCTTATTTATTTTTGTCTATAAATTTAATATTCTGAACAATATACCACTCATATCACACCCTTTTCCTGGAACGCCCCCAGTCACACTGAACCAGGAATCAGGCTAGTTTGCAAAGGTAAATATTTATTTATGTATTTGAACATTTTATCACAGTATATTTTAATAGGTACACAACAATGACCAATGGGGTGACAGGAATATCTTTAATACACTAGGAATACGTAAGGAGAAAAACATATGCAGCAAAAAAAATAATACTTTTGTGTTGGTTCAGATCAGATAGCACTATGGTTAGGGGCTCCCCCTGCAACACCCCTCAACCCCCCAATAGGCAATTAGATAGATGGGAGGAGAGAGCAGGTATTCAGGAACAGCACAAATCAAACAGAATATCAGTCACACTTCCCCCTTCAAACACAAGAGAAAACGGAATTGACTTTTCAGCTGTCAGGATGGCTTTAAAATTGTCTTTTAGAATTGACTGGGGAAAAACAACAAATGTGGTCAAAAATACTTAAAGTGTTCTAAATTCTTATGGGAACCGCTTTGAACAGTTGCACACAAGCATCAGCAATGATTTAGTCCAAAGAAAACATTTGAAATCTTAAAGTCCAAGTTGGAAGCAGTTGAGAGCTATTTCACACATGTAAACCTATCAGATTTTTAAAATCGTGGCAAACAATCCATTGTGCAATTTTCACTATTCTATTGGGTTCTATGGGTTCTGTGGATAGCTATGGATGTTAGGTTCAAGTAGGAGTTGAAATTTCATTTCTATCACAAAGACTGAGGGAGTTATAAAGGTTTTTAGTAAAGGTGGTTTTTGTAAAATAGACGCAAGAATGGAAAACAGAAATGCACTTTTGAAATGACAAATGGTTTTGTTTACACTAGAGGATGACTATGAAAAAGCGAATACCAGAGAGGAATCTTACAGTTACGTGATCAGTGTAACCCGCCTACTGAGGAAACTCGACTTCTTCAGATGAGAAAATAGTCAGCACAAAGATGGTTCTAACAATACTGGTTCTGAATGAAAGATAGGACGGGCTTGAGATATGGATAAGACAACACAAAGATACTCCTAACAATACTGGTTCTGAATGAAAGACAGGATGGGTTTGAGATAGGGATAAGACAATGCAAAGATACTCCTAACAATACTGGTTCTGAATGAAAGATAGGATGGGTTTGAGAGAGCAATAAGAAAAAATAAATATACTATGGGTCACAGTTCTTCATATTGATACTCACGGGATAAGTTATTCATTGGACCATCAGCTCTGGTCATAGGATTGGGTCTGGTCTAGGAAAGACAGCACATCAGGCACGGTACTGGAACAGCTAGGCCGGTCGCCGGATTTGCACAGGATCTGCCCTCCTAGTCTGTGGGTATTTGAATCAGTTGGATAGCGAGTTCCTCAGGAAATCCTAGTGGTGGCAAGCCAGAGAATTTCAGGATACTGGTTCAAAAGGCCTTCTCACACCACCCGGTGCTTACTGGGTGGAGAGAATAAATTTGAGGATTTGGGCTTTGCTGAAAATAAATAGTTCTCAATTGCTGGCAAGAGTTTTGGCCTCTGGTTCAGGAAGAATATCAAAGCTGGATGTAAAATGCTTGATCAGACTGCTTCGCCAGAATCAGGAAAGTGAGTGGATGTGTCAGTCCCTATGTGTTGTCAGTTGTCTCTATTTATCCTTTAAAATGACATCACAAAGTGGGTGTATGGGCCGGCTTAGCTAAGCTTGCCCCTGTGAGCTGGGATTGGACCAACCTTCATCTCCGCCTTGCAATTTGAGTGATTGGATCCAGGCCAGATGATGTCAGATTTTATGGTATGCTTTAAAAACCTCCCTTTAGCCACTGATCTCAAAATCGGATTTTATACTGAATATACATTTCTACATTGGTCACCTTTATACAAATCACACACAAAAATGCATAGGGATGTGCATGTAAATTTTCACAATTCTAACATTCATATATTTTGCATAAAACCACATATATTGCCATTCTTGTCCAGAACATGTCACAAGGTTTTGCCAACTCTTAAAATGTTCAGCCGAAAATTAGATTAATAACTCTGTCCTTTTTATATTAAACACCCAATTGAATAACAAGTTATGAGTCTTTTAAGAATTGTTCTTTGTTCATGTTTGGCAACAGATTGTCTGCCCCTTTTTGTCTCCATGCAGTCCAGGGGCATCCCCCTCCTTGTTTGTTCCTTCAGGAGGCATTTACGACCACCTTCACACCTCCAGTTTCCTGGGCTGAAGCTCTGTCATTGTTCCTTCTCTTTCCATAGACAAAAGTCTGGGCTAACCGAACCTCCCCGTGAGTTTCTGCTGAGAGGAAGGCCCTCCTTCTGGGAGAAACCTGCTTTTCCAGTTCTTGCAGCTCAGCCAAGGTAATTAACTTCTCAATTTCAGCAAAAACCAAATTTGTTGCATCAAACATAAATATATTTTTTTCTTAGTCTTAAAATCTGTGGGATCAGAAAACACAACTAAAATCTGTATTCCATTTTGGCCTCAATCCTTTTTATGTTTGCTAATCCAGCAGACTTTTAGTTTTAGGTCACATTAAAGTTTCATCAATACTCATCTGACAGCTGTCATTCAGGCAGCCCCGGGTACTGCACCCAGATTTTGGCAGAGGCTGTCAGTTTTCAGACAATCTGGTTTGTCTGAAGAATGTTTTGTTCTTCACATTAGGACTTTGTATGTTTCACAATACTTCATTAGATACATGAATTTTAGCACCAGGCAAGATTGTGAATGTTGAAAAGTGTTGTTTTATGGGCATTTTGGAGTTTTTCACAACAAAGCAAATGTCATTTGTGGGCATATGTTGGGGTTTCACTTGCAAAGTGCTGGTTCTCTCCCTGCACTCTGTTTGCTGGTCATGGAGCCCACTGGCCATTTTCTGCAGTGTGTACTCTATTTCCCTGCACATGCACCATGGGTGGCAGGTTGTGCATCCCTCTTTTTGTGTGCTGAAGCACATGGTTTTTGTAGGTTTTTGGCGCAAACAAGGGTTTTGCCGCCATTGTTGCTGTTTCTTTCACCATAACTGGCAGGGTGATGCCGCATATCATAGCAGAGTGGGTCAATACATCCCACAGAGCTTCAGGGAGTCAGAGGTGCAAGTGGTGAGACCCTGATCTGAATCCACAGACGCTAGGAGTGCCTGCTAGTGCTGCTCCACCTGGTTGAGTGAAAGGGAAAATAAACCCAGTGGTGTGTAAGGGGCTGAAGCAGGACAGAGAGAAAGGTGGATGTTATATGTTGAGAGGCCTGAGCCCGAAAGAGGGGGATCTATGTGAACTGTGCTGGTGAAAGGTCTGATCCTGACAAAGGGTGACCAGCGTGTACATTTTTTGAACATTGTTTGAAAGTGGAAAGAAGAAAAAGAAGCATTGCATTCTGGGAGATGTTGAGCTATAAATTATAAATCGAAGTGGTCCTCCTGAGGTATTTGCAAAACCCCTGCACAGTCGAAAGTCTTCAATAGGGAAAATTGTAAAGCATAAAGGACTGAGCCTGGCAGTGGGAGACCTGTGGTGAAGTCTAAAGAAGTGTAAAAAGATTGGGGAATGGAACCCCTGAAAGTAACGTGAACTTTTATTTAAAGAGGTCTGAGTCTGACAGAGGGGATCGGTGTGAATTTTGTTGTGAACTATGAATCTTGAGTTTTGTGAACCGTCAATCCTAAAAGTGATAGTGGATTGTGAATCGAGATGAAAAAGGAATGTGGTTGGACTTTTAGAGGAACTTTGTTTTTGTACACATCCAAGGCACCCTGCGAGAAAGAGGCTTTGTCTTGGAATGAGACTTTATCGTGGAAAGGCCTAGACTGTGTCCTGAGCTGCATCCTCGCGCCAAAGATGCCCTTTTCTTGTAAAATCTGAGTGTGTCACCTTGTACAGTTCTAAAAATGTGGGGAAGGAACCCTTGTTGCTCAGCTACCTTGATATATCATCTCTGAACACTATTTTCTTTACATGTTCGTTTTCCCGCACATGTTTATTATTATAGCGTAAGTGCAGACAATAGGTTTTGTTATTATGGGCCATTTTCTGTTGACCGACACTACTAGGACTGCGTTATTTATTATTTGATGCTCGAGCGTGCTTCCATCCTTAGATATATGGCCAGATAGGTGTTTATACAATCCTCATTGTTCAATAAACACCCTTGAACATTGAATCGTTTATGTCTGTCTTCACTTGTGATACCATGCCTCACTTACACAATGCACTGGTGGTGGGAACGCTGTTGGGGACCGAAGTTCAGAGTGTTGCAGGTCACAGAGTAGAATCACAATGCTTGTATAAATTTGGCCAAATAAGGCTTAGCAGCGCTCGCCTGGCTGCGGAAGAACAAACATGAGAGTTGACGGACAAGAAATGGATGGGAATGATCATAAGGATTACCATGGCATGGGCAGTCAATCAGTGGATACATTTAAAAAAACACCCACTGATTGTGTGTTCTTCCTCATGGCCTCATTTGCTTCATTCCTTAAAGCCAGATCCATAATAGTTTCCCCAGAGAACGCCAGTGTACCTCCCTCTCTGATCTCGTGTGGCGTACCCCAAGGATCGTACATGTCACTCACCCTCTACAACATATTCACAAGACCACTCTTTCACCTTCTAGATGCCATCAACATTTCCTACACAAACTTTGCTGATGACCCCAAACACTCCTCCCCTTGTCAAACAACTGCTCAAACAAAGTTTACTCCATGATCTACGCCTGGATGGCCATGCATGCCCTTTGTCTGAATGATGATAAGATTGAGATCCTGGTGGTAGGAACCCCGACAACTATAAAGAAGCTTGACCAGCTATATGGTTTCCTCAACACTGATGGTACACTGGTCCCAGCTCCCCCCCTCAGTAAAGACCCTAGGAGTGTACCTGGACCCTGCCCTCTCACTGTCGCGACAGTTGAGCACCATTGCCTCATCCGCCGTGCACACGAAACGTCTCCAAAGCATTCCTATCCCAAGGCAGCTGCCTCACAATCGCACAAGCCATCATCAGTGCAAGGTCAGACTACTTCAATGCACTTTTTGCGGGCACCTCGAAACATAACATTGGTAAGATGCAGGTGATCCAGAACAATGCTATCAGAGCTGCACTCAACATTACCAAAAGAGATCACATTTCTAGTCTAGGAGAAGTATTCACTGGCTTCCAATTCATGAAAGAATTATCTTCAAGACCCTATCGATCACACACAGATGCCTCTCCAACATAGCCTCTCCTTATCTCTCGCAGGAGTTTGCCATAGCCCATTCTAACAGACCGCCGACATCCGCCTACACCAAAGGACTTCGGCTGCCGAAAATTCAACCAATCCAAAGCTTGCAGTGCATGTTTTCCCCCCTTCATGTCGAGACAATGGAACTCACTTCCGCCAGCCTTAAGAGTGGAACAATCTCACTGGGTGTTCAGGAGATCACTAAAGACTTGGCTCTTTGCCTAATCCTGCACTTCCTAAATACTTGTGTAACTGGTTGTAACAGTGCCTTGATACCTCTGGGTTTAGCGCACTTCATAAACGAATGTATACATTAAAGAAATAAAAAAACATATACCATCTCCCTCCTTACTTCTGTACTCTTATGCATTAGGTTTGGCCTATAGGTGGTGCTTAAGCCCTACCTAGTACCCACAACTAAATGTACAAACTTCAGTTTAACATCAATTGGCTGCAGAAAGAAAATACATCGACCTTAGTCCTGGCGGGGGTGGGGGGGCACAGTATTTTCTGAGCAATAAACCTGAGACCATTGAAACCACACACTGGCCCTCATTGAAAGCAATTCACATTGATAGCAACGTGATAAATGGCCTGTTAAGAAAGTGCAGGCTACTCACATTCATACACTACTACTGTGTGTATTGTGAACCCACAGTACAAGGAATATTAAGTTCGTTTGAAAAGCCGCATTTCTTTTTTAAATTTAGGATTTTAGAAATTCTGGTTTGACTGCAGCATGGACTGCTTTGCATTCACTCCAATATTCCAAAATACAATGAATGTCTGGATCTCACTGACAGCCCAATCCATAATATGCTCCCTGCAGTGATCTCCACACCCAAGGAAGGTCGAGAAAGGCATTTTGTAACACTGTGCACGCCAGGACACCCACAGGGCCAGGTGAGTATGTGTAATGCCACTACAAGGTGGCCCCGCATATACAAGGCACTGGTGTACACTGGAGCTCAAGTACTTGAAGATGCTCAATTTAAGAAAAATGAGTTCGGGCCATGCAGCTGTGAGACATAACCCTTCACAACCCTTAATGGACCAGGACACACACTATCAACAAAGCCAAACTCGCACTTTGAAGCTCAAATGGTTGACGCCTATTATTGGGCATGAGGCCCACTGAGATAACTTTGTACGGTTCTCCATTCAAACAATGTCATGTTTCCTCCCCATGTCATACTTTTCAAGCCAGCAAGCAGGGTGAATTGGTGTCAGGCTATTGTGGCCACCGGCGAAGGCAGAGCGGTTGCACAACACATGAACTTACCTCTCTGCTTTTAAACTTCTTTGGAATATAAAACACAGCAGACCATTTATGGGACAAAAGGTGGGGCGGGTCCTAGTATTGGAACACTCTGGTGCTTTGTTCTGAGATAAGGTTGGTTGATATATAGCTGCAAGGTCACGGGTGGTGGGAGGTGGTGCCCTCACCCCCTTTGGTATAGAGAAAAAGCAGGGTTCCCGGATACCTCACACATAGAATTGTCTTCCTGACGATAAGGTGAACTTCTCCTGACTGCATTCCATGCATAGCATTGTCTACTTAAATGTAAGCTTCCATTACCCTAACTGCATTTCATGCATAGCATTGTCTTACTGATTATAAGGTGCTCTTTCCCACACACAGTGTGTCGGCATCTCCCTGCCAGCCGAGTCAAACCAATCCATCTCAAACGAGGACAATGCACACGTACAGACCTGGATCACCAAGCCTAACAGGCCAAACTAATTAATCCAAGACTGAAGCAGAACAGACCTCTCGAGAAGGGCCTATACAGGAAGCAACGCCCATGGACATCCGGGCCCACTTACCTACATGATTTGGTAACAGGAAAAACTGTGTGCATTAACGGCATTTTAAACACACCTATAAACATTCACGACTATATCTGAAATGAATGCAAAACAATGCATGTTACTTTCAACTTGTGTGTTTTTAAATCTTACATTTTAAAATTACTCCACAGTACCCTAAATGGTCTTTAACATGTCATAGATACCTCTGACATAGTCATTGCATTCCACGCATAGCATTGTCTTCCTGGTGACAAGATGCATAAGGTGCCCCTACCTTGACTGCATTCCATGCATAGCGTTGTCTTCCTGATGGCAAGGTGCCCTTCTATGGACTGCATTCCATGCAAAGTATTGTATTCCTGATGATAAGGTCCCCTTCCGTTGACCACATTGCATGCATGATAGGGTGCCCTTCCCTGCACTGCATGCAATGCATTGCCTTGTCTTCCTGAATATAAGATACCCTCCCCGCACTGCATTTAATGCATAGTATTGCCTTCCTGATGATAAGGTGCCTCGACTGGCCTGCATTCCATGTATAGCATTGTTTTCTTGAGGAGAAGGTGCCTTTCCCTGGACTGCATTACATGCATAGCATTGTCTTCTTGAGGAGAAGGTGCCTTTCCCTGGACTGCATTACATGCATAGCATTGTCTTCTTGAGGAGAAGGTGCCTTTCCCTGGACTGCATTACATGCATAGCATTGTCTTCGTGAATGTAAGGTGCCCTTGCCCACACTGCATTCCATGCATAGCATTACCTTCCTGAATATAAGGTGCCCTTCCCCACACTGCATCCCATGCATAGAATTGTCTTCCTGAATGTAAGGTGCCCTTCCTGCACTGCATTTCATGCATAGAATTGTCTTCCTGACGATAAGGTGACCTTCTCCTGACTGCATTCCATGCATAGCATTGTCTTCCTAAATGTAAGCTTCCATTACCCTAACTGCATTTCATGCATATAATTGTCTTCCTGAATATAAAGTGCCCTTCCCCGGACTGTACTCCATGCATAACGTTACCTTCCTTATGATATGGTGCTTTTCCCCTGACTGCATTCCATGCAGATAATTGCCTCCCTTCTGATAGGGTGCTCTTCCACTGACTGTATTCCATGCATAGCATTGCCTTCCTGATGATAGCGTATCTTTCCCCTGACTGCATTCCATGCATAGAATTGTCTTCATGAATATAAGATGCCCTTTCCTGGACTGCATTCCAGGCATAGCATTGCCTTCCTGAATATAAGGTGCTCTTTCCCGCACTGCATTCAATGCATAACATTGTCTTCCTGAATAACAGATGCCCTTTCCTGGACTGCATTCCATGCATAGCATTGTCTTCCTGAATATAAAATGCCCTTTCCTGGACTGCATTCCATGCATAGCATTGTCTTCCTGAATATAAAATGCCCTTTCCTGGACTGCATTCCATGCATAGCATTGTCTTCCTGGATATAAGGTGCTCTTTCTATGCATAGCATTCTCTTCCTGAAGATAAGGTGCCCTTTACCGCACTGTATTCCATGCATAGCATTCTCTTCCTGAAGATAAGGTGCCCTTTCCCGCACTGCATTCCGTGCATAGCATTCTCTTCCTGAAGATAAGGTGCCCTTTCCCGCACTGCATTCCATGCATAGAATTGTCTTCCTGAAGATAAGGTGCGCTTCCTTGTACTGCTTTGCATGCATAGCATTGTCTTCCGGAATATAAGGTGCCCTTCCCTGCACTGCATTCCATGCCTAGCATTTTCTTCCTGAATAACAGATGCCCTTTCCCGGACTGCATTCCATTCATAGCATTGTCTTCCTGAAGATAAGGTGCCCTTTCCCGCACTGCATTCCATGCATAGCATTGTCTTCTGGAATATAAGGTGCCCTTCCCTGCACTGCATTCCATGCCTAGCATTTTGTTCCTGAATAACAGATGCCCTTTCCCGGACTGCATTCCATGCATAGCATTGTCTTCCTGAAGATAAGGTGCCCTTTCCCGCACAGCATTCTCTTCCTGAAGATAAGGTGCCCTTTCCCACACTACATTCCATGCATAGCATTCTCTTCCTGAAGATAAGGTGCCCGTTCCCTGACTGCATTCCATGCATATCATTGCCTTCCTGCGCCCAATATAAATTAAACTCAATATTCACTCTTTTCTGTAAAAACCCAACAATGGCCCCCAGTAGATGGCCTGAAATGATGAGCCTTCCACTGGGTCATCCGGAAATAGTGCCAAAAACTGGAACCACTGGTCAGCAGACAGTAGGTACAGCTGCATGACACAACCGCATGGAGGCCGCAGCAGAGGAAAAAGAGTAAGGGTAACAGGATGCAAACTCTGGAATTAACTCACAGATAATCTCTGACATCTTGAAAACTACCTGTACTTCTGTCCAAAAAACCTTTCTAGCCTGACCTCAGCCTAAATGGCTGATACCAGGTGCCGATTCCGATGTGCCCATTGCTCTACCTGTACAGGGAGAACAGCTAGGACCTGGTCTATGCCCTGGCCCCACACAGTGGTGTAACACAAAATGTAGGGGCCCCCTGCGAGCCATGCTGAGAACCCCAGCCCAACACGGCAACAAATCATGGGTCGCGCCACACTCGGGGCAAGCTTAGAACAAACGTGCTGCTGCAGGGGTACGCCGCACACTGCACTAGGAGAAAGATATACATATGTGTACAGCACACTTTCTGAGAAAAAGTGGATAAAAGGCCAGAGCGTTTGCAATTGTTTTGTGGGGTAACACCAATCCAAAAATCCAACGCATGCAAGTCACCAACAGTTCCCTCGAACATTAATGCTTTAATTGATATAATGCTTTGCTATTAAAAATGCCATGCCACAATAAAAACATGTCCAACTGGTTGCACAATGTAGAAAATTCTAGACACGTAATAACATATTACAGCAAAGCATGCCAGGCCACATTTAGAGATACCTAGACTGGTTGCAACAAAATGCCAGTTGAAGCAATAACACTTATCATAGTTATTTTATCACAGATGCCCAGAAAAAGATACAATGCTGCAGTAAGAAACGGCTAGACTGGCAGCACACAAATGACAGTCTAGCCAGGTAATTACACTTAGTAGGACTGCTTTATAAGAGATGCCCAGTTAGTAACAAGTCAAGCCAAACCAAGAAATTACTACACTGGCTGCACCAAAATGCCTCTAAACATGGATGAGTATTCCGATTTATCACATTATGCCCCTCTCACCCAACCCACACACCGCCACACATACCCTCTCCCTCTAACCCCTGACTCAACCCCCACAATCAGTTTATCTGCCCAGAATTAACTCCATATCCCTTTTCCTTGTCCCAGTACTTAAGTAGTAGACTCCTTGCCTCATAGGTAAGTACTGGGATGAGGAAGAGTGGGACTAGGTGTAATGAAGATTGCAGCTAACTAAGCCAGGCATTACCTCCATGTCCCTCTACCTCATCCAAGTGCTTGTTGCTGAGTCAAAGTGCCTCAAACACAAGTACCAGGACGAGTAAGAACATGGCTATGAGTAATGAAGATTACCAATAAGTAACTAAGGGATTAAATGATTAAACAAAAGTAGTGGCGCACCGCCATTGAGCTGGCTGGGTTTCAGCCCCCCTTGACATTTTGGGCTATGTTGACTCGACCTGGCTGACCTACAGTGCCGTTGCCGGACAGAACAGGACACAGATGTTAAACTGCACCTGGGTTTTGCTGTTAAGAAAGGCCCAGCAATTACTAACGTAAAGTATTTCACTGTTAATAACTACATTGAAATGCATAATTCTTTAGGCAATTGAAATCTTGATGTGGGTTTAGTACTTGCATGCCAGGGAAGTAATTGGAAGGGTAGCGAGTGGACAGGAGACTGCTTATTCTCACAGCAGTCCATAAGTGGGTGCTTTCAGACTTAAAGGAGAGAGATAACTGTTTGTAACATTAAAGCTGCTCTAGAATAGTCTGATTAGAATGCGTAAAGAAATTAGATTCCCCAAACAAATAAGTTTTCCCTTCCCCACCGCCTGTGAAGTTAGAACCTTTCCCAACATTTGAAGGGATAGAACCCCTCTTCTCCCACCGAAACGTAGGTTTCGTTGTGCCCCTGAACACAAGCACACACCATCCAACATACACACACACCCAGCCACCCATGCATTTAAGTGTGCACCCTTTCATCATACACTCACACCGGCAGCCACATATACATTTAAGTGCACAACCTTTCATCATACACTCACACAGACAGCCACCTATACATTTAAGAGTGCACTCTTTCATCTTTCAGGCACAACCAGGCAGCCACCCATACATTTAAGTGTGCATCCTTTCACCATACGCTCGACATGCAAACCCAGCCACCCATAATTTAATTATGCACCCTTTCACCATAAACTCACACAGGCAGCCACCTATACATTTAAGTGTGCACAATTTCATCATTCAGGCACACCCATGTAGCCATCTATTCATTTAAGTGTGCAACCTTTCACCATACACTCACACATTCACACGCCATGAGGTTGTGAAGAGCACTATTACTTCAAAAAGAAATGGGGCCTCATTACAAGTGAGGTGGTAAGGGGTTAACGGCGCCGTTAAAGGTGCCTGCGCTGTTAACCACATACCGCCTCATTATGAGGTCCCCTCGCGGGTCCCGCTCTGGACGTCTGGTCAGACCAGACGTCCTTTGCGGGTCCCTCAAGGGGACCAGCATGCTAACAACGGGCACGTCATTAACGGGCCTGTTGTTAGCATGCTTCCCACTGACATTGAGCCCTATGGGGCTCAAATGGGAATGGGGATGGTCCGGGTCTAGGTTCCCTGAATAGGGGAATACCGGGCCCTCCAAAGTCAGAATGGCCTGGTATTTCCCCATTCAAGGACCACGGACCCGGACCCGAGTTTGGCTACCTCCAAACTCGTATGAGGCCCATGGTTTCTTTTTGAAGTCACTCCGACTTCATAAAGAAATTATTTACGTTAAGGACCAAACCATAATGGAAATAATTTCTTCATGAAGGCAGAGTGACTTCAAAAATAAGCTATTTCTTTTTCATAGAGCTCACCCACCCAATGACATGGAGGTCTCCAGCCTAGAGTCTTTCATGTCATGGGGTGGGAGGAGCTCTCGGACTTCAAACAGATATTGTTTCTGTTTGTAGTCACTCTGCCTTCATAAAGAAATGATTTCTGTTACGCAAACATTTTTTACTACTACTAATATATATATATATATATATATATATATATACAAAAGGAAAGACGAAAAGGCGAACCGCACTCCTGCGGGCCAGATGCAAAAAAATGCAAACTCCAAGAAATGGACCAAGCAACCACTGCGTAGTTCTTTTTAATGTTTAAAAAGTTGTACATCAATATACAAAAAAACGAGCAGCAACATACACACAGACAAAGCAGGACGCCGTGGTGCGCGACCTACAGACAATGTGTTACGCGCTGCACTGAGCGCTTGATCACGTGAAGGGAGAAAGGGTAGGCTGGTATTTGTGTCATACAGAAAACATGGCAGCCCTACAACTCTGTCTATCAGATCTGAGAATATCAGAAAAATGAATAGAAACAATGGCGGCCATGATGGAAGAGATTCAATCACATCAACGTACATATAGAGCTTCAGTCAAACCTATGTGAAAATCAATCATGGGACAATACCACAGACTAAGCGCATAGTGCATATATATATAACTAAGAATATATGAACAGATGGCATCCAATGGATCAAAATACCATTGAAGTCAATAAACATGTAAAAATGCTAAATATGAATATACATACGCGAATGTGGCAAAAAAGTCCCAAAATATCAGATATACATGCACATAGAAAGACAAATAATTAAATTCTAAAATTATCACAGTTTTTAACTATATGTAATGATAAAAACATATTAGGTCTATAAAAAGTACACAGAACTAAAGTGCTGGTGCGGAAAGGAAAAATGCAAACAACCACCACAAGGGGGCAATGCAATGAGGATGCATAGGACTAAAGTGCAAGTGCAGATATGGAGGTTAAATCACCACCATTCGGGGTAATACAATGAAAACACAACACATCAAGACATAGTCCAAGGCAACCACATACTGAATATACTGAAACCTAAGTGGGCAAGTTATTCAGTCTGTATATACAAGAGTAAAACCAATTGTAACAGAATTATACAAACCCGCACAGATCATAGTAAAGCAATTGTGCATCTCAATATAAGATAATACAAGGATTCAATTCGCTATACAGGCCAGCAATGCCACTCATTTGAGAAGGTGGTCGCTGCTTTGAAGCCACGTTAGGGCTAATGTAATGTTATACATAATATAGGTACACGTAGTATTCCACAAATGACGTACATGTATCATTAAAGCCTGAAATAGTGCAGGCCAAGGCAAAGTGCAAGTGCAAAATGACAGGAATAATTCTGGAGATAAAATACGTCCCTGACAATAATCATGACCTTGAAATTATGTAAAAGCATCACAATACAAATATCAAGATATATATATATATATATATATATATTCAGTGAAAAAACATTGTTAAAAGGGACGTTATGGTTAAGTTGCGCTACTAAAAACCTATCAAATTCAGAAAAAAACTTTGTTAAAGGGACTTTATGGTTCAAAGTAAAACCGAAAAACCCCTGAAATTCGGCAGTTATGGTAAGATAAGCAACCATAACTCGCGCCACCGTGCCAGTATGCTCAATGCAGGCATGTTGCAAAGAATTTTGATGTTAAAGGAGTGGAGGTGGTGTGCAGCACTGTGCCTGATTGCAATGTGCAGGGAATTGTAAAAGTTTGTGAAGATATGGGCAGGATCAACAGTCCCCATGTGGTAGTTTTGCACTATGGTGCTTTCCATTTGGGCTATGTCAGTGCCCCTACTTTTTTGGCAGATTTGGAACACTTGGTTCAAGCAGTAATGAACATCCTTCCAAATGCCAAAGTAATTTTTTCTAGATTAGTACCTAGGGCAATATGGGACAATAGTTCCGTTTTTTGTCCTCAGCAAAACAATGCTAGCTGTGTAATCAACCGAGGCATGTGTGCCTTCATGCTTAGAGCTAGTATGTTCTTCTGTAATAATGAGAATATTGATTCCAGTAATGCTGTTTATTTTAAAGAAGATGGCATTTCCTTATCTTTTATGGGAAATGCCATTCTGTTTTGGAATGTAAGGGTTGCTTTGGAGAAGGTTATGTGAAGATTTTAGGAGTAAAGTAAGAAAAAAAAATACAAAATAACAGGTGTCTGTCAAGCATCTGCAAAAAAAACAAAATAAACGGCTCTTTTCAGAGCCAACCTCAAAGGGGAAATGGGGCACACTATTTAAATTTACATTCACCACGCTCAGATTTTCGATATGTCCGCGGACATGGCGGTAGTCCGCGGACATCGAAAACACTAGCTAGGAGTTAAGTATGTTCTATGTTACATATATATAAAGTCAGGGATATTATGGTTAAGTTGTGCTACTAAAAACCTATGAAATTCAGTGAAAAAACTTTGCTAAAAGGGACGTTATGGTTAAGTTGCGCTACTAAAAACCTATGAAATTCAGTGAAAAAACTTTGTGAAAAGGGACGTTATGGTTAAGTTGCTCTACTAAAAACCTATCAAATTCAGTAAAAAAACTTTGTTAAAGGGACGTTATGATTCAAAGTAAAACCGAAAAACCCCTGAAATTCGGCAGTTATGGTAAAATAAGCAACCATAACTCGCGCCACCGTGCACTGCTAACACTAACACCCAGGACATCAAAGATGACATCACAAATGTCATTGATGACATCACTGATGACATCACATGGCTGGTTCTCCCTTTTTTCCTTTACTGACATATCTAAGCCATATAGTTTTCTTCAGTAACAGTCAGGAAGTAAAAATTGAAAAGGTACTATATTTGTAGAGTTAGGGTCAAGTCATATCATATGAAACATATATATAGCGGAAGACACAGGCTTGAAAAAGAGTAATCCTTTCTGTGCATGAAGATAATCATTAGAGTTATCAGCACTTTCTCATAGTTTTATTTGTATTACTATACCTTCCCTGTATATGCTCATATTTGCATACATTGTACTCACACTCCTTTCCTTAGGGTTCACTGACATCATTTGATACACATACATACAGAGAGTAGCACCTTTGAAACAGAGCAATCATTTCTCTGCATAAAGATAATAAGTTAGGTTATGAAGTCTTTCTGCTACTACCTCTGCTTTTTTGCTTACTTCTCTGTCCCTGTATATACTCACATTTGTATGTGTTGTTGTCTCTTTGTGTTTTGTCTGTATTAGGTGTAATTATGTATTAAGTGGGTCTTAATAGCTACTTATTACATGTTAGATTATGAATATTGCACCTTCATCATGTATACTGCACACACTGCCTACGTTTCTGCATGAGTTGCTTAGTATACTGGATAGAACTTCATAATAGAATGCTATTTATATCAATGCATTGCTTAATGCACTAATTAGCTCATGATATTTATTCAAATGATTCTTCACACTTTTTGGTCAACATTATAAGAATCCCTCCTACAGAGTTTTCATGAAAAAATAAATGCACAAGTGATGTCATCAGTGATGTCATCAATGACATTTGTGATGTCATCTTTGATGTCCTGGGTGTTAGTGTTAGCAGTGCACGGTGGCGCGAGTTATGGTTGCTTATTTTACCATAACTGCCGAATTTCAGGGGTTTTTCGGTTTTAATTTGAACCATAACGTCCCTTTAACAAAGTATTTTTACTGAATTTGATAGGTTTTTAGAAGCGCAACTTAACCATAACGTCCCTTTTAACAACGTTTTTTCACTGAATTTCATAGGTTTTTAGTAGCGCAACTTAACCATAACGTCCCTTTTAACAAAGTTTTTTACTGAATTTCATAGGTTTTTAGTAGCACAACTTAACCATAATATCCCTGACTTTATATACATGTAACATAGAACATACTTAACTCCTAGCTAGTGTTTTCGATGTCCGCGGACTACCGCCATGTCCGCCGACATATCGAAAATCTGAGCGTGGTGAATGTAAATTTAAATAGTGTGCCCCATTTCCCCTTTGAGGTTGGCTCTGAAAAGAGCCGTTTTTTTGGGGTTTTTTTGCAGATGCTTGACAGACACCTGTTATTTTGTATTTTTTTTTCTTACTTTACTCCTAAAATCTTCACATAACCTTCTCCAAAGCAACCCTTACATTCCAAAACAGAATGGCATTTCCCATAAAAGATAAGGAAATGCCATCTTCTTTAAAATAAACAGCATTACTGGAATCAATATTCTCATTATTACAGAAGAACATACTAGCTCTAAGCATGAAGGCACACATGCCTCGGTTGATTACACACCTAGCATTGTTTTGCTGAGGACAAAAAACTGAACTATTGTCCCATATTGCCGTAGGTACTAATCCAGAAAAAATTACTTTGGCATTTGGAAGGATGTTCATTACTGCTTGAACCAAGTGTTCCAAATCTGCCAACAAAGTAGGGGCATTGACATAGCCCAAATGGAAAGCACCATAGTGCAAAACTACCACATGGGGACTGTTGATTCTGTCCATATCTTCACAAACATGTACAATTCCCTGTACATTGCAATCAGGCGCAGTGCTCCACACCACCTCCACTCCTTTAACATTGAAATTCTTTGCAACATGCCTGCTTTGAGCATACTGTTGTAAACCATGCACAAACATATCTCCGAGCACCAACACCCTGACTTCCTCCACTTCTGCCATTTTCACTGCACACAGTCTCTTTGAACACAAATCCACAACCTCAACATCTGATTGGCTGATCCCTACAGTCTTCTTTCCATGCTGGATTTGCTGGAAAACCCCGGATGTAGCACGCCCTGTCCACAGACCGCATAACTCTTAGCCCTTCTACCATTTCCAATTCACTCTCTGTGCCATTCCCTCATTGGATACAGCTAAGCAGGCACACAATACAGAGGACGTCCTCAGAACACCCCCATTTTCTTTATGTACGAACATTTCAGGAAACCGCGAGTGTTCTTAGAACACTTTCAGCTTGACAACGAACAATACAGACAACGTCTTCAGGACACCCCCTGCGAACATTCCAGGACCCCACAAGTCTTCTTAGAACACTTTCAACTTGACACCAAATCCATTCTGCTTATTTACGAACATTTCAGAACAGCCGTGTTGTCCGCAGACAAATCGAACACAACAAAAGCATCTAGCAGATAATAAAATACAACATTGCACCTATCTCATACTCCCCCACCCTCCCCAAACACTCTTACACACAACACACTCCACTAAATACAATTTTTAATCCAAGTTTCACCGCGCTGTCCTCGGTCGTCCGCGAATGCAAGATGGTGGGCGCCACAGAAAATCTTACGCGCTTCACGCACCACGCCGTCCAATCAGTGAACACATCGGATGTCCGTGGACATCGCGCAAGCCGCCCGGCCAATCGGGGCACTGTCCGCGGAGCGAACCAGGAAGTCCGTCCGCGAAGCGAACGGAGATATCACTAATTTTTTTGCCTTACATTTTGGTCATTTTAAAAAAAAACTACTGGACGGATTTACACCAAATTTGCAAAAGCATGCTTTCGGAACCAAGCCCCCGCTCTTGCCGCAAATTTGGTGTAAATCCGTCCAGCGGTTTGGGCTGTAGGCGTGCGCTAAGTTTTTTCCCATTATGTCTATGGGAAAAAACAAACGTTTTGGGACCCCCCTATAACTTTGCCCCCCCTGGACCAAACCTCTCCAAACTTTGCAAAACAATTCAGAGTGGGTCATATACTTTTTCTTGCAAAGTTTGGTGAGGATTTGTGCAGAGGGAGCAAAGTTATAAGCCGCCCAAAAAATGCTCTTCCCATGGAAACACCAACTTAACCATAACTACATATATATATATATATATATTATTTAGTCCAAGGGCCCCCCAGGACATGTGGTGGTGGGGCACACCACACCCTGCAGGGGGTGTGGGGCCCTCCTTACACCAGCGGCCCCACAACGCCTACTATTCCAGCACTAACCTTAAACATTTGCAGTGGACCTTCAGGATGGGTCATTGGCATGCTGTGAATAGTGTGTTGCCTATCCTTGCTTTCCTTATTCAATATCCCTGCGTTTATTATAGGCATTTAGGATTGGCCGACCCTATGCATGGCCACTCTCTTCGTTAGGGACTTACATTCCAGATTAGTTTGTCTGTATTATTGCTATCTCTTAACTTACTTTTACTTTCTTCCCCCTTCAAAAAAGGTAGGTTGCGGTTCCTTTTCTTGAATTAACTGAAAACAATGGCCTATATGGTACAATGCGTGAGCTTTTCAAGTTCCAAAGACTTCTTCACTGAGCAGCAGAAACAGAAGGAAACGTAGACTTTCTCTTGAAATACCTTTTTCATTGCAGTGCAGGTTAATGGACAAATGCAGGTTTCTCCTGCTGACAATCTTCCAGCAGGATACACATAGCATAGAATGTGGGGGTTATATTTCTGAGTGTAGGTGATCCCCTCAAGCCTCTCCTGTTTTTACGATAACAGCAGTAATTATCTTGCTCTTCAGACCAAAATTAAAAGTGACACATTCTTCTGTTTGTTGGCCCCTTTATTTGGAGGTTTCTGCGCTTTCCCTGCCATGGGAAACTGGTTAAACAGAATACAAAAAAACGGTTTGCTCTGTCCTCATTTGTAGCTGATGCTATGGAAGGCTATGAGTTAATGGGGAGCGCGGATCCTTCTAGCGTATGAAACACACACATCAGAGACAGCTTCACAGAATTTCAGTAATGAGTCTTTCTTTAATGTCTATGTCAGATTGGGACTGGAGCATTTACTTTGCTGAGTGGAAAGGGTAGGCATCTAGGCCAATTTAATAACAGCTGTTTCTTGGCGAATATAACCGCTACTGTAGGAATATCTTGCTTCACATTGTGCACAGGATACCTACTTTCTTGCCCTGCGATTGTTATTTTTTCTATCTTGTATCGTAGGCAAAGATAAAAGACACGGCTGCCCCATCTACATTTCCAAGAAAATGGTTCTGTTCCTGTGTGTCTGTTGTTTTCTTTTTTTTGTGCGTGTTTGATAGTTTGCTTGCTCTATTTCAAATGAAAATTGCTGGTTTCTTCCAGAGATTATAAAAAAAATAGTGACTGTTAGCCCAACAGCTTTGAGACGCGGGGAAGGCATAGTTCCCAGTGATGAAAAGGTTTCTACTGGAGCGCTCGTTTTAATAAAGTGCGCCTCATTTCCACAGCCGTGACAGGTCCTTCACAAAGCCCCTTGAAATGTGAGCAATGACAGACAACGACAGCTTGCTTTAACCCTCCGGTCGCCGCGCAGCCCGATCCCGCGCTCCCTCTCCTCTGCTTGAACTAGTATCCATGAAGGAGAAGACATTGAGTGGGGACACCGTGATGCGACACAGCGGAAAAGCGGAGGGTGCCTCACAGCCAAGCGCACTCATCGCAAGCAAGTGCAGGAGCTTTGCTTGACAAATTCACCTCACCGTTGTAACTCAATATCTTTTCATAGGTGTGGTACGGGAACTAGGGGTCTTGAGGTAATCTGTGTGCATGGCACTAAGATATCAAGATGGAGAGGTGGGGTTCAAGGGAGATTTTGTCGAATTCGATTTACTCTAATTTATTTTAACACATTGTGCTGCCAATATATGTGTGGGTTGGATTTAAGTGAATACGTAATGTAGCCAGCCTATGGGGAAGCTCAGGGGGGTCTCCCCTGCACATATTTGCTGCAAAATCTTCCACAAAAAATAAAATTAGATGAAATCGAATGCAATAAAATCTTTTTGACAACATTGCATAGAACCACGGTTCAAATCGTGGACAAAACGCAAAAGAGCGTGGAAGTGACTGAGCGACCCAATCACGCTACACGAGCAACGTAGGAGCAGGATACGGATAGCCGCTTTCTGAGGGTCATTGTCAAGTATAATCTTCAAGGACATTTTTTTGTTTTGCACTTAGTCCATACATTGCAGCCAGAGGGCAACAGCAAGTGTACAGCCACCCGTGGTAAGACAATCCGATAATTCATGTGTTTCCCTGAAATCAGTGCATCTGTGTGGCGTGTTCCCCGTCTTGCTGCTTCAGATAAGACTAGACGCAATTCCACAATTTGCATGTGCAAGAGACAAAATGGAGTGCGTGATTTGACATCTCTGTGCGCATATGTTAAGGGTACCCTAAATGCATCGTAGGTTTGAGGGCGCAATCCAGATATGTGTTATTGGTAACAGGAAGCAGCTCAAGACCTTTCTCTTCAGTCATTACCTAGGTGCCGCCTAGACTCTTTGCATTTCTGCATCACATGGTACCTCCATGGCCCGAACATCCCATAGTGTGGCACTCCTCCTTACCTCGGATTTCACCCTCGACGATATGTACAGTGCTCTATTAGTTAGTAGCTAGGATCATGCCATAACAGATCATATGAGCTGTGAAAACAGTGCAGAGTGTCTCGACACACCGGGTATTACGAAACTGTCAAAATCAGTAATCAGACTGCCAACAAATTAATCTATCAAGCTATCTGCATGTCCTAATATCTACATATCCGCATGTTTCATTCCTTACTAATTACAACTATCAATTCATATTTTCTACAGGGGATCAGAATCCATCCACATTTGCTTGTACTCACTGTAGTCGCATAATCTCCCTGTAGCAAATGCCCTTCTTTCTGGTACTCACCTCAATCGCACTCCCCGCAGGTATCTATTGTACACTATGCACATTGTCAGATGACTGAAGGTGCCATGTTTGGGCGTGCTTTCCCTCTGCACGTAGGCTGGTAATATGACATATTTCAATACACAAATAACCCTTTTTTACTTTCCTAAACTACAAAATGAAATACAAGTACATAATAGAAAAAAATATACCAAGTTATACAAAAGTTTGAGAATAAGCTTGTTTGAACAATAAAATAGGTGAAGCAGTACATTAGGGGAGAAAAGAGTCTGTTTTGCGTCAAATTTCATCAACGTGACAATGGCCCTCATTAGGACTCGGGCGCTAAACCATGGTGCTATTAGCCCCATGGTCCATGACGGAGTCCGCCATGGAGAAAGGGGGAATTACCACCCCATTCCAAGGTTGGTGGGGCGGTAATTCCCCCTTTTTCCATGGCCCTTCCCCATTCCCATTTTTGCCCCATAGGGCTCAATGGCAATGGGGTAAGGCAGCAATTACGGTACCGCAAATTGTATTACCGTAATTGCATCAAGGTCCCTTTGCGGTCCCTACTTTAACGGCTGGTCCAGACCAGCCGTTAAGGTTGGGAGCCGCAAAGGGAACTCATAGTAAGTTGTTAAGGGGTTAACGGCGCTGCAGCCTTTTACGGCGCCGTTAACCCCTTAATGCCTGGGTCGTAATGAGGCCCAATGAATGACAGACCACCTGGAAAAGGGAAACACTTATGAAGCAGAAACAGCCATTACGGTTGGCGACATCCTTGCTTTGGGAAAGGAGACCACTTCTACATATGCTCAGTAGATGTGGGCAGAATGCAGCCTTTATGGTTAAGTGGGGTCTTGAATGTAGCCACCTAAGAATAGCTGGAGGCATGCACAGTGCACCCACCATAATTGATCAACCCAGATTTATTGGAATGTTGCTGAATATTCTAATTCTGGGCTATCACTTGGCATTTTTCCCACTGGCACTCTGCACTTATGGAATTACACAAAGGCACAGCCTCACTCCTGCATGCATCTGCTTTCACTTACGACTCAAATGACACACTGCACAACACTGCTGCCATAGAAATGTAGCTACCTTTCACGACAAAAATGTGAACTGTAGCTACACACATAATTGACTATCCTCTTACACACCCACCCCCCAGCGTATATACCTAGTGTACATCTCTACACCTATCCACATGCCAATTAAACATGGGTGGCTAGCAGGGACTAGGTCAAGCTCTCATAACCTTTAATGGCAATTATGCACACACGCATACTAGCAGCTCCTAACTTTCCCATACTTCAGACTTTGGTCTCTCCGAGTGTGTTCAACCTACATCGCTTTGGGACCATACCTATGCTGAAAGGTGCTATACAAACGATGACATGAAATGAAATGAAAATGAAATGTTCGTGCAGAAAGAGATAGACTGACTTGGAAGTATAAGAAGCCAGTTGAGAGCTGGCATGAACGAGCAGGTCTCACAAAGTTTTGGGTCAGAAGCTTTCGATAGGGAGAGAAGGCCTGAATCAACAGGTGTTATAAAGTATAGGGTCAGCAGCCTTTGATAGGGAGAACAGGCTCGACTTAGCAGGTCTTACAAAGTATAGGGTCAGAGGCCTTCAAAATGGACAGCTCCATGATTCAGCAGGTCATTCGAAGTATAGGGTCAGAAGCCTTTGATATTGAGAGTTGACCCATCTCAGCAGATCTTACAAACAATAGGGCCAGAAGCAGGACATACAAAGAATATGGTGCGACGGCTCTAGTTCAACACGTTGACTGTACTCACTAGGGCAAATAAGACCTGTCACGTCCCTCACACCACGTGATGAAGTTATCTTGAATTAAGTAAGTGCATAGGGATGATTGATAGAATACTGACCCGTTAAATCTTTCACAGCTCCATCTGGCAATCCCATAAGAAACCTATTGCCGGATTAACACTACGTATATACGACAGATGCTTGCCGCCAGTGGGTGGAGGGATATGAATGCCACCACGATGGCATTTGCGGATAACTTGACACTGAATACATCCGGTCAAGTGGTGCTTTGACATCCGTGCAGAGCCTGCTGACTCAGGTTCGAATCCCGGCGGGGCCAAACTCAGCCTTTCATCCTTCCGAGGTTGATAAATGAGCACCACACACCGTGGGTAATAATAAGCAGTAGCGCTATATAAATGCAAAATTATTATTATTCTCTTGATAGGATTTAACACAGCCCTGTTCACTTATGTTGCAGGGATCTAATTGACAATCCATTGACAGTCAAGGATGCAAAACAAATAATAGATGGGGCTCACTATGCATTTGCGAGGTGAGTGTTGTGATACCTTGCACCGTGAACATACCCGAGTGCACAACGGATAACACGTACATTCTATTTTTTCAAGTTCCGGAAAACATTAGCACTGCTCTGTGCATGAAGATTAGTTTAAAACACGGACTAAACAAGAAGTACCTTATTTATTTTGAGGGACTAACATTACCATTTGTAATTTAGTTTAGGCACAGATTTGAATATCTGAATGAAATTGTCTATATTATGCCCTGAAGATGTACCCTAGGGTCTGAAACGCGTCGGCAATAACATCTCTTTTAGAGTTGACTGTGTTAATTAACATGAAAATAATGTGGTCTGTTTGATATCATGAAGAAGTGATATGTTTCTTTTTCTTTGGTTTCACAAAATGTGCTGCTAGAGACAGCGGGGAAATAGCTCACTTTTCTTAGATTATACGAATGGGCGTGGAATCACATGTAAATTAAATTTTGCTTTTGAGCACTTTACAAAATTCTCAGATAATAAATTATATTTACAGTTTTAAAAAAAAGAAAGCGTAACTCCATAGAGACTATGGGGGTCATTACGACCCTGGCGCTAAGGGATTACCGGTACCGGTAAGGGTACCAGTAATCCCTTAGCGCCCAATTCCCATAACGGCGGCTGCGGTACCGTAATTATCTCCAGGGTCCCTTTGCGAGTCCCTGCAGCCGTTATTGCAGGGACTCGCAAAGGGACCCTGGAGATAATTACGGTACCGCAATTTGCGGTACCGTAATTACCGCCTTTCCCCATTCCCATTATGCCCTATGGGGAAATAATGGGAATGGGGAAGGGCCATGGTGAAATGGGGAAGTACCGCCCCGCCAACCTTGGGTGCTACTTCCCCATTTCACCATGGCGGACTCGTTACAATACCGGCAGCAACCATGGTGCTAATAGCGCCATGGTTTAGCGCCGGTGTTGTAATGAGGGCCAATATGTCCTGAAGGAGTGCACATGGGTAACCTGTTGGTGACACCAGGCCGTTTAGATAGATAGTGGCATTTCTGAGTCTCCACGGGTCAGGAGACTAGTCCCCTGTGCAACTAAAGAACTATTTAGAAGTCATTGGAACTTTAGCATTGTGAGAATTAGAGAGCATACATTTACAAAGAAGTATACACTGTAGTGCCCCTCTCCAGTATCTTTAGTTAAGATTGGGTTGGAGACCAAGCCTGAGACAGTAGGTCTCAGGGAGTACAGGACACAAAGCTTTCGTCTTTGACTGCTGCCCTTTCTCAGCAGGCCTCAGAAGATACATTAAGTCTTCAGTTCGGGGGGGGGGTGGGGTGAAGGTTCTACAGAGGTATAAGATATGAATTCTTTAGTAGGGAAAGTGGCCTGACTCAGAGGCTCTTAAGGGGTGTATAATAAAAGGTCTTCGGCTGGGTGAACTGGCCTGATTGCACAGGCCTTGCAAGGTATGTAATATTATTCACTCAGTTGCAAGAGTTGGCCCGATGAAGCAGGCCTTAGAAGGAAGATCACAAGGATTCCTCACATAGAAGAGCTGGTGTGACTTAAGAGTCCTTTTGTGGCTGAGCAGTGCAGACACAGAAGGTCGTGTAAGGTACATTATACGATCCTTTTGCTGGTGATAGTTGGCCTGACCTTGCAGATCTTAGAAACAACAGTGTAATATGGCTTTGGTTGGGAGAGATGGCCTGAACCTGGAGATCCTGGAAGCTACAGAGTGAGATGCCTCTGGTTGGGGGAGCTGGTCTGACTCAGCAGGTCTCAGCAGGTCTCCCAAGGCCTCATCCCGCAATTTGCGGTGCCGTAATTAGCACCTTCCCCATTCCCATTATGCCCTATGGGGCAAAAATGGGAATGGGGAAGGGTAATGGAGGAAGGGGGAATTACCGCCCCACCAACCTTGGAATAGGGCGGTAATTCCCCTTTCCACCAAGGTGGTGCCGGTATTTTACCGGCATGGACCAAGGTGCTAATAGCACCTTGGTCCACCACCGTCAGTGTAATGAGGCCCATAGAGATCCTGGAAGCTACAGGGTGAAATGCCTATAGCTGGGGGAGCTGGTCTGACTCAGCAGGTCTCGCAAGGCCTCATCCTACGCTGACCTATTGCACGTCACTGCTCTGGGTGACATTGCACATATAGAGATCCTGGAAGCTACAGGATGAGATGCCTCTGGTTGGTGGGAGCTGGTCTGACTCAGCAGGTCTCGCAAGGCCTCATCCTACGCTGACCTATTGCACGTCACTGCTCTGGGTGACATTGGACATATAGAGATTCTGGAAGCTACAGGATGAGATGCCTCTGGTTGGGGGAGCTGGTCTGACTCAGCAGGTCTCCCAAGGTCTCATCCTACGCTGACCTATTGCACGTCACTGCTCTGGGTGACATTGCACACATAGAGATCCTGGAAGATACAGGGTGAGATGCCTCTGGTTGGGGGAGCTGGTCTGACTCAGCAGGTCTTGCAAGGCCTCATCCTACGCTGACCTATTGCACGTCACTGCGCTGGGTGACATTGCACATATAGAGATCCTGGAAGATACAGGGTGAGATGCCTCTGGTTGGGGGAGCTGGTCTGACTCAGCAGGTCTCGCAAGGCCTCATCCTACGCTGACCTATTGCACGTCACTGCGCTGGGTGACATTGCACATATAGACATCCTATGTGTTAGAGCACACATTTTGTTTTCAGCCAACATTGACAAGTTGGCTTGCACAGCTTTTGGCTGTATGCATGAACATGGGTGCACACATCTGCATTATTTTTACAGATTAAACTCCAATCAATGACAAAAAGAATTGATGAACAAATGAAGAAAAGGGGTTGGAGGGGGCAAAGGACAGTTAGCAGGTTTTGCTTGTGTTTTAGGTGAAGCCTTGGAATTTAACACAAGGCTGGTCTTTAAGAAGGTATCTCCAGGGTCAGACTAGCACATAAAATTGTCTTGGGCACCAATGAAAAAGTGGCCCACCTTTGCAAATGGCAATTCATTTCTTTTGTGACAGACTATTTGAATAGTACCCAAGGGGGAGTGTTGTGATCAAATGTGTTGCAAAGTGTGCAATTGAAAGAACAACAATGGTCAAAACTACTAGCCGCATTGTGAAGTAACTCATCAAACTGGGCCACATTGGCAAAAAAAGTGGCCCACTTTGACAGAAAAAAACTGGCCAACACAAGCATTTTGTGTTGTTGGTTCAAGCATTGTCCTATTGTCCTATATGCCAGTCCGAGCCGTCCGAGTGTCGCTGTCACGGGTGGCCTTAATTTACTTCTCGGGGTGAGTGAGCAAATTCAAGAAGACAACACTTCAACTGAGAGAGCAACAAAGACGCCCCAACGTGACCCCATGCACATGGGTGGCTTATTAATTAATGATCGCCGACAGAAATGCGCCCTGTGTTCTTACAATGAGCGTCTTGTTCTTGCAGAGGGAGCAAATTCGAGCGCCGCGGGAATGCACTTTGACGCGGGAGGTTTGGAGCGACTAGTTTAGAGCTGCGGTGACAGAGCAATCTAAAGTGACCCCTCCTATGATGCATGAAATGACATTAAATCAGTGCGCGTGCACAGACACATCCTCTTAAGAACGAGCCCAGTGGCAGTTAAATGCACTGGGGGGATTATTTCACAGTAGAGGCTCATCGGTCGGAGGATGGGTCCTATCAGGCCATAAGATAGGTAAAGGTCATTATCCCTAGTGACAATGACCCCTTTGGTGGCCCACATAGTGGTAATAGCAATACATACTTTGGAGTTTTGGAGGTGAAGTAAACATTATTACTTCAACACTGGGTAAAGTAATTAGGCCACTGAGTTAGTAAATTAAATGTGGTTTTATTTTGGTATATTGAAGATAGTTGTCCTCATACATTAAGCATTTTAATTGCAAACTTGGTTGAACTGAAACCGGTTTTCATGAGCATGCATTTGGTGTCCTGCCTGGAAATTGCATTGTTTCCCTATCTTCTTTTGAAGACATAGGGCCTCATTATAAGTCAGGTGGTAAGGGGTTAATGGCGCCGGTAAAGGTGCCAGCGCCATCAACCCCGTACCGCCTGATTACGAGGTCCCCTCGCGGGACCCAGTCTGCACGTCTGGTGTTACCAGACGTGCAGAGCGGGTCTCGCGAGGGGAAGAGAGAGCAAACAATGTGCCAATCGTAATCGGCCCGTTGTTTGCTCCCTCTCCCATCCCCATTCAGCTCTATGGGGGCTGAAATGAGAATGGGGAAGGTCCGGGCCCCTGAAGGGAGGAATTACCGGGCCCTCCGTACTCGGAATGGCCTGGTAATTCCCCATTCTGGGAACACGGACCCGATTTTGGCGGCAGCCATGCCGCTAATAGCGGCATGGCTACCACCAAAGCCGTAATGACGGCCATAATCTTCAAAGCACAGTCAATACCAGAAATACAGTCCAGCAGGTATTGACTGCACTCTGAGCATTCTGATTAGCTGAGGGGAGGTCAATAACAATCTCTATGTGCTAATACATGTTCATTGAATGCAGGAGACAACCAACGTTAGCACTATAAGGCATTTGGGCACCGGGCTTGAATTTTAAACATTTACAAAGCAGCAAAGCAGAGTGTAGGAGTGAAGAGTAAAAAGAGGCAAAATTGTCTTTACTCCTCACTAATTCTCTCTGATTTGTTAAAAATGTAAAGGCTGCCTGCAAATTATTATTTGCAGACTGCATTTCTAAATCTGCCTGCTTTCATCGGGTATTAAATGGAGGCAGAATTTTTGGACATCAGTTTTTTTGCACTTGCATGAAAATCTCATGCCAGTGAATAAAGAACCACACTTCCATAGAAGAGTCAAGCACGGCTCTGATGTAAACGCGCCTTTGTGCCCTTTCTTTCTCTTGAAAGTGCATGGAAATGCACTGGAGCAGTAAATAAAGTTGTAAAAGCATTGTGCCCTGCTGTTACACCTTCATTTACTGCGCTGCCCATTATCCAATCGATCATCAATGGGTCCCACTGAAAGCTATTTTTGTCATTTAGACAGGGTTCTGCTTCAGAATCTTCCAGAGCTTTCTTAACCCCTTAACTGCCCGGATATTATGCAAGTCTATGCAAAAAGGACGAGCATAGTTGTTAAAAGGACTGGATACGTTTCCTTTGTGCAAAATTATAAGTGCCACATTTCTGGCAAATCCACTTTAAAAACAATGTTTTGGTTAGGAAATTTGAAAAGAATACATTGAATAGTGACATAATTGTTTTGATTGCTGCCAAAAATTATTTTATTTGTGCAGCCAAAAAATAATCCCTGTAATTGTTCACAAATTGGAATCCAGCATGACAGTTTTGCCTCGATTTGTGGATCATTTGCAAATAAGTTGCCCAATCCTTCCCTAAACATCCCTCCAAAATGCCTTCTGATCCAATGTGCTTTTATTGAGTCTTCGGCACATGACGCAGATCACCTATTAAAGTACAGCCGAAGACATGTCACCATGGTCACCGCAACCAAGAGTGGGGTAGGGGGGGCGTGGAGGATTGTAGGCGAATTAGAAGCCTGCTGCAGCCAAAGTCATCATTCACATCTCCCAATAGATTGATGCATTTGCATCCCCCCCACATTATCCGTCTCACACTTCCCACGCTATATTCTGGGCCTGCAACATGCCCGGACCTATTGGTTTGCGTTTTATTTATTCATATACTGGGGGGAAGAATGCTCGTTTGATCACAAAAGAACATACAATAAATCAGATATCAGATTTGATGGGTAGCAGTGAGTTTCTTACAATGGGGTGAGCTTGAGGGACATTCTGACCAGGTTGTGGAGGGGAGTAAATGGAACAGTCACTGGGGAAATAAATGGGGGGAATTGCATAGTTTAATGACAATCATCATTATACATTTGTATGTGCGAGTAGGCGGTACGGCCAGCTGTGTTAGGGATGTGACCTTCTGACAATTAACTTTTGGACGCATAAAAGATTTGTGGTAACTAAATCTCAAACAATTATTTTAGGTCAAATCTAATAGCTTAGTGGCCTAACTGGCCAGACTCTCCGGATGGCCCCAGCCAGTGGTTGTGAGCTTTCCTGCGAGAATGATTTTGATCAGCGGTTTAGTCCTGCACGGTCTTTCACTCAGACCACTTTTGCTGAGTAGTCTGCGCGAGATCCCACCTGGATCGCAGGGGATTTTATTACAAATAACATCTTTGATTGACAATTGGACCTGAGGTTTATCACAAGACCAACTCCCCTCACCATCTACATGAAATGCATTTGGAAAGTTGTTCGGCTCTGTTCCCTTGTAGAATACAATGTTGTGACCATGAAGTTGTGGTCGTGGTGATTCTGTTGGCATCATGCACTATGTGAAATATCAGGTCAGAACTTTGCACATAACAAGGACTTAAAGCCTATACCACAGTATAATATCCACACCATAGAATGGGGGTACTAAGAAGATCCTTGCAACAAAAATGAGGAGCCCGCTGGCACAAAATTGTATTTAGGGATATGTGAACATTGACAGTTTCGCTTTGGGCAATTTTATGAGATTGCCAACTAAGGAGCTCATGTTCGTATGTGTTGTAAGGTGATTGACAGGCATAAAATCCTTGAGTAAGGCGTTTGTGCCTTTCAATCATGCCACGCCATATTTTCAGGCATTTGTATGGCGAGAAGAGGGTCAGAACGCAACTTGCATTTCTGCCTCCAACTTTCCTCTGCACCATACAAATGCTCCAGCATTTGCGCCGGCATGGATTTTCGTGCCGGCACAAATGCTGGTGATCCCTACAGGGTCTGACAACTTTATGCAACAGCATGAAGAAGGCAGAGACAATAGGGTTCCATTAAACAGGCTGCCTGCCATGCTCAAATAGCAGGCAGCATGAACAGCATGTACTATTTACAATTAAACGCTGCACGACATGCTCGCAATTTTGAACACTGCTTATCATGCGCGCATGCTCAACAGTGTTCACAATGATAATGAAATGCTGGCCGACATGCAAGCATGTCAGACAGTGTTAAATTGTATTAGTAACCTGCCGAGAGCGAAGCAGAATGCAACAAGCATTCTGATTGGCTCTCGCCAGGTCCCTACCCGGCCGGGAATCCCTCCGTTGGGATTCCACGGCCTTTGTCCCCAGCGGGGGGGGGGGTTGGCAGACCCTCAGCCGATGAGGAGGCTCGAAGCGGGGCCATCCCCGCTCCGAGCCTCCCCGCGGCTGAGAGGCTGCCTTCGCCCCCGGCCGGGGACTCGGGTAAGTCTTTTTTTTTTTTAATCCCTTCCCTCCCTCCCACCCACCCCTCCCCAACTTACCTTCCTGGTCCTACATTTTCCCTTTCCATGGCGGCGCCCATTTTCTTTTCTCCCAAAAAAGCTTTTAGTGCCCCGGTCACGCAATTTTTGCGGGCCGGGGTACTAATGGCAATAGAGCCCTTGTGTCGTGGACATTACCGACTCTGGTAATGCCCCCAACGCTCGGGTTCTATTGCTTAAATAGTGAATGCTGATTACCATGCATGCCTGGAAAGCTGTGCTCCTATGCATTTGCTCACTTTGCACAGCAGAGTTTTGCCCTACACGTTTGAAGACTGCTGTGCAAATGGCCGATATTTGCCAGCGAATGCCGCCTGTGTGTATGTCAACAGGTAACATTTCCCCACCGCCAAATTACTCTCTGGAGCAACAGGAGATCCTAATGTCACCACATTTAATGAAATTGAAAACATTGTGAAACATTTTTAAAAAAATGTATTTAATACATTTTCGGTAAATAAAGTCTTCAAAAATGGCCTTTGCGTTTTCAAGATACAAAAGCTGGCTGCCAAAAAATAGACTTACCTTTCTAACAAAATCACCACTAAAGGATTTCTGTATACTTTGCAGATAGTACATTGAACCCTCCGAAAAATGTTTAAACTATTAACCTACGTTTTCCATTTTCTATTGAGTGTTACTTTGCTGGTCAAAAATCTGTTGATTTGGGCATTTTCTGCAGATGTTTTATCAGCAAACGAAAACCCTTTAGACAAAGTTTGCGGACATAAAAAACACCCAAATGTGTTTTTTGTGTACTTGTTCCCTGCCATTTCACCAGAAGCGTAATTGGAAAATATTTAATAATTTTTCAGTTTCACAGATTTCAAAGTGATTAAGTTCACCCCATTATGCCGATGGTATTTCACACCCCGTTTCGTGGCATGTAGCCCAGATGCAGCATGAAGCGACGAAACCCATCCACAGACCTGATACTTTCAGCCCATGAGAATCATCAAATATTTTTAATGAGGCTTACCATGCTTGGATAGTAGTTGCGGACATTATACACATTATTTAATAATTAGAATATTGTAGAATACAGATAGCAATCCTATGAAAGTAGCTCGTGCCTAAACTAGAGTAAGTATCATCCATATCACCCCCATTTGAACCTTAGAGTTAGAGGGATAGGAGGACTTTACCAGACTTCTGTGGGGGTTTTCCCCCATTTGGGGCAAAAGGTGTCAACAATCTTGGGAATTTTGAAAATGCCTGAATCCATCTTCAGTAAACAGAGTCTCCATTCATTAGGCCTCTTCCATCCACAGCCGCGTGTAGTGGAGTGGGATTAGTGCAGGTCGAACATGATTAGTTTCATTGCAGTTTCACTGTCCCTCTCTTTCCCCTCTCCATCTCTCTGCTTCCCACTCCATGGTGCTCTCCATCTCTCCTATTTATTCTAACAGGTACTCTGTCACCTATCCTACCTCTTTCTCTATGTCTGGAAGGAAAACATTCAAAAAATATCTCCTGACCTCCAATCCAGGCCTGCCCATCGCTGAGACCTATGTAAATGCTTCTTCCAGGCAGACTGTTACAGACACCTTCGTTGTCGCTCCCTCTCCGGACCTATGAACTCCCCACATAGTCTCTGTCCTCTCCCCTTCCTCTTTGTCAACCATTAATGATGGCACCAGATGGGAAGCACTCTTGGCATGCTTCTCATCCTCTAGGTGCATCATTAATGTCTATCAGAATGCCACTGTCATGGCCCAGCGCTCTCAGCCCAGATAGGCGTTTTCCAGCTCTCATCAACTTCCACCCTTCTCTTGCCACTCTTCTGTATGCCACCCCTCATGCCCCTTCTCCACCACTGACAGGCATAACACAACTCTGTAGCCCTCCCCAGAAGACTTTCAAAGGTGGCAACCACCTTCACCTAGCTACCCTCAACTCTCGCTCGGCTGTTAAACGCCCCTCTGATATCTGTCTCCTTCTTGAAGGCTGTGACCTTGACATTCTCGATCTCACTGAGATGTGGTTTTCTGCCAAGTCTGTCACTGTGTAAAGAGGGTCTCTGGAATGGTCCTTGTGTCCCCTATGTGCTTGCCAGCCCAAAGAATGAGAAACAAGAGATGCCAGTTGCTGTTTAGCCAACCCCCAGGTGAACTGGTGCATTCCACGTATGTGAGCAGATATTCTCTCAGACAACCGGTCAAATCCTATCCAGCTGATGTCTTCGCAGATACAGGTACCCCATCATTGGACCAGGTTGAATAATGATAAATATCCAGCCGTGCTGACGTAATTAGTGGCAACACGACATAGCAGCATTAGTCGCAAAGTAAATCCACGTTCTTGCATGAAGTTACATTGACACATACATACATACACAAAGAACATACACACACCGTTCTGTAGATAGAAGTCAGATGGATATACATACTGTCAGAATCCTTTCCTTTTTCAATAGCCAAACGCAGAAACGCAAGACAGCAAAAGTCACGGGGAGCAAGCTTGCAGATGCTTATTGCAACAAACCATATGGGGCTACAGGAATGTACAAGGAACCCGCAAGGACCCGAGTACTACTAACCTGTAAAGAAAATATTACAATATAGATATATAGGGAAACCATACAATGACTGTAGTGAATTCACATGAAGCCATGGTCTCAGAATAGGGGAAGAAGAAGTGTAGACTCTGCAGCATGAAGCACAGGATCCAGTGCTCACAGCCAAGGACAAGAGTTGGGGGTACATTCCTGGCTCCCAGGGCAGGGAGTCATCTGCGAAATAACAGAGCAAAATCCTCAGTAATTGCATACCAAAAATCTCAGTTTTGCCGTCCTCATCCACGTGACTCAGCCCAGCCGAACAATGGCTATTTACCCACGGTGGGAAGAGAAGCAAGACAGACAGAATTCATACATGCGTTTCCCACCAAACAATGCAGTTGGCAGGCACTCTCCCAGCCTAGGTGGCTATGTCAGTGGCAGCAATGGGGACACACAATCTTTCTTACTACCTTGAAAAGGTACACTGAGCACTGTGAACAGAACAGGGTCCCAGGCCCGAGGAGACCAGCGCCAGCTAATCACGATGCCCAAATCCTGGGGTGGTGTGTGAGGCGGCAAGGGCCAATGTTAGTCCTGCGACCCTGCAACAATGTAATAGACAGTTTTTTGGGAAGTCTCAGGTGAACCCACCTGACATGGGAAGACCAATCTAACAACCCCTACAGGGGATCTCTATAGGTGGTAGTACCCTACCTACCCAATGGGTTCTGTTCTTAGATGGGGGCCCATGTTACACCACTGAAGCCTGCGTCTATGAGGCCACTAACAACACAGTCAAATTGTTAAAAATCTGCAAGGAACGTGGCAATCCTACTGCAGTCTCCCCTTCTCCCCTGCCTTCCCTTACTATCTGTACTTCACTGGCCTCCCACTTCTTAACCAAAACTCAGGACATCCTGTCCTCACTCTCCTCTACTCCTGTACCTCCCTCCTCCCCACCTCCCAGGCCTCCCTTGGGCCCCCCTGACCCATTTCTTCCTACTCTATTCTTTCTCTCCCATAGCACGGGATGAGGTCTCTAGACAAGTCCTCTCCATGAAAGTCTCCTCCAAACAGGTGCTCCCCCACTCCTCCAGAACCATCAAGGACAAGATAGCCTCCCCTGTGCCTGCCTTGGCCAATTTATATATTCACTCCTTCACCACTAGCTTCTTCCCGCTACCCCTCAAGCACTCCCTTTTGTGCATCCTCTCCTCAAAAAGACCCCTGCTGACCCCTCCTGGCCAGCTAACTACCACCCTATCTCCAATATCCCCTTCTTGGGCAAACTCCTGGAGAAGCTGGTCATCTTCCAACTGATCCAACACACTGAATCAGTTTGTTGTTGCCACAACCACCATTCTGGCTTCAGAGTTGCTAGAGGCATGGAAACTGCTCTGCTGAACACCTGTGAAGACTTTCTTTCAAATCTAGATTCCAACTCTCCATCTGTTCTTGTCCTTCTGGATCTTTCCTCTGCCATCAACACGGCCAATCATGCCACCCTGACAAACCACCTCTGTGACACCCTTGGTATCACGGGAGTGGCAGTGGACTGGTTGACCTCATTGCTCTCCAACTGACCTTCCCAGGTAAACATGGGCCCCTTTCTCTTCCCTATCACTCTCCACCTGCAGCGTCCCTTAGGGCCCTATCCTCTTGCTGTGGCTCTTCATCCTCAATATCTACCTTGCCCCCCTGGCCCATCTGATCTTCTCCTTCTCTCCTCACTTCCAGTGCTATGCAGACAACATGCAACTCTCCTTCAAGCTTCCCTTTACTGCATCCTCTTGCTCCTCTCTCATCCCTGACTCTCTGACTGCTATTCAGGATTAGTGTGCTGGCAATGATCTCTGCATTAATGCCAGTAAGACGGAGATCCTTCTCAATGGGACTCCAGCTCCCTTCTTCCCTCTGACCCTCTATGCCACCCTCAATGGGTCCCCTCTCCTGACCCTCCTGTGCGCCAAAAAACCTTTGTGTCATCTTTGAGTTCTCTCTCACCTTCTCTCCCCATGTAGCAGACCTTGCCAAGAAGGCTCACTATCAGCTGCACCTCCTCAGAGGCATTCTCCCTTTCCTCACCTTCCCCCAGAAACTCAAAGTCTCCAGAGCTCTGGTCCTCTCTAGGCTGGACTACTGCAACAACCACTTCCTCAATCTTCCTTTATCCTCCCTTCACCCCCTTCAACTAATCCAGAATAGGACTGCAAGGCTTATCTTTGGCCTCGAGACCAGGGACAGCATCTCTCGAACCCTAAAATCTCACCACTGGCTCCTGGTTCCTGCTAGTATCAAGTTCAAGACCCTCTGCATCATCCACAAAATGTTCACGAAAACCAACTTTTGGAACTGTCTCTCATGAATTCTGTATGGGACATGTTTAAGGAAGTTCGTCCAGTGTTCTATGTGATCCCGTGTGAATCACACAATTAATGTGTATTCACAATCCTTATAGAAAGCTAAGAAATGTGTTAATGTGTCTGAACACGTTAGTCTATATTATTATTATATTACTGAGAGGGAACCAGGCAGCCAGTCCCTGCAGCAGACAAGGGTGTTAGCAGGGGAGGAGGAGAGGGAAGGAAGAAGACAAAAGGAGGGTCTTGAGGAGCTTCCAGAACTTAGGGAGATCCGGCTCAAGCACAACTTTCTGCACAGTTCTTGAGAGGGGACTTTAATCACTAGCCCCTCTCCTGAAACCTGGGGCACCACAACGCACAATCATTTCTAGGCTCTTGAACTATCATGATCGGGACATGATCCAGAAGTTGGAGAGAGAGAAAGGAACACTTCACTATGAGTCAGCCAGGGTGCACATTTACCCAGACTTCTCAGCAGAGGTCCAGGCTGCCAGGAGAACATTTGATCAGGTTAAACCCTGTCTGCAAGACAGGCAGGTACAATATGCCATGATGTTTCAGGACAAGTTACGCATATAGCATGGTGGGAGGGTGCATTTCTTTGAATCTCATGAGGAAGCTGAGGCATACATCGAATGATCGATACCAGTCTCAGTGGGCCGTGGACCGAACACGGGAAGGGAGGATCGTGCATCATCGACAGTGCAATTTTTGTCAGGCAAATGAATACTGGTTGCTAGTCTGGTCCTAGTTATTTCCCCTTTATTATTAACTGTTCTGCCAAGCTTTCGCAAATGCTATGCTGCACGGCATGACAACGCTGAGGTTCAGCTGTTCGCAATGGGCTCCCTGATGTTTAGAAGGTGGCATGGTATCGGTTAAAATGTCAAGTTGGGGTGGATGGTGATGGTAGGGGTTGGTGGGAACTGAGAAGAGGTTCAAAAGTTAAATTGTTGGACAGTCATGCAGAAGGCAGCTGCACATGTGACATTGAAGGGTATTATCAGTATGTGGGTGAATATATATGCACGTGGCAGGTGATGGGACAAGTAGGCAAGGTCTCCCAATTAAGCTATTGAGAAGGAACATATGTGGGCTTAATAACCCAGTTAAGGCTAGGAATATTCTTGCCTATGTCGACAGGCACAGGCCACAAATACTCATGCTCCAGGAGAGACATGCCATGGGAAGGGTTTACAAGGCATTTGTGCGGAGATGGGGCCCCCTAAGATTTTACACATATTATTCCTTGCAGACACAGGGCATTGTTAGCCTCATTCATCACTCTTTGGGGTTTTATGTGTCTAGGAGTAGTGTGGAGCCACAAGGTTGTTATGTTATTGTCTGGGGCACTCTGGCAGGCAGCCTGGTCATACTGGTTAATACATATGGGCCGAACGTAGATGACCCTGCATTCTACCAGCCGATTTCAGACAAGATGGCTAATACAGATGGGGAATAGATAACTTGGGGGATGGGGGTGATTTCCTAGATAGTCAAGTGCACAGAATATCTAGTGTCCATTGAGTGCTGACCAGAGTGGGCCAGACGCTTCACCAGTTGACGTTGGATGACGTGTGGTGTGAATTACTCATATGTGATAGAGAATATACTTTTTATTCGTGAGTCCATGATTCTGGGTCACGTATAGATTTCTGGATACTTGCCTAATGTCGGTGGTGCAAGACTGTATCATATATCCACAAATATTATCAGACCATTCTCCTGTGGAGATGTCTTTGTTGTTTGCTCAATTTCACAGGGCGTGGCCTCTGTGGAAGATGGCCCTGGCCATGCTAAAACACGTGAACTTGGATGATATGCTGCACAATGATATTGTTGAATTCTTTACAATTAACGATTGGTTAAAGTAAATGTGTTCTACGTTATGGGAGGAGTTCAAAGTGTGGATGAGAGGGGTGCTTTGGTTTACATCAACTGGGACTCTCAGGGTCCCTAGGCAGGAATTGAAAGGGGTTGAGGATCAGTTAAGGGAGCTGGAGAACAAGCAAGTGTTGGGACAGATCCAGGACAAGCTAGTGCAGTTCTGGGAACTGGCAGACCAGGAAATACTATACATGTCCATTTCCATCAGGGCCAGGTTCTATGGTGAAGGAGATAAGGCAGGCAGGTTGCTGGCTAGAATATCTAATGCAGCAAACTTTAGACAGCCTGTCACTGGGATTAGGGGAAGGGATGATACAGTACTGGTGAAAGAAAGGGATATAAATGACGATTTTCATACATAATACTCAAACCTATACGCTAATTGAGACACCACAAAGGCCGAAAATCGTATCCGTTACTTGAAGGGTATTGAGTTGTCTACCTTGTCCGAAGAGGCATATCAGTCTTTGGAACAGTCCGTAACAGTTGACAAGATAGTCGAGGTGGTGAAGTCATGGACTTCCGGGAAGGCTCCAGGCTCGGATGGACTGGGGATAGAACTATATAAGGAATTTTACGAGAGGTAGCCCCTAGATTATTGTAGTTGTGGGAGGAACCTCTTGAAAGGGGACCGCTCCCTCCATCTTTGCAAGAGGCAATTATTACGGTGTTGTTGAAGCCCAACAGGCCACCACACGACGTCACTTCATACCAACCATTGTCTTTAATAAATGCAGATGCAAAGGTGTTTGCTAAGATATTGGCTTCACGTCTGCTTCCGCACATGCCCACCTTAGTACACTTGGACCAGTCGGGATTCAGCCCCACCAGATCCACTGCCTTGAATCTGGGATGGCTGTTTTGTGTGGTAATCCCCAGGCTAAGGCAGTTGGGTCATCCCTGGATGCTGAGAAAGCTTTTGATTCGGTTTCCTGGGGATATTTGTTTCAGATACTCTGTTGTTTTTCGATTTGGCTCTTATTTCTCCAGCTATGTGCGATTATTGTATGCAGGTCTGGTGGCCAGAATCTGCACTAATTCTGCATTATCTGCCACGTTCCCTTTATGGAGGTACACCAGACAAGCATGCCTGCTCCCCCCCCTGTTGTTCAGGCTCACGATTGAGTTGCTTGAAGTATTAATTAGGGATTCTCATGGCCAAAAAGGGATCAGGATGAATGGTCCACTACAGGTAATATCACTGTACGCTGATGACGCACTACTATACATTCCAGACCCAGAGCAGCACATTGACCCAATTATGAGGGATATAAATATATTCACACAGTACTGATGTTATGAAATAAACAGTACTACATCTGAGCTATTCCCTTTCACACCATCCATGGTACAGGATGCTGACTGTGGGGGTTTCTTTGGGGCCCTATACGTTTCAGGTACTTGGGATTCATCATTTCTAAGACTTGGCAATCATTATATGCCGATAACCATGAGATGTATTTCCAACAGCTGACTGCAAAGCTGAAACACTGGGCACGGCTTCCAATCGTGCTACATGGTCATATCTTATTATTGAAGATGGTGGTGCTCCCGAAGTTGCTTTACTTCTACTGTAATATCTCCATATGGCCTGGACAAAATGTCTTTACCAAGATAAGATCACTGGCAACGTTGTTTCTCTGGGCGATGGGGCAGCAAGGATTAGTTGGACAAAGATGAATAAGCCTTATGAGCAGGGGGGACCCGCAGCCCCTGATTTTGAGCTGTATTACCTGGCTGCTAGGTGCATTTTGCTAGCCACTGGTACCCTAATGGGCAAAGGGTGGTACATTTACAGCTGGAACGGTATGGGGCATCGCCTACTGACCTGAAATCGGTCATATTTAGTGTCCGGTATATAGACTCCTGCATTTTCGACCTGGTTAGAACCATGTTCAATGCTTGGTCTAGAATATTTTGCAAGCTGGAAATCGCAAAACACCCTACAAAAAGGCGGTTCCTTGCGAAGCTTCCCTGGCATCTCTCCCGCGTTTGATAGGGAACTCAAAAGATCATGGAATTCTCAGGGACAATTGACTTTGCGGATATGTTCCCAGAGGGACGGTCCGTATCCCTTGCAGACTTCTCTATTAAGCGGGTGGAGGATCCACTGGGTGCTGCAATACTACTGTATGAAGGCAGAATCCGTAGACCGGTGCCCTCTTTTCTTCCTCTATCGAACCAGAAACTCATGAGTGTATCACTGCAATAATAGCCACTGATGGGGGGGGGCGTGGTGAGTCCACATTATATAGTTACCTTCAGACTCACCTGAAGTCGAGAAACACGATGCTTAATGGGATAAATATCTCGAGGTAACACTGGATGCTGATAAACAGAGTAGAAGTTGCCAGGTAACCAAAACAATCTCAAGTCATGCCGGTCTCCGACTGATACAATTTAAGATACTAAACCATTTACATTAAAGCCCAGCCAAAATGGCCACATTTTCCCCGGGTGGCGAATTTGGAAAGTGTGGTAAGGTGCACACAGACTCACTTCATTTGCATTGGGAATGTCACCCGGTTCTACTATTCTGGTGAAAGATTGCGGCCATAGTGGATGAAATATTGGACATAACACCATTAATGATATTATATGATAGGTCATTTATAATGCGCTTAATACCCAGAGGTTTCTAAGCGTGGACCCGGGGATCATACCTGTGTTTCTCGTGTTGTCTTGCTTCCAAGGCGAGCACGTTGCCCCTTTGCTATCCCCCGGAGACGCTGCTCAAATATATGCTGGGAGACATAAGTAAAGTTTCTGGTGTCACAGAACACTTCTTTAATATTGAATTTGCTATTGCAAAGAAATGTATCCTCAAGTCAGAAACATGGGCCTAGCAGTGAAGAGTGGATGCGAGAATTGATATTCACCAATGAAAAGGAGCAGGGCTATATACTCACTAAAGCAGCTGTATCTAGACCCAAAGATACCTGGAACCCACTTAGACCATACCTGGCGGGAATCAGCTCTAAGGGAGCGGGATGACCGGGGAGGACCGGGGAGTGACACAGAATGAATTTGTCCACAGGCTGTATGTTGGAGAGTTGTGTGCATGTACTGAAATGTCTATCTCTGTATGTTCCTGTCACTGCACCAAAATCATTAACGTTCCGCAATGCCCAATGGTATATGACCGTCTCAGAAATAAAGGTGAAAAAAAGGACAAAGGGCCTTCAGTTAACAGTCTTGTAGAAGAGGCATACAAGTTCAAGAACATGTATTTGAAGGTAAAGGGTGGGATCTTAAATGTCACTAGGCCCATTAAGGAAATCCAAGGGGCCAGGACCACCAGTCCGATACCTTTATATTTCCTTTCAGGATCTGAACAGCATTGAGACAGGGTTTGAGGCACTTTCCATGGTTCCATGTGTTAAAATCGCGGCAAAAATGGCCATGGACACAAAATATAATGGCAAAAAGGGCAGTGGTTTTGCCGCACTTAATACCCAGAGTTTTCTAAGCACGGACCCAGGGATTGAACCTCTGTTGCTCTGTTTCATCTTGCTTCCAAGGTGAGCACGTCGCCCCTGAGCTATCATCCGGAGACAATAATACAGTGCAGTTCAAGAAGCGGCAATGAAGAAGCTTGTGATAGGTGGGTGATAGGTGGGTGATGTTCAGTTTGGCATAGCTTGAAGGCGCACAAACCAGTTTGAAGTGTAGAGTGTCAAGGGCAGCTCTGTTGGATCTTGGCAGTGGTTTGGATGGGTTTTGGAGTGCTCACAGCAGCTTGAAACAGTTCTAAATTGCAGGGAGAGCCAAAGGCAGCTTCTCTTTGATCATTGAGGTGCTGTGACACCGATAATTGGTTCTACGAGGAAAGGCGAGTCAGTCTTCTGCCCTTCCACGACAGGATGATTGTTGGGAACACTCGCAGGGTGTCCACTTCAGCAGGCATAATCCTGGGTACCGGTTTCAGCCCCTCACAAATATATTTAGCCACAGTAGTTATTTCCATCCCAAGACTTCTCAAAAGGGCCAATCCTTGCTACTTTAACAAGGCTTATTCTGTGTGATGTCAGCTCCCAGAGTGCTTTGTCTGCAGGAAGTAAGGTGGGCTCAGGATGGAAGTGTGGCCTGGTGAGGTGGCCAGCTAGGGTGTGAAGGCCTCAATGTTCTTAGCAGTGAGCCAGGTCTGATGTCGGGGTGTTTGGTATTGCTTAGCAGCAGTAGAAATTCAGTATTGGAGCAGTTGAGCATCTGATCAGCACTGGACAACTAGGACTGTATCAATGTGAGGTAGGACTTGAGCCTTTGGATGTCTTCAGTGGAGGATATCCTGAGGCAGAGCTGCGTGTCATCTTGGTGGATGTGGATGCAGTGTAGAGCCACAAAGGTCTTGAGTGGTTCTGTGTAAAGATTGAAGATCATGGTGGAGAGGATGGATCCTTGTAGCCGTGCACAAGTGATGGATAGAGTTTGTGATTGCGATTAATACAGTCAGACAATCTGGTCATTGATTGCTAAATGGATACTAAACAAGCACATGAATTCTATTATTGGAGTCTCCATTTGGTATTGAATAGTACATTACCACTACTGCCCACTGCTAATAAGATTAAATAACAGAGTATAAGAAGATCGACCATTTTTGAAGATATGGAAGACATTGCAGACCTCATACTTTGTACCTATTTTGATTATTGTATCTCTCGTTTATTGATATTTTTTACTAAGCTAAATTACAAAAAATATGTTTCAGAGCACAGGGTGGAGGTGGAGACGTGTTAGGCGGGTACAAAGAAGCACTTGTGTACAGGCGTATACAGGTGTGTTATAAATGACTTATATCATATGATACAAACAGACATCATACAAACAGGGTAACAGGGCTGGCAGTAGAAGGTGAGAACAAGAGGGCAGGGGCTTCTAACAAGTAGAAAGCATTCCTGGAAAACAGCGAGAGGGCACCCCAAGGTCTATGGTCTTCCAGGGGGTGCCAAATAAATAGGGAATTTTGTGACAGCCTGCTTGAACCTGGAATAGCTAGCTCGCCCCTCAGCACTTTGGGTAGATGATCCCAGAATGAATTGTTATACGTTTGGTTTATGTAGAAAACAATGCAAAGATATCACAAGAAGAGACAAGACACATTTGAAGTCATGGCAATCTAGGGCAGGATGTGACAAGCTAGAATGCAAGAGATGACGGGACAGGATATGACATGGCAAAACATGACAAGACGTGGTAAGTTAACAAAAAGGTTGTCCCTCTATGGGAAGTCACGACCCGTGACAAGACGTGACAAGGCATCGCATCACATGACACAACATGGCAGATAGATGGAAGGATTCATGTCACTATGAAATGTAAAGTCTATTGTGGAGTGAATAGTTTATTCACGCTGACACCTGGACTACAGCCATTCTCTCGAAAGTGAATAATGTTGCAGCGCAAAAAGCAGTGGACCAGCTTGGAACCTCGGTACACCGATCTCCACTGGTCTCTTTTGCTGCTCCACGGACCTTTGTTTTGCTCCTTAACAGCTGGCATGAACGTGGCAGCTCACGGGCAACTCTCTGAGTTTTTACGCTTTCTGCCCACTTTGTTGCCATCAAAGTCACAGCAGTTGGTTGGGAACATCCCCTTTTCATCATTGCAGCACAGACATCCTTGACTGCGGTACTTCCCAGGCACTTCAGCCCTTTCCATCAGTACCTGACCACTTCATGGACTGATTGGCACAGCCCACTCTCCATCATCACCGCACAGGGATAATTTCTGAAGCTCGTCGCCACTCTGTAACATTCAAAGACGCATCCTGGGACGTCAGGTAAGTGAATCACGTGGAGCAGGAACACTCAGGATGCAGGTAGGTAGAAAAGGAAACCGCTTTACGATCAGTGGTTAGGCAGGAGAGTATAGGTGATGCCTCTTCTCAGTTCCAGCTCCTCTCCTGAAGTCCTGACCAATGGACTTCTCTGGAATCTGGGCTTCCCAGATTCCACATTCCAATGCACCTCCTGATGTAGAATCTGGGAAGCCCCAGATTCCAGAGAAGTCCATTGGTCAGGACTTCAGGAGAGGAGCTGGAACTGAGAAGAGGCATCACCTATACTCTCCTGCCTAACCACTGATCTTATCAGTGCATATCAATGCACCTCCTGATGTAAACTATATATTTACAGTAAGGATGCTACAGCTTTTCAAGCCACATCCATGCCCAGTATGTATGCCTGGATGGTGCCCACTGCTGCATTAGTCTCCCACGGCAGGCAAGACGGCTGGAGGTAACATCCCTCACTCCGGGAGGGCCCACAGGCGTCTTGTGATCTCGCCCACCTTCAGGTCATTACAGCAGAGATTAATCTGTGTTACCTCCTATTTTGTCACTGGATGTCATGTAAATCTCATCACTTTAGGACCTTGGATTTGAAATACTGCAGAAGGCACCTGGTCGCTTGGAGAGTAGCCATGTCAACAAGCTTTTCAGTGGCTCTTCACCGCCAAGACCAAGGCCCGGTGGCCCCCCATGGCCAATCCTGTGATTCACTGAAAGAGCAGCATATTCTGGAGACGGCGTCCAGTTCTTGCAGTGGAAATGAAGGCTATCATGGCAAGTTTGGGGGCTTTGGTAAAACATGTGGTAGTCCTTGCCATATCTCTTTGAAGTCAGGAGGCTCGCTGGAAAGAAGAACCCCTTAAAGAAATGCATTGGCCATATTTAAAATCAGTCTTGAACCTGTCATCTGAGAGGGCCGAGCAGACTGGAGGACTGGACCACATCCTGGCTACAGGGGAACATAGCCGGAAGGATGTTTCCCCATTTCTGGGGCTCCTCAGTGCGATGCTGGTTGAGGCCCTAGGAGAGCATACGTGGGACGCTCTTCCTGGAATACCCCTACGACTTCAGGATTCTGGGGAGACCAAAACAATGGATGCAATGGAATTGTGCTTGGATAGCATTTCTCAACATATTTTGTACCTCGTCTGTGCCTGTACTATGTGCATTGGAAGAAATGCGCACATGTCCGTGTCTGTCCATGTATGTATTGTCCCCGGTGACTGTTCCATTTACTCCCCTCCACACGTTGGTCAGAATGTCCATCAAACTCGCCCCATTGTACGAAGCTCACTGCTTCCCGTTAAATCTGATTTCTCATCTATTGTACGCTCTTTTGTGAGCAACAGAACTTTGCTCCTCCTGTATATAAATAAATAAAAAAATAAGGTGTTTGTAATGCACTAACTCTGTGACTGTGAGATGAAACGCCAGTGTTCCTGAACAAAATGTGCACTAATATTATTCACTGATCCTGGTTCCTTTTGTGCAAACTTTCGTAAAAGCATTGTTCTACCTTCATTTTCACTTACTGTTCCTTTACTTTAGGGATTTTGTTTGCAGCTGTTCCCTAATAATCGGCTATATGGTTTATTTATTTATCTTTACTTTAAATATTGTATGTTTTTGGTTATAGGATTTATAAAGTGCAAACCACGCGGGAAGCCAAAGATGTGCAGGCTTTCTTTATTCACATTATATCACTCACCACTTGAGAGCAAGTGCTTGCTCTGCTTGCACTGCGTTTAAGCTTCTGTAGCTGCTTGCTCTGCTTGTGCTGAGTTTATGCTCCGGTAGCTGCTTGCTCTGCTTGCGCTGAGTTTACGCTTCTGGAGCTGCTTGCTCTGCTTGCGGTGAGTTTACGCTCCTGTAGCTGCTTGCTCTGCCTGCGCTCAGTTTACGCTTCTGAAGCTGCTTGATCTGCTTGCGCTGAGTTTACGCTCCTGTAGTTGCTTGCTCTGCTTGCGTTGAATTTAAGCTCCTGTAGCTGCTTGCGCGGAGTTTACGCTTCTGCAGCTGCTTGCTCTGCTTGCACTGAGTTTATGCTCCTGTAGCCGCTTGCTCTGCTTGTGCTGAGTTCACGCTTCTGAAGCTGCTTACTCTGCGCTGAGTTTAAGCTCCTGTAGCTGCTTGCTCTGCTTGTGCTGAGTTTACACTTCTGTAGCTGCTTGCGCTGAGTGTACTCTCATGTAGCTCCTTGCTCTGCTTGCACTGAGTTTACACTTCTGTAGCTGCTTGCGCTGAGTTTACGCTCCTGTAGCTGCTTACATTGCTTGCGCTGAGTTTACGCTTCTGAAACTGCTTGCTCTGCTTGCGCTGAGTTTATGCTCCTGTAGCTGCTTGCTCTGCTTGCGCTGAGTTTACACATCTGTAGCTGCTTGCTGTGCTTGCGCTGAGTTTACGCTCCTATAGCTGCTTGCTCTGCTTGCATTGAGTTTACAATTCTGTAGCTGCTTGCGCTGAGTGTACGCTTCTGTAGCTGTTTGCTCTGCTTCTGCTGAGTTTACGCTCCTGTAGCTGCTTGTTCTGCTTGCGCTGAGTTTACGCTCCTGTAGCTATATCACTAACAGGGTGTTCTGTAATACAGAAAGAGTTTCCCAAATGTGACATCACCCCGGGGCCGAACGGCCAGCGCAAGACAGCTGATGAGGCACGGGGAACATTTACAAACAGCAAACACAGCAAGCTCAGCGTAGTGGGGATGCAAAGCTTTTGCATAAACGTTTTTTTGAAAAATCTAATTCTGTTACCACACTCAAAAGTGAAGCTCATGCAGGGAGGCATATGAGACGTGTTTGCATAGACACAAATTGCCATAATGAGTTTCCCAAAGTATAGGAAGGAAATGCCGGTTGGCAGTGGATATTTAGGAAAAGGAGGCCTGAGCAGGAAGCAAAGCACAAATGGGAATAAAATATCCTTTCCAGCACATGTTAAAGTGAACGGATTTTCAACAACAACAAAAAAAAAAACGGGACGGCCATAAACATAAAAGTAGGACTAACCACTACCCATCCACTGCACCTGCTCATGCCTCGCCCCTTATTCTCGACTCCTCCCACCCTAGCGATCACACCATAAACAATAATTTCCATTTGCAGCACCGCTTTAAATAAACTGGAGGGATTTGGTTGTAAATGTAAACATGTGAAAAACAAAGGAGCTATTTGAGCCCTCGAGGCTCGGATGTATATCTATCACCCAGCCCAATCAGTGTATCAGGCTGTTACTTCACAGGTTAGGGGTTTGGCGCCCATGGTGGGATAAGGTGAATTAATAGTGTATTTGCGTTATACATAGTATGTTTATTTCTAGGAGCTCACCCTCCCTTGGGATTTTTATAATTAAAAAAAAAACGAATGGGACTGGACAACAAGTCGCAGCTAAACCAGGATGCCTGGACACCCTAATTAAGACAGCCCCCTTTTTTTTCCTTCACCTATCTTTTCACCCATATCCGCTGTGATATTGTAATACGTTGCAATCAGGCCCTTCTTGTCGGGCCTTGAAACACTTGTGTATAGGCGCGTTACAAATGCCATATCATATCATACATACAACCAAGGTTCCTTTATTGATTTCTCAAAGAATTGGTTTATGACGCGCCCCGTACCGCAAAGCTACGGAGAGCAGCACATGCAAAGCTAACAGCGGGGTGGAAATTGAAGAAGACAGGAACGAGCAGAGAGCCAGGATCTAGCACAGGTTGACGGGGCAATGGAACAGTCTTAAGGATCTCCCAGAAATCAATCGAGGAAAGATCTGGGAAGATTGTTTCTGCAAAAGAGTTCCAGAATTGCAGAATGGCAACTGAGAACAGTTGCTTTGCAGTCTGTGATTTGCGGGCTATTTAAACGTAAGATGTCCTTGCTTCTAGTAACTTTGGAACCCCTGGCAATCTGCAATTTGTTGGCTAATAAGAGGATTATTTCAATCCACCCATGGTCAATACATCCCATTTTACAATAAATGCAGGCCTCTAGCGGGAGCCAGTGCTAATTGGCTAAAACAGAGGGAATATGGGCACATTTCCTTTACCCTGAGACTGGCCAACCAGCGCAATGACGTACAGATCTGAGGGGACGTAAAGCACATTCCATCCATCAGCGCCAGCGACTGGGAAGCTAAAGGATTTTCCTGAAGGAGCCAGGGTTGACAAGGTAGCATCTTAACAATGAGATCCAAGGGAAGGCAAACTCATCCTTACCTGGAGGAGCAAACAAACTACATGTGATGCTTGCAGAATTAAATTTCAGGTTGGCTTCTGCCATTAAACCCCCAGTTTCTGATACTTCAATCTATTTGATGGCCTCAACCAATGGTACCCGTGCGTATATTGTGTATCATCGATCTATTGTGAATTCCAATCCCATGTTTTAAGAGAAGGTCCCCAAAGGCTCCACATACCATTGCCGATAGAGGTGCAAGAATGGTGCCTTGTGGAACACCAGGTTAAAAGGGCAACATGGTAGAGCAGAGTTAGTCCCCTCTGGATCGCCTTAGGATCATTCATTGGTACATCTGCCTGAGCGGATGGTAAAATGTCCCCTCCAGTGAAGGAGGGGCGCAGCAGTAGAGTAAGTCTCCTGGATCAGCAATATCCATAATGCAGGTCATTTGGAGGTGAGAAACAAGTTGTACCAATGGCAATTTGCTTATTTGGCACGTCCATTTGTTACAAGGTCCTTACATTGCCGGATGGAACAAAAGAAGCGGGGAGGGAAGTGTGGGGGTTTCAGGACGAAGGAGGAGAGCATTCCCTGGGCAAAGCAAGGTGACTCCCTGTGTGAATAGCATGGTGGTTCATGCCACGGTTAGAGACTACACCAACGTACATTTTGTCTTTGTTTGCCATACAGGTGATTGAGGGATAAAATAAACAGAATGAATTCCATATCATATCATTTTCAGAACCTAAATACATGCGATGGAGGTTGGGTTTTAAACGGATGTAAGTGTTATTTTAAACGGAACAACTCCTCCTGAAGAATTATTCTCATTTGGGAAAGAGAAAGAAACATGTTGTGGTATGTTTGATAGATATTCCTATGACGTGTGAATATCACTGAGAAATATAGATGGATCAATGTTAACAATGTAGTTAGAAATTAGTATGTTATGCACACAGGTCAGAAATATGAGAATACACAGTAAGGATTTGCTAGGTGTCACCTAAGAGGGTTACAAGCACTACTTGAATGTGACTTTATTAAGGTGACAAAAGCAATGACAAAATAAAACGTATATACATATATATTAATGGAACAACACTTTTGTTAGGGGACTGCTTAGGTGATCAGATTTAAAGCAACAAAAGCCTTGAAATTCAGCGGATGTGGGAAGTGATGATCATCTTAACTCGGCATCCCCCGATCTAATGATGTGCTATTTATAGAGCGCTTATGCATCAGCACTTTACATAGAACACATATACATCAAATATCACCCAGCACGAGTTGGTACTCATTTGTGAGCCTCAGAAGGATGAAAGGCTTGAGTTGGCCTTGCTGGGATTCGAACATGCAAACCTGCCGATCACACACAGATTGAAGCAGCGAGCAATCAACCCACTGAGCTATCTGTCCAGGCTCTAAATGTGTTTGTCATTGTGATTCCCATCTGTTATGTTTGTGCTCACAGGCTTGCAGCAGGGGGAGGCCGAGTTAAGATGATCATCACTTCCCACATCCGCTGAATTTCAAGGGTTGTGTTGCATTAAATCTGATCACCTTAACTCTCTATTAACTAAAGCTTTTTCAATGAATTCCAAAGGGTTTGTTCTACCTTCAGCCGTAGCCCACTAACCATGGACTTTGGCTGTGGCCACTGTACATGTTCCCCCTATAGGTCTCCTGGCCAGTGAGCATGGCCTTGGTCCATGCCCACTGTATATTTGAATGCACTAGGTTTCATTCAAGCCCACTCGCCATAGCCTTTGGCCATGGCCAGTGGTCACGGACTTTGGTCGTGGCCCCTTCACATGTTGCACCAATAGGTATCTCTGGGGCCCACTGACCAGGGCCACAGCCACAAAGACCCATGTCCCTGTGCATACTAGATGTTATCACAACAGATGTCACTAATTTAATTTATTCCCTCATAATTACTGCGATAATGTTGGAAAGTGTAAAAAGTCCTCACGTGTGCTCCCCTTCCCTTTCCCTAGGTTCCCCACCCACCTCAGTTGATTTTTACCTCCCTGGTGCCCTCCCATTACTCCATTTCTCGTTTTGCATTGTGTGACACATTTTCATTTCAGGGAGCGTCTTGTGTCATTACCGCAATAATCTCATGAGAAACCCTCAGTATTCCCCCGATAATGTGAACACGTCCGAGCTGCAACTGGCTCCCCAGATGACACCCAAATCCCCAACTTCACACAATGTCCTCTTACCCCGTGCCTGCCTCGAGCGCGGTGTGATTTCAACCTTTTTCCTACTCCAAATAGCATTTTTGTTGCAATTTTGTTTTTAAGATTACCCCGATATTACTGTGGTAATTACTCACACCTATCAAAACAAAACATGGCAGTTTTCATTTCAGAAAAGCCTCTCTGCTGCAAAACACCATGGAAGATATAGCTGCATTTTTGGGAGAAGGGGGCACCCCTCCCCCCATTAAATATTTTAAAACCTGCTGGATGGAAAAACCCAAACCTGACCCAGAAATTAAGTCAACCCTTTGTGCTCAAGTTGCTTCTGATGTGATCCATTTCCTTCTAGTGGTTTCTGCTCTTGCTTTATCAAATTTGGACTTTTTCTCTATAGGGAAATGAATGCGAGTAGGACAAAAACTGCATATTTTTGCTTTCTTCCTGTCAAACGTTTTGTTTGGGAAATGTCAGCCTAATCAGTCATGCAAGTCAAAAGTTATTAGCATTTTTTGGATTTCCTATGTCTCGTGCTACGCACCTTAACTATAGTGTGGCGACGACCACACTATGATATTTATATATATATTTCAGACATGCCAACCCTCCTGATTTAGGCAGGAGACCACTGATATTTCACTTTCTCCAGCCTAAAATAATTATTATCCCAATGCATTCCAATGGGAAAATGTATTTCTCACGATTTCTCCAACGAAATCTCCCTCCCAAGTGCTTCAGAATGTTGGAATGTATGATATATATAATGCAGTGTAATAGTCACGGGGGAAGAGCAGGTTACTAGCGTGAAAGTATATTTGCACTTGGGAAGGGTGCTCAGCCAATCAGGTGGCTGATAAAAGCACAGAGTACCACTTGCATTTTCCAGCCACCCGAGGCCCTTCCCCGGGTGGCACCATCTTGATTGTGGAACGACAACAGGGACCCTCTTCCTGTTGACACTCCATGCCCCCACCCACATCTCAAAAGAGATCCAGCTCCCTTTCTCCAGCCCCTCCCTTCTCACCTGCTGGACGGGGGCACAACTCCCACCCATTGCCGTCTCTTTTCCTATGGCAGTGGCCATCTTGTGCTTCTTTACGGGAGATTGGGCTCACGCAATACATCCGGAGCCCATCTCCCATGAAAAATAAATAAATGAACTATTTGCACCCTGGGCAACACCAAGGGTGCGAACGGCAATCACCTGCGTGTCTGGGGTGTTTATATGGCCGTTGAGGGTCCAAAGCCCTCTCCAAGGCCCGAGCAATTGCTCAGGCTTACTTAGGCTTGGGCTGGCAGCCGTGACTGGCCATTTACACACCCCGATGTAGAGGTGATTTCTATATCAAGCCCCGGGTAATAGCCTATATAGTCCTCAGAGGCTGTAGGGCGTCCTGGGTATCTACGCTTGTGAGATTGTACCCCAGCACGAATCCAGACCCTGTAAGGAATTTAAAACACACCAATACACAACACACCTAGTGCTTTGAAACGACTAAAAAGTGAAAGGATCGCCTGCAAATATACATGCTAAATTAAAATTAAAAAAACTCAACTAGCACTTATTTTTGTAAGTAAAATCTGAATAATACCTCCATTTTGTGTCTAATGGGGCCTGGGCCGCTGGCCAAACAAATTCTAAAATTCAGCTCGTTTTTCTGTAACTTTTGATTGCATATATTTCTCATTCATATTCATCACTGAAACACTGAACACCTCACTAAATGTTGCTATTTTGTGAGTCAATGAGGCTTAATCAATGTCTGATACTTTAAACTAAATCAGATTGTAAGATATAGTGCTGTAATTTCCATCTCTCTTCTGGACTGGCTCATTAAGTCAATTGGCTAGGAGTGTGATAATCTCCTGATTTAGTGTGATATCAGCTGTAACAATGGCTCTTGTGCCACAACAGCAGGTGATGCCCCTGGGCACCATTGGATCCAGCTCATGTTGTCTGCACGCCCCACCTCAGGAGCCCTTATAAGGTGATTCAAGAGGCCTGAGGCGCACAGGCCCTGGTGCCCGGCACTGGCTGGGCTGCCTGTCGAAACATGTCGACAGCCCTGACGCGTCACGCGCTGATGCAGTATTCATGGCCTTGATCTGCGGTGATGGATTATTTATGGGCTGACATTTGCGGCACTTCTTGTTCCAAAAGGCTGCACCTGGACGCCAGAAGCAAATATCAGGAGCAGGTAGGCCTGCCCCACGCGCCCCGCTATTATACATTATGAAAAATAGATGGTTGGAAATTAAGGTCACTTATTTTGTGCTGGCAGCCGTGAAGTGGCTGCGCAAGACTTGATGCCAGCGAAAGCACTGACTGCTGCACTTAAAGGCCAGTTGGGGCTTTTTGAGAACTTTCAATGGCCAGATACCCGTGTGTTAGGAAATAAATAAATAAATAAATACATATCATAAATAAATAAATGCTTTCTTTTCATTTTGCAGAGATTTCCCTAATTGAACCCATAGGAATGCAAGGACAGCGAATGGGGACCTGTTGTGAATGACATGGATGTGTTTGTGCTGCTTGTAATGTGATGTAATATAGTAGGTTATTTATAAGGCACCTAATACCCAAAGGTTTCTAAGCGCGGACCCAGGGATCAAACTTGTGTTGCTTAGCGTCGTCTTGCTTCCAAGGCGAGCACGTTTCCCCTGAGCTATCCTCCCGAGACAATGGTTGATGCTTAATGATATGAGTGTCCACTGATGAAACATAAAGCAAAGAAAGCATCATCTGACTTGTTCTTTGACCTAATGGGTATCGATTTAAGGCCATAGTAGATTTAAGGCTGCCTGATCCCAATGTTCTTGATCAATTGATTCCCCTTCATGAAGCCCCCAAACCCCATCCTACGCAACCGGCATTGGCTTCCTCTCCAGGCCAGGATACAGTTCAAGACTACATGTATCGTCTACAAAGCGGTCACGAGTAGAACACCAGCTTGCCTGGCGGCTAAGCTCCACTCTGGTGTGACACGCTCATCGTGCAACAAATCGACCAACCGGCTTCAATAACAACTCGTTCGCAAAGAGAGGACCCACAAATAATCCTTCTCTGGTTATGCACCCACCCTCTGGAACTAGAGCCTGGTGTCGGCTCTGAATGCACCCACAATTCTCCATTTTGCAAATCTCCTAAAACATGGCTCTTTCAACAACACCTGAGCAAGGACTAATTCCAAGGGACGCATATAGCGATGCACATACCTCACAGTACTGCGCTACTGTTAAAAGATAGCAGCCCAAATGCTGGCTACCCACACTCTGTACAGCGCTCCGCTACTCGAGCTAGGTCTGCGCTTTAAACAATAAAAATAAAATAAAAAATGAAGGATAAGGTGAATTAAAATGGAAACAAGTAAATGGATACATGAAGGTGGCAAGCAGTGTGTTCGGGTGACAAGCAGGGTAGGCAGATAACAAGCAGGTCAATCAGGTGACAAAAGGCTATGCAGGGGGAAACGATGTGTGCAGGTGACAAGCAAGGTGTGTAGTTGTCAAGTATTATCAGGTTACAATCAGTATATACAGTCAACATAAGTACATGTGGAAGGTATGACATACACAGACATGTAACAGTCTGTGCATGTGGGCTGACACAGTCCATCCAGGTATAAAGCAGTACATGCATGTGGCAAGCAGTGTGTGTGGGAAGCAACCGGTGCATGCAGGGGACTGTATGTGTGCGCGGGTCCCACTCGGTTTGTGATGGTAACAAACCACAATGGAATTTACAAGAAATGCTTTTAGAAATCAAGAAATATATTCTGCCGACACGCGGTCCATGTTGAATAAAAGCAGCGTATGCCGGTTGATATCAAAACATGAATGTGGCCAGCAGTATTTGCATGTAGCACGTAGGGTCTTCAAGTGCCAGTGCTGCATGCAGCTCGCAGTAAGTCTAGCTAGGTGGAAATATGGGTGTTCAAGTAACAAGCAGTCAAAGCAGTTGAAAGGTATAACATGTGTAAGCTTAGCAGTGTATGCAAGCAGGGGATACACGACCCTCACCAAAATGGAAGTTCTTCTTTTCATCTTTTTTTTGTCTTCTCAGTAGTGGTCAATTGTGGTAATGTAGTATTCAATACTAAATGAAGTCTAAAAGACTTGAATACAAGTATTTGATCAGTATTGTGATAGTAATCGTCTAGTACTCAGCACGCCAAATAGTCTTGCTATAATAGTCTGCTTGAAAAGAATACTATGGAATACTAAAAAAAATACTATGGAATATTAAAAAAGGCTAGCTCTAGTCTTCTAATACTATACAAAGACAGTGTTAAATACTAAATGTAGTATTTGACTTTGGTAAGAGAATGCACTTATTTTGGTACACAAATGGAATGTACTTTTCATCCCAATTGAGTTAAGATGTGATTGATCCATTTAATAAAACAATTCTAATTGTAGCTCACCTACGCACACTGAATCCTGGACTAATGAGTAATGATCGGATGCCGAATCTATGTTCCCAGAAAACCCTTGTACCATTCTAGTCAACATAATTCCACCAATGAAAACACTTGTACAATTCTAACCAACACAATTCCACCAATGAAAACACTTGTACCATTCTAATCAACATAATTTAACCAATGGTGGCTTTTCCATTGGAAATGGAAGAACCAAGTGTGGGACATGGAGCAAAAAATGTTAATCGTGCCTGCCCTAAAGATGTAATATCACTTAAAAACGTCCAACGCAAGTGAATGAAGAAGTCTGACACTTGGTTCAGATCATGAAGGTGGCATCTACTGGTAGATACCTGGGCATAGATTTTAATCTATCTTTATTGAGGTGCCAATTTGGAAAGGCTTGATATGATATTGACCAAGTATGGATTTCTGTGAAAGTATCAGTGGCTGCCATTCCCAATTTCCCACTCCTGCCATCACATTCAGTTCATGGCCCGGTCTATTGGTCATCTCTCTTCCCTCACAGGTTTCCTCTCGATAATGTTCTCACCGTCCACACAGTTGACTTGTTATTTTGCTGATCATGCACAGCTACATTGGCAGACAGAGGTGGGACTTGTGTTTGCTAGTTATGCCAAGTCAGTGGATGGTATTATGGAGCTGGCGTTTGTCTTAGAAGATTTGCAAGTAAGAGAAGATGAAGACATGTGAGGTGGCTTGATTAGCTTTTCTCTTTCCTCTTTTGAGAAGTACCTTTATTTATGCCAGTAAGATAGCTCAGCAGGTTGAGCACTCGCTCCTGTGATCAGAGCATGATCTGTAGGTAGCAGGTTCGAATCCCGGCAAGGCCAACTCAGCTTTTTATCCTTCCAAGGTCGATAAATGAGTACCAATTTCGGCTGGGTGATAATGTATGTAAATATGTGCTCTGAAAAGCGCTCTGGATTAAGGCGCTATTTAAATAACACATCATTATCATTATTTAATAGCAGTGATTATGCCTTTCATTAGGGCAACCCAGGTGTTCCATGGATGTGCTGAACAAGAGTAGGACAGTGTTTCTACAATTGCAGAATGTATGGCAGTACCTGCAACAGCGGGCACGCATGAAAGGGAAGTCATGCCTCAATGCCAATGGCTATAGAAGGACATCTGCAGAACTTGAACTCAAACTTTAGTGACTGGAGGGTACAAAATGATGATTGTTTGTAGACATTCTTAAAGCTGGTTTTTTACACAATGTGCACTGTTGTCCCTTCTCTCAAAGGTTTTGAGCAGTGTTGACCTTCTGTGCTAGTGGGCCATTCCAAGGAACTTTGGGCAGGGGCTCAGGAATGGCCAGTCGGTCGTCCTTCAGTAAAATGCTTCCGCCGGTCCATGCAGCTACTTAAACTCCATTTGATCACTGACTTCAAGATGGATATCAGACTTGCATGCATTAAGAGTGGTTGTCTTAAGCAGCAGGGATCCTACTTTCCTCTGTGGCGTGCCCGCCATGGACAGGCTGCTGATCATTGTGGCACAGATGTGATTGCATGTGATGTGATGTTGGTTGTGGCACAGATGTGACCCCTTAGAAGAAGGAGCACAACATTATTATGTAATGGTTTTACTTAAAACCCAACCTCATTTTTGACATTGGTGAAAAACGAGGGCAAAACATATTGGTGACATCTGTTGGTTACTCGCCACAAACATCGCGTGGGCGGCAGTGACCACTATAGCAATTCCATTGTTGAGTCAAAGAAATACATTGGTTTACTATCTGAGGATTTTACAACTGAGAGACCTAACCATTGAAAAATATCCTTGTTGGTTGAGCTTTTTTATGTGGTCTTGTCTGGATTGTTGTGTGTCCGAAAATTGTTCACTATTTTGGTTGTACAATGTTATTTTTTGAATTGATTGACTTGTTGGTTTCATGACTTCTTTTTGCTTTAATATAGCTAATGTTCATGCTCTACATTTTGTGATCTGTACATTGTACTGGCTTTACATTGATGTTTTGTTTTGGTGTGTTTATTTTAAAATTGAAATAAAGATAATTAAAATAAATAAAATAAAAATGCAAATTTCTTTCTTTGCCTATACATGTCATAATGCCCACCCTAGTTTGGAGAAATTAAACCAGGTGACCTAACTGTAAGAGAAATGATGGTAAAGATTAGGGAAATGCTTGGTACAATTCAAAAGTATGCAAAACAGAGGGGGGTTCTGAGAAACTCTCTATCAGCACAAACACAGCCCATTGACTTGTTCTTGGGTGGATGGCCCCTGGGAGAGTCTCAACCAAGTCTCAAGCTCACTGGCCCTTTCACAGAGAAGACATTTCCCTGCATATCAGTCTTGGTCCTGCCCAGCGGCAGTCCAGCACCGAAATGCTAGGCAATTCTCCTCTGAACAAGAGTACCAACAGCAACCCCAGACACATGTTTCAGCCTAGTTGGGCATCATCAGTGAGGTGAAACTGTGCCTCTCTAAGAGAAGTGAGTAAAGGGTCCACGTCTGGATTCCCCTGGTAACTTAGGGTGAGACCCAAAGTTACTTGGTATGCAAAACAGAGAGGGATCTGGGAAACTCTCTTCCAGCACGAAGTGGGTGGATGGCCCGTGGGAGAGTCTCAACCAAGTCTTTATGTAAATTTTGGTACCTATATATATTCAGAATATGATTGACATTTACAAATATGTTTATTTTTGTATCTGTATATACTCAGAGCATGATTGATATTGTTCAGGTTTGATCTAATGATGGAAAGTTGTACTGATTGACATATTTACTTCGTACTACCTGATTAGAGAAGGTAATGAGCCCTTAATGCGAGGCACATAGAGCCTGGTTGCACACTATGTCAGTACACATATATTACTCCGATAAATGTAAGCAAGCAGATATAGATCACTTCCTTTGCAAGCATATGGCAGTAATTTTATCCAGATAAGTAGGTTCAGATGAGTAGGTTTAACCATCAGGGCAGTCAGCTATTTTTAAGTTGTCCAACCCCCGGTACAACTGTAGTGACTATTTAGAGAATCTATCTACGCACTTCGCTATATATCTCACAATTTCGCATTTGCAAATATCCATGAATTTGCGATCTGATATTATATGACTAGATCCGATTTACACATAGATTACAACATTACAGCACTGCAGATTGAGGACTACACCATTCTAAAATGGCCGCCGCAGAATTCTGCGGCTGGCTGTCACCATAGCAACGGCATTCTAAACATAATCACTTTGAGCTCCAGCGCGCGTTCACACGGCTTTCCTGCTCACTATCGGAGTAACAAGGCAAGATTCAGACTGCAAAGAGTTCATAGCATGACACGTACTCCCATATAGAGCCTGTTTACTTACAGAACTATTCAATATTTCTACAGAGCGGCACAGGCACACCCTTCACGTGTCTCTGGACACGATTAGCAGCACCAACAACAAATGCACAAACGTACGGATGCATAACCGATGCAAAAGATTAGAGGTTAGTTTGCTTTTAACCCATACTACTCCTCACTCGTAATCACCACACGCGACCGAAGTGCTAAATTGAAATACAAAAAGATATAAGTGAATACACACCGCATACCAGTGGTCAGGGGAGTGCAGCCCACACCGCAGGCTTCACAGCCAAGGTCCTTGTATAATGAGGCTTGAATGCCACTAACCAATGACAGCACCACAGCCAAAAAACACTTTCTGACACTGCACAGCCCGAAATCTAAATGGAGAACTGTAAATGTGTGGAAAAAGGTTCCCGTATCTAAATACGGTGATGAAAACCTCCTGCACCCCCGCACCGGGTGCATGGAGTTGCCCGGAGCATTATCATCTGACGATGTCCATGCCCGCATGAAACAATAAAAAATAAACATATTATACAATCAATCTTACGATTATCAGCAAAGCATCACGTTGTGTCTGTCTCCATGCAAACTTCGAGGAAAGCATGGATTAGCAGGCGAATGTTATCAAATTCCAATGACAGGCTGGCTAACGACAAAGGACACATATAGAAACCAGACTGTCGCCAATCTGGTGGCCATTGCTAGTGGCTGTCGGAAGCTGTTAACTGACCACTGACTCCGTATGACATTATCAACATAGGCACCTGCATCTATTACACGTATTCTGCATTTAAAGATTCAACAATTATTACGCAAAACTAATGCACAATAACGAGGAAAGAAATAATAAGCCGTTTTAACAGCAAATATTAATTTATTTCTAAAAATGCATATACGTAATTCATACATAGCAAGCATTAATATACTTGTATATCTTTCCACTGGGGCGACATTTCCCAATAGTTGTGTGCAGTACTCATGCTTAGAAACGTATTACACTTTTTATATATGTTGTAGAATAATTAATGTGTGATTAGTATGGCTCCTAAAAATAGGCTCACCTATCGCTGGTCACTGGCCCAGCTTAGGCTGGTGGCCTGGAGGCTATTCCCAAAACGTAATTCCCCTTGCTTTCTTTTGAGGCAATGAAATACGAGATCGAAGCACATAGTCTCTAATTGGGACTGCATTGAAAGTGAAAAAGCAAAGAATTAAGGTAAATGTTGTGATTCTGTAAGGGTAAACATAAGTGAAATTGAAGTAAAGTTGAAGATTTGCAACGCAATTGGCAAATTTGGAAAAGCCAAAACAAATGCAGAAACTCACAACATTATTTGTAAGGTTCCAAAATCTTCCCCATCATGCCTTCCTCTTTACATGTGCTATTTCCACATGGACGAAGCATCAAATAACCTCATGAGGTAGGGATACGAACTCAAAGTGTTCTCCCATTAGCACTCAGTTATTACAAATGTATCTTACACACACTACCCAAGGCAAGCATTTTGAAAACAAATATATTCATCAAATAGTTATATGAGTGCTAACTCATTTTAGTATAGCTCTTCAGGCCACATGCCTTCTGCTTCTAAGCACGGTACTAGTAGGCGTTCTTGCTGTTAGGCAGTTAGATGGTACTCGGTTGACCTCATAAGGATGAAGGGCTGAGTTGGCCTTTACAGCATTCAAAATGGTGGCTGCGGGTCTTAGATGAGTGCTTAACAGGCTGAGCTAGTTTACAGGCTGAGCTAGTTTACAGGCTTATCAAAGGATTTTTAAATGATCAAATTGGTGATAAACTATGCTATATTTGATATGATTTTTGGTTATTGATAGAGCACCAATCCACAAGGGAACCGGGTATAACCTCCATCTAGGCGCTGAAGTAAACCACACGGTGAGTCAGAGAACCAATAGCTACGCAAGTAGAAAAAATCAGTATTGAAATCTGTGAAATTCCAAAGGTGTGGAGATTTATAGTGCAGGATAGGAGACCAAAGGTGTCAACACGTTTCTGTCAAAATCCCCTCTGGTGATTTGGCTTATAATATGAGATGGCATTTATAACGCGCCTGTACACAAGTGTTTCAAGGCGTGAACTTCAGTTTCGGAAAATGTCAAATGGAATTATATAAATATTTCTATCAACGACAAAATTAAAAAAAAGTAATAAGACATCAAGCATTGTTATTTTATCTTTACCTACAATGCTAAAATATACAATACATGTACAGCAAAAGTCAAATTTCATTTCACCAAAACAAATAGGATTTTAGTGTGGTGTACAGCTAATTAAATATTGTTAAGGTTGGCACAGATAAAACTTAAAATATACTTCCTCAAAAGCAACTATTTCAAGAATTGAACAATAGTAGCATTTTCCCCAAAACATTTGGAAAACTGCACATTTTAGTCCAATTTCATAATCAAGTGCTGGTTACTCTTGACTATGTTCCCGATTCATGGAAAACCCTAATTTACGATTCATGGAATCAACCGCGCAGGACTCTTCCGGGACTTGCATGGATTTTTGCGCCGGGGTAGCACGTCTCTGCGAGTGTTGGATTGCCTTGTGCGAGACGCCACGCAGAGTGTGGGCGTGGATTGCACAGAGGGCAGGGAAGGGGGCAAAACTCAGAAAATAAGGAAGAACAAGGGAAAATGTGGGCGATACAAGGGACGCCCCAAGGCAGTCCATCACATGCCCACTATTTCATGGAAAGCTACATAACAATTGAACCGACCACACAACCACCCAGAAGGGAAATGGCCACACGAAGACAGGCATACAGACACTTGCGCATAGGATTCTCTGTGGTGTGATCAGGTATCGGATTTAGCAGTGTGTGTATACAGAAGGTGTTCCGAGCTTACTCAGGGGTGCTCGTACGCAGTGTAGCAGGGTGCAGGGACGGTTTACTGGGGTTCTCAGGCAGATTTTATGAGTTATACCTGAGTTATGATTAATTGTACGCATGTTGGCAGGTTATCAGTAACAGTTACGGGAACCCCTTGCAGGGTCCCTGAAATGCAGGCCTGCTTGCGGGTTACCCCTTGCACTGTCTTGAGGGTGCATGTATTGGGCCCGGGTAGCATGCAAAGGTGGCTGTTTCTGTCTGTTTTTGTTTTCCGTGGGGGCGTCTTGAGGTTGTTCCAGATGTGACTTGCGGGTACGCTTACTTTGCATGAACAATTCCATGAATACGCGGAGAGAGCAGAAAAACATCCGTGCACAGACTCGTGCTGAGCCATATTCGGCACGCAGACTGTGCAGGATTTCTGTGCACTTTTCCATGAAACGGGCCCTTAGTCTAATACGAATAAGTGTGCAGGGCTGCAGGATACAGACAAGAGGTTAGTATGTCTTGGGCAATTACAAGAATTTGGCATTTAGAGGCAAGAAGCATTGTGTGTTAGAATGGTGGTTTTGCAATACTGACTGTGAAATGGTGGCAGCTGCACAGCTATTCATGAATGTATGGCAGTAAGTCACAGGGGTCTAGATGGTAGGACGATGGTACAGGGGGCGCACCCCGATACAAAAATAAAGAGTGAAAGCCGCTAACAGCATTTTTATTTGTGGCATGGACCCGTCAACTTTGTTGCATAGAACCATGGGGTTGGGTGGTGGTCAGAGGAGGGAACAGAGCTGTACATTAGGGATGAGTAAAAAAGTGGAGTTAGAAATGTATTTCAACCTCCCCATTTTAAGCGGTTTTCTAAACGGAATGTGTAATGGGTATGTTAGTTTTTTGTCTGCAATTTTTTTCATTGTTAGTGCAGTTGTATTGTTTTTTTTTAAATAGCTGTGTTTGCTTCTTTCCATCGTTGTTTCTTCGTTATACATGTCAGCATTCATTAGTATACGTCATTCACACATTAAGGGCCCGATACATGGAATATTTGCACAGTTTAAAGTCAGTGCATGTGGTTCTTTTTGCAGTACTAAATGACTTTGCATTGACTTTACACCACACAAATAAACTGTGCACAGTTCCATGAATCAGGGTTTACGTCTTTTGCACACAGTTCCATGAATCAGGGTTTACGTCTTTTGCACACACAGTGCGTTGCCGTTCCCATGTCCTCATGCATGCAGCTAGCCCAAAGCAAGTCCAACGTGGGAACTGGAAGTCTGAGGATTAGGTGAGTCCGTCCAGGTGTGCGTGTAAACATGACCGTTTAATGTGTACCCGTCTCACCTTTTTGTTAAGCGCTTGGAAGAACCTGGATAATTTAGAGCTTGTTGTCAGACATTGTATAGGGAGCTAAACGCATGCCGCCCGTCTCACGATACCCGTCACCTGTCTGCAGATTCCCTTTCCATGCTGTTTCCATTGGATGGAGGTTGATTCACACCAGAGGTTCCATCTTAATTCATCGACAGGCTTTCTAACGCCTTCCGTTTCAACGTGGAAAGAATAACGAAAACGTTCATCAGAGGTTGTTTTATTTTTTTAGGGGGGGTTCCGCTCACCCAAACCACCCTCACCCAACCCTTTTTAACTGTTCAGGACCCCCCAGCCCCTTATCTGCCCTTTCCCATCCCCCCAAAAAAAAGATCCATGAAACTTTTTCGTTATTCTTTCCACGTTGAAACAGCAGGCGTTAGAAAGTCTCGGGATAAATGACGTAGTACCAGACCTGTGTGGTGCTTGTCCCACCGGTTGCCTTATGTTTGCTGCCTTTATTTATGCAATATATTAGCATGATAAGGTGAATTATTCAGATGGGAAACAGTAATACATAGAATTTAGGAGGATGAACGGAAAAGAAGACAACTGGGATAACAGGGCAGAACACAATAAGTTGGGAATAAGCGGCTAGCAGAGCTGCCGGAGAAGAGAGTCTAAAGAGCGTAAAGAACAAGTGAACTGGGGTGCAGAAACTTATGTTAGATGGATCGCAGGGAGGATTTGAACCTTTGAGCACAAAGACCGACAGGACAATGATGAGAGAGAGAGCGAGAGCTGATAGCCCAGTATATGGAGCTACCTCTACATTGACCATGTCATCGACCTCCCCATACCAACCCCTTTCTTTACCGTAGGTCTTCAACCCTTGTTTTATTTATTCTATTACTCCTTGTACTGCACTGTCCCCACCCCATCCCCTCCGCACTTCTCCTCCTCCCCCTTCCTCTGCGCTTGCACGATCTGAATGACACTTGGCCTAGTGGGATCGCTGTCTCTGTCTTCCCTCAGTTCCCCCTCCCTTGCCACGTCGTGCCTTGAAACACTTGTGTATCGGGGCGTTATAAATGCCATATCATATCATATCATACGATGACTATGACCATAATAAGGCCAAGCAAACCATCTGCTGTCTCCTTTAACATACAAATGCGAAGGGCACAGCATGTTCTTTAGTCTACATAGCGACAATGCAAAGTGTGCTTGGTGTATCGACGATCTGGAACTTTCTCTCGTACACCTGTAGAAGACCTACTCATATTATCACCCCTGAGTGCTCATGTAGCAAAGGGTGGCATGTCTCTCGGAGGGGGGAGTTTAGCCAGGCCGGGTATCTTGGTGTAGCGGCTCCTAAGTCAGATATGGATCTGGGGTAGTGCTGATGCCTACATCGTCCACCTAGGTCCTGAGTGCATCTTCTACAGCCAATCATGAGGACCTGACTGGTAAAATAAACTGTGCCATTTCCTCCTCTGATGCTTATGAGAAGGCCCCCCTCAAACCATAGGGGGTAGGGGGATCAGACCCACTTCAACCTATACAATACTTCTTGAAGGAAAGGAGGCTTGGACCAGGCACTGATCTCCTGATTTAAATACATATGCATATGAATATTTTTTTTGCCTCTCCACATTCTCTTGTGATCCAGTTATTTGAGGGCTCACTCCTGAATTAAATTCGCTCTCAACATTTTAGCTTTTCTTTTGTGCTCAAACCAGGTTCCTCCAAGCAATTCAAAAAGTCAACTTTGATTTCCTCATTTTTGGTGCCTCCAAATTCATGATAACAAGGCTTCTTTTGCAGTTGTAGCCTGAATTACATAAATAAGTATGTGTTTTCTCATCTCCAACTTGCAATACTGCTGCTTTGAGAGCAAGGTTAGCCCCTGTGCCTCACTATTCGAAACTGTCCCTGCTCCTTCCTGGCCAGAGAACTGCGTTGCAGCGTTGACACCTGTCACTCAAACTCTGAACTCATGAGGACGCAGAGAAGATGTGACAGCTGGCTCTGGAGGCTCTGCCTGGTAGAAGGCCTGCATTAATGATATTTGCCTGCACACCAGGCCCAGGCAAAGACATGTGGCCAAGCACAGAATCGCCTACATTTCTAGCATATTCCAAGTACTGTGAACTGTGCTACCAGCATCCTTCTGCCTGGAGAAAGTCAGACGTTGGTGGATGGGAGCACGCTCCCGCTGCTAAAGTATGCAAGGAGGCTGGCCCAGTGAGTTATTTGCACTGGTGCACAGGACCCACACGATGCGCAGATCACTTTGTGAACAAAGATACCCGTGCATTTCAAAACATCACACAAGCAAAATGTTTTCATCCTGACTGCCTCTTCTTCTTGGTTTTTTTGTTAGAGAATCAGGCACATTGATTTTGTCAAGTAATTGCAATTATTCTTCAAGAACGCTGACAGCAGATGTTCCCACCAGTGTCACGGACAGTCATTTATGTGGCTTAAAAGGGCCATACTGCAGTATTATGGCCCCCTAGCACGGAATGATTCTGTCCCAGCTCGACAGGCCTTTGCATAGGTGCATATTTTCCATCCATTCTCCTTAATTAAATAATAATAGCCTAAATGAAAGTCTGCCCTGTGCATGCTTGACATGTCACTGACTGCCCCAAGTCCAGCCATGACTCGACCTCTCTCTGCTGCACATCATGCTAAGCACAATGGGACATATTAACCTTATAAACATACATAGCTGTTTCCGTCACACGTCACGTGCAACTAACTCTTCTCTCTACCCCAGCCCTAATGAGCTGGCAGTGGGCATGTCTGATCTCTAACAGGGGAAAATAAAACTCAGGTATGACTGAGGAGATTGGCTCTGCCTTAAGGTGCCATTAAATCTAACAATAGCAATCAGAATGACCCCAAAACTGCATCTCGGGACGATAGGTCAGCGGCAACGTGCTCACCTTGGAAGCAAGACGACACAGGTTTGATCCCCAAGTCTGCACTTAGAAACCTCTGGGTATTAAGCGTGTTATAAATAACCTATCATAACATAACGTTACCTATTATATGAGCTTCAGACAGATGAAATGCGGAGCCATCCCTGCTTAGATTCCAAGCTGTGACCTGCAGGTTGAATGCAGGGCTCTATTTCCAGATGCAACTCCCATATGTAGCCTGATCACTGCCCCCTTCCATAAGCCCACCTCACCTTTCCCCCAGAATGCCATCTCTACCCAACCCGCGCCGAGATGCAAGAACAATCAGGTTGGTCATGTCATAGGACCCCCTGGCTATTATTATTGTAACTTTTATAGCGCCATCCTAGCACAGAAGCAACAGAGCGCTGTACAGGTCATTAAGACAAACAGTCGTAGGGTCACTGGTGGAAATGGAAAAAATGTGGTGGGGATCCCACAACACAAGGGGGGAGGAGTTGCCGGGGAGAGGGAGCGTGGTTTAGAGGGGCGGGGTTCATAGTGGACTTCCAGCAATGCTGGAAGAGTTTAAAAAAAAAGAAAATTGGAAAAAAAAGCACCTGCGATGGCAGTTTACACATAAAACACAAAGACACAATCCTACATAACAAACAGTTACATAGAAACAACCCAGGCGGAGTGTGGGAGCTGAGTTTGGTCGGCAGTGGTCCGTAGTGTGTCGAAGTGTTCGGAGGAGCTAGTATCAGCTTCCACACCAGTGTGTGAACCTGATGTGAAAGGCAAACAAACATTTGTACCTGTGCTGGCTGTGGGAGAATAGCGCTGGGAGTTTCCTTAACTCGCGCCTCACCGACACCGACACCCACTTCCTGGAGGGGGAGGAGCATCGTGACGCTCACGTGACTGCTCACGTGACACTGCCTGCCATTGAAAACAGGGCGAGCGCACCCTTGCGGCGTTAAGCCCGTTAGGAGTGAAGTCCACCGGCTGTTGTGCGGCTGTTCGGCGCTGGCGGAGCCTGAGGGAGACTGTGGAGGAATGACCTCTTTGATCCCCATATGGTATCCTGCCAACACTTGTGCTATTGAGTGAAGTTGAGTGTTGCCTGAGGTGCAAGGCACACTGCAAATACTGCACTCACCCTCCGAATCTCCAAAACTACCATCCTTTCAAAATCAAACATCGATTGTGCGTTTTCTGAAAGACGAATGAATGAGCCAGGGCCCTCGGGTCTCTTCCTGACCGAAGCGGCAGCAGTACTACCAGGAGACGATGGAGGAGTGCATCCGCTTACGAGACAGCAACGCCGCTGCTTGGCTGCCGCTGCCTGTGGAAGCACGCCAATGGAACTGAGAGTGGTACCGCCGGTAAGCTGTAGCAGGTCCCGCAAAAGGACCTGTGCTTCTATTCCTTCAACTAACTCTGAAACTTTTTTTGATTGTCGAGCCAGTAGCTCTCCCTTACTTGCTATGGCTATAGCCACCCCCTACTCCCTTCACCCCCTCTACACCTCAGGCTCTATCAACAATACATACAGCGAGTGACATAACTGATATAACCGACGAGACAAATGACGAGAGTAAACAAGAGCCCTGTTATGCCTGAAGTATTCTCAGAGGTTGTTATTGACCTTGCCACTGACGATAATGTAGGAAACAAAGAAATTCTTAGTGACACACAAACTCATCAGACCATCACTGCCCTTAATAAAACTGGAGCTTATGAGACTCTATCTATCACGACCTTCCAGTCAAGGGTTCACTCTTTAAGTGACTGTAAAGTCAGATCTGGGGAGAGTGAGAGAGAGAGTGAAAGTGAAGAGAGCCCTAATCGATCGTTTGACGAGGATCCTGATGAGGACACTGAATTAGGCTCTAAAGACTCTATTACATCAACCCACCGTTTCCAAACGCAAAGCAAAAGGTGCATAAATGACAATTTACTTAATCCCAGAAGTGAACTGTTAGCAGGCGGCACAACTGGCTTGCAAAACAATGTGATGTGGTCTAACCCAGCTTGTCTATCTAACCAACTAGCTTGTATCACTAGAAGCCCGAATCGACGCAGTTCGATCGCTGCTGTGGACAAAGTACTAAAAGATCTAATTCAAATAAATACTAGAATGGGAAGTAAGTATACTGCTCAAAACAAAGCGGAAGCAAACTCCACTGAATTACAAAACGAACAAGAAGTCGAGCCCCAAATGGAGCTCTGAGTGGAAAATACGAAGAATATTGTGAACTTACGATCTGAAATCCAAGAATCCCATGAAAAACAGGGCCCGTGGCTTAAACCCATGCCTAAAAGGAAAAGACTTGATTCCTTAAGTGATGACCATAGAGACCAGCTGTTCACATCGCAAAAAAGACATGCCGAGATGCGAGAAGCAGCGGGTCTGGATTGTCCTGGACTTGAGTCATACCTTGTGCCGCTTTCTGCTGATCCCCTTATACAAAATTTCTCCACAAAGAAAAAGAAGCGTCGGAAAGAAATGTCAAAAACAACCAAACTAAGGATGATACACAACAACAAATGAAACTTCCAAACGCAAAATATGGCAGAACGCCTATCGAAAGAAATCTCCAGAGATCTGAATGCACTTACAATGTCCGCACATACCATATCCATGGTGCCGTATATGAAACAATATGAACAACTGAATGAGACCTTAAGAGATCAAACAACACTTTTAGCTATGATGAACACAAAAATGATCAACGTAGAGTAAGATCTGAAAACTACAAAACAAGCACGGCAAGATGACCACTTAAGAGCTGAAACAAATGTGAAAATCATACTGGAACACACCAAAAACAGTGCTCTTGACAAACGACTATTTGCAGAAGTAGCAAGAGAAGCGATCGCCCTGTTAAAACAACAGAAGTTGAATCCCACATCCACCGAGATGGAACTAAATGAGAACAGAGAGCAACTGGACGACAGTGTGAAAATAACATTGATTACTAATTCAACTGATCCTAATATGGAATCCGCAGTCCCGAAGACGGGAAAAGCTGTAAAGACGAACCAACGAGAATTAAGCAATGGAGAAGATCGTATGAACGACAGACCAACTAAATGCAAACAAAAACTGAAACAATTAAATGATCCAACTAGTAACAACAAGGCCGTCCAACCGAGTGAGAAACCTGGTGTAATAAATGGTGCTCTTGCAAGTACTGGAAAGAAAGAAAAGTTGAATTTACCTCGATCACAAGTGATGTATCCTAAAAGAATGGCTGTTCCAACACCGCTGCCACCTGGAAATGGAGGTTCAGTGACTAATCAGAATAAAAGTGCGCAGAGTGAAGCTGCCCTAGATGCTGATCAATTGGAAGCCAATCTGGCTACCAAGTCTAAAGATAATCATAACCTGGAAAACTGTAAAGAGAACGAGGTAGAGGATGTTATGTCAAAGAAAGCAAAAGCGACTTCAAAAGAAGTGTTGGCAATTTTTGACCCCAAGAGAACGGAGCCAGAAACAAATCTTAAAATAGTGGGATCAAAAGATGAGAAACAAATGAAAACCATGAAGAAAAGGAAAATGCGAACTAGAGCAAGTGTGCGTTCGTTTCTAAGGAACATCAAAAGCTTTAGCTTCACAACTTCATCTAAGCATGCAACGGGTCCTTTGGTAAAGGCCAATATTGCCACTCAAATAGCTTCTGCAAATGCCAACTAAAGGGATAACATCGAGGCATCAAATGATGAGCTAATGGCCGTTGAGAGCTCTACCGAAGATCTATTAAACGTCTCGACGTATGATGAATGTTAAACAGACAAAGGCAGCCTGACCGAGATCCCTGATTTAGTACTGAATGAAGAACGTGCACCTACTGATGGCCTAATTAACATCGACCTCACTGCTCCATTAGATGAAGTTATAACATCTGCAAAAGAGACTATGCCAAATATGCCACCAATTGTTTCTGGGAATGGAACTAACTCCAACTTAAGCTGTATCCCGAGTATGAAACTTGTAAATCCGCAAAGAGGTGTAACTATAGATCCATCGAAACATGATGGTGATTCGCCATTCTTAGCAGTAGACTCATCTAAAAAATTCATCACACTTGAAGCTAAAAGAATATTACTATTGACCTCGATGAAACGAGATCAATCTGACATGAAGTCCACTACTCGAAATACGAATTTGTGGAAATATGAGCAAGAATTTGGAGCACTTGAGGCAAAAATGGCTTTAATGGATGTTGGCCTAACCAAAGCTCTACCAAAGATTGAAGAAAGATGTGGAGCTCTGTACATGAACAAATCTGAATGCCACTCTCAGAAGCTGTCTAAAGATCTATTCTCGCAATCAAAGAGACCATGTGACCATCCGCAACCATTGTCGGAGACTAGGCATAATCACTCAAAAAAGAACTCTGATATCTACAACGACTCTGGCCGTCAATATCGTCAAGTGAGAAATAACAAAACAAAAGGGAAATATCTTTTGCGACTTGAGCGAATAGTAAGAGAAAGAGATGGACTCTTACTAAACAGGAAAAATGTGATGAACCTATTACACCACATACCACAATTAAGAACTGTGGTCTCTGAAGACATCCAAGTGGTAGAATGTGAAAAGGAAAAAATTAACGACTGTGTGATATTACACATAGCCTCAAAAATCATTTGTGACTCATTATTAAATGTGGGTACGATCTTGAACTCATAGGGATTTGACATAAATGAAATCTGGAACCAAAAAGAGAAAGAGCGATCGAGAGACTTAGAATCTCCTCCAAAATATGAAACAATATCTAACTATGGGCCTCGACACCAAGGCGAAAATAGTAGCTTAGAGAGCAAATTTGTCTCCGTCACGAGAACAAACAGTGATGAAACATAAAATCAGATCCTCGACTGCAATATAGTAACAGATGTGAACATAAACACTGAAATACAGAAGAATACCAGTTTACAAAACGAAGATCTTGACTGGACCTGGGTCGCTAAAACGATCAACATCACTAAAAACAGCTAATGTCTAAATCCCAAGGATCCTGGCAATACATGCGTAGCCTCATGGAACACGCGAGGGCATACGCATCTATTTGGAAACATACCCAAGGAACTGCAGGACGTAGATTTACTTTGCCTGCAAGAGACCTGGTTAATGGAACCACCCATTGCAGAAGGATTTGAAATTGCGTTTAACCCAGCGATCAAAGGGAATAAAGGACGCCCCATGTCAGGAATGGCGATCCTTGCAAAAATCAAAAGTGGCATACGTATTTTATCATCAACTAATGTATCATCGTATGTACAAGTATGCAAAATCAAATTCCCGGTGAGACATGGCACAGAGGAGAACGTGCTAATACTGGTAAACATCTGCTGCCATACAAGTGGAAAATTTAATTGAAACAATTTCGGAAATCATCTGCGAAATTAAAAGACATGAAAAAGATGTACACATTTTAATATGTGGCGATCTCAACATAAATTGTTTCCAAGATAAAAACCATAATGAGCACGATGAGAAAAAAAAACAAAGATGGACATGTGGCAGCACTCTGGATGCTAGAAATGAACGCATGGAATCTACAGATGCTAAACGGACAGACAACAGGAGATATCCCCGCCCATCCAACATGGCGAAGAAATGAGTCAAGCTCAACAATTGACTATATGTTCGTAAATGGAAAGCTAAGAAGTGAAGTAAAATGGCTAAAAATCATCGAAATGAAATCTAGTGATCACAGCCTAGTTAAGCTGTATGTGAAACCACAACAATGCGGGAGAACAAGCGATGCAGTTAAAACTGCTCTTGAAGTGGGACCAGGCCGCAATAGACTAAGACTAAACGCGACCCAAATAATCTCACTGCGGACATCATTAGAAGCAAAACAAGATCCAGATAAAATTGAATACACTACTCTCTTGGAAACTTATCGAGAGAAGAAAATCCACAAAAATAGATCTGATTTTTCACAACGTCATATATGGGATGCTGAGCTTAATCTAAGGAAAAATAAAATTGAACAAAGATCTAAGAATGATAAAGAATAAAACTGATCCAACCAGCAAATGCAAAATGAAACAACTGAAACAAATGTATAAGAACTGGCTAATCAGCCATAAACACATAATGTTGCAAAGAGACGCAGAAAGCATGATGACAACGCTTGCTAATTGAAATATAAGGGACTTTTGGGCATACCTGAATAACATCTCAAGTCCCCAAGGAGCAATTATAAAATCCATAATTTCGGAAGAAATATGGATAAAACATTACACTGAAATTTTCTACAATGACACTGCCAAAGGAATTGTACCATCCACTGCAGAGTCTGAGTGGTCAATTGAAATAAAGAAAGAAGATATATATTGCAACATCAAAAATCTGAGTACATCAAGAGCTCCTGGGCCGGATGGTTTAACAAATCATCTCTTAAAACAACATCCGGAACTCTGGGCAGATTTATGCCACTGATTGTTTAAATCGATCTTACAGAACTGAATGATTCCATCGTCCTGGCGAAGTGCTATTGTCGTACCCATCTTCAAAAAGGGAGATCGCACAGATCCAAAGAATTATCGGCCAATAGCCCTGCTAGATGTGGTGGGGAAAGTTTTTGCCACCCAGCTTCAAAACCAACTGGTAAAGTGGATCCAGGATTCCAAGAGATACGATCCACGCCAATCCGGATTTGTGAAGGGGGTTGGCTGTGGGCTGAATTTAACAATCCTAAATTTCATAAAGATGGAAGTTATTCGCCAAAATAGGAAAATCTACGTGGCTTTTGTCGATTTGTCCAGCGCTTTCAACACCATCGACCGAGAGATGCTCTGGAACAAGTTAATGAAATAGAAATGTCCGGATAACCTACTTCAACCTATGAAAGCGTTCCATACAGACACGGAAATTAAGGTCAGATTAGACACCTGTGGAACCTTAAGTAAATCAATAAGAACAAATCAAGGCGTGAAACAAGGCTGCCCATTGGAAGCCACGCTATTTGGCCTATTTTTGTCAGATATTGGAGAAGATCTTGAAGCTGTCAACTCTTTCCCACCAAAAATCAACGGGATGATTGTAAACTGGATGCTCTATGCGGACGACATCGCATTGTGAGATCTAACCCCCATTGGTCTAACACGAAAACTATCTGCTCTTGAAGGGTATGTAAGAAAAAACAAACTAAAAATCAACCCTGCAAAGTCGGAAATAGTAATACTCCAAGATCTATCTCGAACCGACAAGAGAAACATGAAATGTACACCAAAATGGAGATTATCTAACGAAAATCTGAAATGCGTAAGTAAGGCAAAGTACCTAGGTACTTGGATCAACAGTAACATAACGGATGCACCATGGGTCGAAAATGCTAAACAAAAATGTAAACAACTTGCATGTCAAGGAGTAATTATAAACAAAAAATTTGGAAAATTCTCCCTGTTACCTGTGTTAGCCCATTATAATCAAAAAGTGACACCAACATTGATCTATGGTGCTGAAAGTGCCCTAGGAGTGTCAGCAACGTTGTGGCCAGAACTAGAAAACCAGTACTGGAGGCAAGTACTACACCTACAAAAAGGAATCTCGAGTGCTTGCGTACGATATGAACTCAATCTAATATCTATGCAAGCCTGAGTGTTATGGAATATGTTATCCATATACAGGAAAATCATCCTAACAAACTGCACTCCTCAATTTAAGATCTTACAAGATGCACTGCAAGGCAACCAAGAAGCGCTTTTTTGTAAATGGGCTACTCAATGTGACAATCAATTAACACTCCTGGGTACAGATGAAGTCACTTTGAAAAATAACCCAAACTATGTAAAAATAAAAGCTATGGGTGCTCGACTGGTGCACCACGATTGATGATCGGAATCGTCACAAGCTCATGGAAGACGCAGCAATTGAGGCTAAAGATCGTAAGAAACCGCTGCAATACCTGATGAAGTCAGCTAATGGAAAACATCGAGCTATCTATATGAAATTTCGACTAAATCTCTTTAACACCTGGGTGAGTCAAGCAATCAGGGCATGAAAAATTACAGCGACCTTGAGCTGTCGCTTCTGTAACAGACAGCAAGAGACTCTCAAACACTTAACTCTATATTGCGAAGGCTTGAAAGATATGAGATCTGTGCATTTGGGAGACCTGGTGCGACAATATTCTACTCTATGCGGCGACGAACTCTGGCGAAAATTCTACAGTCCGCGTGAAAAAGACATATATGGGCTGACCAACTTTCTACAATCTCTAGAGGCTCTGCTAAAATCCCAATAAGAAAGGAATGGAAATCATACAGAAACTAATACCAATGTGTCGGAGATGAAGAAGTGTGAACTTGCATCAAAAGCAGTCTTTTGATGCTGAAGCGGTGGAAACAAAGTTAGTTGACTGAACTAGAAGGAATTAACGAGTACCATAAGACAGTTAAGACCCTAGCCGCGGTAAAAACTCTGTCATTATGCACTGTAATACTGCTAAAACTTGCCTCTGCAAGGCCCTCCGACACATTATAGGAGGAGGGATAATGTAACCTTTTCAAAAAGTTTGTATAAACTAAATTAAATTAAAAAAAAAAAAACAACCCAGGCATTGAACTTACCAGTATGTATACAATAAGGCCAGTGCACGCCAACACTCACAGACGCCAGTTTCTCCTGGTTCTGGACCTATCCTATCATTCCTCCATCACTAACTAAACCCGCCCTCTTTCTTGCAGAGCCGCGTGAGCGCCTGGAGACTGCCGCTGGGTGGGGTAGCGGTGAGCGGTATAAAGCCACCTAACATAACATTAGGTCACTGTATCTCATTGCATGTTCTGGTCTGGGAAGCATCATTATACTAAAGTTAGAAGGTGGCTTGCTCTTTATAATGCTACCTTACTCTATACTAGTGGACCAGGGACGTCATTTGGGGGTCACCAGGGGTCACAAGTGCGACGCCTGAGGTTTCCCTTGCTACTCCTGTGGTCTCCCTTGCTACCCCTAACAAAACAAAAAAAGAAACAAACTTTTTTTTTTTTTTACATTGAAGCTCTTCGGCTGTGGGCAAGTTCCATCTGGCTCTTTATTTCTGGGGTGGCTGGAATTTATGTTGAGTCTTCTTAAAAAAAACAGGAGGTTCCACAAGTGTACTACTTTGAGCATTGACCCTAAATAAGAAAGAAGAGGAATAACACATAATTTGTCTTTCTGGAATTCTATAAAATAATTGCTAGACCCATTAAAGGGGTGAGCTGTCATGTTCTATCGCATCCCATGATGTTACTCGGGGCAGGGTCAAATGACATCACTTCCTGTGATGTCACATCCGCTACCCCAGGCATCCCTGTAGTGGAATAGGACCTCACGGATCATCATGTCCAACCCCTTCTGTGCCCCCCTGTAAGAGGATTCAATTCAACACTACAGCTAAGTCAACGCCTAGTCTATAATACTGAATGAAAACCCTTATTGATATATCTTTAGGTCCAGTTCATGCGTTCTGGATGACTACCCTTGTATAACACCCCTCTCTTGGAATCCCCCTGACCCCACTGAGCCAAGAAGTAGTTCTGTTTTGCAAGTTTAAAAGGTTTATTTGATAAATTAAAATATATAGCACACTTTTTAATAAATTAATAATTGAATAGCACACTTAATCTGATATGATAAAGATTAACAACAGAGAATCTGGCACTAGCACACTTCTTTATAATTACTAAGGAGTTGAGATGAAATGGATAAGGTAGCACACTGGTAATTAGGAACAAAAGTATAACGTGGTAGAGGATGCTTTATGTAAGCTCAGGTGGATGCAATATTCAATGAATGCAGTACAGAAAATACGCAATATGATTTCAACCAAACAATGTAATCACTTTTCTCTGGCTACTCCCCTCCCCCCCTTGATGCAATGCAAGGGAATGGGAGGAAAGCACACAGTTCTCAGAAATGCAATCAATGTAATCAGTTCAATCCAGCAAGCTTAGACAACAGAAAACAGATAGGAGTTTTGAAAACACAGGCCCAAATGCTTTTATATGTGTTAGCAATGGATGAGAAATATGCTGGAAATGCTGTTAATTCCCTTTCAGAGGTTCAGGGTGAGTGGTATCTAGTTAATATTAGTCCAGGCTCACACTAGCAATGAGGCAGGGATAGTTAGCAGGTTAAACGAATTTCTGGCAAATGGAAGGCAAGCAGCAGCAGTTTTTACATGTGAAGAAATTTCAAATCGCGGTAAAATTCGTGGATGCGTGTTCCGCGATTGCGGTAAAACTATAAGGGGTAGGAATGCGGTTCTTGGTTCGTAGGAAAGCCACGATTCTAAGCTATCAAATAAAAGTTATTGCAAGTCTCTAGCCCAAACGGTCGTGGAGATATGAGCGATTTAATAAAGGTCGTTTTTGGGTTTGCAAATTTCAAAAGCTCAAAATGACAAGTGCAGCTTGCAACTAGAAATGACAGGTGACAGCTAGGAGGCAGTTCTACTTAGGTTAAATAGATTGAATTAGATGAATTTAAACTAAGAGATTGGTTCTACACAGTTCTGCTGGGTACTCACTCTATATTCTTGAGTGAAATGGGCCTCGCCATGGATCTGGTCAGGGTTTTGGACTGGGCTCGGGTCTCTCTCTGGGCACAGCACTGCTTTCTCTCTGGGTACAGCACTGCTTTCTCCCTCTGGTCTGGTCTCTAGTTCTGGATAGATTGAAGTCTCTAGTTTGGCTTTCTGGAGGTTGATGGAGGTAAGTATGGATTTTTCCGGCAGAGCGTCCCGCTGCAAATGGATTTGGAAAGTCCCTATCTGTCCTGTCTGTCTGCTTTTATGTGTTTAGAATGTGGGTGTGTTCTAGCATCACTGACCCTACCTCTCTCTCAGCTTCTAATTGGTCAAACTTCCATTCCTCCGCTTGATTGGCAAACTGAACTGTGAGTCAGATTGATGTCATTTTACAGCCTGCAGAAAGTCCACTCCTCCTGTCAACTTACACACAAATCTAGATTTGAAACAAATACATATTTGCAGAGGTACATATTGTTTTAAAATCATATGCACCCATCATGCATCACAGGAGGTATCCCCTGTTCAAACTCTGCTCTTCCTGGGAGCTTGCATTCAGAACTGGCACATATTTCACTTTTTAACTGCTTTTTCAATTTCCGACATGGACCCAACTTTACATACATGTGTGCCGGGGGTAGGGACATTAACTGATGAAGTTTCAGATTTTTAACATGCACACATTTAGAGTAATATCCACTTTTCCGCTAAAACCTCCCCGAACATACCACCGGTTCCTACCACGTCTTAAACTGTGGGCAGAAAAATCACAAGAATTATGGTATCATTTATAAAATTTTCACATGTCCGCTCTATGAGTTATTCATCTTTTTAAAGTTATGTTCTGGCTCCAAAGGGGTGTGGTTTACCCTCAGCACAAGGTTGAATTTCTGGTTCTTTCCAGTTCTGCCAAGCCAGCTTGCTCTCACAGGCAGTGCTCCTCCCAGCTCCTGCCAAGAGGAAGCTACAATTTACGACTGCGGTAATAAAAACCTTTGCCTGAGTGAAGAGGGCTTTGTTCACTCTCTTGCAGAGCACAGATAATTCAATTATCAGATAGATGGCATATCCTTAGCCTGGGCAGCAAAAGGAAGGTTGGCCTGGGAACACAGTGGTGACTCAAGTTTCACTCCTGATGGGTAGTTGCTAGGCAAAATCAAGTTCCTTAAGCCAGACCTTCAGCTAACTTTTTGTTGCTTTTAAAATAACTTGTAATTTTACACATGCAGCTAGAATGCTGATTCTAAGTGCAAAACTATGACATTTCAACAGTTACAAAGGCATGTGACACCAAACATAGGTCACTCATTTAATTTAACATTTTCGATTTTGGTGGTTTTAAATCCAGTTGCAGTTAGGCTTAAGCTGCTGACTCCATAGCATTTTTGTTATAAGCATTGTTTTTGGGCTCTTCATTTCCCAGATTTTGTAGGCACACAAAACTCCATTCTGCCAAATGTCTGCTGGTGTTCAGTGAATATTTTGCACATGTTGCAAGGTTTGAAATAGGCATTTTGCTTGCCTTCAGAAAAACACACAGAGTGGTTTTAAAACGCCGGCTTTTGGATAGTGGTGAGTACTGGTACTGCACTCATTTTTGGGATTTAAGAAATGAATTCCCCACACTTCTAGGTTGCATTTGGCAATCAGCATTGCCATTCCCAATGGTTTCAGACTACTGTGCGGGTAGTCCAATGGTGGTTTTAAAGCGCTTTGAAGCTAACCGGCGCTACTGTTTTTCCTTTGGCAACCCATTTCCCTCATGGCAACCCGGCCTTTCATTCTCGCACTGGTGGGTGGCAAGTGAGGCAACCATTTTAGTGTGCGCACAAACTGCGCAGCTTTCCTGGATTTCGGCGCACATGTGGGTTTTCCGCCATCTTGAATTTCCTAAGCCCACAGCACCAAATGTTGTAGCAGGATAGCTTAAACGTGGGTCAGGACACCCAACAAGTCCCCCCCACGCGACTGCACTTTGAATTTGAGTCGATGGGGAGTCGCGTGCACAAGGGTTTTGACCCATGCACCGGTCGTTCCGCATAATCTTCTTCCTCTTCTGTAGATGGCACAGTTCAGCATCTTCTTCTCCATCCGGTACTGATCGATCGGTTCTCCTCGCCGGTCCTGATGGGAGTATTGGGCGGTCCACTGGGCCCATTGGATCTCCGTTCCCGGTCTCCGGATCGTCCTCCTTGGCCCGTCTCCCGGTTTTCTTTCTCCTAGGACGACAAAGGAAGAGCGGCAATACCTATTCATAGATTTTTTTCCACCACTGTTGAGATAGTGGGGCAGCATATGCATTTCATCATAACAAAACATTACATTCTTATTTTGAGGAAAAAAAAACAATGTAACTAAGAGACAGTTTCATACAAATCACAGTATGTTAGAGACTAGATGTGGTACGTTTTATGATTGGAACTGAATTAGTCTGATACAGTACCCGCTAGGATTCCAGAGGATTCCTCCAGTTGTTGCAGAGTGTGCCAGGGATGGCAACATTTCAACTGGTTTATGTGGACCCACTTGTCTTCCCCCTCTGCCGAACCACCTTTGGGGATGCGGATCTTGTAGGCCACAGGGGAGATCTTATCGACGATCTCAAAGGGTCCCTTCCATGTAGGCAAAAATTTGCGCTGCTTGGCCTGGTCCCTTTGGAAGTTGTATAGATAGACCCGGTCTCCCACCTGATATTCCTTCCTGGAAGTTTTCAGGTCATAATGGGTCTTCATGCTATCAGTCGATCTTTCTAGATTCCGCTGAGCGTAAGCAAAAGCATGTTGAAGGTGTTTCCTTAAATTCTCCACATACTCATGAGTAGTGGAGGCATTTATTAGTGTCTGCTCTTGGGTCCGGTAGAGCAAATGCTGAGGAAGCACCATCTTGCGCCCAGTCATCAACTCAAATGGTGACATTTTGGTTGCAGATGAAGGGGTAGATCTGATGGCCATTAGGACCAGAGGTAATCGGATATCCCAACTTGGCCCAGAATCTGCCACAAACTTTTTTAAGATGCTCACAATTGTCCGGTTATATCTCTCTACTGCCCCAGAAGAAGCTGGTCTGTAAGCAATATGCAGCTTTCTCTTGACCCCCAGTATCTCCCACATCTTTGTCATTACTTCACTGGTGAAGTGGCTACCTCTGTCTGACTCAATCCTTTGAGGTAGACCAAAACGGGAAAAGATGTGGTTAATCATCAAGGCAGCTGCAGTTTCTGCCTTGCAGTTTGGGGCTGGGAGACATTCCACCCACTTGGTAAACAAACATGTCACAGTCAACATGTACTTATTCCCCCTAGCCGAGCGAATCACAGGGCCTACAAAGTCGATTTGTAAATCTGACCATGGCAGTGTCATTCCCCTCTTTTGTAAAGGCGCCCGGTGTGTGAGGGATGTCGGCTGAAATTGTGCACACACAAGACACCCCTTCAAGTATTGGTCGAGGTCCTGCCCCATGTGTGGCCAGTATGCAACCTCTCTTAAGATTTCCAATGTTGTGTGAAACCCCCTATGACCGGCGGTGGCCGCATCATGGGCGTGACTTAACATCAGGCTTCGGAATGAGGTAGGAACCACCCACTGATCGTGGCCAGCTTTGGATTTCCTTACCAACAAACCGTCTTGGATTCGGAACATTTTTGGACATTTCATTAACACTCTTAGGTCCTCTTTCCCAATGTAATCGGTATCCGTCAGGGGAAAGTTCTCAGGGTCCTCAAGGTGCTGGTAAAATTTACCAATTATTGGATCCCCCTTCTGAGCGGTAATCAAATCAGCATCAGGGGTCTCCTTACTCCATTGTGCAATTGAAAGGTCGTTGTGAGCATTTGTCTGGGACCTAGTGATAGCAGTGACCTGGATTTCCCCCAACAGGGACTCAATCTCAATTAGATCCCCTTGGATGGCCCCGGTTTTGGCCAGCTGATCAGCTAAGTCATTTCCAGTTTTGTCTGGTCCCTCTACTTTGGAATGACCCTTGATCTTCTTCCAATAGATGGTCATCTCGTTCGAGGTGACCAGATCATCAATGTTTTGGATCAACTTCCCATGTTTCAAGGGTTTGTTGTTAGCACATAACATGCCTCTGGTTTTCCAATTAACCAGGTGCTCCACGAACCCGTTCCGTACATAATCCGAATCTGTGATTATGACCAGTTCGTGGAGTTGATGCTGGACAGCAGTGAGGATGGCCTGATGCACAGCCATCAATTCTGCCACCTGACTACTTCGGGGACCAATTTTGTATCCAGCGGAGGGTTCTGGGGACTCATTCACCCATGCATTCCCTACGCCGGCCACCAGTTCTTTCTCCCCGTTGTTGTCAACATGGTAAGAGCATCCATCCACATAGACAGTGGGCATTCCCTCACACTTGTCTTCTTCAAAGACTTTGTGTGGGGAATTAAGGTATGCCTCCATGTTGTCCTTTATTTTTAGACTTTCGTCCTCGAGACAGTTTTCTCTGGCACAATCATGCAAGTCAGCCAGACCTTGCGCGAGGGGACTCTTCTTGTTTTGGCCATATCTGACCTCCACAGGAAAGCCTTGCATTGACAGAATCCAGGAAGTAATTCGGGAATTACTCACATTTCCGGCCCGGATTCTGTCACTTTGGAGATATTGCAGAGGCTGGTGTGGAGTCTCCACTATGATGTGTTCCCCCTGGATAAACGGGCGGTAATTCTTCAATGCCCACACCGTTGCCAGGAGTGCCTTCTCACAATCGTTGAATTTTTCCTCCACAGAGGATAAAGTTTTGCTCGCATAGGAGATTACTTTATTGACCTTGTCATGCTTTTGGTATAATACTGCCGTCAAGCACGTATCAGAGAACCCCGTCTCCAGGAAGAACTCCTTGTTTCTGACAGGGTAAGCTAGGCAAGGCGCTTGTGAGAGGCTTCTTTTGAGTTGTTTTACCGCCTCGGCTTGTTCTGGACCCCATTCCCACTTGACCCCCCCCTTCAGGAGATGAATCAGGGGTCTGGTGATCTCTGCATAGCCCTCAATGAACTTTCTGCTGTAATTAGTCAGTCCAAGGAGGCTCCTTAGTTCCCGCAGAGTTGTGGGGTCTTTCAGTTTCTGAAGTGCTTCCACTTTCTTTTCCTGGGGACAGAGGCCCTGAGGAGTAATCTCATGCCCCAAGAAATTAACACGGGTTCTACACCACTGTGCTTTCTGAAAGGAAAGTTTTGCTCCGGCGGCCCTCAACTGTGTCAGAACATAACGGATCTCTGCTATGTGTTCCTCCACAGATGAACTTTTGATGAGGACATCATCTACATAAGCCAAGTTACCCCTTGCACCCAAGTCAGGCATGGCCTTGTGTAGAAAAATGTTGAATTCATTGCCGGAGTTGAGGTATCCGAAGGGAGTCCGGGTCCAGGTGTACTGCTGGCCCCCAAAGGTAAAAGCCAGCTTGTATTGGTCCTCCTTACTGACAGGCACAGTCCAGTATCCATTGGTCAGGTCTATTGCAGTGAATACCTGTGACCCCTGGATCTGGGCCAGCCCTTGGTCAATGTAGGGCAGAGGCCATCGGGAAGTATGGACCCATTTGTTGAGCTCCCTGAGGTCGGCACAGAGTCTCCACTGGCCGTTTGGCTTCAATATTCCCAGCACCGGATTATTGAAAGTGCTGTGGACGGGACGGATTATTCCCCGGGACTCAAGGTTCTTAATTATTTCAGTAAGGGACTCCATTGATGCGAGAGGCAAGCGATATTGCTTCACAAACACAGGAGTCATGCCAGGGTCCGTGGGGATTGTTGTTGTGTGGATGTCAGTGCGACCACAGTCATATGAGTCTACCGCAAAGAGATCTTGGAAATCCAAGAAAACTTGTTTCAACTTTTGCTTTTGTTCCAGAGTCACACAGGCATCAGCTAGGTTGACTCTCTCTTCCACCATCTGCCTGAAGCCTGGAAAGACTTCTGGTTTGGCTATCTCCGCGGCCTCCTCCAGCTGGGTGGAGAAGTCCCTGGTCAGAGTGCTGATTTGGACCGGAGGCTTCAGGTGGGAAAGGCAGCCCTCATGGACCGGGAAAATCACCTCATCCCTCCTGAAGTCACAGGTCACATCTTCCTTACCATAGGGGCAGGAAGTGTACACCAGGAAGTTCCCCCCATGCCGGGTAAAAATCCTGTCTGGTGTTGCGTTGTCATCACTGTCACTGTCAAAACAGTCCTTGGGGATGGGTCCTAACAGTTCATTTACAAGATCAATGGAGAAATGTCGGTCATCAACCGCCATTCCAATAATGGTGCCTGCGGCTAGAGTAATACTCTTTAAGTCGCTGTTATCCACCTCTATTAGAATGGGGTCATGTTCTATGTTGACTAATGGAGTCGGGTTTACCCCCAACCCTTGCTGTTGGAGAGAAGCATTTAGATGTATGTAAGCATCAGGGTTTTTCAACTCTTGTCCCCTTTTAACTTTCACTTCCAGGGAGAATTGTCGGGTCCTTTCTGGGATGGTGACTTCCTCTTTAACCTGAATTTCAACTGCATAAGGTAGCAATTGAGCTGACCTAAATGCTTTTTCTGGATCATCAAAGCCCATGGGATTATCCGCTAATCGGGACCAAGCTTTGAAGTTTATTAGGTCCAAACTAATGGCAAAGCGATTGAGAATGTCACTGCCTAAGTAAAAGGCGGCAGGGACGTCTCGCACGACCCAACAATTATGGACTATGCTCTTGTTGCCAATGGAGATTTTGAGTATACACCTGCTTGGCAGGAGATGTTTGGAATTAGGTACTTCCAGGTCCATTTCCCATTTGTCTATCAGTTTGAAGGTGGGAATGGCTGGTTCTTTTGGGAGTTGGCGAAACATGGCTTCGCTGATGAAGCTCTTACCGTTGTTCACACACACTCGAGCGAGAACAGAGTCCTTCCCATCATTTAACTGAACAGGGATGAACAACTGCTCTCCAATTTGCTGAATATCAGCCAGGCTTTGAGCTGATTTCACATCTTTCTGGACTATAGGAGTGGGGGTTTCTGATTGTGGATTAGTATAGAATTTCAGAGTGTTTCCTTCCAGCGTGGAATACCACTTTAGACTGGAAGGAAGGTTGATTTTCAGAAATAGAGAGGACCCCCCATCACTAGTCTGTTGTCCTACTGCTATTACTGTCACGTCTGGAATCTGGTTGTTCTGGAAGTGAAATTCTACTTGGTCAGATTTTTGTTCAACCATGTGGCATGTGCCGTTTAAACTAACATGGTTGACACTCTGTTTTAATTTTATTGGTCGGCTAGTCTGGGTCCAGAGGACCTTGTTTACGCAATCTATTAGGGGTGACAACCTTCTCAGGAGGTCATTCCCTAGTAAACAAGGGGTACCCTCTGGGGTCACAACTATGACCGGGTGTTTCAACTTGTGTCGCCCGATCTTAATGTCCAAGTCTGCCGTCCCCTCGACGGGAATTTCCTTCCCGTCAAAGTTCTGCAGTTGTCCAGGAAGAGAGGTGAGAGGAATTTGGTAATTCTCTCCCCTTCCTGCATTCAGTTCGTCAAAGGCCCTTCTGGACAGAAGGGTAGCTTGAGATCCAGTGTCCACCAGCGCTGAGATTGTACCCTGCCCCTGTACTTGTACCGGGGCATAATATCTTCCCTCCTTCTCCTCAAGGGGGCACAGATAATGTACATTTTTGGACAACTGGTGGGCTAATTTTCTGGTTTTGGACATCGCTAGCGAGGAGATTTGGGCAGAATTCTGTGGAGAGTCTTGGGAATCTGAAAGAAAAAATTTGCAACTGGAGATCAGAGCCATTGTGGGTTCCCCTGGCTCCGTTTCTGGGCCGCCCCCCCTTTTTTGGAGGCAGTCGCCAGGATGGGTTTGAACCAGGGGATTTTCTTGCTGTTGGTTCTGGGATGAGATGGTGGGCGGCGGTAGCTCAGTCTCCACATCTCCCCAGTCTGGATTTGCATCCCTAGGGACCCATTTTTCTTTGGGAGGAGTTCCCCCCTCTCTGAAGGAGAAGATCCTTTTCCCAGGATCCTCTGAGGATCCCTCTCCCTCAAATTGGAAGATCTGTACCTCCTCCTCAAACTGAGTCTGTTTGGGTCTTTTGTTTCTCCTACCCCCCCTCTGCTCCTTAGGAGGCAGACTTTCAGGGGCAAGAGATTTTGTTTCCGGTTCCTGGGTTTCCAGGGGCTGTTTACAAGTGAGGAAGGAAGCTTCCTCCAAGGCTTTACACCCCCCTTCCCTTTGTGCCTCCTCCCTGGGAACCGGTGATTTATCGGGGTGCTGCCCCCGTCATTGTTCTGGAGCACCAGGTCCAGAGTTGGGTGCGTTCTGCGCCGGCATGCTGATCTGAGGGTTCTGCTGTGCCCTCAGTATATGACCCATATCCCGCGCCATGTTTTGAACCTGGCGCTCTAACTGGGAAACCCGCTCAGGCTGATACGGGGCCCTGTTTTCTCCCCTGGGCTGATCCCGGGAAGGGTAGCTGTCCCTCCTCTGGTAGTACCCCTGGTTGGGAAGATTTTGGTACCCCTCCACCCTTGGCCTCCCCTCTCCCGGATTCAGTGGTCTGGGCTCAGGGAATTGAGGAAAGAAGGATGGATGATTTTGGGGTTGGAAGTCGGGTGGATATCTGGGGAAAAAGTTCTGCCCAGGGTTTGGTAAATTTCTGCCCTCCTGTGGGAAGTTTGGAGGGAAGTTCCCTGGGTTAGGTGCTTGTCTGGATCCCCCCCCTTGGGCTGGAGGAGTCCACACATAACCCAGGATGGGTCGATTTCCCTTGTAACGGGGACTTACATAATCAGGAGAGCGAGGGACCCCATTTGTGGGGCTGCCTCCTTGGCTCCCTGTCTGTGACTGACCCGAGGACCTCCTGGGCCTAGCATTATTAGGTGCAGGCAGGTTTTTAGGCCCCCCCATCTCCAAATCCAAAACGGGGGTGACCTTTACCTCTGCCACCTTGGCAGCAGCAGGGGTGCTGTTGGCTTTGGGGTTTTTCTGGGCATTACTTTTGCTATCTATCGGTTTCTGCACCTCATAGATCCGGGTAGCCTGTTCAATGACCCAGTCTAAAGATCTTTTCTCGTGAAAATCCCTCACGAGCTGGGTCATGATATATTTGGGCAAGGCATGAAAAAATGTATTAACGAATTCTCGACTGTCTGTGCGCACCCTTCTTGTGGTCTGTGCAAAAGCCCGCTTTAACTCCTGCACAAATTCTTGTGGGGCCTGATCCTCCCCACATTGCAAATTGTAGGCTGCCTTGCGAGCCTCTTGAGGATTTCTGTGAACAGAAAAATGTTTCAGGATGGCCGCCTTATAGGTGGACCATCTTAAATGATTTTGGTCCTCCAGCCCCGCAAAGAAACTGGAGTATTCCGGGGAGAAGGTCCACTTTACATATTGAATGCAGCTTTGGCTGTCCTTCAAATGGAAAGTCTCCATCATTTGTTCAAACAACTCTAAGTGCTCCCAAACAGAATACTTAGCGTTCTTATGGTAAGGCGTGATGACGCTCCTGATCGCCTTAATCTGCTTTAAGGGGTCCTTGAGCAAGGCCCTTTTTGCCTTATTGGCCTTTTTGGTTCGGGTAACCCTTGTCCATTCTTCGTCGGACTCAGAGGCACTGCTCCCAGAGGTTCCCGTCTGTTCTTCCAGGTTTTCCCGGATTCTGCGAGCCTGGGAATGGCTGGCAGAATGTGGGGACCTGGTCTCCTGTGTCCTGCGCAGTTCAGAGGAGTCTTCAGATTCCTCCTTGCTGTCAGGATTTGATGGGTACCCCCTCCACTGACCTAACTGGGCAGAGGTTTTCAGGATGCCCTTAATGGGCCTACTCTCCTGGGGTTCCCCACTGAACTGTATTGTACTTGGGTGCCCATACCCGGATGCCCACCCCTCCATTCCTGGATGGTACTGGCCTATGAGCCCCATACTCTTAGCTGGATAGTAATCTGCCATCCCTGTGGCCCTGTGCTCATGTGCGCCAGGGGACACGGGGGTGGTAGAGTCCAGGGACTGGGGAAGATGAAGGCCCCTGGTGTTAGGGCTCCTGCGGTTATGGTCAGGAGTCTCTCTTTCCCAGCGGACCTCATCTCTATCCGCCCCTGCTCCCTGTTGCAATGCAAGAGCCTGCATTTGTGCTTTCAGTTCCTCTGTTAAGGCCTTACTCAGTTTCTCCTGCATCGCTACCTGTTGCTGGAGCCTATCATTGTGTTGACAGAGGGCCTCATTTTCCCTCTGTGCTTCCTGGTTGGTCCTGGAGAACTGGGCCAGTCTTTGCTGCAGGAGGGTTACCTCCTGAGCTGTGTCCCTATTGGCCTGCTCCTTTCTTGCTAGAGCATCCTCCACCCTTCTGGTGTGCTCTACCAAGTTCTGGTTTTCTTTTTGGAGGTCACCCAGCCCCTGGTGGGCCAGGTGATTTTCTTCCATTTTCCTTTTTAAATGGCAGACTTCCTGGCCTAAGGCGTCTCTTTCCTGACTAAGAGCCTGCATTTGTGCCGCCAGGTCGTCCCTTTGCCGTTGAAGGGCACCAGCTTTTTGGCGCTCCTCATCAAACTCTGCCTGGGTATCCAGGTCTTTCAAGATCAGCTTGTTGCTCTCTACCTTCACTCTATCTAGATGACTTTGCAGGGTGGCTACCTGCTCCGTGCATGCCCTGTTAAAGTCTAATTGTTGCTCCAGCTTTTTCTGGCTCTGCAGTAAGGAGTCCAAACTGTCTTGGTGCTCCTTCTGTAGGGCCAGAAATCTGGTATCCTGTTCTGACTTTTCCTTTTGCAGCACATCCATATCCTCCTTTATTTTAGTGATGTACCGTCTGCTGTCATTTTCTGACTCCTGGCTCCTCTGCAGCCTCTGCTCAGAAGAGTCCAGATCAGATTGGGCCTTCTGTAATGCCATCTGTTGCCTATTTGCCAGATTTTGGCTTTCCGCACATCTATCCTGCATGTCTCCAACGTATAGGTACAGGTATGCTGCTATCCTGGCAATCTTATTGTGTTCCTCTTTGGCTTTAGGAGCCATATATAGTTCACTCAGGGCCACATGTAAGGGACCCTGATCTCTATATATATCTGACCCTGTTTCAGTGACCTGTTGTGTGATGGCCTGCAACCACACATCCTGGCCCTGTTCGGTCCATTCACCTCTCACAAATAGCTTATGCAAGAGGTGCTCTCTGGCCATTTTCATGTCTACTAAGGTCGTCATTCTAGAGATTGGTCTCTGTCCTGACTTACAGAAGTTTGTATTTTATTTTTGCAGAACAGAACTTTTCTTGGAGTGTCCCTTTTGAGGAATGCTTCACAGCGTAATGCAGCGTGGTGATCCGACTGGATGTATGTATCCCGTCAGTTAGCACACTGTATTAATCTGCACAAATGGTAAATCTAACCCAACGTCTCGGCTCGAGCCCCCACTTTGTAAGAGGATTCAATTCAACACTACAGCTAAGTCAACGCCTAGTCTATAATACTGAATGAAAACCCTTATTGATATATCTTTAGGTCCAGTTCATGCGTTCTGGATGACTACCCTTGTATAACACCCCTCTCTTGGAATCCCCCTGACCCCACTGAGCCAAGAAGTAGTTCTGTTTTGCAAGTTTAAAAGGTTTATTTGATAAATTAAAATATATATCACACTTTTTAATAAATTAATAATTGAATAGCACACTTAATCTGATATGATAAAGATTAACAACAGAGAATCTGGCACTAGCACACTTCTTTATAATTACTAAGGAGTTGAGATGAAATGGATAAGGTAGCACACTGGTAATTAGGAACAAAAGTATAACGTGGTAGAGGATGCTTTATGTAAGCTCAGGTGGATGCAATATTCAATGAATGCAGTACAGAAAATACGCAATATGATTTCAACCAAACAATGTAATCACTTTTCTCTGGCTACTCCCCTCCCCCCCTTGATGCAATGCAAGGGAATGGGAGGAAAGCACACAGTTCTCAGAAATGCAATCAATGTAATCAGTTCAATCCAGCAAGCTTAGACAACAGAAAACAGATAGGAGTTTTGAAAACACAGGCCCAAATGCTTTTATATGTGTTAGCAATGGATGAGAAATATGCTGGAAATGCTGTTAATTCCCTTTCAGAGGTTCAGGGTGAGTGGTATCTAGTTAATATTAGTCCAGGCTCACACTAGCAATGAGGCAGGGATAGTTAGCAGGTTAAACGAATTTCTGGCAAATGGAAGGCAAGCAGCAGCAGTTTTTACATGTGAAGAAATTTCAAATCGCGGTAAAATTCGCGGATGCGTGTTCCGCGATTGCGGTAAAACTATAAGGGGTAGGAATGCGGTTCTTGGTTCGTAGGAAAGCCACGATTCTAAGCTATCAAATAAAAGTTATTGCAAGTCTCTAGCCCAAACGGTCGCGGAGATATGAGCGATTTAATAAAGGTCGTTTTTGGGTTTGCAAATTTCAAAAGCTCAAAATGACAAGTGCAGCTTGCAACTAGAAATGACAGGTGACAGCTAGGAGGCAGTTCTACTTAGGTTAAATAGATTGAATTAGATGAATTTAAACTAAGAGATTGGTTCTACACAGTTCTGCTGGGTACTCACTCTATATTCTTGAGTGAAATGGGCCTCGCCATGGATCTGGTCAGGGTTTTGGACTGGGCTCGGGTCTCTCTCTGGGCACAGCACTGCTTTCTCTCTGGGTACAGCACTGCTTTCTCCCTCTGGTCTGGTCTCTAGTTCTGGATAGATTGAAGTCTCTAGTTTGGCTTTCTGGAGGTTGATGGAGGTAAGTATGGATTTTTCCGGCAGAGCGTCCCGCTGCAAATGGATTTGGAAAGTCCCTATCTGTCCTGTCTGTCTGCTTTTATGTGTTTAGAATGTGGGTGTGTTCTAGCATCACTGACCCTACCTCTCTCTCAGCTTCTAATTGGTCAAACTTCCATTCCTCCGCTTGATTGGCAAACTGAACTGTGAGTCAGATTGATGTCATTTTACAGCCTGCAGAAAGTCCACTCCTCCTGTCAACTTACACACAAATCTAGATTTGAAACAAATACATATTTGCAGAGGTACATATTGTTTTAAAATCATATGCACCCATCATGCATCACAGGAGGTATCCCCTGTTCAAACTCTGCTCTTCCTGGGAGCTTGCATTCAGAACTGGCACATATTTCACTTTTTAACTGCTTTTTCAATTTCCGACATGGACCCAACTTTACATACATGTGTGCCGGGGGTAGGGACATTAACTGATGAAGTTTCAGATTTTTAACATGCACACATTTAGAGTAATATCCACTTTTCCGCTAAAACCTCCCCGAACATACCACCGGTTCCTACCACGTCTTAAACTGTGGGCAGAAAAATCACAAGAATTATGGTATCATTTATAAAATTTTCACATGTCCGCTCTATGAGTTATTCATCTTTTTAAAGTTATGTTCTGGCTCCAAAGGGGTGTGGTTTACCCTCAGCACAAGGTTGAATTTCTGGTTCTTTCCAGTTCTGCCAAGCCAGCTTGCTCTCACAGGCAGTGCTCCTCCCAGCTCCTGCCAAGAGGAAGCTACAATTTACGACTGCGGTAATAAAAACCTTTGCCTGAGTGAAGAGGGCTTTGTTCACTCTCTTGCAGAGCACAGATAATTCAATTATCAGATAGATGGCATATCCTTAGCCTGGGCAGCAAAAGGAAGGTTGGCCTGGGAACACAGTGGTGACTCAAGTTTCACTCCTGATGGGTAGTTGCTAGGCAAAATCAAGTTCCTTAAGCCAGACCTTCAGCTAACTTTTTGTTGCTTTTAAAATAACTTGTAATTTTACACATGCAGCTAGAATGCTGATTCTAAGTGCAAAACTATGACATTTCAACAGTTACAAAGGCATGTGACACCAAACATAGGTCACTCATTTAATTTAACATTTTCGATTTTGGTGGTTTTAAATCCAGTTGCAGTTAGGCTTAAGCTGCTGACTCCATAGCATTTTTGTTATAAGCATTGTTTTTGGGCTCTTCATTTCCCAGATTTTGTAGGCACACAAAACTCCATTCTGCCAAATGTCTGCTGGTGTTCAGTGAATATTTTGCACATGTTGCAAGGTTTGAAATAGGCATTTTGCTTGCCTTCAGAAAAACACACAGAGTGGTTTTAAAACGCCGGCTTTTGGATAGTGGTGAGTACTGGTACTGCACTCATTTTTGGGATTTAAGAAATGAATTCCCCACACTTCTAGGTTGCATTTGGCAATCAGCATTGCCATTCCCAATGGTTTCAGACTACTGTGCGGGTAGTCCAATGGTGGTTTTAAAGCGCTTTGAAGCTAACCGGCGCTACTGTTTTTCCTTTGGCAACCCATTTCCCTCATGGCAACCCGGCCTTTCATTCTCGCACTGGTGGGTGGCAAGTGAGGCAACCATTTTAGTGTGCGCACAAACTGCGCAGCTTTCCTGGATTTCGGCGCACATGTGGGTTTTCCGCCATCTTGAATTTCCTAAGCCCACAGCACCAAATGTTGTAGCAGGATAGCTTAAACGTGGGTCAGGACACCCAACACCCCCCAACCATCATTGTGTTAGTGCACTAGAACAACCTGTGTTCTTGACACCAATCCCCTCTGGTGGCACAGGAACACTCACTTGAAAAATATCGTAGAGCCTTGTGGAATGTGTTGTAGAACCTTGCTGCTAGGACTCCATGAATCCTTCCACCCCTTGCAGGTCTCTTGTAGTGGGCATGTTGTGGGACTCCTGGGGTGGCCTCTAGCGATGCAGCTGAATCAGACAATCCAGCATTGGGATTTCATAATAAATATAAAAATGTTGGAGCATAAAACTCTCCATGTCTTACAATGTAAAATATCTGAACGCTTAGCGGTGCCCCGGTCTTCCGAGAATGCCTGTGGGCGATTATCAAGGCCAATGGATCTACCGGCTAATGATTTCCTGTGCCCCCAAAGAGAGTGCACGAATTGACCGTCTCTGTACTGTAAGAAGATCCAATTCAACACTACAGCTAAGTCAATGCCTAGTCTGGGATACTGAATGGAAACCCTTATTGATATATCTTTATGTCCAGTTCATGAGTTCTGGATGACTACCCCTATATAACACCCCTCTCTTAGAATCCCCCTGACCCCACTGAGCCAAGATGTAGTTCTGTTTTGCAAGTTGAAAAGGTTTATTTGAGAAATAAAACAAAATATAGATACCACGCTTTTATAATAAATTAATAATAGATATCGCCCTTATAAATATAATGTTAATCAACAATGGGTAATCTGACACTAGCACACTTCTTTATAATCAATGAGGAGTTAGTATAGGATGGATCAAGTAGCAAAAATACTTTTATGATTTCAAGGGAAAAGCAATGAGGAATAAAATGCAGTACAGAAATACTTGAGATGATTTTAGCAAAAGATAATATAATCACTTTTTCTCTGGCAATTCACCCCCCTCTCCTATGCAATGTAAGACATGGAAGTAGATGGAAAGAGAAGCACACAGTTCTCAGGAATGCAGTCAAATACAATACGAAATTCAGTTCCCCCCCAGCAAGCTTAGAGAAAACCGGTATGAGTTTTAAAACACAGGCCCAAGTGCTTTGAATGTGGTGGCAATGAAGTGAGAAATATGCTGAAAATGCTTTTAATTCCCTTAGGAGGTTCAGGGTGAGTGAGAGATACTTGGGATGAGTTCAGGCTCACTTTAGCAATGATTCAGAGATGGTGATTAAGAGGCAAACAAATTTTTAGCAAGGAAAGAAATGACTGCTGATGGTTACACGTGGCTGGATTTTTAACCAAATCACAAATCGCGGTAAACGTTGTGAGTGCGTGAATCGTGATTACGGCACAAGTATAGGGAGTGATAAGTTGGTTCTAGGTTCGTTGGAAAGCTGAGATTCTAAGCTTTCAGAGGAAAGTTAAATTTCGTTCCTATCCCAAACGGTTCCTGAGATACGACGATTAAATAAAGGTAGTTTTTCGGATTTAAAGTAAACTCAAAATGACAGGTGACAGCTTGCAGCTGCAGAATTGACAAGTGACAGTGGTGCAGCTTTACAAAATGACAAGTGACAACTTCTAGGAGGCAGTTCTGGTTAGATTAAAATAGTTTGGACTAGATTATTTTAAACTAAGAGCTTATTTCTGTCACAATCTGACCTAAGTACTCACAATATCTTTTGGAAGGACTGGACCTCGTCACGGATCTGATCAATCAGGCTAGCGGCACTTCACAGCGATCTCGTCTCTGGGTCTGCGGTTCTGCACGGTCTGGTCTGGTCTGGCACTGGTCTGGTCTGTCCGGATGCAGCGGTCTCTGCACGGCTCCTGGATCTCTGCACTGGTCCTGGCAAAAGTTCCTGGCAAGGGATTCAAGCAGCTCGCCCAGCTGTGACTTGCTTGCAATGATTTGAGGCCTGCTGCAGAGAACTCAGCTTGTGGTTTTAGGCCTCTGATTTAGGTTCTAAAGTATAAGTTCTAGGTTCTGGAGTATGTAGCTGGAGTCAGTCTGGAACTGGTATCTTCTGGATGTTGTGTGGTCCGGCAAAATGCTCCGCAGCAACTGGATTGGAATGTCTTCTCTAGCTTCCAGTGGCTCTTTTTATGTCTTTTGAAAGTGGGTGTGTGCGCAGCATCACTAAGCCAGCCCCTCTCTCAACTGATCATTGGTCAAGCTTTTCTCTCTTCCTTGATAGGGGAAAGGAAATGTGAGTCATGGTGATGCTGTTTTATGGCCTGCAGAAAGGACACTCCCCTGTCAAATTGCACACAAATCTATATTTGACCCAAATACATATTGCACAGATACACAGTTGTTTAAAATTACATGCACCCATCACATATCACATGAGGTATACTCTGTTCAAAGTCTGCTCTTCCTGGGGGCTTGCATTCAGAAATGGCAACATTTTGCGCTTTTTAGTAGCTTTCTCCATATCGGATTTTTCTCCAAATTTATACAATTGTGTGCAAGGCATGTGGGCATTTAGATAAGGAAGTGTCAGATTTTTAACCTGCACACATTTGGAGTAACAACCTCTTTTCCACTCGTAAACCCCCAGATCATACCACCGGGTCCTAAAACCTCTTAAAATGTGGGCAGAAAAATCACAAGAATTATGGTATAATTTAGACAATTTTGACAAGTCCGCACCATGAGTTATACATCTTTCTTAAAATCATATTCTGGCCAACAGGGGTGTGTCTTCCCAGGTCACATGGTTGAGAAACCAGTTTATCCACTTTCTTTAAGCTCAGCCTGTTCTCAGAGGGGGCTGCCCCTCCCCGTTTCTGCCAAGAGGAAGCCACTTTACGACCCCCCCCCCAATAAACCATCTGCCTGAGTCAAGGAAGGGCTTTGTTCAAAGGGAAGCCATTTATGACCCCCCCAATAAACCATCTGCCTGGGCCCTTTGTTTAGTTTCCTGCAGCAGGCAGAATTGGAATCTCTTTAAGCCAGTTTTTAGCTACATGTCATTTTGGGTTCCCAGTTTAAATCAAACTTACAATTTTTACACATGCAGCTAGAATGCTGATTCTAAGTTCAAAACTATGACATTTCAACAGTGACAAACTATGTGACACTCAAAAGTAGGTCACTCATTTATTCTAAACATTTCGTTTTAAGTGTCTTTCAGTTCAGTTTAGCACTCAGCCAGTCTTGTTATCAACATTATTTTGGGCTCTTCATCTTCCCAGATTTTGTAGGCACCCAAAACTTCATTCTGCCAGATGTCTGCTGGTGTTCAGTGAGATTTTTGGATGTGTTGCAATGTTTGAAAATAGGCATTTTGAGCTGGCATTCAGAGAAACCAAAGGTAATTTTAAAGTGTTTTTTTTTAACATGCGCTGCTGTTTTACCCTTGGCACCCATTCCACTCATGGCACCCTGGCCCATCATGCTCACACTGGTGGGTGGTAAGTTAGGCAACCATTTTGGTGTGCGCACAAACTGCGTGGTTCTCCTGGATTCTGGCGCACATGTGGGCTTTTTGGCCATCTTGGATTTTCTAAGCCCACAGCACCAAATGTTGCAGCATGATAGCTCAAAAGTGGGTCAGGACACCCAACAAGGCCCCCCCCACGCGACTGCACTTTGAATTTGAGTCGATGGGGAGTCGGGTGCACAGAAGTTTCTGACCCACGCACTGGTATGTCCGCATAATATTCTTCCAATTCTGCAAATGGCACAGTTCAGCATCTTTTCCTCCCTCCAGTCGATCAATCAGTTCTCCTTGCTGGTCCTGATGGGAGGATTGGGCGGTACCCCAGGCCCCTTGGGTCTCTGCTCCCGGTCTCCGGATCGTCCTCCTTGGCCAGTCTCCAGGTTTTCTTTCTCCTAGGACGACAAAGGAAAAGCGGCAATACCTATTCATGGACATTTCTCCCCCACCATTGATATAGTGGGGTGGCATATATATTTTAGAACTCAACAGATATGAACATGCACATTTTTTTAAATGAAGCGACAGGAACACATAAACTTGAGAAACACAGAATTTGATAGGCTATATGTAGGATATTTTAGGGTTGGAATTGAATTACTTTGAAGCGGTACCCTCTGGGATTGCAGTGGACTCCTCCAGTTGCTGCAAAGTGTGCCTGGGATGGCAACACTTCAACTGGTTTATGTGGACCCACTTGTCTTCCCCCTCTGCCAAACCGCCTTTGGGGATGCGGATCTTGTAGGCCACAGGGGAGATCTTGTCTATAATCTCAAAGGGTCCCTTCCATGTAGGCAAAAATGTGCGCTGTCTTGCCTGGTTTCTTTGGAAGTTGTATAAATAGACCCGGTCCCCCACCTGATATTCCTTCCTGGAAGTTTTCAGGTCATAGTGGGTCTTCATACTCTCGGCTGATCTTTCTAGATTCCGCTGAGCATAGGCAAAAGCATGTTAAAGGTGTTTCCTTAAATTCTCCACATACTCATGAGTTGTAGAGGCATTTATCAGTGTCTGCTCTTGGGTCCTGTAGAGCAAATGCTGGGGAAGCACCATCTTGCGTCCAGTCATCAACTCAAATGGTGACATTTTGCTTGCAGATGAAGGGGTAGATCTGATGGCCATTAGGACCAGAGGTAATCGGATATCCCAACTTGGCCCAGAATCTGCCACAAACTTCTTTAATATGCTCACAATGGTTCGGTTGTATCTCTCCACTGCTCCAGAAGAAGCTGGCCTGTAAGCAATGTGTAGCTTCCTTTTAACCCCAGTATCTCCAACATCTTTGTCATTACTTCACTGGTGATGTGGCTACCCCTGTCTGATTCAATCCTTTGAGGTAGACCAAAATGGGAAAAGATGTGGTTAATCATCAGGGCAGCTGCTGTTTCTGCCTTGCAGTTTGGGGCTGGGAGACATTCCACCCACTTGGTAAACAAGCATGTAACGGTCAACATGTACTTGTTTCCTCTAGACGAGCGAATCACAGGGGCTACAAAGTCGATTTGCAAATCTGACCATGGCAGTGTCATCCCCCTCTTTTGGAGAGGCGCATGGTGCATGAGGGATGATGGCTGAAATTGTGCACAAAGAAGACACCCCTTAAAGTATTGATCAAGGTCCTGCCCCATGTGTGGCCAGTATGCAACCTCTCTTAAGATTTCCAGTGTTGTGTGAACCCCCCTATGACCGGCGGTGGCCGCATCATGGGCGTGACTTAACATCAGGCTTCGGAATGAGGTAGGAACCACCCACTGATCATGGCCAGCTTGGGATTTCCTTACCAACAAACCGTCTTGGATTCGAAACATTTTTGGACATTTCATCAACACTCTTAGGTCCTCTTTCCCAATGTAATCGGTATCCGTCAGGGGAAAGTTCTCAGGGTCCTCAAGGTGTTGGTAAAACTTACCAATAATTGGATCCCCCTTCTGAGCTGTAATTAAATCAGCATCAGGGGTCTCCTTACTCCATTGTGCAGTTGAAAGATCATTGTGAGCATTTGTCTGGGACCTAGTGATAGCGGTGACCTGGATTTCCCCCAATAGGGACTCTATTTCGATTAGATCCCCTTGGATGGCCCCGGTTTTGGCCAGTTGATCAGCTAAGTCATTTCCAGTTTTGTCTGGTCCCTCTACTTTGGAATGACCCTTGATCTTTTTCCAGTAGATGGTCATCCCATTCGATGTGACCAGATCATCAATGTTTTGGATGAACTTCCCATGTTTCAAGGGTTTGTTATTAGCACATAACATGCCTCTGGTTTTCCAGTTGACCAGGTGCTCCACGAACCCGTTCCGTACATAATCTGAATCTGTGATTATGACCAGTTCGTGGAGTTGATGCTGGACTGCAGTGAGGATGGCCTGATGCACAGCCATCAATTCTGCCACCTGACTACTTCGGGGACCAATTTTGCATCCATCGGAGGGTTCTGGGAACCCCTTCACCCATGCATTCCCTACGCCAGCCACCAGTTCTTTCTCCCCGTCGTTGTCAACATGGCAAGAGCATCCATCCACATAGACAGTGGGCATTCCCTCACACTTGTCTTCTTCAAAGACTTTGTGTGGGGAATTAAGGTATGCCTCCATGTTGTCCTTGATTTTTAGACTTTCGTCCTCGAGACAGTTTTCTCTGGCACAATCATGCAAGTCAGCCAGACCTTGCGCGAGGGGACTCTACTTGTTTTGGCCATATCTGACCTCCACAGGAAAGCCTTGCATTGACAGAATTCAGGAAGTAATTCGGGAATTACTCACATTTCCGGCCCGGATTCTGTCACTTTGGAGATATTGCAGAGGCTGGTGTGGAGTCTCCACTATGATGTGTTCCCCCTGGATAAACGGGCGGTAATTCTTCAATGCCCACCCCGTTGCCAGGAGTGCCTTCTCACAATCGTTGAATTTTTCCTCCACAGAGGATAAAGTTTTCTCGCAAAGGAGATTACTTTATTGACCTTGTCATGCTTTTGGTATAATACTGCCGTCAAGCACGTATTAGAGAACCCCGTCTCCAGGAAGAACTCCTTGTTTCTGACAGGGTAAGCTAGGCAAGGCGCTTGTGAGAGGCTTCTTTTGAGTTGTCTTACCGCCTCGGATTTTTCTGGACCCCATTCCCACTTGACCCCACCCTTCAAGAGATGAATCAGGGGTCTAGTGATCTCTGCGTAGCCTTCAATGAACTTTCTGCTGTAATTAGTCAGTCCAAATAGGCTCCTTAGTTCCCGCAGAGTTGTGGGGTCTTTCAGTTTCTGGAGTGCTTCCACTTTCTTTTCTTGGGGACAGAGACCCTGAGGAGTAATCTCATGCCCCAAGAAATTAACACGGGTTCTACACCACTGTGCTTTCTGAAAGGAAAGTTTTGCTCCGGCGGCCCTCAACTGGGTCAGAACATAACGGATCTCCGCTATGTGTTCCTCCACAGATGAACTTTTGATGAGGACATCATCTACATAAGCCAGGTTACCCCTCGCACCCAGGTCGGGCATGGCCTTGTGTAGGAAAATGTTGAATTCATTGCCGGAGTTGAGGTATCCGAAGGGAGTTCGGGTCCATGTGTACTGCTGGCCCCCAAAGGTAAAAGCCAGCTTGTATTGGTCCTATCTACTGACAGGCACAGTCCAGTATCCATTGGTCAGGTCTATTGCAGTGAATGCCTGTGACCCCTGGATCTGGGCCAGCCCTTGCTCAATGTAGGGCAGAGGCCATTGGGAAGTATGGACCCATTTGTTGAGCTCCCTGAGGTCGGCGCAGAGTCTCCACTGGCCGTTTGGCTTCAATATTCCCAGCACCGGATTATTGAAAGTGCTGTGGACTGGACAGATTATTCCCCGGGACTCTAGATTCTTAATTATTTCAGTAAGGGACTCCATGGATGCGAGAGGCAAGCGATATTGCTTCACAAACACTGGAGTCATTCCAGGGTCCGTGGGAATTGTTGTGGTGTGGATGTCGGTGCGACCACAGTCATATGAGTCTACCGCAAAGAGATCTTGGAAATCCAAGAAAACTTGTTTCAACTTTTGCTTCTGTTCCAGAGTCACACAGGCATCAGCTAGGTTGACCCTCTCTTCCACCATCTGCCTGAAGTCTGGAAAGACTTCTGGTTTGGCTATCTCAGCGGCCTCCTCCAGCTGGGTGGGGAAGTCCCTGGTCAGAGTTCTGATTTGGATTGGAGGCTTCAGGTGGGAAAGGCAGCCCTCATGGACCTGGAAAATCACCTCATCCCTCCTGAAGTCACAAGTCACATCTTCCTTACCGTAAGGGCAAGAAGTGTACACCAGGAAGTTCCCCCCATGCCGGGTGAAGATTCTGTCTGGTGTTGTTTTGTCATCACTGTCACTGTCAAAACAGTCCTTGGGGATTGGTCCTAACAGTTCATTTCCTAGATCAATGGAGAAATGTCGGTCATCAACCGCCATTCCAATAATGGTGCCTGCGGCTAGAGTAATACTCTTTAAGTCACTGTTATCCATCTATATTGGAATGGTGTCATGTTCTATGTTGACTAATGGAGTTGGGTTTACCCCCAACCCTTGCTGTTGGAGAGAAGCATTTAGATGTATATACGCATCAGGGTTTTGCAATTTTAGTCCTCTTTTAACTTTCAGTTCCAGGGAGAATTGTCGGGTCGTTTCTGGGATGGTGACTTCCTCTTTCATCTGAATTTCAATTGCATAAGGTAGCAATTGAGCTGACCTAAATGCTTTTTCTGGATCATCAAAGCCCATGGGATTATCAGGACCAAGCTTTGAAGTTTATTAGGTCCAAACTAATGGCAAAGCGATTGAGAATGTCACTGCCTAAGTAAAAGGCAGCAGTGACGTCTCGCAAGACCCAACAATTATGGACTATGCTCTTGTTGCCAATGGAGATTTTGAGCATACACCTGCTTGGCAGGAGATGTTTGGAATTAGGTGCTTCCAGGTCGATTTCCCATTTGTCTATCAGTTTGAATGTGGGAATGTCTGGATCTTTTGGGAGTTGGCGGAACATGGCTTCGCTGATGAAGCTCTTACCGTTGTTCACACACACTGGAGCGAGAACAGAGTCCTTCCCATCATTTAACTGAACAGGGATGAACAACTGCTCTCCAATTTGCTGAATATCAGCCAGGCTCTGAGCTGATTTCACATCTTTCTGGACTATAGGAGTGGGAGTTTCTGATTGTGGATTAGTAAAGAATTTCAGGGTGTTTCCTTCCAGTGTGGAATACCACCTTAAATTGGAAGGAAGGTTGATTTTCATAAATAGAGAGGACCCCCCATCACCAGTCTGTTGTCCTACTGCTATTACTGTCACGTCTGGAGTTTGGTTGTTCTGGAAGTGAAATTCTACTTGGTCAGATTTTTGTTGAACCATGTGGCAGGTGCCGTTTAAACTAACATGGTTGACACTCTGTTTTAATTTTATTGGTCGGCTAGTCTGGGTCCAGAGGACCTTGTTTACACAATCTATTAGGGGTGACAACCTTCTCAGGAGGTCATTCCCTAGTAAACAAGGGGTGCCCTCTGGAGTCACTACTATGACCGGGTGTTTCACCTTGTGTCGCCCAATTTTAATGTCCAAGTCTGCAGTCCCCTCAACGGGAATCTCCTTCCCGTCAAAGTTCTGCAGTTGTCCAGGAAGAGAGGTGAGAGGAATACGGTAATTCTCCCCCCTTCCTGCATTTAGTTCCTCAAAGGCCCTTTTGGACAGAAGGGTAGCTTGTGATCCAGTGTCCACCAGTGCCAAAATTTTACCCTACCCCTGTACTTGTACCGGGGCATAGTATCTTCCCTCCTTCTCCTCAAGGTGGCACAGATAATGCACATTTTTGGACAACTGGTGGGCTAATTTTCTGGTTTTGGACATTGCTAGCAAAGAGATTTGGGCAGAATTATGTGGAGAGCCTTGGGAATCTGAAAGAAAAAGTTGGCAACTGGAGATCAGAGCCATTGTGGGTTCCCCTGGTTCCGGTTCTGGGCCGCCCCCCCCTTTTGGAGGCAGTCACCAGGATGGGTTTGAGCCAGGGGATTTTGATGCTGTTCGTTCTGGGATGAGATGATGGGCAGCGCTAGCTCAGTCTCCACATCCCCCCAGTCTGGATTGGAATCCCTTGGGACCCATTTTTCTTTGGGAGGAGTTCCCCCATCTCTGAAGGAGAAGATCCTTTTCCCAGGATCTTCTGAGGATCCCTCTCCCTCAAATTGGAAGACCTGTACCTCCTCCACAAAGTGGGTCTGTTTGCGTCCTTTGTTTCTCCTACCCCTCCTCTGCTCCTTGGGAGGCAGGCTTTCAGGGGTAGGAGATTTTGTTTCCGGTTCCTGGTTTTCCAGGGGCTGTTTACAAGTTGGGAAGGAAGCTTCCTCCTAGGCTTTACACCCCCCTTCCTCTTGTGCCTCCTCCCTGGGAACCGGTGGGTTATCGGGGTGCTGCCCCGTCATTGTTCTGGAGCACCAGGTCCAGAGTTTGGGGCATTCCGCGGTGGCATGCTCATCTGAGGGTTCTGTTGAGCCCTCAGTATGTGACCCAGATCCCGTGCCATATTTTGGACCTGGCGCTCTAACTGGGAAACCCGCTCAGGCTGATACGGGGCTCTATTTTCTCCCCTGGGCTGATCCCGGGAAGAGTAGCTATCCCTTCTCTGGTAGTACCCCTGGTTGGGAAGATTTTGGTACCCCTCCACCCTTGGCCTCTCCTCTCCCGGATTAGGTTGTCTGGGCTCAGGGAATTGGGGAAAGGAGGACGGATGATTTTGGGGCTGGAAATTGGGTGGATACCTGGGGAAAAAGTTCTGCCCAGGATTTGGAGAATTTCTGCCCTGCTGTGCGAAGTTGGGAGGGAAGTTCCCTGGGTTAGGTGCTTGGCCGGATCCCCACCTTGGGCTGGAGGAGTCCACACATAACCCAGGATTGGTCGGTTTCCCTTGTAGCGGGGACTTACATAGTCAGGGGAGCGGGGGACCCCATTTGTGGGACTACCTCCTCGACTCCCTGTCTGTGACTGGCCCGAGGGCCTTCAGGGCTGTGAATTGTTTGGTGCATGCAGGTTTTTAGGCCCCCCCATCTCCAAATCTAAAACGGGGGCAACCTTTACCTCTGCCACCTTGGCAGCAGCAGGGGTGCTGTTGATTTTGGGGTTTTTCGGCGCGTTATTTTTATTTTCGATAGGCTTCTGCACCTCATAGATCCGGGTAGCCTGTTCAATGACCCAGTCTAAAGATCTTTTCTCATGAAAATCTCTCACGAGCTGGGTCATTATATATTTGGGGAGAGCATGGAAAAATGTATTGACAAACTCTTTGCTGTCTGTGCGCACCCTTCTGGTGGTCTGCGCAAAAGCACGCTTTAATTCTTGCACAAACTCTTGTGGGGCCTGATCCTCCCCACATTGCAAATTGTAGGCTGCCTTGCGAGCCTCTTGGGGATTTCTGTGCACAGAAAAATGTTTCAAGATGGCCGCCCTGTATGTGGACCACCTTGAATGATTTTGGTCCTCCAGCCCCGCAAAGAAACTGGAGTACTCTGGTGAGAAGGTCCACTTTACATATTTAATACAGCTTTGGCTGTCCTTCAAATGAAAAGTCTCCATCATTTGCTCAAACAGCACTAAGTGCTCCCAAACAGAATACTTGGCGTTCTTATGATAAGGCGTGATAACACTCCTTATTGCCTTTATTTGCTTCAATGGGTCCTTAAGCAAGGCTCTTTTTGCCTTATTGGCCTTTTTGGTTGGGGTAACCCTGGTCCATTCATCCTCTGACTCAGAAGCGCTGCTCCCAGAGGTTCCTGTCTGATCTTCCAGGTTTTCCCGGATTCTGCGAGCCTGGGAATGGCTGGCAGAATGTGGGGACCTGGTCTCCTGTGTCCTGCGCCGTTCAGAGGAGTCTTCAGATTCCTCCTTGCTGCCAGGATTTGATGGGTACCCCCCCACTGACCTAACTGGGCAGAAGTTTTCAGGATGCCCTTAATGGGCCTACTCTCCTGTAGTTCCCCACTAAATTGCACTGTGCTTGGGTGCCCATACCCGGATGCCCGCCCTCCATTCCTGGGAGGTACTGGCCTATGAGCCCCATACTTCTGGTTGGATAGTAATCTGCCATCCCTGTGGCCCGGTGCTCATGTGCGCCAGGGGACATTGGGTTGGCAGAGTCCAGGGACTGAGAGATATGAAGGCCTCTGGTACTAGGGCTCCTGAGGTTATGCTCAGGAGTCTCCCTCTCCCAGCGAACCTGGTCTCTATCCGCCCCTGCTCCCTGTTGCAATGCAAGAGCCTGCGCTTTCAGTTCCTCGGTTAAGGCCTTAATAGACTCTATCAGTCTCTCCTGCATCGCTACCTGTTGCTGGACCCTATCATTGTGCTGCCAGAGAGCCTCATTTTCTCTCTGTGCCTCCTGATTGGTCCTGGAGTACTGGGCCAGTCTCTGCTGCAGGAGGGTTACCTCCTGAGCTGTGTCCCTATTGGCCTGCTCCTTTCTTGCCAGAGCATCCTCCACCCTCCTGGTGTGCTCTAACAAGTTCTGGTGTTCTTTTTTGGAGGTCACCCAGTCCCTGGAGGGCCAGGTGATTTTCTTCCATTTTCCTTTTTAAGTGGCAGACTTCCTGGCCTAAGGTATCCCTTTCCTGACTAAGAGTCTGCATCTGTGCCGCCAGGTCGTCCCTTTGCCTTTGGAAGGCACCAGCTTTCTGGTGTTCTTCTTCAAACTCTGCCTGGGTATCCAGGTCTTTCAAAATCAATGTATTGCTTTCCTCTTTCTCTCTGTCTAGTTGGATTTGCAGGGTGGCTACCTGCTCTGTGCATGCCCTGTTGGAATTGATCTGTTGCTTCAGCTTTTTCTGGCTCTGCAGTAAGGAGTCCAGACTGTCTTGGTGCTCCTTCTGCAAAGCCAGAATTCTGGTATCCTGGTCCGTCTTTTCCTGTTGCAGGATATCCATATCCTTCTTTATTTTAATGATGTACTGTTTACTCTCATTTTTGGACTCCTGGCTTCTGTGCAGCCTATGCTCAGAAGAGTCTAGATCAGATTGGGCCTTCTGTAATGCCAGCAGTTGCCTACTCGCCAGATCTTGGCCTTCAGCACATTGTCCTGCATGGCTCCCATATGTAAATATAAATATGCCGCTACCCTGGCAATCTTGTTGTGCTCATCCTTGGCCTTAGGGGCCATATATAGTTCACTCAGGGCCACATGTGAGGGACCCTGGTCTCTCCATGTATCTGACCCTGTTTCAGTGATCTGGGGTGCGATTGCCTGCAACCAGACCGTCTGGTCCTGATGAGTCCACTCACCTCTCACAAATAGCTTATGTAAGAAGTGCTCTATGGCTATTTTCATATCTACCAAGGTCGTCATTCTGGAATTTGAGTTCCTTCCTGACTTACAGAAGTTTGTATTTTATTTTTGCAAAACAGACGTTTCCCTTAGAGCGTCCTTTTGAGGAGTGCTTTACAGCGTAACACAGCGTGGTGATCCGACCGGATGTATGTATCTTGTCAGTTAGCACACTGTATTAATCTGCACAAGTGATAGATCTAATCCGGAATCCCCGGCTACGAGCCCCCAATTTGTAAGAAGATCCAATTCAACACTACAGCTAAGTCAATGCCTAGTCTGGGATACTAAATGGAAACCTTATTGATATATCTTTATGTCCAGTTCATGAGTTCTGGATGACTACCCCTATATAACACCGCTCTCTTAGAATCCCCCTGACCCCACTGGGCCAAGAAGTAGTTCTGTTTTGCAAGTTTAAAAGGTTTATTTGAGAAATAAGACAAAATATAGATACCACACTTTTATAATAAATTAATAATCGATATTGCCCTTATAAATATAATGTTAATCAACAATGGGTAATCTGACACTAGCACACTTCTTTATAATCAATGAGGAGTTAGTATAGGATGGATCAAGTAGCAAAAATACTTTTATGATTTCAAGGGAAAAGCAATGAGGAATAAAATGCAGTACAGAAATACTTGAGATGATTTTAGCAAAAGATAATATAATCACTTTTTCTCTGGCAATTCACCCCCCTCCCCTATGCAATGTAAGACATGGAAGTAGATGGAAAGAGGAGCACACAGTTCTCAGGAATGCAATCAAATACAATACGAAATTCAGTTCCCCCCCAGCAAGCTTAGAGAAAACCGGTATGAGTTTTAAAACACAGGCCCAAGTGCTTTGAATGTGGTGGCAATGAAGTGAGAAATATGCTGAAAATGCTTTTAATTCCCTTAGGAGGTTCAGGGTGAGTGAGAGATACTTGGGATGAGTTCAGGCTCACTTTAGCAATGATTCAGAGATGGTGATTAAGAGGCAAATGAATTTTTAGCAAGGAAAGAAATGACTGCTGATGGTTACACGTGGCTGGATTTTTAACCAAATCGCGGTAAAATTCGCGAGTGCGTGAATCGTGATTACGGCAAAAGTATAAGGAGTAGCAAGTCGGTTCTAGGTTCGTTGGGAAGCTGAGATTCTAAGCTTTCAGAGGAAAGTTAAATTTCGTTCTCTGGAACCGTTTCGTTTCCCAAACGGTTCCAGAGATACGGACGATTAAATAAAGGTAGTTTTTCGGATTTAAAGTAAACTCAGAATGACAGGTGACAGCTTGCAGCTGCAGAATTGACAAGTGACAGTGGTGCAGCTTTACAAAATGACAGGTGACAACTTCTAGGAGGCAGTTCTGGTTAGATTAAAATAGTTTGGACTATATTATTTTAAACTAAGAGCTTATTTCTGTCACAATCTGACCTAAGTACTCACAATATATTTTGGAAGGACTGGACCTCGTCACGGATCTGATCAATCAGGCTAGCGGCACTTCACAGCAATATGGTCTCTGGGTTTGTGGTTCTGCACGGTCTGGTCTGGTCTGGCACTGGTCTGGTCTGTCCAGATACAGCGGTCTCTGCACGGCTCCTGGATCTCTGCACTGGTCCTGGCAAAAGTTCTTGGCAAGGGATTCAAGCAGCTCGCCCGGCTGTGAGTAGCTTGCAAAGATTTGAGGCCTGCTGCAGAGAACTCAGCTTGTGGTTTTAGGCCTCTGATTTAGGTTCTAAAGTATAGGTTCTAGGTTCTGGAGTATGTAGCTGGATTCAGTCTGGAACTGGTATCTTCTGGAGGTTGTGTGGTCCGGCAAAACGCTCCGCAGCAACTGGATTTGAATGTCCTCTCTAGCTTCCAGTGGCTCTTTTTATGTCTTTTGAAAGTGGGTGTGTGCGCAGCATCACTAAGCCAGCCTCTCTCTCAACTGATCATTGGTCAAGCTTTTCTCTCTTCCTTGATAGGGGAAAGGAAATGTGAGTCATGGTGATGCTGTTTTATGGCCTGCAGAAAGGACACTCCCCTGTCAAATTGCACACAAATCTATATTTGACCCAAATACATATTGCACAGATACACAGTTGTTTAAAATTACATGCACCCATCACATATCACATGAGGTATACTCTGTTCAAACTCTGCTCTTCCTGGGGGCTTGCATTCAGAAATGGCAACATTTTGCGCTTTTTAGTAGCTTTCCCCATATCGGATTTTTCTCCAACTGTATACAATTGTGTGCAAGGCATGTGGGCATTTAGATAAGGAAGTGTCAGATTTTTAACCTGCATACATTCAGAGTAACAACCCCTTTTCTGCTCGTAAACCCCCAGATCATACCACCGGGTCCTAAAACCTCTTAAAATGTGGGCAGAAAAATCACAAGAATTATGGTATCATTTAGACAATTTTGACAAGTCCGCACCATGAGTTATACATCTTTCTTAAAATCATATTCTGGCCAACAGGGGTGTGTCTTCCCAGGTCACATGGTTGAGAAACCAGTTTATCCACTTTCTTTAAGCTCAGCCTGTCCTCAGAGGGGGCTGCCCCTCCCTGTTTCTGCCAAGAGGAAGCCACTTTACGACCCCCCCAATAAACCATCTGCCTGAGTCAAGGAAGGGCTTTGTTCAAAAGGAAGCCATTTACGACCCTCCCAATCAACCATCTGCCTGGGCCCTTTGTTTAGTTTCCTGCAGCAGGCAGAATTGGAATCTCTTTAAGCCAGTTTTTAGCTACATGTCATTTTGGGTTCCCAGTTTAAATCAAATTTACAATTTTTACACATGCAGCTAGAATGCTGATTCTAAGTTCAAAACTATGACATTTCAACAGTGACAAACTATGTGACACTCAAAAGTAGGTCACTCATTTATTCTGAACATTTCGATTTTAGTGTCTTTCAGTTCAGTTTAGCACTCAGCCAGTCTTGTTATCAACATTATTTTGGGCTCTTCATCTTCCCAGATTTTGTAGGCACCCAAAACTTCATTCTGCCAGATGTCTGCTGGTGTTCAGTGAGATTTTTGGATGTGTTGCAATGTTTGAAAATAGGCATTTTGAGCTGGCATTCAGAGAAACCAAAGATAATTTTAAAGCGTTTTTTTTTTTTTTTTAACAGGCGCTGCTGTTTTACCTTTGGCACCCATTCCACTCATTGCACCCTGGCCCATCATGCTCGCACTGGTGGGTGGCAAGTTAGGCAACCATTTTGGTGTGCGCACAAACTGCGTGGTTCTCCTGGATTCTGGCGCACATGTGGGCTTTTTGGCCATCTTGGATTTTCTAAGCCCACAGCACCAAATGTTGCAGCATGATACCTCAAACGTGGGTCAGGACACCCAACAGTACCTTATGTGAATGTTAAAATTCGTGAAAGAAAATGCAAAATGCGTGCAAACTTGCTTCTGCTGAAAGGAGCTGTGGCAAAGCCGCCAGTGTATTGCTTGTAACGGAGCGCTGCGGAACTATGGGGCCAAAAGGAAGCCCCCTGTTCTGGCATGAGATCCCTGGGGATGAATAAGTAGGACCCTCTAGAGCTCCCCCGGTCCTTCCGCAGCTGACTCCAAAGTGCAATGCTTTCGAAAAGAGGGTAAAACCACCACATATCACCCAGGGGGCAGTAGGCCTTATCCCAGAGGAGAATGCATTGAATCCCTTTTTGTTCAGGGTCCTGTCCCCCTCCAAGAGGGAGACCACCCAGAGAAAACTAGACTCATAACTCCTGTTAGAAATCTGTGGAACAAGTAAGTGTTATTCTGACACTTTCTGTCTCTAGGGTCATTTCCATGTTTGGGTGCGTGAGCGCCGGCACGGTGCACGCGTCATAGCCGGGAGGAAAACACTCAACAGCGCAAGCGCTCACAACCAATATGGGAATGGTGAACACTCAGGAAAACAGTCACTTGCCCTTCAGAGAGCCCAAAGGTTGAATCAGAGAGCCGCCATGATTGTGTTGATCCCAACATGGCGGACAAGTCTGAAGATAGCGAAAGTCACTAGCCGCACACATGAGTATGAGGCGACATCTCTATACCATTGCTAATCATAGACCCACGCATAACATCCCCCATTGACACAATGACTCAAGGAGCACACTGTAAAAAAAGAGGCACACATCTCTAGACCTTGTCCGTGTTAGGATGGCAGTCCGGATAGAGAGTGGCATTGTGGTGAGGGGGAGAATATGAGTCAGCAAGTCTGCAACTGTGTTGGCTAAGCCAAAAGGCCACATATTACCAAACAGAGAGTGAAGGAATTTGCTTGGCCAGTTATACCAAGACTTGGGAGCAGCCAAGCTGAAGCCAAGTTAAAGATTCACAGGCTGTCATAAAGCCAACAATTGAAGAAAGGACTGTGTGCATGTTAGGCAGAAACCTGTGCAGTTCCCTTAGGGACCACTGCAAAAAGTTTAAGACCACAGGAGTAAGCAGTAAACCCAATTAGTAGCAGTCTGCACCACCCAGATTTACCTGGTAGCTGTGGCTGAGCAGTCAGACTTCTCTCAAGAAGAGTTAGGCAGTATACAGAACATACACAATAGGGCCAAAAATACAGAAGAACAAGCAAACACTGACCAGAGCTTTGGTATTAAAAGTATATAATTATTTATTTAAAACACACTTACGAAAATACACTGGCACTAATATATCAAGCAAGTTCAAACACAGTCACTATGAGTATATACACCTCCCTAGTTAATTATTCGACAAGTCTAAGTTAAGACACCACTTATTTAGCAAAACAGAGGTGAGTGCATAACCTTAGATAGCACTCCAATAATTAGTTAAAAGGGAGAGAAAAGGCAGAGCATGGAAATAACACAGTACCAACACTTTTAAGTACCCCCAGCAAGGCAGGAAAGGCAGGGTCTACCGTAAAGCCAAAGTTCATAGGCCAGGCCCACTCTTAGAGGAAGCAAGGCTGAATGTGCCCAAGATCACACAGTGGAAATGCACTCGAAGTCTTTGCAGAAAATGTCAAAAGAGGTTGGATCAGTTCAGAAAGATAAAGTTAGAAGGTTTGGAGGCCAACCCAGTTGGAAAGTCAAGGATTTACAGGACACCTTGGACAGTCCGTTGCAAGGGAGGCCAGGCGGGACACAGTACCTTAAATGGTGAGAACGTTCCAGCGGGGGCAGTTGTTCCTGGCAGCGAGTGCAAGTTGTGGCTTCGACCCGAGGAAGAGATGATCTCGACGAGGAAGAAAGCTGGAAGTCGTTGCACTGCCAGGGATGAAACCAGCCGCGGAGTCCCGATTAAAAGTTACGACTTTTATTCGCGGTGAGTGGTGAAGCGTGGCTATCCGGCCGCCGGGGTGCTTGGATCGGGCGATTCGACCACGAGACGTCCTGGAAGGCGAAAAAGGCGAACTGGTTGGTCCCACCAGTTCAAAGGGAAGAAGACACTTGTGGAAGAAGATCTCCTCTGTCATCGGCGAAGTGGTGAGTTCTTTACAGCAGGGCTCCACCGGTGGTGTCGTTGCAGATGGCTCAGCTTCTCCCCTCTTCAGATTCTTTAGGTCCTGTGGCGACTTCTGAAGTTCCAGTCCCCAAAGCCCTGCTTTTATGCAGAATAACCCCCATTCAACAGCCTAGCTGTCACTCAAATATGCTAAGTGGTGAGCCGGGCGGCTCACCACTGGGCCAATCACACAAGAGTGCGACTTGAATTGCCGAGGCAACTCAGTCCAGGGTGCCTAATCCCCTTCCCACACATCCTGTAGACCCCAGACAGAGTGGCACCATTTGGAGGGCTTCTGTGGAGAAGCCCGCCAAAAAGTGGAACAAAGGGCTCGACTTGGGTTAGAGTTTCAGGGGCGAACACAAATGCCATTTTAAAACCAAGTCCTGGCAAAAAGACCCAACTGGGGAATTAATATTAAATAAATAACCCAGCGGTATCTTAAACATTGCACCAAAAAGTGGTGCGTTTAAAATCAATGGGAAAATCCCATAAGAAATATTACGGTTGAATATTTCGCGTGGTATCCACTGCCACCAGCCAGAAACTCGACAAGGGGGCACTGGACAGTGCCCCCTTGGAAAACAGACCCAGGGGCAATCGAATTACCCCTACCAGTACTTCCACAATATGATGGTTTGTACTGGTTCTGTTCACAATTTGAGCCTAGTAAAGCCAATGGTGACTTTACATGCCCTGGGAGACAGTAGTCAGTCCCAGGGTATGGAGTCTATGTTTGGGGGTCACTATGACACCCCTGTGTTACTGCACTGAGGGTACTGTGTAACACAAATACCAAAAACACATGAAGCCCTATGGAGTAAAAGACCCCATAGCCCATAAAACACATTCACAGTCAAAGGACATTCTCAAATCATGCCTAAGAGTGGGAGAAAAAGAGTCTCACTCTTAGCAGGAGAAAGAAATATACCCCAAAAATCCAGCAAAGCTGCTGGGGGACTCACTAGGTTTGGGAAATTAGCCTTAACAGAAAATTCTCCCTAACAGTGCGAACCCAGCCGGAGGCTCTAGTTCAGACCCTGGTCTTTTAAACCTTTGTGAACATTTGGAACAAGGGAGAACAAACATGCCCCTAAAATAATTGGTGCAGGGAGAATTCCTACAAGCAACAGGTAAACAGAAACTCCGAGGACAAGAGGGGTCCTGTGCAGGGTTGGCCGTAGTTGCAGCAGGAGGCTGCTACCCCACCTTACAATCCAGGAAAAGCCAAAGGCTGAGGCTAACACTTGGCCAAGGCAAAGACCAATGCCAAAAACAAACCAAACACCAAGTCCAAGACAAGGTCAATGCAAAGACCAATGCCAAAAAAACAAACACCAAACCAAGACAAGGCCAACACAAAGACCAAAGCCAAAAAAAACAAACACCAAACTCAAGACAAGGCCACAGCAAAGCCCAATGCCAAAGCCAAACCAAACACCAAACCCAAGACAAGGCCAAGGCAAAGACCAATGCCAAAACAAACCAGACACCATGTCCAAGATACGGACAAGGCAAAGCCAAAAAGCCAAAGCAAGGGCACCACTACAGAAGCCTACTGGGACTCTGAAGCTAAAGAGATTGCAAGTGATTTGGGAAATGCTTTCTTTAGAAGATGCCTTGAATGTAGAATTCTATGATAGAGATTGGACACAGGAGATTGGTCATTCATAAATGTATACTTTTTTTATAACGCCCTTAACACCGGTGACCAGTCTCTTTCCAAGACAAACGCATTGCCCCTGAGCTATCCTCCCAGCCCATTGACAGTGCATTTACTTTATCCCTGTTCGGCTTAGAGATTTTAGCTGCACCCCATCTGATAGGCCCTCATCGGCCATCCCCAAACCCGGTCCAGTGCTAAAGTAGGACAAAGGTGTTGGAACCTACTTGTTGTCTTTTGTGTACTTCTTTGGTAACTATGCATGGGAAATCTCACAACTCTGTATGATATCAGTAGATTAAACCAAGGGCAGAATCATGAATTAGGCATCTCAAGACTCCACATATCAGATGGGCACTGTACAGGATGCTTCCTGTACAATCCTTGGTAAACACCATTTAGTTCATTTAAATGTCCGGCTGATCTCTGAGAGTTTGGTGTGAAGTCGGCTCATGAGAAGGTCTTTCCATTACGAATAACTCAGTGAGTCCCGCAATCTTAGCATCTGAGGCCATGGTCAAGAATAACTCATCACATTGGTGTACTCACATAGACCTTAGCACAGCTTTGGCTTGTGTTGATAGACACACAAAAGTCCTGATTGACTTGGAGTAAAGTTGACTTCCTTCTTGAATGATATACCACCTTCATATGACCTTAAGAGCCCGTTCCTGAAATTGAACGCTGGTCAACGCCTTTTATTCAGATGCCAGTTCTTGCGCCACTCTTCCACCTTTATGTCTCGGATCTATGTGCCAGGTTTTTGTGTATCCCGGCAAGGAAGATGCATGCAACATTGTAAGTATTCTATAGAGCGTAGATGTCAAACCCAAGCGGTTTGAAAAGAATCAAGAACTCACCTAAGAGCTGTGTCCGTACTGGAAATGAGATTTCAGTAAGTTAAGATTAAAAGGATATCATCGACATAAAGACATTGGATGCTCCAAACCCCATAGTTAAGATCTGGGATGTGGTTTTATTGCGGCTTTCATGCCCGCTGTGACGTCCCCCACAGCGGGCATGAAAGCCATTCGCAGCCCAGGGTATAGCCGGTGTGCAAATGGCTCTTTTTTTTCCTCCGGAGAATCACGCTGCTTGCGCAGCCAATCTCCACAAGAAAATAGAAAGAAAAAAAGACGGCCATGTGGGAGGAGCGCCGGGACCAGAGCACAAAGCTTCAGTCCCCAGCAGGTATGGGTGGGGAAGGGTTTTGGATTGTTTTGAGGTGGTAGAAGGATGGGGAGGCAACAGGTAGAGGCTCCTTGGTGCCTCCCCATATTAAAAAATGTATAAAATGGTGCCACTCAGGGAAGGGACCTGGGGGCATGTGGAAGGGGGAGCTGGAACAGAGGGCGGGGATTGTGTATTCTCACCCACTGTCCCAGCCACCTGATTGGCTGATGGTCCTTTCCAGGGTGTGAATGATGTACTTTAGTTCCTTCATTCTTGAGGGCAAGTGAAAGAGCATGTGAGACAGCTACTAGCCGAAGAAGGTAAACATTGCTAAACGGTCCGTAAGAAGGCCTCCCCAAAACCCATCCTCCTCATGGTCCGTCCTCAACAGGTTGAAAGCTTTCTCTGCTTTGAGGGCTAGCAGTGTCACAGAAGAGCAGGACAGTAATGCAGCGAGCATTGTCTGTCGCATGGCAATAGTTAATGGACCTTGGCTTGTCCCTTTCTGTAATAAGTGGGAGGATGTTCTTCAACCTGTTGACCAAAAAGGTCAAATAAAGTTTATTGTTTGTGTTCAGTATCAACGTGTGCCAATTTGAACCACACAATAATGGTTCTCATCGCAGTTTTTGTAGAAGCTCCATCTTAGTTTACATCGTAGTTTAAGTGACGGCTCCTTCCCCCATTCGACCTTTAAGAACTGTAACGGTGGGCATAGGGAGTTTGTGCCACAATAGAATTCATCAAAGTAGATTTTGTCAAATGTTTTTCATCGAATTTTGACACAAATAGATGTGGGGGTGGGTTTAGGAGAATAATTAATATAGGGGGATTATGGGGATGGAGTTGCGGGGGTCTCCCCCACATATATTTGCAGCAAATTCTCCCTGTACAAAATAAATTGACAACATCTACTACAATTTAAAGATATTCGACCAGATCACATAGTACCGTAACAGGATGTTGGAAGATGGCTTATATAATGATGTTTGAAGCGTCGTGGGTCTTGGCTGTTTGAATACAGATCAATATTTATTTTTCCATCATATTTTTATGTAAAGCCTACTTCATCTCTGCCAACATCTGGGGTCAGCTGCAACGTGAAAGAAAATATTGCTTCTGTGTGGAATAAAGGGACGCGTAGTACTTTCTAAAAAGGCTTTGCCTTTGTTTAAAGGTACATTAGTCCCCCACCCCTTTTGAGGTGTCAAACATAATTGCCAAGTCTGTGTGCTTTCCACTTATACCACAATAGTTTCCAGGGTCAGTCTGGGAAAAGAAATAGGCCCGGTCACCCAAATAAAAGTGGCCCACCCCTCGCCTCGAAAAAGTGGGCCACCCCGCGCCTCACGACCCTTGACCTCTGATGACATCACGGGAAGTGATGTCATTTGACCCCCACCCCAAAGTGACGTCCTGGGAAGCGATGAAACACGACCTCTCACCCCTTGACAAAACAGGAAGTGGCATCAAATAGCATTGTTCCTAAGTACACTAAATTACTGTGAATCAAAGCAGACGTCCAAGGCCAAATGATAACATGTTAATGTAAAGGACTTACGCTTAAGCTCTTTTTTTATAGAACAAATATGCATACAATATCACCCAACCTGTGTTGGTACTCATTTATCGACCAAAGAAAAATTAAAGGCTATTTAAAAAAAAAAAAAAAGCCAAATAGTTTTTTTTTAATTATTTTATTTTTCTCCAAACCGGTGCAGGCATGGCCAGAAACCGGCCACAGGGACGATTTCGGCCCGGCCATGGAGCGAAAGGCCAAGGGGCCAATACGACCCTGATAATTTCCCTGATTTATTTTATGCTCAAAGTTTGAGTTTAGCTCTTAGCAAAATGTGCTCAGTCCTGTTGAATTCAATCAAGTGCATTTGGTTGCAAAGGCTGTGCAAGGTCTTGAAGGCATTGCTTGGGCATTTTTGCTTAAACTTGCCTCCATGGCTGCAAATCTTTCAAAAGCGTGACCATTTCAGCCCCTATCAGTTGTTTAAGTCTTTCTGCCTTTTCAAGATTGGGTCCGTGCAGGTTTGCCTCAAAGGCTTTCCACTGCAAGGATATGTCATTCCCCGAGGGTGCCTTATCTGAGCAGTAATATCTCATATCTTGCTCCATGTTGCCCCTATACAATGGACCTTAAAGAACAGAAGAGTTACATTTCCAGATCCTTGGTCTAGCCTCTTCAGGGGCAATTGACAGAACACAGAAAACCTCTGTGTGCTTCATCGGGGTACTATTTCCTTTCACGACAAGGTCACCTGTTCCATCAAGGGTTCTATATACTGGGTGTTAGTGTGAGTAAAATGTATAGACCCTATTTAATGGGTGGAGTTTTCGCAACCTGCCACACAGCCCTACTTCGGAGAAGAGCTTAGTAGTAGTCCATGAGGTCTGCAGAACTCTCCAGCGATCATTTCTGGAGCTATCTAATTCTGTGCTTAAATGTAAGTTGAAGTCCCATCAAAGCACAATTTGACCCCTAGCAAAGGATAATATTCCTGATTGCGACGATAGGCTGCAGATGCAGTGACTGTACAATTCCTCAGGTGCCCACCAGAAAGAGTAATCGATCTTCCCTACCTGCAAATCTTTTTTGTAACAAGAATTTAACCTTCTTCCCAAACATAATACCCTCTCCTCTCCTTTTGGCATTTTGAGGAAGTGACAAATTGGTCAAGGAAGATAATTTCAGAACATGGGTTTCGTGTATGCACGCAAGATCCACTCCCTGCCCCTTCAAATAGCGCAGAAGGCAGATCCACTAATTGGGGGAGTTAAGTCCCTACCCATTAAAGGTATCTTGTCTGAAATATGGAAAGAACAATGTACAATGCTACCTGACACCCCTTCTCTAGAGACAGGTAAGAGAACCTACCTCTGTCCGACTGCTTTGATATCCTTATACGTTAGGGTATTCCCCAGGAACTGACTCTCACCCATAGCCTCCAAATAGCCAATCAAAATCATCTCAATGTCTTATGAAACTGAATGAAGACTCCAGCAATAAACCTTGTAGTCAAGCTAAGGAAGCGAGTGGACCCGCCATCTCCAGGGACAAGGAAATTCCATTCAGGGCACACTGCGACATGAGGAATACATTGGAGGGCACCCCCACTAAGTGTGGGGGTGGGAGAGAGTAAATATAGAAGAACAAGGTGTATTGAACATTGGGTTGCCATCAGGTTACAAAACAAATCAACAACAATATGTGGCATCCACATCTACTTGTAATTGCCTTCTCAAGCACAATCCCAAAGTCTCCACATCTGCACTTTTGGGAAATGCACTATGCATCTACATGGGATGGAATGGGCTTAGAAGCAATGCTTATCACAGTTATCACCACATATACCTATTATAGGGCAATCCTGTAGAGAAATATATTCATGCAATGTGCATATACATGTTTAGTGGTTCGTGTATAATGGGGAAATGGCACTGGCCATATACCCCCAACAGCAACAATCTCACCTCACAATCTGGGGCAAGAAACAGGCTGTCTTAATCTGAATAGTTATGTTTGATTTAAATTATTAAATCAAGAAATTGAAGGTGGACTCTTAACTGAAATTTCTGGGGAAGTCACCCAAAATACCACAAGTTTGTATAGGTGGCTTGCCTATAGAAATGTCATTCAAAATGCAATATCCAACTTATTTTACATAATTGCACAAACATCTATACATGCAAATATAATCACATATAGAATATTCTTCTGCAAAAGGGCTCATTTATTAAATTCTGCCTTACAATCCTAACTAAGCAGTCTAAGTGGGGTAGAATAAAATGTGTTTTGATCAAAGCATGGGGGGTCAAACCAACATTGAAAAACAGGAATACATACAACAATGCTTCCTTTACTTGTTGGGTGAATTTAATTTTAGCATTTCTAATTAAAGGGCAACACTATATCAATAGCACTTTCTAATATCTGTGGAAACTCAGAATGAAATACATTATTCAATGTCTTAAATAAAACATAACTGAGAAAATAATGATATTGTGCAATTTATCAAAATGCACCGGCAACCGGTACCTCATGCGAAAAGAGTCAATTTCCTGATATATCACAACATAATTTCAAAGTAATTTCCACTGAGAGTGGCAAATTGTGTTGCAAATATAAAGTGATATGGGCAAATGCTTTTTACATCAGCACCATGGAAAAAGCTCTTGCAAAGAACACAGAGTTTCCTGTTGAAGTATATGGAAAGAACTAGTAGGCAGAGATGTGTTTAATTGTTTTACGCAAACACACTTACCTTTTAAAATGTCACATCTGCATGAGATTATAAAGTTGAAATGGGAGGAAATCAGTAAGTTAATTTTAGTTGATATTAGGAGTTGACTAAGGGCAGAAGCCTCTTATTCAGCTGACATTTTACATGTCAAAATTAAGTTGGTCATTCCACTTCACAGGGAGAATCCAACCCCCTTTTTTGAAAACTCTGTTTAGGGTTGTTTGATGTAAATGAAGGTTTTCACAGGTTAAGACAATTCATCAGTCCTTGTAGCTACACTGCACACCACCCTACTAAACCCAGATATAATTTCCTCCTGTGAAAAGCTAGTGAATGAATGAATGAGTCATTGCTGGCAGATACAAATATGCCTTGCACAATGTTAGGTTCTAAGGCAATATATGTTTTAAGTAGACTTTCACATGGTATCATGTGTATCTCCTTTCACAGAGATCTGCAGCTGGTGGATTTACATTTAAATATGGTTGGCATTTCTCACTTACATTCTTAGTTTGTTGAGCTAGACTGCACAGACAGAATCAGCCTTTGGGAAGTCTTAGGTTCTCTTCGGATTGTGGCGTTGTCATACTAACCAACCCAATTGGATCTGGTTGGTTAGTATGATCTGTTCTGATCGCTTTCGGGCTCAACTAGGAAATCCTTCTAGGCCCAGTCCACCTATGGGATATATTGACCCACTCAACAGGATTTCCCCACATCGCCAAGCTGCATGTGTGCAGAAACAGCAAAATGGCTGCGCTGACTCCTGTGAGCACTGTGGCCTCTGCGTTTTTGCAGCAACAACAAAAAGATGGCTGCACCTTCTTGCAAAGTACACAGGGGCAGGATGGAACAAGGGGACACCCTAGGCAGCGTGCCAGTGTGTTCTTACCTGTACAAAAGAAATGGAGTGAAAAGGCAGCACTGCTTTGCTGAAAGCCCAAGATCTCCATTATAAAGGAAACTTTGCACCTTTACAATAATGCTGCTGATGCTATTTCCATCTGTTCTTCCTTAAATCACTGTGATTAATAAGGCCCTGCCATGCCCAGTATCTTATTGTGTAAAAGCAAAACCAGGCATGATTTCTGAATGACAGGCCCTGACAAACACACTCTGAGAGAAATCAACAAGGAACTTCACTTCTACTTGCATGGGAAAAACACATTCATTTCTTTACAAATGTATCAAAGCTCAGTAGTTCAAAAGAGACTCCATCTATCTGAGCCATGTCACTTTCAATGCATCTGTGCTTCAAATAAACTACTGCCTAGAAGAAAATAACTATGGCTGTGTGGCAATATTGGGAAGTCAGATGGCAAAATCAAATTTGAAAGAAAATGCTAGCAGTTTTCAACACATGTGTAAAAATGGGCTTTGCAAAATGAAAGGAGAAAAATGCCTGTTTGAAAAGTAAACTGTTGAAGGAAAACCTGCCATTACTAGAAATGTGAAGGGTTTGGGGCTGGTGAAAATACTTGCATGGGCTATTTTATTCCACAGGCTTGTTTTAATTCAGGACCAAATATCAGAAAAAAAAGGTTCAACCGCCTTGGCTGGATTTGTAAGCTGTCAAAAACAGGTTATTCCGGTTGGCAGAGCTAAAGCTTGCCCCTAGGAAGGGAGCCACACCATAAACGCTCAGCAGACACTAACACCCCCAGGATAATTACAGGGTGGGACAGAATCTAGGCTGGGCTGAACCCACTGACAATGGAACTCACAGGGCCAGGAAGTGTGAAGAGGGGAAGGGGCAATAAACTGTCAATCAAGCTGTAACCTCCCCCTTGCTCTGGAGGAAGTGACAGTTGGTGGCAGCTGAAGAAAGGAAAAAATGGTCCAGTGACAGAAAAAGGACTGCCATTTGCTTCCAAAGACTATTTTATAAATAAACTTTTAAGACTTTTTATCTCTGCAGCAAGAAATTGGAAAAATATAAAAAAGGTTTGCAGCTTAAACGTGATTTTATGGACTTTCATTCAAGATGTCAGAGACTTCATTGCCGCATGGGGAACAGAAGTTACAAAGTATTGCAGAAAAGTACCCATGTTCCAAATACAAATTTTAATACTGACATACCTGATGATAATCCACACGTGTCTAAAGTTATAGAATTTTAAGCTGAATTTTTCATACTGAAAATAACCAAAAATGATTAAAAGGGCAAAACAATGGGCCTTCTTACAAGACAGCCGGTCCGGAAAGAATGGTGGTGGTAAATCCGCCACCACCGTTCTTTCCGGACCGGCTGATTAAGAGTCCTGCAGGCAGGAGGTGTCATTCCCGCCAGGTCTGACCTGGCGGGTTTAACACCACCCGCCTGCAGGTGGACATGGAAATATCGGCACCATTACAGCATGGTGCCGGTGTTTCCACTTCCCCATTCCCATAGAGTCCTGTTATTATTATTAACAGAATTCCGCCTCTGGAATTAACGGGTCACCGGGGTTGTAAAGCCCCGGTGATTCTGACAATCACAGAGGCGGAATGTTAATACAAGTCTGGATGTAATGAGGCCCAATGTCTCACAGATTGCAGGATTAGACAGCTGAGCTCTACATACAATATGCAACCTGATTATGTTATTTATAAAGGTGCCACAACTGTACGAATGTGTCAATTCTGGTATGACAGATTTTTGGAAAAAAGGTCTGTGGAAAGTCTTTTTACATCAGAAAATGCAACCTCCTGAATTGAGTCACATCCCAGGGGAGGCAACCAACATTGATTGTCCAATCCAGTTGTTTAGAGGTGTGCTTAGCTAAGCCGGCCCAGCAATAGAATCCATGATGTCACTATGCATTATAAATAAGAGTCCCTGACAAGACTCTAGAGACACACTCTTCCTGACGTTCCTGCGCTGCTTTCCAGTTCAATCCATCCAGATTGCAGATCCCAACTACAAGGCCATTGCTGATCCTACTCCAGGGGCCACTGCAAAACACAAGCATTGCTGATCCTACTCCAGCAAGGTCTCAAATCTGAAAATCCACAAATCTCCCATTAAACAGGGGAAAGCGGTGGTACCTTTTGCATCCTGCTCCAGCCTGGCTTGCTGCCCCCTAACTGCATGCACGTTTAAATCCTTCAATCCCGCTGATATTTAGTATCCAGTGACCAGAATTGCCAGTCCAGAAGTGCCAACCCGTGACCAAAGACACGCTGCCATGTAGTGATCAGAACCGTTGACGGTCCAAAAATCTCAAAACTAAAAAGTGGACTGTGAGTATAATGGCCACCCCATAGAAACCCATAGCATATCTTGTCTTTGACCTTATCTCACTCTCTAAGTCATCCTATCCTTATCCTGGTAGCTTGTAAAACTGTCAGAATTATCTGTGCAACCCTGCCCTTGATTTCTAGTGCTAGCGCCATCTCTGTAGTAATTTTGTCTTGTATAATCCTAAACAATTAGTCCTATTTCGAGTGATCAGACTGGTTTCCGGCAGGGTGGGCGCTGGGGTGACAGGGTTGAAATTGTGAATCAACCCTGGCTCTTACTGTGTCCATCTTTGGTGGCCTAGGCTGAATACTCTAGTGTCAAGTCAAACTGTTCTTGTCACAACTGATTTCCTTTCCTTTTTCACAGCTTCATTTTCCTCAAAGCACACCTTTCTAGATCTTACATAACTCATCCATTTTACCAGCCAGAGACTTAATCTCACTTCCATATTGGTACTGGGCTATACCTCTACACCCCAACCAAAAGACTGTACTCCAAATCAGTGTATTTCACTTGTTTTTATTAAAAACTGTTAGGGTAATTTCAGGCGGGAACGTGTGATTTTGCTGCAATCTGTTTTAAACTTTCCACTCATTTTCGAACTGTATGATTTTGGTTATCCATTCTTTGTGATTGTTAGTGACTTTGCATTGTTGCTTTAGTGAGGAAGTATATTTGCTTCAAGGTTTTTAACACACATTCATTATTTATTTGCCCATTTTTCCATTTCCGAGTGTCATTTCATAACATTTATCAACTCAGAATTGATTATTTGTGGGTTCAAGGAACATTGCAGGAGGAAATTCTAACTTGGGTGCTATCTTTCCTAAAGCAAAACGTGCTCCTATTCTGCTGTGCTGTGTATATGTTCCACTAGAAGGTTAAACCCAGTGCATTGCTCATATTCTCATTGTAATTATCACCCCATTGGTGATTGTTATGCATATTAAAACGTTTAAGATTTCTTTTGAATTTTAAAATAAATATTATATTTTACCAACCAGCCTGGTTCATGGTCCATTGTGACCCGGGGTATTTGAAAAGGGAGTGTGATATGAGTGGTGTACCATCTCAATATTGAATCTATATTACATCAAAAGATAAGCATTTCAGTCATGCACTGCATACTAGGCCGAGACCAAGGTGTGTGTCGCCTGATTGAAATCCTTAACACACCTTCTCTTTTGCAAATGTCGGTTTTGGTTCTTCCAATCAAAATGAGTGTCTGTTGCAGGCAGAAGGAAAATAGAGTCATTCCCAATGTTTTGAAGTGTTAGAGATTTTATGAACTAGGGTTCCCACCAAACGAAGCATGATTTGACACTATATGTTGGATTTAGCCCGTCTCTCTGATATTGCTCCACTTATCTTTCTCATATCCAGCACAAGAGAGCCCACTTACTTCAATTGGTTAATCAAACTGGACGTGCGGCAAGAGGGAGGTGTCAGCTACAAACTAGCACCACTTCCCCTGAAGTAGGAAACCAAATCGAATTGGAATATTAATTTTTCAAATATAATTCTACATGGACGAACGCTATTAAGAAAAATAACATATTCAGATTTAAAAGAATATTCTGCATCCAGAGGTATTGTTTATGTTTCAGCCATTTCTTGGTATTAACATATGCATATTATGCATTTTAATATAACATGTTAATATGCATATGCATATTGCACCAGATCTGTATTTGGTGTGGTGGCATATTCTAAACTGTGACAACTCTTCCAGGGAACGCGAAGCAATTGGATAAGGCTGCCTTGTTAGGGTATTCAATACTGCGACAAACGCTCAATGGTTCTAGAGGCAACTAGGTTAGGCCGCCTGCATGGGTTGTTCTAAACTGTGGCAAATCTTCCAGGGATGTAGTGAACAAGTGTGCAGAAACCTATAGGGGTTCATTCTGAAATATTCATTAATAGAAAAACAATCATTGGCAAAGTCAACTGTTTTGGCTTTTGTGTAGGCATTGGAAAGGCATTTGCCAGGTACTTCCGTAATGGCACTTATCATCCATAAGATGGAAAATGCTGGGACATTGTGTGAGCTCTTGGGCATAGGATGTCAGTGCCAGGACTTCAGTGCATTGATCTTACCCAAGGACACACATATTGCTTACACATCAAATGGCTTACATCAAGTGTTATGTTATGTTATGTTATGTTATGTTATGTTATGTTATTTTGCATTTATATAGCGCCTTATATACCATTGTTATGGTCTGAAGGCGCTGGTAGGTTGAACGCCCTTGGGAACCGAAGTTCGGGTCAGTAGGGAGAGTAGAGAGAGTCCAAAGGTGCGTGTGCGCACCAGGTATGTGTGCAGCTGGTGCGGAATTCATGTGGTAGCTGCTTCTTAGCGGTAGGTGTGGTGGTTGAGAGATCAGGAGTATGTGTTCACTCTGGCCAGAATTATCCAGACCGAGCGTGGCTGCGTGAGGCCTGAGGAGAATGCCTGGCTGGGGGGTGTGAAACCAGCAGTGTTTACTCAGGGTGATGGGGAGTGAGGGGGAGATGTTGATATGAGAACAGTTATACCGAATGGTGACATAGTATCTCTGTGTTCTAGTTGAGTGGTGGTGTAAAGAAGAGAGTAAGCATGGGGTGTGGAATGGTATATGCTCTTTCAAATGTTCCCTGCATTCAAAAGCATCTTACTTCTAGATGCAACTTTCAGAGAGAGGCTATTGGGCACACTTCTAAATGCAACTTTCAAAGAGAGGCTATTGGTCACAACTTCTAAATGCAATTGGGTACACTTCTAATTGCAACTTTTCAGAGAGACTATTGGGCACAACTTCTACATGTAGCTTTTCTCAGATAGGCTATTGGTCACAACTTCTAAATGCAATTGGGTACACTTCTAAATGCAAGTGGGCACACTTCTAAATGCACCTTTTCTCAAACGGACTATTGGGCACAACTTCTAAATGCAATTGGGAACACTTCTGAATGGGGCTTTTCTCAGAGAGGCTATTGGTCGGAGCTTCTAGATGCAATTGGATACACTTCTAATGCAATTGGGCACATTTCTAAATGCAACTTTCTCAGAGAGGCTATTGGGCAGAACTTCTAAGTGCTATTGGGTACACTTCTAAATGCAATTGGGTATGGGCACACTTCTAACTGCAACTTTTCTGGCTGAAGGTATGCTTGGCTAAAGCATTTGTACTACTCCATAAGCACTTTTACTGCTGCACATAAGCCATTAACCCTCTGAAGCATGTTTAGAAATAGCATTGGCAGCTCTATACAGCGCAAAGCTTGATGTCACTGCTTGATAGAGCTATTTCAAAGAGATCCCAGGAGGTTTTGTTTTGGCCATGGAGGGCTAGCTAGTGGGTAGGAATGGACATATGAATTGGCATGGTCATTGGCAATCAATGGGTAGGTGATAAACCAAGCAACACCCACAAGCTGAAGGTAAATCCTTCATGATTTGAGCTCTTGCTTGTGTGCCTTCACCCCAAGGACCTGAAGCTCGTCTTCTGGCTGCCAGCCCTTTATGAGATTCTGCCCTGACGGCTTTGGGGGTGATGCTTTGATCGTTCCCTGTCCCCCTGCCCCCTTCTCCCTTAGATTAAAGGTGGTAGATGCAATTGTCTTTCATCACCACGATTCCTATGGGCAGAGGTTTTTGTCTTGACCCACTTGCAGGGACCCGGACACGCCAAACAAATGTATCTCCAAATGTCTGATGCCTCCACTGGCTGGCAGTTGCCAAAGGTTGGTGATGCACTGATTACATGGAGCTATTTGCCTTGCATTGCAGGTGCACATGCTAATGTAATCTAATTAACACTCTTCTCAATAATCCCACACCACGGAGCTCACTCAGCAGGATGTCTTCGAGCCATGTTTATAGAACCTGACCATGCAGTCCAGAGGCCATGAAGAACCAAACATGCTTACGGAAACTTCTCAAGACTCCCATTGGTCACAGCCATTAGGACATGATAACTCTAGCCTTTGTTGAACCAGCTCTAATAGGGAGTCCAGTTGGCCTGATTAGCAGGAAGAGGTTGCTCTAGGGGTGTCAGGTACACTTTGGTAATCAAACAGAAGATAACTTGGGAGAGAAGCATTTCTCTGAGCAGAAGCCTCTCTCCATGCCGGTTAGATGAGGACTGGACTCACATCGGAGAGGCTCGCCTTCAGCTGTCCGCGGCATGCCACATCTTCCTTCAGTGACAGCGCCTGGGACATTGGAGGGGTGGGTTGCCACACCTGGCAAAGTACTTTTGTGCAATATCTCAGAAAACTTTGTCACACTCTATCTGAAGTGAGCATAGTAGCCCCTAGACCAGGGTTGTTCAATTCCAGGCCTGAAGGGCCGGATCCATATCAGGGTTTAAAGATACCCCTCATTAATATGCATCAGATACATTTGCATATAATATGATAGGTTATTTATAAAACGCTTAATACCCAGAGGTTTCTAAGCGCGGACACGTGTATCGAATCTCTGTTGCTCCGTGTCGTCTTGCTCCCATGGCGAGCACATTGCCGCTGAGCTATCCTCCTGGGACAATGATTCTAAAGGTTTGCACTGTTTTCCTCATGAATGAGGGTTAAACTGAAAAACAGTCAGCATCACAAACTTCGAGGCCTGGAATTGGACAACTCTGACCTAGACAGTTGCTTGAGGATATCTTAGTAGTGAGTAGATATAGACTCTTAAGTTTGGCCTATCCCTAAATCACCTGAATGTTCAGGGTTGTTGGGTTTTGTGAATCTCCCGCTGTAGTCGTAAATGGGGGAACTGACAGGAGGAATGTATCTAATTTCATTTTTAAATGCCACCCTTGAGACTTGAGTCCAGACTTACTCCTCCAGACTTGCCAGGAAATATATTAGGCCACATTACGAGTTTGGACCGTTAGGAGTCCATGGAGGATTTTGAGTAATTACAACAAGTGGTAATGTTGCCCATGGTAATTCCTCAGAATAGTGGCATGAAAGGGAATGATTAATCTCCAGCACTGGCTGAAGGTAAATCATCCTCTTTATTGCTGACTGAGAATTCAGTAGTGTGGTAGAACTGTTATTAATTCTGTTACCACCCACAAAAGTGGTAGTAATAGAATTACCACCAATATTGTTCCTCTCCAACACATTTGTAATAAGGCCCATGGGTGAGCTGTGACTACCATTGCCTGCACGAACGAGGTAGCTAGGGAGGCCTCCACCCACCTTGGGGCTACCCTGGGGTCAGACGAGGTGGGCAGTGCTGAAGCATTACAGGTGTTTAGGCAATAGACTCACATAGACGCTGGCAGCCAAATCCGGTGCAACCGGGGTTAGCGCTGGAGAAGTGGAATGCGTCCGCCGCTGCCACTGCCAAGGTACGCAGAGCCAGGGAGGGGACCAAAGAAGTACTCACTCACTGTGGATCAACCTCGGGGGCATGCACACTTACCTCAGAGAACAGTCTAGGGGAAAAAGCTGCCAGGGAGGAAGTTAACACATTCATGCTGCCACAGAGGAAAATGTAATTATCTAACAATGGCCTCGAAAGAGCTAAGTGCACAGACAATTTCCCTGCCGATAACAGCGAAAATCCATGGTGGCCACATGTAGCAGAATGTTGGCTAAATCCATATAGGGCCTGATGACGTGAAAGACACTCACCAGGTGATTTGAGGTCATATGCACTGAATATAGGGTTACCAGATTTTCAAAATACAAAACTGGGACAGACCATCAACATGGAAGTAGGGTTACCGTTATAGATGACATAAACACAAAAGGAGAACTAAAGCACACATAGGGCTCCAATAAAACTGTAGTCCAACTTCAATGTCTGCGGCCTTTTCCGCACAAGCTATATGATTATTGAAAGCTCCGAACTCTCGTTGGAGCAGAGAAGCCATAGAGAAAGGGTGAGGGTATGAAACGCAGGCATGAAGAGCCGGTCCCAGTCTGATTTTGGCATTTGTTCGAGGGTTGCCAGCAAAAACCGGGACAATATCGAGCCATCCCTTAAATTCTGGGACGGGGTTTCAAAACTTTCAAAAATCTCAGGAGGTCCTGGCAAAACCAGGACGACTGGTCACCCTACCTGAATATCGATTACATATAGACAAAAATGCCTCCAGAAAGGCCCCAGACACGAGACAGCTAATGGTTTAGGAGAGACTGCAGCTGCCAGTAGTAAATTATGGAGGGGCGGTGGGCCAGCCCTATGCTCACCGGGGAATGGGGTTACCATGGGGGCGTTCCCTTAAGCCCATTTTCAAAGGCCAGCCGAAGTGAGCAGTATATGTAGGATGGTGCTGAAAGAGAATACCGTGTGCTGTAGGACTTGTTGATAAGTGTATTATATTTAATGTAATTGCCCACAAGGGTTTAAACCCTGCCCCTGGTGTGTGTTATTAATAAGAGCGGGGACTGCAGTCCATCACCTGTGTGGTAAACGTAAACGCATGATGCAGGGTGCCTAAGCCCTTCATTCTCCACAGCTGATCTTGTGTGGGCGGGGGGCGGTTTCAGTGGCATGTGCGTAATTTTAGGGGGGACAAGGGTGTTTGTCTCCCCCCCCCACTTTCGTGGCATACCAGTCTGTCCCCATTCATTTGGCAGAGGCACCTTTTCCTTTAGATGTCATGTCCTCCCCAACATTTTCAGCAAAGTTACTCCACTGTTCAGTAGTCTCTTCTGGTCTGGGGGAGGCGTGTAAATCCCGCCAGGGCAACAGTAGCACAAGTACAAGTAGTACAAAAGTTGTGTTAAGCACACACATATACAAGCAAACAAACTGGTTTGAAGTCACTGACAAGCAATTGAACACAATTACACCTACAACAAATACTAAAAACACAAGACAACTGTTGTGCTTAAATAACAGCCATATTAGCATTCATGGAAGAAATAGTCAAGCCTCAGAAACATGTCAAATTTGAAGTAATCTGTTGTGTGATGTGATGTTATTTGGCATTTATATAGCGCTCTATATATCTGAAATAATGCACCAAAGAGGTGCAAAGATTCGGGAGGCTAGTTCAGGCGCAACGCTCTCTCCTTGGAAGCAATACGACGCACAGCACCACAGGTTCGATCCACGCTTAGAAAACTCCAGGTATTAGAAGCGTTATAAATAACCAATCATGATAAGAACAGAAGAGCACTTCACAAAAAATCTTCCTTTCACTCAGGCATGCTTTAGGGGATATGTTGTCCATTAAGCATCACGGTGGCTCCACCCCGCTAGATCGGATCCATTAAGCATCTTCCAGCACTGGGCAGCAGTGGAAATGGAACCTGCTCCGGTCTAGCCGGCCTGTCTAGGAGTAGCCAGAACATGATCAAACTGCCAAGTGGTAGTACGGTGTGTTCGATTGCGGTAGAAGTCGTTTGCACATACCCACACGCACTGCCATATTATATTGCTGTCTCAACATTGCAACCACTTGAACCCTTGTTGGATACTGTGGCCAACACTTAGAAGGGGACATGTCTTAATAATATACAGATGGTAATACACTCATTAGGTGACAGGCTCAGACAAGTTGGTATCACATATAATTCTCAGACTCCTGACCCACTCCACGGGGGCTGAGGGCTGGCCCAGGCGGTCAGGCCGGCGGAAGGGAAGAGTCGCGGAGATAGGCGGTCTAGGAGCAGAACCTCTGTCTAGTCACCATTACAGCAGTCCCAGTTCTGCTTCTTCCACTGCACTGCACCCAAGCACCCAACCACACGCTCCAGTGCCCAGAATCCCCAAGCAGATCACCCAAGGTCTGGATACCACAGACCTAGCGGGAAGGGCGGCCTTCTACTTCGCCTTCTCCGTAATGGTGGCAAGTCGAGAGGAGCGTGCAGACAAGTCTGACCCGGGTACAAGGTGTTTCTTTAGGAGAAGCAGAGCTTTCAAAAGAGTAAGATCTGAAATGGCCTTCCACGGACGCATTCGCACAAATAATAGTTTGGTTTCCCAGAATTAACTGCATCTATTTCTGGCTCTCCACAGATTTCAGGTTTAGACTCTCGATACAATCTTAAAAAATCCACCGAATTCTTTAAGTGGATGTGGACTTCTTTTCCTCGTGGCTTCACCAGTTACCCAGATCTTCACTGATGTGTGATAGAAATAACGAGCACACTTACTTGCTCAGCTGTGTGATAGAAATCACTTGCTCAGCTGTGTAATAGAAATCACTTAGCACACTTACTTGCTCAGCATGCCCCACGCCTCCCATTAGTGACAAGACACACTTCTGTGATTTTAGGATCATGGCTCATTATGAGTTTGACGTTAATACGGCAGTGGTTCCACCTCGGTGGAATTAGCGCCCGGGCTAATTACACCATATGCTGGTGGTAATTCACTAAGCACTAATTCTGGCAGGGCTAATTCCGCCGGCCGAATTAGCACTGCCTCGTGATACAGCGGATTGGCAAATATGGCGGCAGTCCCGCCACTTTTACTTCGTGCCACCAGACTCAAGATGAGCCCCATAGACTTATGTGGCCCACCCGGCATGCATGACGGTATTATTTAATGGGAGGGCTGCTTGCACAAATGAATTTCCTACCGAAATACATCTGATCATTTTAATATATGAGATTTGGATCGGAGGCAAGGAAGATTTCATACTCTTCCACTGGAGGGAGTTCCAAGCGAAGCATTGATATCAGGGAGGAAGTCCAGTAGTCTTAAAAGCGGGAACCAATTTAAATAATTAGGCATTTCATGCTTTAGTGCGACACCATTTGCCCTAGGTACCCTAATGATGGATGCCATTATTGGACACCACTAAATGGTACCCATTGGTTACATGTCTTTATATTGAAATATTTTATAGAGAATGAACATATATCGAATTTTTCACAACATAGAGTTTCATAGAGAAGGCACTTTTTTTTAGGGTTATCTTGAGGGGTCCGCCACAAACCCCCATTTCCGACCCTTAAAACCCACCCAACCATTTCCCAAAAATATGTAACCCTTTATCCCACCCCTAAATGCATTCTGTATAACATTATTTGTTAAGAAAATGTTCACGATATGATCAATTCTATCTAAAATATTCGATATAAAGACTTCATACCGAACCCCAATGAGCCATCCGAAGGCTTGGTCATCTTCAACAAATGCAGGCTGAGTTGTCAAGTAGGCAATGTAATTGACGTGCTTCTGTTCCCAAACCCCCACCATACCCTTTCTTACAGTCTTGCTTTTACCCGTCCCCAGATACTCAGGCGTTCCTACAGGTAGATTGTAGATACCCGGGTAACTGGTAGATTGTAGGTACCCGGGTAACTGTAAATTCAGTTCATGCTGCGGTCTCATGAATGTGGTCCCGTTACCTTTTAGAACTCTCAACAGTGGGCGAGCATGGCACATATATACTCAAATACTCAATCATGAAGCGTAGAGAGAATGGAAACCAATGGAAAGGAAGGAAAGCACATCATTTACAACAGTGTCCCAATGCACATCAACACAAGACGAATCTCATATACTGTGTGGGTAGCTTTGCTTAGTCCACTGTTGCTACCTGAAGTTTGGCCTTGGCCAATGGATCCCAACATTGGTGGGTGCCAGCCCTGCCTTCTGTGGTGAGGCTCTTTCCCCTACCATGGTATGGTGAAAGCACAGGGGTGGGGGGCCTACTTGGATATTAGGAGCTTTCCCATTGGACCTGGAAAGTCTTTCATGCTAGGGGTGGCACTGCCCTGTTCCACGCTCACTGGCTATGCCACAGTAATGCAGACCTCCCAAGGTCATTTGGAGTGTTTGCCAGTTGCCCAGTATGCCGATGTGTCTCTCCGCAGCCTCAGCACCCCCCTACTCTCTCCTCCCGGTCCACTCCTTCCAAGCCTGCTCAGAGCCCAGCACCCAACCAATTATGTGCAGACAGATCTCAGCCGCTTTGCCCGCTCCGGCAAAGGTTGTCATGTGAGATGGATTAAATCCCCCTGTAATCCGTGTCGCCATGCGGCACGCATGCACCGCATCCCTGCTCTTTCATTCTGTAAGTGGGTCATGTTTTGGGAGCACTGATGGATAGTGTGCACTGCCTCAGCGGGAGGCCTTTATTACTGGGTCATCTCTTAAGTGTAAATGTCTCAATGCGTTGGGTGTTCCTAAGGGCGCCCAGAACTGGCAGCCAAGGGATCCGAGGCATGTGGCGATCAGAGAATTTGGCCGAATGGGGACACCAAGGTTAGACCTCAGGTGTCACCTTTGGCAACTTAACCACTAGGGACTTCACCTCCCAGGCAATGGAAGAGCGATCCGGGTCTGAGTTTGACCAACGGCAAGAGGATATCCGCGTAAGTGAAGCGTGCATGACGCGTGAACACTGTTAGCTAGCGCGCAGCCCCCACAGAGGTGATTTGTTTTGTGTTATTTAATCGCAGGTAAACCTCGACAGCAGCACGTCATTATCAACAACACGTGACCAGTGAAGAGTGAAGACCAAGCACGCTTGGCATCACCCTTATCTCGGGCACGCTGCCAGCCAGATCGTTCTGCACATAAATTATACGGCGCAGCTCCGTCTCGGTGCCCAAGGGAAATTTCCCTTCCTTGGACTAGTTCCTGGAAGCAAATCGCTTTTCCCTTATGCCGCCTCTGCTCTGTTTCCATGTTCCACCCTCGAGTGTGTACCCATAGGTTGGCAGTGAATCGAAGGTTAACAATACTAAAAAAAGTACCCCATGATCTGTTGAATATGTTTTTGCCCCAATTAGCACCTAGGAGAGGAAGCTAGAAAACACTAACTATCTAATCACTCCATGAGACTTGACAAAACATCTGTGCATCTTTTCCTACCGGTGGTGGTCACACATACCCTTAACCGCACCTGGCATTAACACAAACATGCGCATGCACACGCGCACACACACACACACACACACAAACAAACACACACCTCCCACATATCACACATAGATATGCCAAAGCACAAAAAGACCCTACGTGCAACATGCACTGAAGCATCGTGTCACCCTACATGTAAATGCATGGATGCACCGAGAATCACACAGTATACTACACCTGTTCCACACACAACACACACATGCACATCACATTTACACGAATGCGCAGATCCCTGCAATATTAATTTGGCAAAAGCCCTTCCTGGGCACATGAAAGAAATACCCACAGTCAACGCTGGTACCACATGTATCCTGCACATGTCCTCTTTAGATATATTGTAGACCACCATAGGCACATGATAACATTGACTCTCCATACACATACCAGACACATACACTCTCTCTGTCTCTCTCTCTCTCTCGCTCCCATTTCCTACAGAGATCTTGTGGTAACCAGGCTGGGTTAATGATATGATATGATATGGCATTTATAACGCGCCTATACAAGTGTTTCGAGGCGCGAAGAGGCAAGGGAGGGGAAACAGAGGGAAGACAGAGACAACCATCCTACTTGGCCAGGTGAAATTGAGATTGTGCAAGTGCAGGGAAGGGGGGAATGGAAAAAGTGCAGGGGGAAGGGAGGCAGTGCAGTACATAGGAAACAGAAAAATAAATAAGACAACAAATAAGAGTGGGGCCAGCTGGTGGCAAGTGCACGGGTGGCATTAACAGGAACACAGGATGAACATATGAAACCAAGAAGGAAAAGGATGAAAGGAAACCTATACAGTGAGCTATGGAGAATTGTAATGAGGTGCACGGCAACTCGTAACCTGAAGATCACGGAATCCCAGGTGTTTGCTGCATGCAATCCGTGCAGTGTGATAGTCTGACTCTCTGCCTTGTGCTAGGTCCACAGGACAAGCAATGAGCGCAGACCCCTTTGTGACTTCCTTTGTTCCCCCCTGCCGCCGCTGACAGATCAGGCCCTTGGAAGGCCCCATGCATGTGGATTTTTTTCAGTGTATTGGCGAATCCCTGGGGACCTAGACACTTTGCTGCGGTTCTTTATCCTCCCAGCACCCGTCCTCACTGCTCCATGCAATATCGCTCTCACCTTAGCTGGTTTGGACCATGCGTTGAGTGGAGAAGCTAACATCTGGGGTAGTTTTATACTTAACCAACATTTGTAGGAATAATTCAGGGAATCCCTGAAAAATCTGCATAGGACGGACAGAGGATGGAGTAGAAAAAGCACGACTTGAAATAGCACAGGTGATGTCCATTCAGACGGAAAAGACCAAGAGACCAACATTGATGTTAAATGCTGGAAAAAACAATGATGACTTCAGTGGTTGATATTGACGGGGATATGGAGTGAAATACAACACACATTCTTAGGTTGTTGAATGAGATCTCACATCTTAGATCATTGACCTCAAAAGATATAGATTCTGTCAATTTTTTGATGATTTCTGCACAGCCATTGCGGAACTTCGTATTGCATACAAATGAGTGGTGAACATGATATTGGATGAATGTGAAGGGCTCCGACAGGGTTCTATGTGATTTCATCGACTGACTTTTCATCGCAGTGTTTTTTGCCGCAGATTTTTTTTGGGGAAAAAAACAATGATTTTTTTTTTGGGGGGGTGACCCCCCAAACTCCACATCCATTTAATTATTTTAATATTCCCCTAGACACACACCAAATTTATTACATTTTTAACCCCCCAAAAAATCGTTTTTTTTTTTCGAAAAAAAAATCGCGGTAAAAAATCCCGCAATGAAAAGCCCGTCGATGAAATGACGGTATACCCTCCGACAGATGGGCTATGCCATCCTGCCATGTTGGGAGGGGAATAGCATAAGGAAGCCTGCATGAATCCTGCCTCAATTAATTCTGGAAAGAATGCTTGGGCGGGGGATTTGAAAATGACATGTCATAGGATATGCAGTCTTTATATCAAATATGTTTTGAACAATGAAATGTTATCGCATTTTTTTACAATATTTTTTATAGAGAATGCTTTTAGGGGTGGGGTAAAGGGTTAAATATTTTTGTGAAACGGTTGGGATGGATTTTTAGGGGTTGGAAACAAGGGTTTGAGGGGACCCCTCCCCCCAAAAAAAGATAAGAAAAAAAGTGCATTCTCTATCAAAACTTTCATTGTAAAAGATTCGACATGTGCGCATTCTTTATACATTTCTTCGGTATAATGACATGTAACCATGTCATAGAAATGCTGTAGTTCCTCGATCTGTGCATGTGAGTAAGCAGTTGGCTTCTGGTAAAACGCATGAAATCGAAGATTGGCTATGTCTTCCGAAGAGTCTAAGAGTCTATCGAAGGACTTGATAAAACATGTTGAGAGGGGAACAGGCCTTTAACAGTATGGAAATAGTAGGGAAATGTTCTGTACTGTGTTGGAACTCAAGGGAATGTAGTGGCTTTGGTAAACAGTCTCCTATACAAGAAGTGATGGGTAAGCAAAATCGAATAACGCTGCAAGAAACTTGTCTAACCGGGCAGTTATTAAACGATGGCTCCACTACAATACACCAGCTTGCCACAAAATCAAAAGTGGCCCGGCCATGGGGTGGTATGTTAATTGCAATTAAGAATTCGTTTTTAGAACACTTAGAGGTATTGCCTAACGATACATGCAGCATTCTTGCAGTAAGGTTGCAAGTGAAGGATGCCATAGGCAAGGAAGGTATCTTTTTGGTAAATATATATTGGAACCCCTTGAGAAGCAACTTAGAGGAGTATATTGTGGGGCTTGAAAATGTGTTAGAGGAGCATCTGTCAAATAGAAATGGGGTGAACATCATATTGGCGGGTAACTTCAACTCTAAATGACTAGAGATAAAGGGATGCAGGGCCTACTCAGGCAAGCGCTATAAACACAGGATAAGATGGAGGGACCTCTTCGACGTCTGGGACTTAAACATTGTGAATGGTAGTGTTACAGGGGATAATGAGGCAACATAGGCTTGGTCCAATTGGAAGACTATGACTACCATTGACTTTATGGTGTTGTCCACAGGTCTATGGGAGAGGTGTATGTCGCTCAGAATAGGAAACACATGTCTGAGTGACCATAATCTACTGATAATGGAAGTAAATGAATCCATTGAGCAAGCGCGGCCCTCTGAACACAAATGATTGATAGTCTCTAGGCAGAGCCACAATGACGTAGAGGGGCTAAATGAGCAAATTTCTGGACACATTTGGATATGCCAGAAAAAAAAGAGGTTTTCGGTCATATACATTTTGTTTTCTTCCTGTGGCTGATAACCGATAAATGTGGGACAAAAAAAAAACAACTAAACACTTGATATATCATTTTGATAAGGAAGTCCAGTATAGGAAAAACCAGCTTAGGAGTGAATTAAGGAATGAGGAGCTAAATGCTATGTTGTGAAAGCTAACCAGCTAAGGCTGAAATACACAAATTGGCTGAGGACATATTGCTTTGTGAGATCACAGCGAGGAGGCGAGAATATGTTTGAGGGTGATGACCACCAAGAACAGCAAGTACTTAATGTATATCGATTGCCTGAGCAAAACACGTTTTTGATTAAGGATGTATGCCTTTGGAATTTGACGTTTAATGTAGAGGACATAACGCTTTGCATTCAGAAAGCCTCCTATTTACGAGCCCCGGGTCCTGATGGTCTGACCAACTTTATTCTGAAGTCAGACAGAGTCTTGTGGTCAAATATCTTGTATGTGTTGTTTCTGAATATTCAGATGACGAGGGAAACCCCTGAGTTCCTGGAAGTTTACGATTATCAAACCAGTCTACAAGAAGGGAGATTGAATGAAGCCCGTGAGTTATCAGCCTATCGCGCTATTAGATGCAGATAGTAACGTTTTTACATCTATGGTGCTCGCGAGCTTAATGAGTGGGCCTGCGTATCTGGTAGATTAAAGAAGCAGCAGACAGGCTTCAGGAAGGGCAGGGAGACGCATCAGAATGGCTTTATAGTAAGTTGCCTACAAGAACTGGCAGGGAGAAAGGCACTGTCGCCCATCTATGTGGCTAAGATTGATTTTACCCAAACCTTCGATACTGTCAACAGAGAGAGGCTATGGGTGAAACTGGCACAACAGGCATTCTAACTAGCCTGTTGGTAATCGTGAGATATCTTCATGATGGTACAAGGGTGCATGTTAGGGACAGGTAGGGAAGCCTAACGAAGGAGTTTCCATTTTATGGGGGCCTATGACAAGGCTGTGTGCTGGCGCCCTGCCCGTTAACCTTTGCCTCTCGGTCCTAGGGGAGTATATATCGTCTGCAGCACTGGACAGTCCCAGAACAGTATCTTTGGAGATAATTTGGCTAGCGCATGCAGACAATTTGGTCCTTGTGGACAATACGCTGCGTGGTCTACAAATATTAATAAAAGCTACAGTTGGCTATGCCACTGAAAATGAACTGGTGATTAATGGTAATAAAATGAACATCATGCACTACAAGAGTAAGCCCTCCTGTTATTCATGGAAATCTGGCATGGCAACTTTGGTACCTGTTACACAAGCAACTGACTTGAGTTTTAAACTTCATGCGGCTCCCAACAAGAAGAAATGATTGATGAATGTGAAACAAAAGGCCGAACAGTCGGCGATTCCAATGAAGAAGATTCTCTTCAGTTCCCGCCAGATTTGGTTTCTCCCGCTGATAGAGTACTATACAATGACAGTGGTCCCTCCCATCCTATATGGATTAGAAACAATGCATACAGTCAGAGCAATGAATTGGGATTGTATCAAGGGTTGGGTATGGAAAAGGGCACTGAATGAATGTTCCTGCGGGTCTGTCCATTTTTTGCACTGAGGTTTGAGTTAGGGTTGGTGTCATTAAAAGGGTGTTATGATTGGAGAGGGCCCTCAATATACAGAAACATTTTAGGTGCGCCCAAAAACGTCCTCTACACAGAATTGAATGAAGTACTTTCCAGCCCAACACATGGCCCAGTGACCTCCGTTGGGGAATATTCAAAGGGCATTCTGGGTAATCTGCAACAAAATCCAGAGGTGCTTTATGCCAACCCAGGACTGGTTAAAAAAAAGGTTTGACCAAGATAGGGTAACTACAATAGGAAAAAAGTGAGTTTATCGTTTATATAGGAGTTTTTCCTTGGGGGGATAAGCCATTGGGGTCCCTTCCATATCACCTACGCAGATTTACAAATGCATATTGGCGGTAGCTGTATCTTCGGTTTACACTAAACCTTCGCCCCACGCGTGAAGTAATGGCAGTTCGAGGTAAGGGATTGGAAATAACAGCTGGCGGCCCTAGATATGAAACTGATGGGGTGGTTCAGAAACGAAGACATGAGATTACTGTTAGTGAGTAGATTCACTCATGCAATGGCAGCAGACAGATCCATCTTGGGAAAGACTTGCTAGTGGCCATGAGAATCTTTTAACTATAGCGCTGTTGAAGCTGTTAGTGCCTATAGAGTTCATCAAAATGAAATGGTAAAGACTGGAATTTAACCTGATTTTATTATTTTCTGTGACGTATGCTGGGGTTTTAAGATATGTGTATTTATGTGCATCATAAAGTGTAAAATATGTGCTTCTTTTTTAAGATTTTTATATTTAGATGTGTGTGGATGTTTGTGTATATGTAAAGGTAACTTGTTTATCCCATCATATTCATTTAAAAAAAAGATTCTCCTGAATTGGCATGAGTCAAAACCATGTCCGCACATGATTTACGCCAGAATTCTGGACCCTCTACGCCTCGGATTCATGGGCTAGGAATGGCATGGAGAAGTCCTTTGTGATTTATGCCGGAATTCTGGTGCCTATACACCTCGGATCCATGGGCTAGGAACGGCATGGAGGAGTCCTTTATACCTCGGATACATTGGCTAGTAAAGGCATGAAGGAGTCCTTCATGATTTACGGCAGAATTCTGGACCCTCTACGCCTCGGATTCATGGGCTAGGAATGGCATGGAGAAGTCCTTTGTGATTTATGCCGGAATTCTGGTGCCTATACACCTCGGATCCATGGGCTAGGAACGGCATGGAGGAGTCCTTTATACCTCGGATACATTGGCTAGTAAAGGCATGAAGGAGTCCTTCATGATTTACGCCAGAATTCTGGACCCTCTACGCCTCGGATTCATGGGCTAGGAATGGCATGGAGAAGTCCTTTGTGATTTATGCCGGAATTCTGGTGCCTATACACCTCGGATCCATGGGCTAGGAACGGCATGGAGGAGTCCTTTATACCTCGGATACATTGGCTAGTAAAGGCATGAAGGAGTCCTTCATGATTTACGGCAGAATTCTGGACCCTCTACGCCTCGGATTCATGGGCTAGGAATGGCATGGAGAAGTCCTTTGTGATTTATGCCGGAATTCTGGTGCCTATACACCTCGGATCCATGGGCTAGGAACGGCATGGAGTAGTCCTTTATACCTCGGATACATTGGCTAGTAAAGGCATGAAGGAGTCCTTCATGATTTACGCCAGAATTCTGGACCCTCTACGCCTCGGATTCATGGGCTAGGAATGGCATGGAGAAGTCCTTTGTGATTTATGCCGGAATTCTGGTGCCTGTACACCTCAGATCCAAGGGCTAAGAATGGCATGGAGGAGTCCTTTATACCTCGGATACATTGGCTAGTAAAGGCATGAAGGAGTCCTTCATGATTTACGCCAGAATTCTGGACCCTCTACGCCTCGGATTCATGGGCTAGGAATGGCATGGAGAAGTCCTTTGTGATTTATGCCGGAATTCTGGTGCCTATACACCTCGGATCCATGGGCTAGGAACGGCATGGAGGAGTCCTTTATACCTCGGATACATTGGCTAGTAAAGGCATGAAGGAGTCCTTCATGATTTACGCCAGAATTCTGGACCCTCTACGTCTCGGATTCATGGGCTAGGAATGGCATGGAGAAGTCCTTTGTGATTTATGCCGGAATTCTGGTGCCTGTACACCTCAGATCCAAGGGCTAAGAATGCCATGTAGGACTCTGTGATTTATGCCGGAGTTTTGGTGCCTATACACCTTGGATTCATGGGCTAGGAATGGCACGGAGGTGTCCTTTGTGATTTATGCCAGAATTCTGGTGCCTATACACCTCGGATGAAATTAAATGAAATGATATTTTGTTTATATTGCGCTCGTACCCAAGATCCATGGGCTCGAAATGGCATGGAGGAGTGCATCATGATTTATGCCAGAATTCTGGTGCCTCTATGCCTGGAATCCATTGGCTAGGAATGGCTTGGAGGAGTCCTTCATGCCTCAGATTCATGGTCTAGGCATGGCATGGAGGAGTCCTTCATGAGTTACGCCAGAATTCTGGTCCCTCTACGCCTCGGATCCATGGGCTAGGAATGGCATGGAGGAGTTCTTCAAGATTTACGCCAGAATTCTGGTCCCGCTACACCTCTGATCCATGGGCTAGGAATGGCATGGAGGAGTCCTTCATGCCTCGGATCCATGGGCTAGGAATGGCATGGAGGAGTCCTTCATGATTTACGCCAGAATTCTGGTCCCTCTACGCCTCGGATCCATGGGCTAGGAATGGCATGGAGGAGTTCTTCAAGATTTACGCCAGAATTCTGGTCCCGCTACACCTCTGATCCATGGGCTAGGAATGGCATGGAGGAGTCCTTCATGCCTCGGATCCATGGGCTAGGAATGGCATGGAGGAGACCTTCATGATTTACGCCAGAATTCTGGTGCCTATACACCTTGGATCCATTGGCTAGGAATGGCATGGATGAGTCCTTCCACGACTTCCTCCAACGCCATCTAAATGGGAAAGACCCTTTGCATCTATTTGGGGATCTCTCTCGCTGACAGTAACGTCCATGGTTCCAGAGAAGTCCACTGGTCAACCGAGAAATTAGCTGTTTTATCCAAAGACCAGCTCGGAAAAATCGAATATGAAGACCAGTCTATTTTTCTTGTCTACTCTGTCTTTCTGATCTGTTCGGGCATAGCTAGTGTAGGAAACCAGTGTTGTCATGTTGCATGTGGGATACCCTGATTACATTAATGTGTTACTTTAATAATTTATTTTAATAATTTCTTTAGAAACGATACAGTTCACAGACATTCAAAGCTGTCAGGTAATCTGCTCATCGACACTGCTAGCACCACAAGGTGTCTAACCGGGCAGCAATTGTCGCCCAGGACCTACAGAGGAAAGAAGTGTCTGAATATGAAAGCATGCATTAAGACAATTTTCAGGTCTCCTCCCAAAACAACTATAGCTGTGCAACCACAGCTCCAATCCTTAATGCATAAGCAACTGAGGAGTAGCCGTCTAAGACCGCTTCCCATTTCCAGTGGTCTTAGATCCTCAAGTCTTTGCAAGGAGATGCAAGTGACCTGGTAATCATCTAATTGTTCCATCTTTCTCTTTCTAAAATCCTTTCTTCCTTCTATTTTCTATCTCTTTCGATCCTAACAGCGGGCTTCCGGTCAGGCTTACCTGTTTGTACCCCCTGGTGTATCTAAAACCATGTGTCCTTCCCTTATGCCCATCTCTGGACCACTCTTTGGGTTTAAACTGCATCTCGGAACAATAGGACGGGTCATGGCAGCAAAGCAGCAGCCGTAAACCATTTTCAGGTATGAAACACTGCCTTGGTGCAATACCAAGCACTTTTGTGGTGGAGTAGCATGGATGCCATCATTCTTTGTCTTAATCGTGCAAGGATGTGAAAAGGTCACACAAATCAAATGCTATCCCTCTTAAAGGGAGTCCAGCTTATTTTATGGACACAAGAAATACACATTTCTGGATCAACACAACTGTGTTGTTAGAGGTGATTTAATGAAGCAATTCAATCCAGCAAAATTGTCCATCTAAGGGGAGCTCTAGGGTGCTGTGGTACAATTGTGTACCAGTAACAGTGAGCTGGGTTTATTATTCTACCGAAGCAACCGAACAATGTACCGAATCTGACCGTAGAGTCCTGAAAGATGTCCAGGGAAAGCTACTCGGTCAACTGAAGGAATAAAAGACCTCATAGCAAATTGGATGGTCCTGAGAAATAAGAAAGGCTATAGCTGGCGCCATTGATCACTGCAACGACAACACCCGCCTAAAGAAACCCTCAAAGACGTCGTTGACTCTAACAATCCTGCCGTACTGAACCTACGCCTTGATCAGCGGTTTCCGTTGCCCAGTCCATATTATACTATGAGTGGACTGTCAGCATACAGTCAGTCCACCACGGTACAATTGCCACACAATCACTCTCAGCCCTCAGCTTATTTCATGAGAGGGCACTGATCTCAAACATTGAGGGGTTCACTAGCCTCAGGCCTCCAAAAAGTTCCTTATCACACCCATTAGAACGAGTGTGCAGAGACAGGAATGCACCGGTGACTGTCCTTGCCCCATGGAGCTCCACAGATGTGTTGAACATTGTCTAGCATTTCCCTAAAATACGAGATGATCCAGTCAAGTTGCAAGGGAACTGCCGGGGATTAGACTATAAGAAAACCTTTCCAATTTAAACCAGTTGCTTTTAGCTACTATTACCCCAGACAACATTAGCACCTGAAATAAAGATGCAACTGGCACGCACATGAACCTCTGAGAGGAACCTTGAAAGAATTAACTGACACACATCCCAAAAAATGTGTCCTTAGAAAGCTGAGTAAACAAAGATTGAACGCCTCTAAGCAGTGTAAGAATAATAATCCAGCCGAGTACTTAGAAAGGTTAAAACACTGCTTCAACCAACATTACAGGATCCCTCAAGCAGCCAGAGAAATCCAGCAAGCTGTTCCAGATGCCATAACCAGAGGCTTTAAAGTTAACCCCAGCTCCTAGCATGGCTAGGCTATCTCACCCATCCATTGCAGATCAAACACTTCACCGGCACCTGCCGCAGCGACCGCCTCTACCTGGTTATTGACTCCAGACACTGGCATCAATCGCAACTGCGGCGTATGCAGTGAATTCAGGCACTGCTAAACGACCCGAGCACCTCAACACTGCGCCTGCTTGAGCCATAGAGACAACAGCCTTGCTGAGGTACAACCTCTCCCCCGGCGAAGAATGGCAATTTGCTTACATCTTTTATCCAAGCTAAGATGATGATAGCACCAAACAGAGCACACTCCCACTGATAGCATTGTGTTTGTTGAGGAAGTGACTGAGGCATAACAAGAAGCTACAACGACCTCCAGTGATCAGGGCATTTCGGTATCAGGTAATAAGGCCCCCGAACGTAACGTCGCCGGGAAAAGCCATTGGCGACATTAAATATGGTGACATTATGTATAGGGACGGGTTACGGGGATGTCCCCGGTTGTAAAAAAAAAATAATAATGCCAGGGCTGCGGGGGGGGGGGTCCCCGCATGTTCAATGTAACAATGTTTCAGCAAAAAACAGCGACTTTTTTTGTCAGGAGACATTTTTCCGGGGACGTTTTTGTATGGAACCAGCATTTATACATCCCTTTGTACAACAAAGTGATTGCAGTGTGTTTGTGGCTCGACTCCTTGGAACATTGTGAAGTAGTGACGGTTGTCAACAAAGTGATCTTCGCTGTGAGCAAAAACATAGAAAGAACTGAAAGGTTCTAGGACATGACTTTCATTTATCTCACTGTCCTGCTTCCAGTTCTGACTGTAGACACTTTCAACACTACTTGTCACAAGCCCACCCAATGACTCTGGTCTTCACCCATTTATCGAAGCAAGGACGGCTATCTATATATAACATGGGAATACGCCTGTTCCAAGGACATATCGGACTGGCAGGTCTATTCACCACTACTCCAAGACATTGACTCTGGCTTCCCAAGGGCACCTCTGCCCTTTGATAGGGGGGATTTTTTTGAAGATACTACACTTGTTTATGAAAGGGATGGCCCTTGTACAGAAATTGGCCATTGTTTGGGATTATTGGAAGTGCGAGCCACCCCCCACCTTGTGCAATAAAACAGAAACCAGCCACTATCAGGTTGTCCTCTTCTGCAAAACATCCTTTGTTATTAATAACAGGGCACGCCATCTATGGGTATTAGTACATTTACATATACTCCATCGACCACAAAGAATGTGACTATTAACCCCTTAAGTGACAAGGACGAGTATGCTTGTCCGTTTTGTATAGACGTGCATAATAGCCTGGCTCTTCGAGTCCTTTCTTTTTCAGAAATATTTTTCTTATTTACTGAGTCAGGCTATGCCCCATGCCATGGTACCTACTTGATTGGCAGAACCTCCTCATCTAGTTGGCTCCCAATGGATTGGTCGTATTTTTGTTGCATTGAATATGTGATTTATGCCCCCAGACACTGTGCCCAAGTTATCCTTGTCCCCACGACACAAGAAGGAGACATGGAGAATGACCCAGAAAAGCATTTCATCATCCTAAAACGATAACATAAATAACATTGAATCGGATCATGTCTTACCATCGGATTTCACCTAATGGAAATTTCACTGAATACATTTCCCCCGAAAAACAAAATCTACTTTTTACTCTATCTACCTTTTTTTTAAATATGTGGGATGACCACCCGCAGCCCTCCATCACCCCTCCCTATCCTAACGTATATCCTTAACCTACAAGCCACCGATTATGCATTAGACATACATCATTTCCCCTACCATTTTCGGTAAAATAAATTTGGTGAAATCTCATTAGGTGACACGGTATTCGAAGAAATCTATGGTAACGCTTACCGTCAGGGGGCAGGCAGCACAAAGCAAGCTGCTAGGGGGTTTAAACCCTAAAGGAGCGTTCCTGAGTCTCCAACCAGGCGCACGTCGGATAAGGAGGTGGCACCCACATGTCCTGGATGGTGGCAGACAGGGGAGAACAGCTAAAACAATGTGTAGCATATAATAAGACACAGTTCTAAGCAAGCATCTTAAATGCCCCAGATCTGTGTGCCCCCCATGACTGCACTCATAAATTGGGTAGGACAGGAAGACCACATGGCCAAATCCACTGGTCCAAATGAGAGGGGAAGAGTAACAGAAACTGTGTTGGCCGCGACTCCTTACAGAGTCAAGACCAATCCACCAGGGAAGCCCCATATTCCACCAAAATCTGTAGCATATTATTGATTTGACTTTTCGGTTAAGAGAAAACCATGACTCACAAGTGACGATGCCATGAAGACTGAGCAAACTAAGGAACAATGCAGCCTGTGGAGTGCCCTATATAAATGACCGATATTATTAACATTGAGCAGAGCCCTCAGTTTGGTAACATACATATGATTGGGACTTTGTGTGCAGTGTACACTTTGCAAAATCACTTTGAGGTGATCTCAGTTTTGGAAGGCAAAGTAACTAAGAGCCTTTTAGGAAGAGTTGTCTGGCCAGGATCACATAGTATGGACAAGTGTGAAAGCATGGCTGTGAGCCCAGGTTTTTTCCTTGTAGTTTCCAATTTCCTAGACTTCATACTACGCCTTCACCTGTAGGATGGATCCGAGGATTGAATCTGTGTTGATTCGCGTCGTCTTGTTTCCAAGGCGAGCACTTTGGCCCTGGGCTATCCTCCCGAGACCAATCTTCACAGCAGCCTGGCACGTGTTAATCTATTGCTTTGTGCATGAGTGCTAGTGTCTAGATTTCCATGTTGCGCGTCAGTCCTAAAGCGCATCCTTTGATTGAGCCGGGAGTCAAATCATAGGAAAGGGAAAACCGCCACAAACAAGTCAGGTTATGGACAAAGGGGACTAGAGGGAGGGTGGATGTGTGCTTTCAGACTGGACCCAAACATGCTATCTGGCCATCCATCCTGTCCCACATATCCAAATAGTCAGAAGCAAGGGAACCTAAAAACAAGTGTTCCATATTTACACTTATTTGAATTAGAATATCCAGAAAGAAAGCTCTCAAGTTGTCCTGGATAAGGGATGAGAGGATTCTCAATTTTTTGATTTTTAGCTAACCATCAGTATTCTTGTGCTACAGTCTTTGTAATTTTATTTTACCACTATAAATGCAGGGCTACTTGTGCCTAATACAATCTGATGGGAGCATAAAAGCAGGGTCTTTGGATCGTATCATACTTGACTTGAGCCCACTCGAGATGTCATTACGTTCTATCCTGGGTTATGCAAAAGTATGATAACATCACCAGCTCTTAGTCATTGCTTGAGCTAGCCAGGCAATGTATTGAATACAACTTGCACACCCACATCTCCTAAACATGCAGTTAGTGAAACCAACAGGTGGTCTCATTTTAAGAAAATGTTATTACTTTGTCAATAGGGTTTATAAGACAGGCTGGGAGATTGTGTTAGCAATAAACAGCAATTGATCAAGTAGAGACATGTACACACTTTTAAGCTTCCACGTGAGCACCCTCCCGCGTGGTAGAGCAGGTTTGAATCTCACTTCCAGATGTTTATTTAGTTATTGGTTATTTGTAAGGTGCCTATACAACAATACATGTTTCAAGGCGCCACAGGTATGAATGACCCTCCCCCTTCACACCCCACTGCCATTGGCCTGGTCTTTGCTTGCTCTGGCCGAAATAATCACTGACCAGAAAGATCCAGAGGTATCACTGGCCAGAGCAGCTCCTCCGGTCTAATCCTTGTACTGAAGTTCCCTGTGGGGGTCAGGCCTCCACCCAGATTGTTTTGGGGGAGTGGGGCAAAACTTCACATCCACACCCCGTAGTTGGAACCACTGTCTGCAGATCTTGAAAAGGGTGTGTATGGGAGTAGACAACGAGTACAAATGAAATCAAAATGGAAGAAATGTCACTTTACGGCTGCCACGGTGTCCGGTAGGATGCGCCCTCTGGGATTGAGGTGTTTAGTTGATTTCTTTCAAAGAGTAGGGTGACCAGACGTCCCGGTTTTGCCAGGACTGTCCCAGTATTTGGAGCTCTGTCCCCCTTTCTCCAGATCATGTTCCCATTGGAAACTGCAGTGGTCCCAGTTTTTGGTAGTCAGTCTTCATAGCAGACAGGCAGCAAGGCACAATCTCGCACTGAAGAAAAGTGTTGGTTTGTGATAACTTAATTATAATATGTGTTTCTTTGAACAATAACACTGAAACCCCTTCTCCTCCAAACGCTACTGGAGGGTAGTGCCTTGACAGCCACTTTCAAGAATTAGTCTTACTTTTATGTTAATTGCCCTGTCCCGGTGTTTTACTTTTTTAATCTAGTTACCCTATCAAAGAGGCCATACGTAGGCGGTCACAAAGCGCGCCTAACAAATTGAAGCAATAATAAGGGAAAAAATCAACAGCCATTCATCGACGTCCGATTGGAAGGTTCTAGAGTGATATAAACATTGGAGCACTTTATGTTGTATAATACAATCTCATTCAACATTCTCATTCTCCCATTCTCGGGCTCTATCAGTCCCCCTCGTATCCTGACCTTTGTTTTGTTTCAACAGTGTTTTGCCTATTTCCTCCTTGGAGGCCTTAATTTTAAACCTGCCAAATATTTTGTGAGCATGGACTTTTGCAAGGTCATAACTCAGATCATTCCCCATGGCTTTGGCATCAACAACGGGCATTTGTGGCATCGCCTGAAAATTGTGTGTATCTACGATAAGCATTTCAATCAAAATCTAGGCAAAAGGGGTAGCTTTCCCTTCGTCGGCACAGAGCGATGTGATCCCCCCACGTATGGGTCGCCGCGCGACACATAATCCCATCACATTTAATCTAGATGAGAACGGGCAGATTTGATGGCATTATAGCTTTCATGGAAATCGCCGGCCCGCGCGTGGGATGAGTTGCCAGCACATATGGAGGCGGTACGTGCACAGGTCCTTTCAATCAATTCCTTCTCTACTTAGTTGTCCTTCAGGGGTGTTCCCTCTTCTTCAGCCTGCCCCGGGATTCCGGAGGGATGAAGCCGGGACTTCCAACTGAATAATGTGTGACGTCCTTGTTCCGGCAACTGCATCTGGATCTCCCGGCTATCTGGGTCACAGAAGAGAGTGAGTGAAGGGGAAGGGAACATTCAGCAAATCCAGGCTGCAATTAATAGAGAACTCAGCCCAGTGACAATGAGCTTAATCAGGGAAAATACAAGAGTCCTTTTTCCTTCCCACTAGGGATGTACCACTGTGTGAAGTGCATCATTACCCTGTATAGGTGGCACACTACTTCCTTCTTCCAGGTTGGGCCTGGAGGTGTAGGTGGGGGCTATGGTGTTTCTCAACAAATCCTACTCCCCTATTGCAATACACAAGTGGCAGCCATATTTGATTGCAGATTGTTCAAATCCTGTTCAAAAGAGGAAGAAGAAATACTATAGCATCTTCCAGTGCCCTCCAAACCCTATTTGCTGCCAAACAAAGATCCAGCCCTGTGAGGCTACAGCATCAGCTGCTCCCAGCTCCTGGGAGTGTTCCATCACTGTCATCTGCACCCCTATATGAAGGTCTCCACCAAGTGTTGCTTCGTCTTTGCAATTCAGAAGCGCAGAAAATCCCTAATTTCTGATCGATCAAATTCTGGTCCTATGCCTCCTTCGCCCCTTTCGCTGATGCAGCTCACCACAGCCTGGGTAGCTTGGCTAAACATGGGGGAGATAAGGGCAATACCCGCGGGTGGCTCCTGTGTGGTCCTTGTCTGGTCTTTCTCCCAAGGTAAGGCATGCTCCACCGTCTCACCCAACACTGCATCCTCACACTAGCCCCTAGAATCCCACATTAGAACACGTACCCAAAAAAAGGAACTTCCAGACCAGCTGATCTGATCTGCAACCCCCAGTGCAACACGCCACCTCACAACTCCACAACGACGAACAGGCAGTGGCATCTTTCCTCATGCCCATCATTGCATGTTCTGCACTTTACAGCAGAGGTTCCGCATTAGGCCTCATCAACAAGCAACACGATTCTTAGCTTCTATATCCTTCTCCCCCACATCATTTGTGGGTTCATGATGGATAGCGATACTAAACTTCGTCAGAGCCACACTCACTAAACATGTGGTTGTCTAACCAGAATCCACGTAATTTACGGTATCTTAGCAACCCTCAAATTCAAGCATGCTGCGGCCGCACCACTATCTGATTGCCTCTCGTTCTCTTCCTCACATTCCATGGCCTCATCCTAATCCTTAGGTTGCCTGGCTTTCACATGTCCTCAATTTTCCATTGTTACCATGTTTCCACTACCACTGAAAATATTGACACCACCTTCCTCATGATTCTCTATTCAAACTCAGGGGTTGTCCTGCGTGGGGCCCGGTGAGAATAACCAAGCGATTGGATTTAAAGATAACATACAAATGTAGTTGCTTTGTTTTGATATCTAAAGGCAAAGTGGATCGGGCATCACCCTTTACGCAAAAGCGACCACCAGCGCAACAGACGGTAGTACTATGTGCCACCACCCTGAACTTCCCTCACGCTCCCCAACTCCTACCGTCTACCCGCAAACATCAGCTCCTCTGCCCAGCATTACACATAAACGTGCGCGCGCGTGCACACACACACACACACACACACACACACACACACACACACACACACACACACACACACACACACAGAATTCACTTACTCATTTAAACAAACCATCACTCTTGCCCCAATTCACTGTACACTCACCCATTCATCATGCACTCCTTCACACAAACATTACATAATACATATACACACTCCTTGCACACATGAGCCCCCTCCCCTCGGATGTGAAAGAGCACATACGTTATTATATGACGGCTCGCATCTGTGGGAAGGGGGCTGATGTATGCATTTGATTTTTGCTAGGTACAAAGGTGAGGAAAGCCAGGTACCATCTTGTTTGACAATATATTAATGTCCCCTAAAATATACCATATATATGCCTAAAACATGGCCCATTCTGACTGGGATACCCCACCCCCTCCCGTCAGGCTCAGTGAGTAACACAAAATGTGGGGGCCCCACTACGAGGCATGCAGAGGTGGGCCCCCCCAACTCGGCAACAAATCATGGGTCGCACCACACTGTGGGCTGGCCTAGATTGTCACGCTTGCGCAATATACACAAACGTGCTGCATGCCGCACACTGCACTAGGAGAAATATATAAATATGTATTTTAATGCAATATACAGCACACTTTCTGAGAAAAATGTTCTATAAAGCCACAGTGTTTGCAATTGTTGTGTAGGTTAACACCAATCCAATACATGTAAGTCACCAACAGTGCAGAAGAACATTAATGCTTTGCTACTAAAAATGCCATGCCACAATGAAAACATGTCCAACTGGCTGCACAATGTAGACCAGTGTAGACACATAATAACATTACAGTAAAGCATGCCAGGCCACATTTAGACATACCTAGACTGGTTGCACCAAAATGCCAGTCAAAGCAATAACACTCATCAAGAAGAGAACACACATTAAAGCCTGCAACTGCGCGGCCTCGACCAACACGGCCAAACTTTTTAAAATCTGCAAGGAACTGGTCAATTCCTGTTATGGTCTCTACCTCTCCTGTTACATCCAAGGCCCTCTGTAAGGGTCTGGCATCTCACTTCTTCGCTAAATCTCAGGACATCCTGTTCTCTATCTCCTCTTCCTCTCCCTCTTCCTCTCTCTGCCCCCTTTGGCCATCTCTACCTCTCCCCCTCCTTTTTCCTCTTTCTCTCTGACAACAGCTGACGAGGTTTCTGGGCAAGTCTGATCTTTGAAAGCGTGGTCCAAACAGGTGCTCCCCTGCTCCTCCAGAACCATCAATGACCATATTGACACTCGTGCTCCAGGCTTGGCCGATTTTTGTAATCACTCTTTAGCCACTCTCCCCTTAAGCACTCCCTTGTGCACCCACTCCTCAAGAAGCAGTCTGCTGATCCTACCTGCCCGGCAACCTATTGCCCAATCTCCATCACCCCAAACTCTTGGAAAAGCTTGCCATCTCCCAGGTTACTCTCCACAATGAATCTGTTGGTTGTCTCCATGGCCATCAGTGTGGCTTCAGAGCTGCCAGAGGCATGGAAACTGCTCTCCTGAACACCCATGAAGATCTGTTCTCTAACCTTCATAGCAGCATTCTTTCTGTCTACACCCCCCTTCTTTCCTCTGCTTTCGACACAGTCAACAACGCCATCCTGATCAATCGACTCTGTGGGAACCTGGGTATCACTGATCAGGCCCTGGAGTGACTGACCTCCTTGCTCTTGGACCGCCCCCCCAACCCCAGGTCCAACCTGGCCCCAATCGCTCTGCCACCTCTCTCTACCTGTGGCGTTCTATACTCTGACCCTGGTTTTTCAACCTCTATTTGGCCCCTTTGGGCCACCTGATCTCCAGCTTCTCTAACTTTCAGTGTTATGCGGATGAGTCAGCTTTCCTTTAACCTCTCTCGCTCATGACTGTCTATCTGCGATTCAGGATTAGTGCGCCTCCAACGATCTATGCCTTAATGCCAGTAAGACGGAGATCCTTCTCACTGGGACCCTGGCACCAGCTTTCCCTCTCTCACTCTGGCCGTTCACCTTGGGCCCTCTTTCTTCATCTTCCTGCAAAGCAAAAAACCTTGGTGTCATCTTCTATGCCACTCTCTCTTTCTTGCCTCACATCTCGGATGTCACCAAGAGGTTCCACTACGAGCTGCTCCTCCTCAAAGGGACTCTTCGCTTTCTCACTTTCCACCAGAAGCTCACTGTCTCCAGAGCCCTGGTTCTCTCTAGGCTAGACTACTGCAACAGCCTCTTTCTCATTCTGCCTTCCTCTACTCTCCGTCATCTGCAACTAATCCAGAACAGGAATGCAAGACATATGCTTGGCCTCAAGCCCAGGGATCATATCTCTCCAGCCCTGAAATCTCTCCACTGGCTCCCGGTGTCTGCAAGGATCAAGTTCAAGACCCTTTGCATTGTACACAAGGCTTTTTGGGGCCGGGGCCCGCACTACATCCAATGCTATCTTCCAAAATAGCTTCCTTCTCAAGCCCTTCGCTCAGCTACCTCCAACTCTCTAAGGGTTAGATGCTTCTCCAGGCAGAGAGTGGGGGTAGTTCTCTCTCCTCTGCTGGTGCCTCCCTCTGGAATGGCCTCCCTGTCCCTTCAAACTTGAGCCGGACCATCTGAAGTTTTGGAAGCAGCTCAAAACTTTCCTTTTCTCCTCTGCTTTCTCTCTCTCCCTCCCCTGGTGACCTACCTGTCTGCTGTACCGACCAGTTGCTTGGATACCCTCAGAGTCTCTCTGAGTCCAGGCCCTTTCTTGATCGGTCACCCTTGCGCTGTCTCCGTGCCTACCATGCACTTAGGGCCTTTAACTGTATCCCTGCAGCCCCTTGTTCTCCTTGCACTACCCATAGCTGTGCTGCCCTGGCTGCACTTACTCAGAGCATTGCAGCCCTGTTTTTCCCTCCCCTCTCCCTTGTACTTCCCCCCTCCCTTTCCTCTTGCACCTCTCGTTCTCACAATGACACAAGGCCTAGTGAGATAGTTTGTCTTGACCTCCCTCCATCTTCCCTCCCTTGTCTAGTCGCGCATAGAAACACTTGTGTACAGGTGCGTTATAAAAGACTTCTATCATTTAATTTTATCACAGATGCCCAGAAAAATATACAATGCGGCAGTAAGAAATGGCTCGACTTGCAGCACCCAAATGCCAATCTAGCAAGGTAATTACACTTAGCAGGACTGCTTTATCAGAAATTCCCAGTTAAAAGACAGTCATAACAAACTGAGGAATGACTAGACTGGCTGCACCAAAATGCCTCTCTAGGTACTAATATCACATATCATGCCTGCTTTTATCGCACAATCCTGCCACCCCCCTACACAACCCCTCTCCCTCCCACCCCCTTCCCCAATATCCAAAATCAGCTCCTTGGCCAGGAATTGCCTCCACGTCCCTCTTCCTTGTCCCAGAGCTTACAAATGAGGCTCCTTATCTCATAGGTAAGTACTGGGTTGAGGGAGAGTGTGACTAGGAGTAATGAAGATTACAGATATCTAAGCCAGGCATTACCTCCATGTACCTCTACCTCATCCCAGTACTTGTGTATGAGGCAGAGTACCCAAGTACTGCCTCATACATAAGTACTGGGACGTGGAAAACTAGGGCTAGGAATAATCAAGGCATTAAACACAAGTATTGGCACAACACCATTGAGTTGAATGGGCTTCAGCACTCCCCCCCTGACATTTTGGGCTATGTTGAGTCGACCTGGCTGACCTTTAGAGCAGTTGCCCGACAGAACAGGACACAGATGTTAAACGGCACCTGGGTTTTGCTATTAATAAGGGCCCAGCAATTACCAACGTAAAGCATTTCACTGATAGTACCTGCATTCAAATGCCACATTTTTTAGGCAATTGAAATCGCGATGTGGGTCTAGTACTTGCATGCCAGGGGAGTGATTGGAAGGGTAGAGAGAAAATAGGAGACTTAAAGGGGAGAGTTAACTGCTTCTAACAGTGAAGCTGCAGTCTCATTAAAACATGTAAAGAAGTAAGATGCCCCCACACAGATAAGTTTGCCCCTCCCCACCATTTAAGAGGATTCAATTCAACACTACATCTAAGTCAATGCCGAGTCTGGGATACTGAATGGAAACCCTTATTGATATATCTTTATGTCCAGTTCATGCGTTCTGGATGACTACCCCTATATAACACCCCTTTCTTGGAATCCCCCTGACCCCACTGAGCCAAGAAGTAGTTCTGTTTTGCAATTTAAAAGGTTTATTTGAGAATTTAAACAATATAGATATATATCACACTTTATAATAAATTAATAATTGGATATCACACTTAATCTGATCAGTAATCAATAATGGATAGTCTGGCACTAGCACACTTGTGAATAGGAACAGCAGAATAAGGTGGTAGAGAATACTTTATATAAGTTCAGATGGATGTAATGTTGAATGAAAAATGCAATACAGAAAATACTCAATATGATTTCAACAAAACAATGTAATCACTTTTCTCTGGCAATCCCCTCCCCCCTTTTATGCAATGCAAGGAAATGGAAGGAAAGCACACAGTTCTCAGAAATGCAATCAAATGTAATTCAGTTCACCCCAGCAAGCTTAGACTACAGATCGGAGTTTTAAACACAGGCCCAAAATGCTTTTACATGTGCTGGCAATGAAGTGAAAAATATGCTACAATGCTTTTATATGTGCTGGCAATGAAGTGAAAAATATGCTACAATGCTTTTAATTTCCTCTAGAGGTTCAGGGTGAGTGGTATCTAGTTAATATTAGTCCAGGCTCACTCTAGCAATGATTCAGGGATGGTTCTTAAGAGGCAAACGAATTTTTAGCAAGGAAACTGCTGTTTTCACACGTGGAGAAATTTGCAAATCGCGGTAAATTCGCGAGTGCGTTTTTTGCGATTGCGGCAAAAGTGTATTGAAAAGGAATGTGCTTCTAGGTTCGTTGAAAAGCCAAGATTCTAAGCTTTCAGAGGAAAGTTAAACCAAGTTCCTAGCCCAAACGGTTACGGAGTTATGAACGATTAAATAAAGGTAGTTTTTTAGATTTGAAATGTTAAAGTTCAAAGTGACAAGTGCAGCTTGCAACTAGAAAATGACAGGTGACAGCTTTACTCAAGTTAAAATAGCTTGCATTAGATTATTTTAACTAAGAGATTGGGTTCTGCACAGTTCTGCTAGGTACTCACAATATATTTTTGAAATAAATGGGCCTCGCCACGGATCTGGTCAGGTTTTAGACTGGACTCTGGTCTGGTCTCGGCACTTCACAGTGATCTGGGTCAGCTCTCTGGTTCTGCTAACAGTGGTCTGGGTCAGCTCTGCTCTCTCTCTGGGTACAGCACTGCTTCTGGATCTTTCTGCACAGCTTTCTCTGGAGATTGATGGATTTGAAGTCTGGATTTCTGGATGTGGTATGGTCCGACAGAGCGCGTTGCAGCAAATGGAATTGAATGTCCCTATCTGTCCTGTCTGTCTGCTTTTATGTGTTTTGAAAATGGGTGTGTGTGCAGCATCACTAGGCTCTACCCCTCTCCACTTGTCATTGGCCACTTCATCCTCTTCCCCTTGATTGGGGGAATGAAAGGAAGTGTCATCATGATGAGGTCTGTTTATGGTACAGAGAACCCACCCCTGTCAAATTACACACAATCTATATTTTGACCCAAAAGACATATTTGCACAGGTACACATTTGTTTAAAATTACATGCACCTATCACATATCACAGGAGGTATACCCTGTCCAAATCTGCTCTTCCTGGGAGCTTGCATTCAGAAATGGCAACATATTTCACTTTTTGGTCAGGTTACCAATATCAGATTCTTACTCAAATTTATACACATGTGCGCAAGGAGTATGGACATTACTTGATGAAGTGTCAGATTTTTAACATGCATACATTTTAAGTAATACCCTCTTAACTGCTAGTTTGCTCCCAGATCATGCCACCGGTTCTAAAAACCTCTTAAAATGTGGGCAGAAAAATCACAAGAATTATGGTATCATTCAAATAATTTTCACAAGTCTGTACTATGAGTTATTCATCTTTTTCTAAAACCATATTCTGGCTACAGGGGTGTGTCCTTTCAGGTCACATGGTACAGAAACCAGTCTTTCCACTTTCTTCAAGCTCAGCCTCTGTCTCCAGTTTCTCCCCCTCCCAGTTTCTGCCAAGAGGAAGCCATTTGTATTACCCCTGCAATAAACCATCTGCCTGGGCCCTGGAAGGCCCATTGTTCAAGAGGAAGCCATTTATGGCCCCCATAATAAAACATTTGCCTGAGTCAGGACAGGGCTTTGTTCAATTTCCTGCAGAGCCCAGGTAATTCAATCAGAGAAGTGTCATATCCCTTTTGGTGGGAGCAGCAAAATGCAGGTGGGCCTGGGAACACAGCTGTTGTGCAAGTCTCAACTCCTGTCGGGGTAGCTGGTGGGCAGAATTCAGTTCCTTAAGCCAGGTTTCAGATAAAATGTCACTTTTGTTCCCCAGTTTAAGTCAAGACAATTTTTTACATATGCAGCTAGGATGCTGATTCTGAATTTAAACTATGACATTTAAACAATTGCAACCTATATGACACTCAAAGTAGGTCACTCATTTCTTTTAAACATTTAGATTTTTAGTGTCTTTCAGTCCAAATTTACTTAAACTGCTGAAATCCACAGCTCAGCCAGTCTTGTTATAAACCTTCAAGTCACTTCAGAATATAACTTTAGATTGTATCCACCTCTCAGTAATTCTTTCTTTGGCCTGCTTTGGGTTCATCTATTCAGTTTTAAACAAAACAAAAAAATCTGGTGGTTTTAAAACGCCGGCTTTCTGATAGTGGTGAGTACTGGTAATGCACCCATTTTTGGGATTTAAGAAAATGAATTCCCCACAATTCTAGGTTGCTTTTGGCAATCAGCATTGCCATTCCCAATGGTTTCAGACTACTCTGTGGGTAGTCCAATGGTGGTTTTAGGCAGTGCCCTTCTGTGCCCATAACATCGGCAAAAATGAGTGGCAGCCTATTCTTCATGCATTTCCCTGTGCATTTTCTGGGAAGCTCTGGCCATCATGATGTTTTCCATGTCAGTACTGCACAGTTTTTGAGGTAGGGCTTGGATGCATGGGTAAAAACATCCCACAACCAACCGTGAAGTAGCGCCTCTCCCATCATTTGAAGGGTTTGCCCCCCGAAATGTAGGTTTTGTTGTGCCCCTGTACACAAGCACACACACTGTTCACAATATACACGCCCAGCCATCCATACATTTAAGTGGGCACACTTTCACCATACAGGCACACCAAAGCAGATATCCATACATTTAAGTGTACACCCTTTCACCATACAGGCACACCCAGGCAGCCACCCATACATTTAAGTGTACACCCTTTCACCATACAGGCACACCCAGGCAGCCACCCATACATTTAAGTGTACACCCTTTCCCCATACAGGCACACCCAGGCAGCCACCCATACATTTAAGTGTACACCCTTTCCCCATAGAGGCACACCCAGGCAGCCACCCATATATTTAAGTGTGTACCCCATCACTGTACACGCACACATGCATACCCAGCAACCCATACATTTCTGTGCACCCTTTCACCATACACTCACACAGGCAGCCACCTATACATTTAAGTGTGCACCCTTTCACCATACACTCATACACACATACGTCATGGGGTTGAGGGGAACCCTATTACTTCAAAAAGAAATTGGGACTCATTACAGGTCCGGCGGTAACCGTACCGGTGCTACTGGCGGGTTGCCGCCAGACCCATAAAAAATTACTGCCACCTGACTTCCCGGTGCCATCGGCTCTTTCAAGTCCGCCAGCCGGGAAGTCAGGCGCCGGTAATTTTGGTAATCCCCATTCCTCTGGAGTCCCACAGGACTCCATGGGATTGGGGACACGAAGGCACCAGCACCGGTGTTAACAGTGCTGGTGCTTCGGTGACTGGTCTGCTTACGGTGGCCGCTGTGCCCGGCAGGGTCAGACCTGTCAGGCACAGCGGCCCCAGCAGGTAAACCTGTAATATGCTGGTCCCGAAACAACGGTGCCAGTAAGATTACCAGCACCGTTGTTTCCGGGCTGGCATGGTCAGAATGAGCCCCACTGTTTCTTTTTGAAGTCACTCTGACTTCATTAAGAAATTATTGAGTTAAGGACCGGAACATAACGGAAATAATTTCTTTATGAAGGCAGAGTGACTTCAAAAATAAACTATTTATTTTTGAAGTCATAGGGCTCCCCTCCCACCCTATGATATGGAGCCCTCCAGCCTAGGGTCTTCCATATCATGGGTTGGGGGGAGCCCTCAGCCTTCAAAAAGAAAGTTTCTTTTTGTAGTCACTCTGCCTTCATAAAGAAATGATTTCTGTTACAGAAATAATTTCTTTATTAATGCAAAATGAATTAAAAAAGAAATATATATATATTTTTTTTCAAGTGGGGCCCCCTCCCAGGACATGTGCTGGCGGGGCCCTCCGCACCGCAGGGCCTGCGTGGGCCCCTGTTCTGCCAGTGGTCAGACTGCATTACTGCTGGATCACGGGTTGAGCGGTAAACGTAATGCCCCATTCCCCATTGGGTCTGTTGGGCCCATTGGGGAATTTATGGCTCAATTACTCCCAGCTTAGAGCTGCGGTTAAATGCTGCCAGACTTGTGATTGGGTGGACACTTAAATGTGGTGGTAATAGCGTTACTGCCGCATTTAAGGGCTACCACCCAACTCGTGATGAGGCCCTTAGAATAGGTATGCAATTTTAGGCTCATTATCCCCTTCCTGCTCCTGTGACTGGAAAGAGCATTAGCTGAATAACTGCAAAGGCTTATCGACCATCATCTAACTGCAGGAACATCAGTCAGATTTCCACTCCTGTGTCAGACCAAACTACCAATATTAACAGTGAATCTCTCCAAACTGTCAATAAACAAGACCTATGCCCAGCTTGTGGCAGCTCTAGATGCCCAAGATCACCAGAGCCGCTCATGACTATCATTTAATGAACAGGCCTTGACCATGCTGTGGTATGATGGGAGCCCTTGTCTCATGAATGGTCATTGATTATGGTCTGCTATGATGATGTACCTCTTATAGGTCATGCAGACAGCAGCTTATCCAGAAGAATACCCAGGTTCCAACCCTTCGTCCCTTTCTGTGACATGTGGTCGCCCCCCTCATTTCATGATTGCATCAGTGGTCTTCCAGTTTCACAAGGGTCCCCTGGGGGTCCTCTTACTGTCCAACAATTCTCCATCACCCAGTTAACCATGCACATCACCTTCTGAACGTGTTGTTAACGAATAGCACCGCCTGGCTTTGAGCATGTCCTAATACAAACTTAAACATCTGACTTAAAACTAAAGTTTACGTCACAAAAATGGAGTGTATACAGCACCACATCATTGTCACAGACTCTGTGGCCGAAAGCTTGCTTTCGAATCACTTTCGAAGAGCCTGTGACCAAGAAGTCTCAAACAACATGGTACCTGGTGAGACTCGCCTGGAAAATCAATCCCTGTCTTCCAACAATTAACTTGTGAACTACTGGCTTGTATTGTCTCATGTGCGGCATACCCACCTCTGACATGTTGTCTGATTCCACCCAAGCCTACAGACTGGAATCGTATTCCGGCAAGAAAACATCTGCGGGAGCACATCTCTGTCTTCTTCCAACCAAATTTCTACCCAGATGGCAAATACATGTATTTAATCTGAATTATTTCAGCCAGAGGGAGCCACACTTCCTGGGGTTGGCCAAATTGAAACGTGCTGTATTGTCTGCAAGGCCTTCAACTAAAACAAACCTAATCATCATGTTAAAAAAAAAAAACAACATCCGCCCCATCACAGCACTCCTAGCCAAACTCCCAGGTGAGAAAGGAAATTCAGAAGTTCCACAAAGATAGAGCAACTCAAATAGTCTTCACCCACCAATCTAGAAAGAATCTGAAATCTCTTCTGTTCATGCTATCGATGCTTCAAACCAGTAGATCCATCTGTGACCCAACAAGCCCGCTATAACCCCAAAAGTCAGGCTTCCATGTATTTCTGATTGCATCAGTTTGGGGATGCATAGCGCAGATCATATCTCCCAGCCATGAATATTTGTCTCTCCCAGGTTCCGTGGTTCAAAGCTCTTGACCTACACTGCACTATATTTACAGACATAAGACCACATCACTAAGCTCTTCCACATTTATCAACCAACCGGATGCCTAAGATCGATCTGGCTACACTTACATTACTAACCATCCACCCTGCATGACATACCTTCTAGCCATCCACCTGGCAGGCAATAAATTACTATACGTACACCTGCAGGCAATACATGGCTAGCCATCCATCTTCCAGGCAATAAAGTACTATCCATCCACCCTGCAGGCAATATATTACACCCAGACTAACAAAATGGCTCTGAGTCTTTTCAAAAACAAATGACGAGGGACACCAAGAAGGTTAATTTTCATAAAATTACCCATTACAACATCAGGAAGTATCAGCACAGACTCATTAAGGACATTGCGATGACAGGACACTGACAATAAAACCAGCTAATAATGGAGGGGTTATTGTCATTATGGACACTAGCTTCTACTAAGATCAGCGCATTCATTTGTTAAATGACACAGATACCTAAATCAGGATAGACCAAGAACCTACTAGTATGAGCAGGGCAATTATCGAAAATACCCTAGATAAAGCAAAAGAGAATGGATGGATATTGCGTAAGACACAAATTTTAGAAAAAAATATTTTCCACTTACACCAGTTTTCAACGGTCTCCTAAAGACTCATAAAAACAACTGTGCAGCCCCCACTAAGACCCAAAGTGGCAGGAACCAACAGCATCTTTGACCCCTTAGCAATCTACCTAAAGAAAGTGTTACAGCCCATAGTACAGAAAACCAACACTTACCTACGAGATACCGCCCACTTCTTGCGCAATCTTGAAGGGATTGGATCACAGAAAGATTATAACATCATAGTATTTTTTGATGTACATAGCCTTTACAACTCAATTCACCAAGCCGGGTGGTGGCGAGTAGGATAGGGGGGGTTGTGGAGGCGTTAGAATGGGCACTTTTGAAGGAAGACAATTGCCAGGTCTGTAAGGAATTCATCCTTATGTTCACCACGATCATACTACACAATAACTTCTTCCAGTATGAATCACAATTTTACTTGCAGGCACATCAATGGGGTCCTTAATGACCCCAGTCTACGCAAACCTCTTTATGTTCTATTTTAAAACAGAAAATGTGTTACAACATCCAGTCTGGTCACCTAGATTGCTGTTTTGGAAACAATATATAGATGACATTTTTGCCATCTGGAGGGGGACCAAAGACTTGTTAGATGAGTTCCTGGTTTTCCTCAACAGCATACCTGACCGTATAAAATTCACGATGGAGGTAGGAGCCCCCAAACTACACTTCTTAGATGTAGAATTGGAATTAAGAGAAGGGGAGTCAACATCCTGGACATTTGAAAAATAACCTTCCTGATAGTCAATTTTTGGGACTTAAGTGGAAAGTATCTAATGAAGACAAACTGAGAGAGGAGAGTGATAAAATTGCTAATCTGTATAAAGATAGAGGGTACCCAGCAGATATCATCGACACAGCACAAAATAGAACTGCTAACTTCAGTAGAGAAACTTTGTTGATCACAAAGACAACGGAGGTAGAAATACCGTTCCTATATACACTTAAATTCTCCAGACAAAGTCACCAAGCAACGAGGTTAATCAAGAAGAATTGGAGATTGATGGAACTAGACCCTCAGTTAAACAAACTGTTTCCACAACCACCCCTCATGGCTTAGAAAAGGGGGAGAAACCTTTGTTACTAACTAGTGAAGGCAGAAAAAAAAACACCAAGGGACACTCAACGTACACCAGGTAACAAGAAGAGTGGCACTTTTCTGTGTCTACAATGCAATAATTGCAATAACATAATTTAAGGAAGCTAGGGCCGACACCCCAGCTCAGGTGCCAAGAACAAACTAGGGGATTTTGCTACGTGCAGGTCAAGTACACTTATTTGTGGAATTAGTTGCTCCTGTGGGATCTATTATGTGGGTCAAACTTATTGCAAAACCAAACAACTTTGGAATTAACATAAAAGTAATATCCACACAAGAAACACCAAGTCGCCAGTTGCACAACACTTTATGACTCTGAGACATAACGTATCACATATGAAATGTATTATTCTTGAGTTAGTACACAGGCCACCACGAGGGGGTGATATGGGCAAGAAACTGAACCAAAAAGAGCTCTAATGGATAGAGAAGTTAGACAGTCTTAGCCCTAATGGAATGAACGAGGATTTCCATTTGGTATCCTTTCTTTAAGCTCTGTATTGTTGAGCTATAAACATCTCCATGGATATTGCAATATGTTACACGGTTGTTATCTGCTTTTTCTTTCTATTATTTGAACTCACATATTGTGAGCATGATTAGCTTGCTTTAGATTCGTTTAAATGGAGAGGGTTTTCTTTCCTTTTTTTTAATAGCCCACCCACCCCATTTTATACTACACTTACAAGTCAAAAAATATCTAATTGACATTCAGGTGCTGTTTTACTTTGAGTCGAGGACGGGCCAGCAAGATATATCCTGGTATATTCCATTAGACCTTGTCCAAAGGAAAAGGGTTTCTTTATTTTTTTTTCACTCATTACACACTTCATACAATGTAACGCTGTATACTTTGATTTATGAGTGCATTTAACCTTGTATGTATGCCAACACTGTAGAAGCACGCACGCAACGTGCAATGTTTACATATGAGGTCATCCGTATGCCCGGAAGTCTTCCTTTCAAGTAGCGCATGTGACCCTATGCGGCCGTTACCATTATAGGAGCTTGCACGTAACGTGCTATGTTTACATATGAGGTCATCCGTGAGCGTTAATGTCCGGGTGACTTCCTCTCAATTAAGCGGCCATTACGCTACCATGACGGCTGCAGATTGTAAGATACAGAGCGGCTTGTGAGTGCTCACAGAAAGCAATGCTCCAATGCGTTCCACTATTTTCGGTAACTATTTTTCTTTCATTCTTTGGACTGATGGTATGGGACCAGATGGGATGTGTTTATCTAGCTACACCACCTAGAATATTCTGGATTTACCCGTGGAGCCACGTTGGTTTCCAGTTGAAGAAAATAGGGCTAGGCCACTCATTCCTTAGCCGAGTGTAGGAAGTCATTCGTTGGACCCTTGGTGTACAGATTCTAACAAGGTAGGGGGGTGGTCCTGGGCCCGCCAATGTATTTCCTTCTGTAACGAATGTCGCCTTCTGGTGACTTTGTCACTGTTTCAGTTTTTGTGACATGCTGGATACATTCTGATACGTAGCCACGTTTTTGTTGACCGGTTTCCAGTTTTCCAACATATGAGTGGCCTGAATGGGCCTCAAATAGAATATTTCATATCTCCTAGTTACAGACAGGGAAATGAGTTGTTTACTAATCATGACAGATAAAAACTGGTATGAGAGTTTGATATTGATATAAAATGCAGAACGAAAAGGTGGTGATACACACATCTAATGTGATAAACATATGTTTTGCAAATTCTAACAGGACGGGAAAATATGAATGGCTCAAAGAAGATTGATTGCTCTTGAGGAAGGGGAACGTCCCCGAAAGGCGTCGAGCTTATTAAATATGGATCATGTCTATTGAGTTTCTGTACAATATCATTATATGTTTGAATGCTTGAATGTGCAACAAAACAGGAAATTATACGCATTCCTTTTTATGCTACAACGGGGTGTGAGTGATTCTGTACACCCACAGAAAGTTTGATATTTAAAGATAGACTTTAAATGTTGCGATAACATTTGGATTCCCAGTTGGTGGATCAGAGATTTTAAAATGTTCACTTAGGAACTGCTACCCAGCTGCATAGGTGTGCAGGTGACGCGAGTGCCCCACTGACTGCGGGAATTTAAAAACATATATATATATACTATCCATCCATCCTGCAGGCAATCAATTACTAGCCATCCACCCTACAGGCAATACATTACTAGCCACCCACCCAGGAAGCAATGCATTACTAGCCATCCACCCTGCAGGCAATACATTACTAGCCATCCACCCAGGAAGCAATACATTACTAGCCACCCACCCAAGAAGCAATACATTACTAGCCACCCACCCAGGAAGCAATACATTACTAGCCATCCACCCTACAGGCAATACATTACTAGCCACCCACCCAGGAAGCAATGCATTACTAGCCATCCACCCTGCAGGCAATACATTACTAGCCATCCACCCAGGAAGCAATACATTACTAGCCACCCACCCAAGAAGCAATGCATTACTAGCCATCCACCCTGCAGGCAATACATTACTAGCCATCCACCCAGGAAGCAATGCATTACTAGCCATCCACCCTGCAGGCAATACATTACTAGCCATCCACCCAGGAAGCAATACATTACTAGCCACCCACCCAAGAAGCAATACATTACTAGCCACCCACCCAGGAAGCAATACATTACTAGCCACCCACCCAGGAAGCAATACATTACTAGCCATCCACCCAGAAAGCAATACATTACTAGCCATCCACCAAAGAAGTAATACATTACTAGCCGTCCACCCAGGAAGCAGTACATTACTAGCCATCCACCCTGCAGGCAATACATTACTAGACATCCACACAGGAAGCAATACATTACTTGCCATCCACCCAGGAAGCAATACATTACTAGCCATCCACCCTGCAGGCAATACATTACTAGCCACCCACCCAGGAAGCAATGCATTACTAGCCATCCACCCAGGAAGCAATACATTACTAGCCATCCACCCAAGAAGCAATACATTACGAGCCATCCACCCAGGAAGCAATACATTACTAGCCATCCACCAAGGAAGCAATACATTACTAGCCATCCACCCTGCAGGCAATACATTACTTGCCATCCACCCAGGAAGCAATACATTACTAGCCATCCACCCTGCAGGCAATACATTACTAGCCACCCACCCAGGAAGCAATGCATTACTAGCCACCCACCCAGGAAGCAATACATTACTAGCCATCCACCCAAGAAGCAATACATTACTAGCCATCCACCCAGGAAGCAATACATTACTAGCCATCCACCAAAGAAGTAATACATTACTAGCCGTCCACCCAGGAAGCAATACATTACTAGCCATCCACCCTGCAGGCAATACATTACTAGCCATCCACACAGGAAGCAATACATTACTTGCCATCCACCCAGGAAGCAATACATTACTAGCCATCCACCCAGGAAGCAATACATTACTAGCCATCCACCAAAGAATCAATAGATCACTAGCCATCCACCCAGGAAGCAATACATTACTAGCCACCCATCCAGGAAGCAATGCATTACTAGCCATCCACCCAAGAAGCAATACATTACTAGCCACCCACCCAGGAAGCAATGCATTACTAGCCACCCACCCAGGAAGCAATACATTACTAGCCATCCACCAAAGAAGCAATACATCACTAGCCATCCACCCTGCAGGCAATACATTACTAGCCATCCACCCTGCAGACAAAAAAGGGCTAGTCATCCACTCTGCAGGCAATACATTACTAGCCATTCACCCAGGAAGCAATACATTACTAGCCACCCACCCAGGAAGCAATGCATTACTAGCCATCCACCCTGCAGGCAATACATTACTAGCCATCCACCCAGGAAGCAATGCATTACTAGCCATCCACCCAGGAAGCAATACATTACTAGCCATCCACCCAAAAAGCAATACATTACTAGCCATCCACCCTGCAGGCAATACATTACTAGCCATCCACCCTGCAGACAAAAAAGGGCTAGTCATCCACTCTGCAGGCAATACATTACTAGCCATCCACCCAGGAAGCAATACATTACTAGCCACCCACCCAGGAAGCAATGCATTACTAGCCATCCACCCAGGAAGCAATACATTACTAGCCATCCACCCAGGAAGCAATACATTACTAGCCACCCACCCAGGAAGCAATGCATTACTAGCCATCCACCCAGGAAGCAATGCATTACTAGCCATCCACCCAAAAAGCAATACATTACTAGCCATCCACCCTGCAGGCAATACATTACTAGCCATCCACCCTGCAGACAAAAAAGGGCTAGCCATCCACCCTGCAGGCAATACATTCCTAGCCATCCACCCTGCAGGCAATACATTACTAGCCAACCATCTTGCAGGCAATACATTACTAACCATGTACCCTGCCGGCAACACATTACTAGCCATACACCCTGCAGGCAATACATGATGAGCAATCCACCCTACAAGCAATACATTACTAGCCACCCATCTTGCAGACAAAAAATGGCTAGCCGTCCACTCTGCAGGCAATACATTACTAGTCACCCACCCTACAGGCAATAAATGACTACCCACCCACCCTACAGGCAATACATGAGAAGCCACCCACCCTGCAGGAAATAAATGACCAGCCACCCACCCTGCAGGCAATACATGACAAGTCACCCACCCTGCAGGTAATACATTACCATCCATCCACCCTGCAGGAAAACAATGACTAGTCGTCCACCCTGCAGGCAATAAATGACCAGCCACTCCCCCTGCAGGTAATACATTACCAGCCACCCCCCCCCCACTCTGCAGGTAATACATTGCCAGTCACCCACCCTGCAGGTAATACATTACCAGCCACCCCCCCCACTCTGCAGGTAATACATTGCCAGCCACCCACCCTGCAGATAATACATAACCAGCCATCCACCATGCAGGCAATTAAGTATTTCTCCTCTCACAAAACCCCAGCCCTCGAAACCCTTTTACCCTCTGCTTTCGAGCTGAACTTAAGACTCGCCCGCTCCTCTGCGCGTTTGGCTGATGATCGTAGTGAGGTGGCATTCTCCTTGGACTTACCAATGGGCACTAGTGCTACTGACAACAATAATTCCTGCCATTGCCATTGCTTCACCTCTCCAAAACCATCCAGCAAACCTAAGGTTTGCAGAATATACAAGAGCCCAGGTGGCTTGGATAATGAGTCTTATACACCCAGAGCACGCCCTTGAAAGTGAACTGAGGTCGCCGTCGTGTGGTGTTAGACTTTTACAAATAAGACTTAATAAATGTCTGTTCTCGGCATACCCTCGATTCTGCAAATGTATAACGTCTGCACCACTGTCCCAAATAATGCAATGTGCAACAACCCTGGAAGTTACCGCGTATTGACTGATGCATCCTGTTTTGCAGTGGGACCAGCGATAATAATGCACATTTAATCAAATCAGCATTAAAAGAAAAAGTGGATAGGACAACATGTCGGTATTGTACCTGACATAACGCCAGCTCCAGGGAGCATTGGAGAACATTCATTGCTCATAGAACATCTCAGGCAGGCAGCGGCAGGGCTTGTGTGAAACATTGACTCCATCTTGGATATCAAACCAGCTGTGCAGTGCATTATGGTACTTGTAGTTATGTTGATCCCATTGTGCCTGCAAATTCTGGCAAGAAACGCGCCCTATGCTAAAAAGCCACGATTGGCTGAAGGAGGCACGCGCGCATGGCTTGGGGCCTCTGGGTAGCTATGTGCAAAGGGGTAATGTCTGCTTGAGCAGGCTTTCTGAGGATTCTAGGTGAATGCTGAAGGGAATGTCCCATTCCTGCGGTCTGAGCAGAGGGCCTTTCCACAAAGGCACAGGTGAGCAGGGGTGTAAGAAACAGGAGAAAAAAGGAGACTGCTATACAATCCGCCCTACACTACCCATGACTAGTAATTGCATGTAGCCTGCATGTCAAAGTTCAAGCAAAGACATTCTAGAATCTTCATTGGGTTTGTTTGGCTTTTCTTGGAATGGCACAGCCTTGAAACTAGGGAATGCATTTCTGGCACAAAGGGATTCCCCGCCACTAAAAATCTTGTGCCTCAGCCTTCCCATCCATCACTTATTGGGTTTATCTGTGAGCCTCCCTGGGTGAGACAGATAGGCCAACACCTGGGTTCTGAACTGATGCCCCTCACTCCGGAGACCAATGAGGCTGAACATGGTGGGCTGTCTTGTTGCTTCTGTACAGCGGAGACTTGGCCTGTCGGTTCAAGCTGGACTGGCCTCTTGGTGTTAGAGACATGACAGATTAGCACATGGCTGTTCCTCTTTTGAAATGGCACAGACGAGCTAAAGCATGATGGAATGGAATGCTATACTGACTAATTCCCAGTGGACAATACAACATCACATTCTTATGTAGTGCTTCTTGCCGAACGCCTTCCACTCTCCTGGGTTTCAGCATGTGACTTAAGTTCTAAACAGATATCTGGAGCGGGCGGTTAACTCCCTGAGCTATCACACCGGATGAGAAGGGTTGGCGCGGGCTCTGCTGCCCAGGCCTTTTTAGTTCCCTTTCATATCCTTGCTAATAGCTGCCAAAAGGACATAAACCTAATCATTCTGTCTCATATATACAGAGGCATTGCTGGGAGGGCTCGGGGAGAGTGGGGGGTTATAGCCCGGGTCTTTTAGTTGGGCAACAACCAAAAGGCTAGCTATCCCTGAGTGTTGACAGTCCACGTATTAGCGTAGCCCTGGATCTTTTCCAGACCTAGCAACACTCCTGCATGCATGTGTTGCAAAAAAAAAAAACAATTTCCGTCAGGTTTAAAGGGTATATAGTCTTTATAACAAAAATTGGATATAGAATTAATATATAACGAAAATGTCATAATGAAAAACATAATGAAAATGTATGTGGGGTGGGATAAAGGGTTCAATCTTGTGGGGAAATGGTCGGGTGGGTTTTTAGGGGTGGCAAACGAGGGAGTGGGGGAGACCTCCCCAAATAAGAAAAAAAAAAAGAACAAAAAAAAATGGTTGTTTTGTTGTTATAACATTTTTGTTATACGTGCATTTGTTATAAAGACATGTAACCTTTTAGAGCCATACTGCATTCCATTTCACATTACCTCTGAGGGGTCAACTGAGTCCTCACCCAACATTTGGTGGGCTAAACTGGACAGGGACTGTTTAACTAAAACCTGCAGCCCAAAAGTGCTTCCAGACCAATTTCCTCAAAGTGTACAGGTAGCCGCAGATCACTTGTGACAGCAATAGGTTTATACAAAACATCCCTGTGTGCCTTTGTGGCCTGGTCACGCACTGGCAGGGTGACCACAGGTTGGAAACGAGACTGATTGAAGACACGCCACTGAGCACAGCAGCGGAGGTAACTGGTGCAGTGAAACATCAAGTTGACAGTAAAGACTACAGATCTTTTCTCTGAGAAATGGGCCCAGTGGAGTGAAAGTCAAATACAGAGATCAAGCGCGTTGAGAAGGAGATGGATTTCAGACAGATACACTCTCTCCTGTGGGACCGAATGAAGAAATGGAATTGGAGCTGCCATAGCTAGCACTCGATTGCAGACTGGAAGCAAGCATCTTGAACTAGGCAGTTTTATTAGTCTCTGTTTTCGACAAACATGCATTGTTTTTGGCAGAAAAAAAAGCACCTTTACTGTTAAAAGCAGATTCGACACCCATGTGCCAGTTCTTACCTACTGGCAAGATGGATTCAGATAAACACTGTTCTTCAATTCTGTGCTTTCTTTTGATAATCCTTTGTAATCAGTCCATTGGTATCCCCATTACTTCGCTTAGAAAACTTTCCCTACACTTGTTGAGTCTACCTTCAGTTCGGCCGACCTGTACTTTGTCATACATGTACTTCTTCATACCTTTACTTCGTCTGCATCTTCACGTTGTGCCAGCAGCATTTCATGTGGTTAAGGTTAGCTCAAGCTTAGGGCTTGAGGTCAAGAGGTAGCAAGGGTAGAATATGGTGTAGAAAGGCTGTACAGTGGGTCTCCCCCTGTAATGATGAAGTGATTGCTAGGGGAAGTGAAAGACAGGAGAAAAAAAGGTATGGAGAAGTAAGTGTGACTAAGGTATTGTATGTCGGAGTGAATGCAGTGGAAGTAAAGATGTACATCCCTGTCTGTATAGTCCAATTGTTGTAATTGAAGGGAATCAAGACTCCAACTCCCAGAACACACTAGTTATTTAAATAAAAGGTGATCACTGTGAGCATAGTGTCTCAGTGACAATAAGCTGTTTGGTAAGCCGGGCTAGCTTGCTGTGCTTGTAAATGAAGTGTGCATGTTTCATGGTCACTTGGTTGCACCCATCTTTAAGAATGGTGCTATGCTCCAGGCAGGACATGAATGCCTCTGATATCAGACAAAGTGTAGGGATATGCATTTGAGATGTAGTTCAGAGGAAAATGAAGTATCCAGTGATACAGTCTCAAAGGCATGGCCTAGGTATTCCTTTTATTTCTTTTCAGAATTTGTATACACAGTTGCTTTCAGAGCGCTGAGATTGGGATAGGGGTGCAGAGGATGGGGGTAAAGATAAAATCATGAAATGCACACACCTGATGTGCCCACAAAAGTCATAAACTAACAAAGATTGTTGGGTGCTATTTGAAATACCTATGTAGTGTACTGTAAAGTCATCTTCTATAGGTTTCTCAGAGGTGCACTGGCCAACATGACTGGGTGCTAGACCACATTGTGTGATCCTGGGCAAATTGCTATACCTTTATCTGCCTTATTAGCCTTATCTGCCCAAAAAAGGGGATTGCTTACAAACTGACTTGCCCTGTTTATTAAAAGATCATTGGCAAAGATAATAGGACACTTGTGGGGTGAAACATAACTCCTGGATGGCAGAAATACAGGTGCCAGTTTCAGTTATGAGTGCTCACCGAAACATAAGGCCAACAGATAAATGAGGTCCAACATAAGGCCTATGGAACCTAAATCAAAGAAAGTGGGCCTAAATCCGAAAATGTTAAGATGTGCGCAATGCATTTCAGGAAGGAAAAGGAAGACATGTGGCTGACAATCTATGATGAGCTGTACTGACATAAAGAAACTGCAGTGCACAATATCTTCAGTGGGATACCAGAATAGTGCTTCAGGCAGCTAAAGTGAAACAGAGTTCACTACATGTAAAATAAATAATAGAATGTCATTTTTGTTTTTCCCTCATTCAAATTGACAGCATGCGAAGAGAAATGCTTACAAGACCTTCAAATTTGAACATGGTTTCTACATATAACCACCTTATAAAGGTATGGACAACTTGAAGTGATAGGTTATATATATATATATATATATATATATGTTCCTTAAAAGATGTCATATGTCATTTAAAAGTGAAATTGTGTGTGAGTTTAAAAGGCAATTTGTGGCTGGGCTCATGAAAGGCCATTTTTTCAGAAATGAAGAAATGCAACTAACCTCAAGCATTCTTCCCTCTGCTGCCCTGACGACCTGGCCTGGGTGTCATCATCAATCAAAGCCAGTACTTCAATATATAGAAAGAAATATAATGCTTTAGAAGGAAAACAGGGTGGAAAACTGATATGCCATGTCTGTTCTGGTATCACTTGTGACCTCCAGGTCACAAGTCCCATAAAAAGTGCAATAGGGTCGCCATTAGGCTTTGAAGGGGAATTTGAAAACTAAACACAGACCTCTCTCCTTAGGTTACATGCCTGAAGAGAAACACAACTGGGAGAGCAGGGGTGGGGGCCAGAGAGACAGAGCAGATGAAAGTGCAGTTTGATTGAATTTGAGAAATATATTTTATTGCATAAAAGGGGCATCGTACATGTCAGTGAGATAAACACAACTAAAGTTATTAATGAAAATGTGATTTGGGCCTTCCCTTGTGTCGAAGAGATGCGAAAGTTGGTATGATTGTGCCGGTAATAATTAATATGATGACTGTAAAGTGGCATATTTTTTCTTGATATGGCTCCTGAGTAAATTGTTTCTCTGCACAGGAAGGACGTGCAGACTCCAGATTAGTCTCATCTGATTCATTTTAAAAGGTAGTTCTTATAAATATATTCAAACATGTAAAGATTTGGAAATGTAGGGTATTTGCTATGTTGTGAGATTTCTATGTCCTAAAGCATGCCGAGCCCACCTGTCAAAGTGAGATGACGGAGATCTCTCCTCCCACAGCAGTCCCAAAGCTCTCCCACATCCCCTTGTCCTATCAGCACACAGGTGTGAGGTGGTTAGTGAAGACTAGCCAATCCCTTTTGCGAGAATCATGACAAGTTAGTGATGTCATTTGTCCCAAAAATCAGCCAGTTTGCATTAGAACTGGAGTTCTTCCAATAATTCAGAGAGGCGTCCTGCTGCCGAAATCTGGCGAGAAACATCCCAGAAGAGAGGCCTAAGTCTTGCATTGGAGACAGGAGCCAAGAGACATAGAGGCTGACTGCGACCCTTGGAGGAAAGAGAGGAGACACTTGACTGACCCCCTGGCCATCCCAGTGGTGCCCTGATGCTCCCTGATGCCCAGTTCCAGGCCTTTCCTGTAGCTAGAACTGCCCCAAAGCCATAGATGGTGTAGGCCCTATACTCTTCCAACATTATTTTAGTTATTTCCCCAATGAAAATATCCTGTTTGTCTGTGTAGATGCCTAGAATATTCTTCAAAGTAAATCAATTAATTCCCCTATAGTGATCACGGGATAGGTATTGTCGGCATTCGGAACCAACAATCTTTTCCCAGGGCGGTGTGTTTTGTTCCAGTATAGACATAAAGATCTGCCAAAAACATTAATCCCACACCCTGCTTCCATGTGTGTTCGCAGGGTGTAAAAATGAATTTTCCCATTCGCATTTTCGTTCTCACATGGCATCTGCGATTTCAACCCAAAAACCGATTCTCCCATTCTGTTCTGACACAAACCCTAAAGCCTTGTGTTTCATTGTTAGTGGTAGCAAAACACATTTTTACCATTGCTTTTCTGTCTTCCATATTGGTTCTGTGATCAAATATCCCAAAAACGGATTTTCCCATTGTGTGCTGACTAAAACCCCAAGGCCCTTCCCACATGTTTTAGGTGTGGAAAAACAAATTTACAATGCTTTTCTTTCTTTCATATTATTTTTGTAAGACCCCAAATCCGATTTTTCCCAATGTGTTCCCACTCTCTGTGCCACTGCCTTCCATTCAGAGGAGTAAAGTTTAATTGATGTTTCTAGAATCACACAAAGTGCATCTTGAGATGTAGTTTCTGGCTGTGTGATATCCAGCATTATAGTATCAGGAAGATTGCGAAGTGTATATTCTGGATTCATGGCAGTATGACCGAGCAGTGCACCCACACAGGGGCGAACCGATTGGCCCCTTAAGCCAGTCTTGTCAAGCTTTCTGAAATCAGAGTGCATGTGCTCGGATGTCAGAAAGAAATGATCTGCCTTCTTAATGTGGCATTCTGATATCACAAAGTAACGTTCTAGTTGCACCGCGACACTACGGCGCACTTCGCTGCAACTAGAACACTACTTTCTGTCTAGCCCCACTGCATTCTGTCTTCATATTGGAGGATGGAGTGTGGGAGGTCTTAAAGGTGAGCACAGATTCAGGACAGAGGATCAGGTAAGGACAAAAACATTTTGTTTATTGTGTGCGTGCACACATATGAATTTGTGCTCCATGTTTATGATGCATCTGTGCATGAAAGGGTGTGCATTATGTAGTATTATGTAATGTTTGTGACTGTGAATGAGCAAGGGTAGTATGGTGTATTGTGCATAAGTGAACGGTTTGAGTAAGTGAGGAAGGGAATTTTGTGTATAAATGTGCACGTGTGTTTGCACACGTGAAGGAGCTGAGTTTTGGAGGGTGGGGGTGAGGGGCAGCGTGCCATAATGGCACTGACATTTTTTAATGGGCATCCTTGAAACCATAAAGCAAGCATGTTATGTTTTAATATGTGGCTTGACCTGCATTTGTGGCAGCCAGGCTAGCCCTTTCTTACTGTGGCATGACTTTGTTTCTGTGCATATATGATAAAGCAAGCATGGTATATGTAATTACTGGGCTGCTTACTTGGCTGGACTAGCATTTTGTGGCATGGAATTTTATTCTGGGCCTGCTATACAGGTGTGGGCCAGAACGGTGGGGGTGGGGCGTGCCCAAAAATCCCGACCAGGAGATGGCACTGATTCATGCCTTCCTTGACGTGTCCACATTGCATCTTGAGGGATGTAGATTCTCGCTACAGCATGCCCAGCTGAAAATCATCACCAAGGGTGAAAAATAGGGACTTCTGTTTTAGGACATCCTACCGTTATTACAGTGCCTTGTGGGAGATGTAGTACTTTTACACGCTCCTATTTACTGTGATTACAGATAAAGTGGAAACGCCACACAGGTCTACAATTTGGATCTATAATCGTTTTGCAAACATTTGTGCAGATTTGCAAAACGGCACCAAAGTTATAAGCCAGCTAAATGTGTTGGTACCCCCTTCTTATTTTGCCCCTTCTTGACAAATTCCCACCACACTTTACAAAAATATTAAATGTTATGTCTAAAACAAATTTGTACGCAGATTCATTAAAGAGCACCATATTTATAAGCTGTCCATACCCTTTCAGACCTCTTCCTCTAATTTTGCCCCCTCTTGTCGAAAAGGCACCACACTTTGCAGATGCATTAAAAGTTGGGTCTACAATTATATTGCAACATTTCATTCAGTTTCATTGAATGCCATCGAAAAAACTTCTCTTCACCAAGCCTGTAATGCAGAAATATGCATGATGCCCTCAAACTTTTGTCAAGTTCGCGAACATCTCCAAAATGTCCCAGAGCATTTCAGATTGTTCGTGGACTTCGGAGAAGAAAAACACCAGATTTTCTGCTTTTTCTGGACACATGCCATCCCATCCCATCCTCATCACCCCTCACCTCCCCAGAGATTGTTTCATTAGTTTGTAATGTTGTATTTTTGAATATGCTTTTACCGCGATGTCTGTGGATTAAGGGTGCAGTTCGCGAATCCAACATTGCGCCCGCTTCAAAGGTTTTGATGCGCCTCATGTTTTTAATTGACCAACCAGCAGGCACGTTCTATGTTCACGAATGTTACGCGGCTCCCAGATTGGCCCAAATGCGTCCGTGACACCAAACCAGGAAGTGAGCCTACCGACCAGATGCAGAAATCACTAATTATTTTGATTTACGTATTGGGCATTTTAAAAAAAATCTACTGTACAGATTAACACCAAATTTGCAAAAACACACTTTCGGGACAAGGCGACCCCCTATGACTTTTACCCCACTTGATGAAACCGCATGAAACTTTGTAAAATAATTCAGAGGTCGCCATATACTTTTTTTGCAAAGGTTTGTGCAAATGTCTTCAAACAACGCCAAAATTATAAGCTGCCAAAAAACTGCTCTACCTATGGGTTGTGCAACTTAACCATAACAACCCCGGTAAGATATGTGGTCCTCATTTTTTATTTCACCTAGGGTGTGGCAAGGGCATAGTTTATAGTACTCATAGGTGCTGAGAGGCGTGTGCGCTTGCACCACAGGCTACAGAAATCTCAGGGTTTCTGATTTTCAAATGTATACACGTTTGTCAAACTGTTTTTTCTAGAACATCACACCATTTTTTGTGGAATAAGAAATTCGGCAATTCAGCACTGAGGGCCTGATTCATGGAAGTGTTTTATAATGGCACAATCCCATAGGAAAAAGTTGCATGAATCAGGCCCTGAGAGTAGTATGACTGCTTATCAAAATTAGCAATAGGTATCACTGCTTTGAGGACTATCAGCCCACTTTCCTCTCTGTAATTTCCCCAAAAGGTTGCTTTCGTCGCAAGATGGTCTGTCACGATATATTGTAATTGTAATTGGTTGTTTATAACGTGCTTAAAACCCAAAGGTTTCTAAGCATGGACCCGGGGATCGAACCTGGGTTGCCCTGCGTCGTCTTGCTGACAAGGTGAGTGCGTTGCCCCTGAGCTCCTCCCGGCTCCCAGTAGTGCACATGTGTTTACTGCACATGGAGTAAGTGTGCTGATTCCAGCAGTTTCAGGTGAGGGTGTACATGTAGGGGTGTATGTGTATGCGTATATATAAATATGTGTGTGTGTTTTTGGGGTCCCTGTGTTTGGATGTTGGGAGCGGGTCGGGAGATGGGACTGTCCTCCGCTGAGCAGCCAACTGGACCTGGCTGGAGGGAACAGTGGTTGCATGGGTGTTGCATGCAGAACTGCAGGGGAATGGACCATGGAAAACAAAAGATGTTTCCTCGCTGCACCGAAACTGAGCCCTGTGCAACCAGGATTAGACTAAATCGCCCTGCGGGGCAACATCATAGAGCTCTTTGAGGGCATTTGCATGGTCACACATTTCCCACAAAATCACAAGAACAAAACATCTCTGAAAACCAGCGAACAAATTACTAACGTTCTTTTGGAAGAATTATTCTTTATTTTTACAATCCTCTGAAGGTTACAGGGCATGCACATACCATACTTTCAGATTAAAAACAAAATCCTCAAAAAAGAAGTTAACAAAAGAAAGAAACAGTTTAGCTTTCTCGCAGCTGCATGTTAGCGCCACAGGAAAGTGCATTGCCTGCATCCACTTCCGGGTCAGGAGCTGCAATGCACATGCACACTGAACGACCGCCATGTTGGAGTGGTTAACACAATGGGATAAGATGGGAGGGTCCGTGTACTGTTGTGGCGCACATGGTGCCGTGATAGAAGTAGCACTTTCAGAGAAGGGTAGAGGGAAATTGATCACTGTGATAAGAGATTTAGGGGTGTTTCCTCCTAGGTCAGTGGGGTATGACAGGTTACAGAGACAGACACACACAGGCTGTTAACACGAGTTGTACAAACATATCAGAGGACGTATTGCACTTATTATTATGAGGTATTACAGGGCATAACAAAATTGTTCCTTTTATGTACAATGTATCAGTGCAGTTACGAATGGGAACTTCAGAAATGTCCCCCTAAATTTTATGCAACTTGGTCCTACCCAACTCTGAATAAGAAGCTGTCCTGCACTCTCTATGGGAATGAACCCCAAACCCTTTAAATAGTTTATTGCAGAAATTTGGAAAAAGATCTCACTAACATGTCTTTCATAAACATTCTAATTAAAGCTACCGGTTTATAATGTAGGTGTCACTACCGATCAGAGGACGGCAATTAGGATCGCATAGTTAACTGTAGAGAAGTCAGTTTCCTACTATTATTTTTGGTTTATAATTGTGAGGCTGATTATTTTTGATTGCAGATGTTTTTATATTGCTCTGTTTCAAAAATGTTTTCATGATGTATTTGTAGCGACTCATTGTCTCCTGAAGAAGGGTCATCAAGCTGAGCCGAAACGCATAGAGAAGAACAGTTTCCTGAGCACTGTCCCATATGCTACACTATTGAAGAGCTAATAGTTCATTTAAGTGAGGAGTTTCCTTTGTTGATTGATATATTTCTGAGTGGAGCCTTTTTATAATATTTTGTGTACAATTATTTTATCTTAGGAATGTCATTTTTTTACAGTATTTTATGTTCACAAGCTTTCAAATCAAATGTCTCTGACATAGTTTATAACGTGGCTTACATTGTAATAATGTGAATTCGCATTTTGAATGTTTATGACAAAAACGTCCAAAGATAAATACACATCACATTAAATTCATTGGGTTTCTTCTCTTGCAAGATCAGGCACTCCAGATGTTTTGGACTACAACTCCCATCATCCTTAGCCAGCATAATCAATAGTGAGGGATCATGGATTTATAGGCCCTCCAAAGAGAATGCAGGATAGCTCCATATCCGCTCTTGGGCAGGACCATGTTGTACTAACTAGAGAGGATAAGAGCATCCACTGGAACGACCACTGTAAGTTTACGTGAATTATGGGAACAGAGCTAACCAGCACATTAAAGCAATACAGGTAAAAAATGTGTGCCATCATTTTCAAAAGCAGCAGATTTGACGATTCAGTACGTATCTATCTGCATGTTCCACAGTGCAGGTATCTCAGGTAAGCTCAGATAGAAGTAGGTCAAAATTCTGCTAGTGGTATCACTTCCGCAACTCTCCCATCCCTGAAGCACGCTACCCCATTCTTCGCTTGGTTGAGGTCTGTTTCCTGGGAAAGGGGAAAGGTTGGGAGGGCTGTGAAGGAACTTCCTTAGAAAGACAGGGCAAGAGGAGCACCCTCTCCTCCCGCTTTGCACCCTTTTACATGGACTCCTTCTCCCGGCCGTTGTACAATAAACTTGCTTTATGGACAAAAGGTGCACTCACAAATATTAGAGGTGGCCCTCATTTGGGTAAAGGGGTGGAGCTAAAGGTCCATGCCTACACCTTAAAACTGATTTGTCCATCAACCTCTGCTGGAAATTCAAAGGTAAGCACATACTGTTACAGCCATGAGACATGCACATACACCAAGCACTACAGGAACTCCAAAGGTAAGCACCATCTGCTGAAACCACGACACTGATGCTTCCACCAACCACAGGAGGAAGTCAAATATAAAGACTCTGTGCTGCAACCCCAACCCTGGTGAGTCCTACAACTACTGAAGGAACTCCAAAGGAGAGCACCCTCTGCTGCAACCTCAACACTGGTGCATCCACCAACCACTGCAGGAACTCCAGAGGAAAACACCCTCTACTCCAACCCTGACAATGATGCAGCCACCAACCACTACAATAACTCCTAAGGTAAGCACCCTCTTTTGCAGCCCTGACACTGGTGCAGCCACCAATCACTGCAAGAGCTCCAAGGGTAAGCTCACACTGCTGCAACCACTGCACTGGTGCATCCAGAAACTTCTGTAGGAACTCCTTAGGTAAACACACGCTGCTGCAACCCGACACTGGTGCGTCCACCAACCACTGCAGGAACTCCAGAGGAAAGCAGCCTCTGCTCCAACCCCGACACTGATGCAGCCACTAACTACTGCAAGAACTCCAAAGTTAAGCATCCTCAGCTGCAAACCCAACACTGGTGAGTCCTCCAACTACTGTAGAGACTCCAAAGGAGAGCACCCTCTGCTGCATCCATGACACAGATGCACCCATCAACCACTGCAGGAAGTTTAAGGTTAAGTCCCCAAAGCTGCAACCTCAACACTTATGAGTCCACCAGCCACTGCAGGAATGTCAAAGGAAAGCACATACTGATGCAACCCCAGCAATGATGCCCCCGACAACCTCTGCAGGAACTCCAAAGGTAAGCACCCCATGCTGCAACCTCAACTCTGGTGCATCCACCAACTACTGCAGGATCTCCAGAGGAAAGCACCCTCTGCTCCAACCCTGGCAATTATGCAGCCACCAACCACTGCAAGAACTCCTAAGGTAAGCACCCCCTGCTGCAGCCCCGACCCTGGTGCAGCCACCAACCACTGCAAGAACTCCCAAGGTAAGCACCCTCTTTTGCAGCCTGACACTGGTGCACCCACCAATCACTGCATGAACTCCAAGAGTAAGCACACACTGCTGCAACCACTACACTGGTGCATCCAGCAACCGTTGTAGGAACTCCTTAGGTAAACACACGCTGCTGCAACCTGACACTGGTTCGTCCACCAACTACTGCAGAAACTACAAAGGTAAGCACCCTCTGCTGCAATCCCAACACTGGTGCGTCCACCAACTACTGCAAGAACTCTAAAGGTAAGCACCCTCTGCCACAACCCCACCACTGATGCAGCCACCAACCGCTGCAAGAACTCCAAAGGTAAGCACCCTCTGCAGCAACCCTGCCACAAATGCAGCCACCATCCACTGCAAGAACTCCAAAGGTAAGCACACTTCACTGCAACCCTAACAGTGATGCAGCCACCAACCACTGCAAGAACTCCAAAGGCAAGCACCCTCTGCTGCAACCCTACCACTGATGCAGCCACCCACTATTGCAAGAACTCCAACTGAAAGCACCTTGAACCCCGCCACTGATGCAGCCAACAACTACTGCAAGAACTCCAAAGGTAAGCACCCTCTGCCGCAACCTCGCCACTGATGCAGCCACCAACCACTGCAAGAATTCCAACGGTAAGCACCCTCTGCCGCAACCCCGCCACTGATGCAGCCACCAACCACTGCAACAACTCAAAAGGTAAGCACCCTCTGCCGCAACCCCGAAACTGATGCAGCCACCCACCACTGCAAGAATTCCAAAGGGAAGCACCCGCTGCTGCAATCCCAGCACGGATGCATCCACCAAGTACTTCAGTAACTCCAAAGCAAAGCACGCGCTGCTGCAGCCCCACCCCCGTAGCAACGCCTCTGCCCAAACTCTGCCTGAACTCCAAACGTAAACACCCCCTGAAGTAACCACGAACAGCTGGAGAACCTCCAAAGCTAAGCCCCCCAGCTGCACTCAGATGAGTCCATCAATCTTTTGAGGACCTCCAAATCTAATCACCTCTTAGTGCACGTGCTGCCCTACTTTGGCAGAGGCTCTAATCACCTGATCGTGCACGTCCTGCCCTACTTTGGAAGACACTCTTGTAGGAACCTCCACATAAACGCCACTGCAGGCTGCTCCCCTGCAGAGATCGACTCATAAACTAATGCTGGGATCCCAAAATATCCTGCACAAAATGAAGCCACAGGAATCAAATGGGCGAAGCGCAGGTCAATCTATTCCAGTTAATTAAGGAAGAGAAGAGTGAATTCAAAAGCGATGTTGTCTTTTTGCATAATGCGACGAATAATACAATTATCAAATCCCGCGAGAGCCTTTGAAATGCCACTGCTCGGGAAAGGCCAGTGCAGCAAGCATTTCTTATTTTTTTATTGGAGCAGCTACTGAGCAAGATGGCAAACAATATGATAAAATGAGACCCAGGGCATCAGGGAAGCCATCAGCATGCAATTCTATCAGCCTGGTTTTAACTGAGGCGGAGTGGGAAACCAAAGCGTAACAGTGAGGTGCAATGCTCTTATGCCTCAGTTTCCTGTTATGCCCCATTTTGCTGGAGTGACGAGGAAGAGGAGGGGCACGGAGCTGGCTTGAGGTCTCCGCCTTGATTGCCTCTTCCATCTCGTCAGTGCGTTTTATTGTGTGCTTGCCTGAGATGTTCATCCAGGAGTCCAACTAACGAATTCCTACTGGGTTTTGCACCTGGTAAAGTCCAGGTGGATTCCATGGGAATCCATTAGCAAGTGCTGCCTGCAAAGTGTATTTCCAGGCAGTGTTTACATTTTTCAGGAGACACCTTTACTCTTTCCTTCTCCTCTGCCTTATTAAGCCATTTTTAAATGACCTTTCATGTGTAAGCTGATGCATCTAATTTATAATAATTAACAGAACACAACCTTTCCATATGGCTCCAGCTGTGATATCACAACTGACTAATTCCTTTGATTGGCAGCTCACATGGACTTCTATTATTTACGTGGATTCCATAGGAAGCCAGTGCATCTCGGCCTGCATCATAGTGAAGCTGGTGGGACTGCATTTGTATTTGTATGGCGGAGATGAAGGGGGCAGCGGAAATGCAAAATCCATCATACAAATCATTGAAAGTGAGGCAGCTCATCAAATGCATGCAGAAAAGATTTACACACGGTTTAAATACATGCATCCTATGAAGCGCCTCATGGAAAATGAGGCCCTTACTGGCAGGAAATATACCTCATCAGAGATAGCTGGATGCCCGCCTGATGCCCCCCCCTCCACATACTGAGGGAAAATACCCCAGTGAGTTAACTCAAACACACAGACACTTAAAAGTGGCTGGGGAAGGACAATGACAACTGAGATCCGAGAGTGGCGGTAGGGGCACATGTGTGTTGTATAGAATACAATCCCCTTAATATGATGTAAAAAGGCATCGTGTTGTTTTGCCGATAGGATTTTTTTATGCAATTTTTTTTGAAATATTAAGGGAAATAAGGATATAAAAGCAGTAGGGAGGGTGTTGCGGTAAGGATACATTTATAGAGAAGGGGAGTTTTTTGGGGGGGCACTCTTCCAAATAAAAACATCATTCATTCAATTCGTTTTTTTAAATGTTATTCTTTCGTAAAATATTACATCGAAAAAACTTCTGTCGCAAAGGGACATAGCACCAGAGTTTCTTGACCTTGTAAAGGCACTCAGCCTATAGCTTTCAGTCGCTGCATGGATGGTCACAGAGCTCCTCTTGGATTGAATGCACTTTTACTGTGTAATATAGGAAAGCGATTTCTCTACATAGCCTTTCACTCGAAATCCTACTTTATACGCCATCAAAACCAAGCTCTTTGTGTAAACCTGTAGGCCCTACGTGTACATCCTAAACAATCTGCATGTTTACTTTTGCTAATATATGTACCATCCTGTATGTAACCTGTAACTTCAAGACTACTTGCTGGGCGGCTTCTTGTAACCCTTAAATAAGCCTTCTTACGCTCCGTTTTAAGCGCCTCAATGCCCGTGGGCTGTAGTGCGCTCTACAAAGGTAAAAAATAAAATATGGTGTCGCTGCCACACATCCCTGTCCTCGCTGTCATCACGTCATGCCAGTCACTAGTTGTGGTTTCAGAACGTGGGTTAGGGGATAATGGGTGTAGTAGCTTGTCAATAGGGATTGGGGAATCAGGGGCTATCGCCCGCGTCTTTCCAAAACACATACGTCTGTTTTGTCAATATGTAAAGTAGTATGTCCTCTTAAGAGGCAGAGGTACGCTTTACAATGTTTTTCCCCGCTATGCCGTAATCTCGCGAGATTTCGGCAGTTTCATACGATCGCAGGAATCTCAATCATTTTCATAAAAGCATTTTGCGGCATTTAAATAGGATATAGAGGTGATTGTTTTCCAGTCAAATTCTTTTCGATGATTTCGTATACGACGCAATCATGTAGACCCTAAAATAGTACACATTTATGGGTACTTTATCCGACACCTAACAGCTGCATTTTCTGGGGGAGTTGGATGTCCTACAATAGGAGGCAGTGACAGACTGACCTACAGGCACATCTGGACAAATACTTATTGGCCGGTGCTGCTCAAAGGCAGATAGGCCTGGGGCTGAATCAGTCACATACAGTAAGCCTGTGACCCTTATTCTAACGTTGGTCCTACTCGCTGTCATTATAATAAGGTGCTGGGTTTGTAACATTGTATAAAAGACTATGGGGGTCATTACGACCTGGGCGCAAAGGGATACCGGACACCGGTAATGACACCGGTGCCGGTAATCCCTTTGCACCCTATTCCGAGGTCCCTTTGCAGGTCCCTCCCTTAACGCCTGGTTTTACCAGGTGTTATGTACGGAACCCGCAAAGGGATACCGGGGTCAATAACGGTATCGCAATTTGAAGTACCGTTATTGACGCCTTCCCCCTTCCCATTGAGCCCTATGGGGGCTCAAATGGGAATAGGGAATGGCTTTTCAAATGGGGACTTACCAGTCCTGTAAAGGTCGGAATAGACCGGTAAGTCCCCATACCACCAAGTCGGTGGCAGTACCGGTATTGGTGCTAGTCATATTCGCACACTGTACTTTATGCGACCCTAGACAGAGTGTAAGCCCCAGTATGAATGGAATGCGCCTGTATGAGGGCCTTTTTCAAATCGGGAGTGTTTCCTTAATTCCCTGATGCCCAGCAGCTGTGTCATCTAATTTAGAACAGTGTAGCGATCAAGCATTCTCATGAGTCTTGGTGCTGGAAAAGCACAAAAGGACAGAGCCACCGCAGTGCTGCGAGGATTACTCTGCCCATTGGAAGAGGTAGTGTTCCAGGGTTTGGTACTGTGAGCTTCTTCTTGGAGGAGCACAGGATGTGTCCACATGCAGGATAGTAAAAAGAGGCACGTATATCAGAGCTCACACCTGCAGGGTAGACATCAATGTAGCCCTTCCAAACAATAAGGAGGGTTTATGGTCTGAGAGCTGTTTTGGGTGCTCCCAAATATGCAGGCACATGCAGACCAACCATATGATGAGAAGGAACCCCTCTGAAAACTCACTCAGGTTCATGACAGGATGCATTCTGCACGGGTCGGAAGCCTGAGATTGTTTGATTTTTAAAACAAAATGACGCTGTTAATTCTGTCTCAGAAAGTGAGACCTGATTACCAGGAGGACAGGATATATTCCCAGGTGGTTAGCTGAATCCAGTGCTTCAAGAATGATCGCCCTGCCAGGGCAATGGAGAGATCATATCAGGGTCATTATTGCTGTAGTCACTTTGATGCGGGGTAGACCGGGGGGGTGGAGGAGTTAGAGTAGCCCAGGAAATTAGTTGCAGCCAGCAGAGGACTTTCACCTTCTTGGATGTGTTTTGGCCACTCACATTTCCTGTGCCACCTTCTCACTCTCCGCAGACAAAGCATTCTGGATCTTACACCATCAAGCAAAGACTCCCATCACAGGAGCCCAAAATGGGCCCTTACCGAAGACTTGAGATGGACCAATCCACAACTTCAGTGTATAAGTGGGTGAGACCCACCATTTACTTGAATCCTCTTTGTTAATGTTAATTATTTCTTATAAGGTGCACCTTGCCGTAGGCCTCAGTGCGCAGCAAGTAAGAGAGCTCAGTAGAGAGAAGCAAAGGGGAGACACTGCGGTTGATATGCACTAGTCATAAGAATTCAATAGAAATGTTTGTAGAGATTTCTTAAAGGAAGAAAGCCCAGGCCAGGGTTGCAGAAAAACAGGTAGAGAGTTCCAGAAACGCGAGGCAACAGAGTCAAAGCCAGTGCCGCCAAAGCGGGCAAGTTTGTAACGAGGTGCGTAAGGTTATTGGAGTTGTTGGATCGTAGTGCATGAGATGACTGAGAAAGCGTAATCCTTTCTTCCAAGTAAGATGGAGCATTGTCTGTGAGGCACTTATGAGTGAGGGAAAGTAGCTTATATGCAATGCAGTGCTATAGGAAGCCAGCATAGGGAGTTACGGACTTTAGTGACATGGCTCCTTCTGGAGATACCACTTACTGCATGAACAGCATTATTCTGAACCACCCGCAAGGAAACTAGATTGGAACGAGACGTACCAGCCAAGAGGCAGTTGCTATAGTCCAGTCTGGAGTTGACCAGGGCACCGGCTAAAGGCCACAGTAATGGAAGTGGATAAGAAAGGTTTGATTTGTCTGATAAGGTGTGTTGTATAGGCGCAGGAGGCCTACAGCTGGCTGACATGTTTGTTGATGTTGAAATTGGCATCTAAATAAACTCCCAGGGTCTTGACACAGGGTTTGGTCTGAATTGTAGTTCCGAAGATGTTAAAAGCTGGATATTTGTAATCCAGTTTGGCAAGACGTTGGGGAGTACCAACAAGCATGATCTCAGTTTTATTGCCATTGAGGGCAAGGGAATTTTTGATCATCCATTCCTCAATGGTAGCATAGATAGAAGTGATTTTAATGAGGTCTAACTCATAATTGCCAGTCAGTTTTATCACCACCTGGGTATCGTCAGCGTAGGTGGTATAACTCACGCCGATGCTGTCAAGAAGGACAAAGAGAGGACAATGTATAAGTTAAAGAGAGTGGGACAAAGAGATGCACCCTGAGGGACACCACATCAAAGCAATTGGATGGGAGATGTCTAGCCCCCTGAGGCAACACGATCAGGTCTGGAGAGTCAACATAAGGCGTTATTGGAGCAGTTTGCGATAGTTCCTTGTCTCTCCATCAGCATAGAGGGATCAACAAGATCAAAAGCTGTGGAGAGATCTAGGAGCATTAAGAGTGTAATCTGTCCTGAGTCAGCGATATGACGCAGGTTAGCTTTTAAGGCAACCAGAGTGATTTCATTGACATGTGTTGTGTGAAAACCGGACTATAATGAGCCCAGTAGATGATTATTTTCAATGTGTTGCTGTAGTTGACTGTATGCGACTTTGTCCAAAATTCTTTACGAAAAGGTAACATTAGTTATAGGGCGATAGTTGTCCACAGAGGCAGGATCAAGAGTAGCCTTTTTTAGGGTTGGGGAGATCCAGACATCCTTGAGAGAAGCAGGCACAGTAGAATTGGTAAAAATGAATTAACCAGTCTAGAGACAAGAGGGGCTAGACAACTGAAAACCTCCTTAATCTTAGCAGGAGGACAAATGTCGTAAGGGCAGGGGGATGGCATTCGTGAATGGTGCTGGTGCATCCGACATGTTCTGCTCTGCGAAAAGGCACCCGCGAGCAGAACTCGTAGTTTGACGGTCCAGTAGTAACGGCGCCGGTAGCTTAGTGGCGCTGCTGCTACCGCACTGGCAAACTTATAATGAGGCCCATTGCCTTTATGCAACAAATTGAGCTGTTTGGCCACTGACCCGACTACCAATTTCCTGCACTGCAGTCGTCTTCCAGATGATTGCTGTGGCATAACCACATTGCATTGTTGGACCTTGTCAAACTGATCCAACCACTTCTAGTTACTGACTCCACCATCACATTCCTGTTCTTCTGCCACTTTGAGCTGATCACTGCTGCAGGACCGCATTGTTTCCCTGGATCCTGTTCTTCTGCCACTTTGAGCTGATCACTGCTGCAGGACCGCATTGTTTCCCTGGATCCTGTTCTTCTGCCACTTTGAGCTGATCACTGCTGCAGGACCGCATTGTTTCCCTGGATCCTGTTCTTCTGCCACTTTGAGCTGATCACTGCTGCAGGACCGCATTGTTTCCCTGGATCCAGTTCTTCTGCCACTTTGAGATGATCACTGCTGCAGGACAGCATTGTTTCCCTGGATCACGATGAACTGATATGACCTTCTTGATGCTATTTTGACTCATTGCAAAGCGTCAAGAAGTCAGATCGATACACCCAAGAAGACACCCAATTAAAAGACAAAGTATGCACGTTATATCCAGCTATACTAGTTTAAGGAGCCTAGTGACAATTTAAAACCCCACTCCTTACCTTTTGAGCAATATCCTTTGAACCAGAACGTGCTCTGAGGCTATTGCCTGCCTACCCCTGTGTCAGACCCAGAGTGCACCATTTCCCTGCGAAGTGTCTGCACAGTCTATGGGGTTCATAGGACTCCATGGGTTGGGGTTGCCAGAATGACCAGCACTGGCATTTCTTTGCCGGCAGGGGCCTGATCAGAACTGCCGATAGATCCGAGCTCCCACCGGCAAACTGTGGTTTCCCCGGTCTAGTAAATGTGGTGGTGCCGGTATTACCAGCAATTTTTCCGGCATTTGTACTGGACCGAGCACCTCGTAATGATAGAGAATGTCTTCCTTTACAGGACTGAGTTGCCAGTGTTTTTATTAGTGTGTTTTTATTTTTAGTTTAATTAATTACTTTTTTTTTTTTATAGATCCCTGTTTGCCAATTCATTTATTTTGGTGCCACAATATCATTGTTGTTTGTGTACTTCTTTATTAGTTCCCACCACTCCTGAAAAATATATTCAGTCCTCAGCCACATTATCACAAGTGGTGAAGGAGGTATACCTGGCGGGCAATGCCCGCTGCACCTTTATGATTTGGATCATGCAGGGTTAGTAGTAGTGTGGGAGTGAGTAGGAGTTGTAACCACCACTCATCTCAGTACTCCTGCAGAGCAGTAGGAATTTCATCTAAGGGAATCCTTCATGGTAGTGTCATGGCCAACTGCAGGAACCGACCACCCACGGTTACAATGCTACAGATTTACAGCTCCGGGCACAGAGTTTATTCAGCTTGCACAAGGAAATCTACAGGGAGACTTCTCCTGATACTTGGAAATGTCCTCATTCTTGGCATCTGGTATGTCCTTGAAGCAACGCTTAGGCGGACTGTGAGTAGCACCACTGTGCTTACTCTGGGGGGATTTCACATTACTACTTACATTTTACCCAGACATCACTTCTAATACCAGTGAACTCTCTGTGTGTTTCTGTCTCATGCTTCCACTTCCTTGGGCTATCCCTGCTAGTTTGAGGTCTGTATGGCTCTTTATCTTGTCATGCAGTCATTGTCACGCTTTGAAACACTTGTGTATGGGTGCGCTATAAATATATCATATCATATCATTACCGGTAGCATTACCCCTTGTGAGAGTTCTTGCTGCTCTCTGATTTTTGGTCTTGCAATTATTACCCTCTTGCTTATGCTCTGAATGTGTCTGCATTGCTTTACAACTAATCACATCTACTACCTCAAGAGCCTTCATTGTGGGTGAGTTTCCTACAAAATATTATGGTATTAGTCTGAATGTTCTCACAATGGACAGCATCACTCTGCCCTCAAATCATTCCCACAAAGCACATTAATTCAAACTTTGAACTGAACCAGCATTTCCACTAAAGAGAAGGGATGCAGTGTGCTCATGGGCTGCTCTAGTCCAGTCCAGGCTAGTGAGGGCTTTTATGGTCATCTACACAATGCAATAAGTGGGCCAATGTAAGCAGGCACATGAGGGTAAAAGAGCTGATTCTCTTCGCTCTTTCTTCGCTTTCTTGGTCCTCCTTGAGAAATTAGCAATTACGCAGAAACATCCTTCTTTCACTTCAAGAACGGAAAAATCTAAACAGATTATATACAAATAATAAAAAATAAAAAAAAGAGCTGATCTGCCATCTTCCACTGAACACCATTTGAGGCATTCTGTGTGACCTTAGGTTGACATTCCATTATTTTGTCAACCGAGGATAGCACAGGGGCAGTGTGCTGGTCTTGGAAGCAAGACCACGCAGAGCAGCAAAGGTTCGAATCCTGGATCTGTGGTTAAAAACCAAACACAGGTGTGGTATAAGGCATGTTATAAAGAGCCAATTATATAAATACATTCATCTTTCAGTCAAGCCGAATATGTATTCTTTTGTATTGAGAGAACCGGCTCCAGGTGGCTTTGTGAAGTTCTTATCATTTTACAGCACTGGCGTAGACAGTCTGTGGCCTGAAGGGCAAGACCCATCCTCTGTTCACCAGGGCCCAGCTTGCGGGTCCCCACTTTTTTTACCATGCAAAGTCACTACATATTTTTTACTGCATATTTTGTACCAACCCTTGCAGGGGGTAGGCTTGTGTGAGGCAATATGGATTAGGCGGAGTTTGAGGTCTCAAATCGCAGGCCAGGAAGAGTTAGCCTTTGCACTCTTCTGAGGTTGCTAATCTTGAGTCTATAAATGGGGAAAGTAACACCTACTGGGCTAGAAAAAAAAACATACCACAACATGCCAGTTATAAAAACTACCATAGCATCAATGTGGTGCAATCCTACATCTTGAGCCTGTAAAGTAAAACGGGGTAGCCACCCCAAGAGATTAACTGGCCAAATTAGAGACAGTGGGTCCAAAGTGTCCATGCCTCCAGAATGGCTTTGCCGTCTGATGATAATGTTAGTCCGGACAGATAATTGTATCTCACTGTAAAGTACTGCACTGTCTTTGGTGAAAGAGTTTACCCCCTCACATTCTGATTGTATTGTTTGACCAGGGTTCTCCATCCTTTATGTTGGCAAGAGCTACTTGTAGTTAATGGCCAATAGGTGAGAGCTACTGGGGTGGTGATGTCCATGAGTAGGAGTATTTGTACCAAGATTTGTTTTTTTTTGGGGGGGGTGGTTTATTTGCTCTTAACATAAAAAAAAACAATAACACATGCATTTACCATGATATTAACTTCAACAATATTTATTTAATAATTTTTTATTAGTAGCTGTCTTCTAAAAATGGTCAAGCATATCAAAACGTAGCAATCAAGTCATACACTGTGAAGGCTGACACTGCATGCTATCCACCGGTGCTTGCAGCTTGAAACAGCAACAGCCGTCAGATGCTGTCAGATGGGATCAAAGTTTTGATTTCAGGAAATTCATGTCTGAAAAAGGCTGATTTGTAGAGCTAGAAATTCACATTGGCTGATAGTGCTATACCCTCCCTTCCATAGTTTTTGCACATAACTGCACACCTGACATGGCAGGCATAATTTCAGGACAGTTTTTAAAATATTTTACAACAGCCTAGCCACGGGAGTCACAGCACACTTCACAATTGCACCATCTGTAAAAGTACATTTGTTTTTCATCAAATAATTAGTAACATTGAAGGATGCCTATCTAACAGCATGTGTATTTCTGTGTTTAGTTTACCTACTTTTTAGGATCTCAGACATCTTATTTTGGGAACATTATTTTAATAATGTGTGTGCATCATTGCACAATGCCTATCAATGTTACTCTTTATTCCCATTATAATTTGGGCACTGCAGATTAAAGATGCACATTTTCTCTTTACGCTGGAAAAAAGAACTGCGTTTCCTAACTCTGGACGGAATTGGTACACACTTTGCCTTTGTTTGAATGGTGCATCTACACCCTGGATTTCCACAAGAGTAGTTTATTCAGCAAACAATTCAGCAAATACCACATTCTGCTGTGCAAAAATAAAAGCCATTGCCAGTTTCTCATATCCTAATTCATGCAAATTGTGCACATGCCAGGTCACAGAATTCAGCCAAGGAAAAGTAAGCCTAAGCCTACTATGTTGGTTACCCTTAAAGGTTTGCATGTCAAAATAATTGGCAAGACTGAAAGAATTAACATTTGGAAACCATGTGATCAAGTTATATGCAAAAAGAAAGTGAAATCACAGGGCCAAAATAACATTCAGTTTTATAGCAATTACTTTAAGCGTGCACAAATCATAACACCAAACCAAATGATATATGAATCATGATATTAACATTTTGAGCAAAGATATGATATGATAGGTTATTTATAACACGCTTAATACCCAGAGGTTTCTAAGCGTGGACCCGGGGATAAATCCTGTGTTGCTCCGTGTCGTCTTGCTTCCAAGGCAAGCACGTTGCTGCTGAGCTATCCTCCCGAGACCGCTGAACTATCCTCTCGAGAGTATGGTTGTAGCGAGGGGCGACATATTCATAATGGTTGGTGACCTGCCACTCGTCTGTCTATTAGGAAGGAGGCAGTGCCCCAGAGAACAGCTCACTGGATTGCTTCCTTTCCCTAAAGGAATCATGCAGGCCATTCTGGTACTTGACCGATGGGCCATGCTGGCTGGCATGTACTGATCACTCGGACATATTGAGGGCTGCACCTTCAGAAAAAATTGTTTATAATGGACAATTCTGACATATTGTTTGCAATGGAATAAACATGTGTTTTGCAGTAGCAGTGCTGGCATGTCCCGTGTACTGGTGGTGACCAGACATCTACTGGATTATTCCATGTGTTTGAGAATTACTTGTAAATTGTATGGTGTTTTGCCTATTTTATTTAGCAAAAGGAGTTCTCATGAATTACACAATTTCAACCCAGTAATGAAAGGATGAAATTCCCCTGCCAGAATTTGAACATATTCATAGAGATTTCCCACAGATCTCTGTAGATCTCCCAGTTATAAAACCTATTAATTGTTCTCCCATCCCATGGCTATCCTCAATGTTCACTTCTTGTATGCACCACCCTGCTCTGTACAGTGCTCTGTTACTTAGTAACTAGGTCTAAACTATATTAATCCTATAGATATCAAAATATATGCATACAGACCACTGATCACTTTTTCCACCTTATTACTCAATTCTTAAAACATAGGCTGAAACAGGACTCTCAAATCATGATTTTTAAGTACTGCCATTGATAGCACATGTCACTTTAAATTCATGTTTAGTTATATAAATGTAAGTGGACAAGCACCAGAATGCAGTACAGCTAGTTTTCCACATTTACTAAAATAAATGCAAAAGTGCCATTAGCTCTTTAATTCCTGTAGTGGGGCATGGATAGATACAGAATCCTCAATATATAGCAAACTCCATCTTAACCTTTAATTCAGTTGGGGTATGACTGCCTTAAAACAGAGAACTCAGTACCTTCAAATTAAAAAAAGAATTCACAGTTTTACCATAAACAGCGACACGCAACGCTAGTTGTACCTTTTTTCTTACATGCTGGGACTCACATGGATTGTCTTTTATTTCTACACAAATACACTGAGCACAACATGATTACAGCTGTAGCTTTATGTTCCCCATTCTGATTGGAAACCTAGCATTACCAGCATGCAAAGTAAGGCTAAAAGAAATAAATCTAAAGAAGCACAGTGAGACTGAAACTATCTGTGCCCCAGCTGTGTTTCATGTGGCATGCAGATTTATGCACCCCTTCCCTTTCTAATCAACCATCAGTTGCACCTCTTGGTGACTATGGCCACAACACACATTTCCTATTTACTTTTGTTGTTGATAGTTAACCTGATGTTGGAACATAGCCCCAAGCCCTTCAAGCCCTGACGCAGCCACTCCTCTCACTGTGCACACAGCTTTTGTCTGTTTGCTTTGTGGGAACAGGAGAGGCAGGGGGCACAGGAAGAAGCCCAGGGACTTCAGGCTCAAAAATAAACACACAGTTCTCATTTTGGTGTCAGATGGAAAGAGCTACTGGGAAGCCTCAGGCGAGCTACCGGTAGCTCGCGATCTACTGGTTGGAGCCCATCATCTCCTTTTTCTTTCCACGTAGGCCACTTGAGTGGAAAGCTGAGAGCAAGCGAACAAAATATCAGAGACCACAGGCAGGCTTATTTTAAGGTCTGCTGCTTTGATACAGACACTGTTCTTTTTTTTCTACTTTAAATGTTTTTCACACCATGAATATCAGTCTGCAAGTCTGTGTTAAGCAACGACTACAAGCAGTGAACGTTTTCACAAACTTTCTTTGTTGGGTGTATTCAAAGCTTTAAAACGCCAGTCAGCCCAGATGAGAGCTTTTCTTGGCATTGTGATACATTGTCATTTTTGTTCATCTTGTGATTTGTTTATTTTCCAACTCAGGTCTACAAAATAGAGCATTATTTTTAGTTCACAAACATCAAACATTCACATACAATGGTTCCTTGCTGTTTGAGAAGGAGTGGGAAACTGGGGTCCAGTGTCAAAATACCTACGGGCCAAACGTGTGTGATCCCAGGCAACTCAATAAATCTCACTATGCTTAACGTAACAAAACTGTCAGTCCCTAAAATGTCAACATTTTCCACCCATAAATATAATTTAGTTCTCAGTTGGTGGGCCTTAATAAACACACAGTTGTAGTTTAATTGGGTTTAGTGTAGCTTCATCTATAAACATATTGATGACTGGGATACTGAACATCACAATTGGTTTCTTACACACTCATGCCAACCCTACTTTAATAGCCCTGGCCTCCTCTGATGTGTCTGTGATTGCTGCATGGCCCCTGCTGGTACCTTCTAATGTGCAGCCTCTATCTATGCTGTGGTATGTGTGCATTACCTGTTGCTTTCAGTCTGTCTCTTTCAGCCAGGCTTCAGCAGGTGCACATTCTCACCTGAGTGCCGGACACATGCTGTAACCCGTCATATGGCTACTAATCTGTGTCCAGCATCTATTTTTCAGCCTGTATTCTGTCCTTGTGGTTGATGTTGTTAAAACACACGTCCCCTTATTGTGGATAGCTAATGTCACCCTTGAATTGCTGTTTATGATTCTCACTCCAACACGGAAGGGGGAAAGGGGATTTTGAGGGACTCCCCAAGCTTATGTTAATTTTGACCAGGCCAACAAGCAATGAGCTGTGATTGTGACGCAGAGGTGGGGTTTGTCAAAATAAGAGAGTATTGGGGGTTTCATCATTGTTTTCATGAGTAAGGTCCACAAGGTTGTCGGTGCCCTGGGCCCCAACGTACATTAATTTGGATCTGACTTAAAAGGGTAAGACACAAACTCACAGGGAGCAAATGACAGCACACAGGAGAAAGAGTCTCATCAGCACCAGGGCTCTGTCTGGAGATCGGTTTACTCCATTAAATAAAATATACATTAAGACACCAAGGCATACCCTGACGGAGTGTGCTTCCATGGGTAATGTCTGTATGACTTTGTTAGGATCCTTTGTGCAAACTAGGATTGTATTGAGAGTGATGACGTTTGGGTAAAGTTCTTGAATACAGATAACCAAAAGGTACATATTGCTCTTTATCAGGTTTGGGAAATAGCCAGAAAGAGACTTGAGCTTGTTGCCAGGGGCAAAGCACATGTATCATAACCAAGCAGAATTAAAGGTATGGTCTAGTAAAAATTTGTATTGTCCCTATGGGTCGGCCATGTTTTTTTAAGCCTAAGTGGCTCGATTTTAGAAAACTTTCCTATGGACCTTACCCGAGTTTTCGTCCATTGAACGCACGTGAAAACAAGCACCAGGGAGCCGCCATTTTCTGATAATCCTATCTTTTCCCCGATCGCCCTGGCTGACCTGCTTTTGCGGCACTAAATCAATTCCCCCGCCCCTGAGCCTGTCATCAGCAGACTCGTACCGCCCATTTCCCAATGCCAAAGAACTTCTCGTGTCAACATTCGCTGCGCTTCAGCTAATGACGTGTCGCCATGGAAATGGCAGGACGCCTCTCTCCTCAATAAGTATAAACAGACAGCAGCCGATTTTCGATTCCATTCCTCTCTCTGTGTTACTTTGAGTATTCTGTGACTCGTTTCAGTGCTCTGGTCAGCTACCTTCGCCGCTTGTAGCCCGTGTGAACAGATACCAGTACCACCGCTATAAATTATTTTAGTTTTTTTAACACACAATGGCTACAATAATGCCCTACATGTACAAGCCCAAGTATACCGAGGAGGAACTACTGAAAAGGGAAGCACGCGAAAACGATGGGGATTCGGACGGCAGTTGGCAGGACGAATCAACAGATGAAGAGCCTGGGCCTAGTCGAATGGACGGCGTCTCCACCTGGTGCACATGCAATCGGTGCAAGCTAATGCCAACCGAGGACGAGAACTGCTGCTGCCGAGAAAACTCAGGATGCCTGGCCTACATTTCGGAAGGCGAGCCACGACCGCAATGCATCACCGAGCTGCCAGACTTCAGGGCAGCCTGCCTCACACGGGCCGTGTTGAGAATAATGATGGTGCTTATGCACGAACTTCGAGCAACTGTTCGTCCTCGTAAACCGAGTAACGAGTAAGTATACTCTGCTTGTCATGCCACTCCTATTTCATGGTCTTCTACTATATCCAAAATTACATCTACATATCATTGTAACGCATGTAAGTCATTGAATAGTGTGCATTGTCTAGATAGCATTTGTCCGTGTAAAATGCCATTAGTTACAAGAATTGTCATTGACAACAAACGTTTATTAAACTTATCTTGGTAATTTAAAAACAGTTTGTTTCATTCCTTTTCACAGGTGGTACAGGCTGGTTGCCTATCGTTCCTTTACATGGTGGCTTCACGGGAGGCTTGGACACCGCGTTCGAAGAGTGATACCCGCCTGTGCCGTTCGTGCCATTAGAGAAACGTTCCCGAGTGACAGCGGTCAGTACAGGGGATTTTCTCTCGCTGTGCTGCAACCTGACCTGTATAATCTTTAAAGTCTTGTATTTTTGTGTCATGAAAATAAGATACAAAATAAAACACCACATATATTTTAACAACGGTTGTCTCGATCTTTTAAATGAATCAAGTGTGTCTCCATTCAAGGATGGACGTCAGACATCTGTGCTCCGAATGTGTGAAGGTCTGGTTGCTGTGAAGCAGGGTGGTCACTATCTATCTAAGCTAACATAACATATTCTCGATAATGCATGCACTAAAACACACTTGTTCAAAGTCTTTCAGTAGGTTATGTCTCTATAAAAGTCACACATATATCTATACTAACATTTACCATTGGATTATACAGTCTTGACCACTATAATACACCGGTTGAAGTGTGGGTCTGTGCTCACAAGAATCTCCGGTATGTGGCATTTGTTAATGATAAGCAACGATATACTATCATTGATATACTGTATATTGATATAAAGGCGGTTCGCGCCGGTGGATGCGCGCTGGCATGGGGGGCTGTGACGGGCGCAAACGGCCAAGGTGCCAAACTACATGTACACTTCAAAAGGTGTCCCACGCCAAGGGGCCATTGTTCACATGGTCTCCTCAGACCCTGTGTCTCCAGGCAGGCCTCCCCTGAGGAAGGCCGCCCCCTGCAATCCACATAAGTGTGTCTCCATTCAGCAGTCTTCCTGTGCCTTATCTGCACGCCCCAGGCCCATCCATCCCACCACCCTCTATCAAAGGCGGTTCACACCCGGGGATGAGCGCTGGCATGGAGGGCTGTCAGGGGCGCGAAAGTCCAAGGTGCCAAACTGCATGTACACTTCAAAAGGAGTCCCACACCAAGGGGCCATCGGTGACATGGCCTCCTCAGACCCTGTGTCTCCAGGCAGGCCTCCCCTTCAAGCAGGCCGCCCCCCTAATACCACGACATACATACATCATTCATTCACAAACACACCCCAGTTTCTAATACTTCAAAAACCACTCGATATGTCTCATGAGAAGATCTTTGTGCTTTGCAAGTCAACTCTTGAACGTGCTACCTGGGAACCACTGAGATCTATGCTAATCTGCTCGTCGTCGTGCTATCTGTTAACTTCTGTGACCGCTTCGAGCATACCCATCAGTGCGCTACCTGTGGCCATCCACCTATTCTCCCGCAACATACTGCTCTGCTTGCTGAATCCAACTGTTTGTTGGTCAAGGTAAGGCCATGTATCCTGGTCATATTTCGCAGATTTTTAAATTTCTATCTATTTTCCAGTAGAGTACAAAATAGTGCTATTTTCATTGGTCTCATTGGTATTGACTTGAGTTTCCATTGCTATGCTATCAATAGATCTATTTATTTTCATCTGTGACTATTGTGATTAAATTGCATCCTTCGGGGGTCCAGTCAATAATGTAAGCATGTTTCCTTCTCGTGCAAGACAGAACATCCAAGGGACGAGTCACATGTTCAGATTTCAGTCACATCAATTATACATTTCTGCAACTTATGCAAATACTAAGCAGCACATAATGAACTGGTATAGTTCCTGCGACCAAAACAAACCTTGCATTGATCATTGTATGATTCATTTACTTTTGTATCAAATCTTTACTCTTGAAGATTGTATAATAATGTCGATATTACTTTTCAGATTTATCAACAATGCCTGCCTGTTCGATTAGCGGTTGCCCTTCGAAGACCCATGCGAAATCTGAAGGAACTACAATGCATGTAGTCCCGAAAACTGTTGATCGAATAAGAGAATGGGTCAGACATTGCGGATATCCACTGGATGAGCTGGAAAGTAGAGTCCAACAAGTCTTAGAGGACAAGAGGGGTGATCTATACCGCATCTGCAGCCAGCACTTTTCCTTGGACATGTACAGAACTTCTTGGGTAACGAAGAAGAATAAACGGCGAACGACACGGAAATTGCGCGAAAACGCTATTCCCACTCTATTCGTCCACATTCCGCCACCGGTGAGTCAAGTGTCCGGATTTAGCTTTCGGCCTTGCGGTAGTGTGTAGCCGAATAGATTAATAGATATTGTAGGTGTTCTATCCCTTGTAATAATTTCGATATTGACATGAGTGTATAGTTTTTTGAATAATGACATTTATCAATATATTCTTTTTCGATTTCATAACCCACAAATGCAATGTATATATATATGGGGACAGGGAACTGTGCTGTATTGAGCATTTTTCAAGTATTCTGTAGGCTTACATGGCTATTTTTAATATTGGCATTTCATTATCAATCATTAATTGACCTTTACAACTTCTTGACTATCCCTTGAATCTGAAGCAAGAACATTCTACATCCTTGACGTGGTCGCAGTTATCAACCACTCTAGCGCGTATCAGGTAATCTTACTAGGCTAATCCGCTACATACTTGTTTTATGCATGTCAAGTAATAGTTTTATTCTATCGTGTAATTATTTTACCGAATGTTTGGTTACTGCTTTCCAATTGATATACACCTTAGTTATCGTCCACTGGTGTTTGTTTTCAGTTATAATTAGTGTTATCCATACTAATGCAAGTACTGTCTTTCAGGGAGATGCTGAAGCGTCCGCCACATCTACAACATTTCTAGATGTTTTTCAACATCAGGAGGTATGGATACTGACAGCTACATCGAGCGTCATCATCAGAGCTGGAATTCTTGTCGTTTGATTGTTCTACACAATGTTTCATTCGTGGTTAGCCGTTGATATGTACCTGTGCTGTCGACCCCAGGTGTGTGTTATGTTTTCGCAATTGTAATCCTCACTAATGCAAGTACTATGTTTCAGGCAGTTGATGGAGCGTCAACCCCTGCACTTGATGCAGAGCCTGACATTCAAGTATACAAATCGGCGCAACAGCTTTCGGAAGTGCGCACTACATTTGCAACATCCATAGATATTCTTCAGCAGCACGAGGTATGGATAATGACAGCTCCATCATGCGTGATCATATAACGTGATTCCATTTGCTATACTTTCTTCCCTATTAACGCAAGTGCTGTGTTTCAGGGAGACGACGAAGATTCCACCACAATCACAACATCTCATTTAATTGATGCAGATGTAAAGGAATCGTTGAAATAAGTTGATCAAATGTGATCATATTTGGATTTTCTTTGATTCTTTTGGACAATGCATCTTTCGCGGTTATCTCTTTATATGTACCTGTGCGTTCGACCCCAAGTGTGTGTTATGTTTCCAATATTGAAAACCATATTAATCCAAGTACTGTGTTTCAGGGAGACGACGGAGCTTCCAACACAATCACAAAATCTCATTTAGATGATGCAGATGTAAAGGAATCGTTGAAATAAGTCAATGAAATGTGATCATATTTGGATTTTCCTTGATTCTTTTGGACAATGCATCATTTGCGGTTATCTCTTTATATGTACCTGTGCCGTCGACCCCAAGTGTGTGTTGTGTTTCCAATATTGAAAAGCATACTAATGCAAGTACTGTGTTTCAGGGAGATGCGGATGCCTCCTCTCCAATACAACCATTCATGGCAGTCCATGCAGAGCCAGAGGTATGGATACTGACAGTTCCATCAAAATAGATCATCACTGGTCGAATACTTGTCATTTGATTGTTGCACACAATGTTTAAATCGTATTTGGCTATTGAGATGTACCTGTGTGTTCGTCCTCACGTGTGTTTTATGCTAACAATATTTTGATACATAGTAATGAAAGTACTATGTTTCAGGGAGACGATGGAGCCTCATTCCGTGCTGTCTATGCGGATACAGAAAATATAGTCGTTGCAGCGCAAGAGGAAGGGAGGACATGCGGAAACGAATCGGAGCTACAGCGTGCAGATGTTGAAGGTCCAGTCAAAAAAGTTGCAAAGAAAAAAAAACAAAAAAAGGTTAGTTACAAACAGTTCATAACTTTAAAAAAATGTTTGTGCTGGGGACTATTTTATGTTTTTTTCCAGTCAATTGGACTACACTTTATCTTGTGTTTAAACTGAACATCCCTTTTCCAATCTCTCCTCCAGTTACCCGTGGGTGTCAGAACTATACATACACAGACAGTGAAGCGAATGAGAGATGTTGCTTGCCAGACCATGTACACTATGGAGGAACTATTAATTCAGGCGAGGCGTATTCAGGCTCGAGATGCTCATGTCCAATGGCCAGAACATGAATTTATTGTGTTTGGAGACTACAGCAAAGTTGCATTGGACCATAGCTACAGTGCGACCGCACCACCACAAGAAGATGTTATTGAATGTATTGAAGATAGCTCTGAAGTAGTTGCAGATCAATTTACACAATCTACACCCGCCAAAAATTTGCCACCAAAAAACCTGTCGACATTGTTGTGTTCTCCCATCAATGTCGAAGTAATAGATGTTGAAATGACAGAGAATGAACCAGCCGCAGCATCCATAGACGCATCAGAACTTGATATCAGCGATATTACTTACCAATGTGTTGAAATCTCCACAACGTCAAAGGCCGAAACAACGTTGACGCAGGATGACAGTCTAATGAAAGAGAGCAAATACATTGTATTCGACAGTTGTTTGATGGAAATTATAAGTATGCTGAAATGTGTGCATTCCATTAGAGGGAAAGTATGTGGGAAGCCATTGATTAATGTGACTCGTCGAATAAAAGGCAGTAACGTCAAAATAAATGCCGCCTGTAGATTAAATCATAGGTTCTCATGGTCTGCACAACCGATGCTGGGGAAACTGCCAGCAGGCAATCTACTGTGTGCAGCTGCATCACCTTTTAGTGGCTCCAGTTTTAGAAAGTTAGAGGCTTTCTTTCAGTTTGTGGGACTCCATTTCATTTCTAAAGCGCTGTACTACACATACCAACGTGATTATCTGTTTCCGGCCATTAGTGATGCTTGGAAAATTGAACAATTGTCTCTAGCAAGTACATTCGAAGGCAAACGATTCAGGCTAGCCGGCGATGGACAGTGCGACAGCCCTGGATTTTCTGCCAAGTACTGCACCTACCACTTTCAGGACATGGATAGTAAGAAAATTGTGAGTTCGGTGGTCGTGCAGGTAACACAATGTACATCCTCAGTGGCCATGAGAAACTAGGTTTTATAAAATCAGTGGAATATCTACAACCGAGGGGAATGCATATCAACCTCATAGCCACGGATAGACACGTTTCAATTGCCAAGACAATGAGAGAGCAGTTCCCACATATTAAACATCAATTTGACGTATGGCATCTTGCTAAATCAATCAATAAGAAAATCTTGGCTGCAGGGAAAAAAAAGGTTTCGAAAGTATTTTGCAGTGGTCACATTCTATCACCAACCATCTTTGGTGGAGCTCAAAAACTTGTGAGGGGTCCGTGGAAATACTACTTGAAAAATGGCGATCACTGATGCACCACTGTACCAACGTTCACCGCTGGACAGCAAATGAACATTTACACCAATGTGAACATGGCTCTTTGTCCCCAGAGGAGGCACGGAAGAAGAAGTGGTTGATTCCATCTTCACCGAAACACAAAGCCATTGAGAAGATTGTTTTCGACAAAACTCTATCAAGAGATTTGAGAGGACTGACAGAATTCTGTCACACAGGAGATTTGGAGGTGTTCCACAATATGTGCCTAAAGTACAGGCCAAAGCGCTTGCATTTTAGCTTTCGGTGCATGAAACATCGCACTCTGCTAGCGGTCTTGGCCCATAACAGCAATGTCGGACGTGAACAATCTAGGACTAGGGGTAAAGTAAGGATGCCTCGCTACACTAAGGTGTTTTCAAAACAAAGTAAGCAATGGGTGATCAAACCAGTCTATGATAAAATGCAGTTCGACTTTGTGAAAGGCCTTATTGTTGCTGTGTTAGAGAAGCACAGATATGGAATTTTGGACGTTTCTGTGCAGAGCAGTGATCCATTGCCACCGAACATTGCGACTGTGCCATGCCCACCCGAAGCACAGCTGATTGTGAAGTACAAATCACGGTTTAAATAATTGCAATACGATTGTCTTTTTTTAAATAAATGTTATTGTACAGTGTACCTGTAACCCTAACCCCTACCTTCACCATCATGGGTGGCGAACAAGCTGGGTGTCATCTTTGAATTCTCTCTATTCACCTCATATATGTGTATGTATATATTTTTCTCATGTCTCATCTCATGTAAATGTAAATGCTGCACACTGTTAACGGAGTGGAGGCTTGCGTATTGCAAATAATAAAACAAAAAAACAAATCTCACTTTTAACTCAACTCCTGTGGTACTTTATACTTTCCCTGACCTTCCGCCAAAAATTAAATGTCTCAATTTGGGCTGCAAAGCTCCCAGACAACGGGGACAAAATTGGGGCACTTAGAACGCGCCAACCAAGCGGCCCGTGGCATTTGGGAGAGAAGCCAGTTCGCATTTGCACATTGAGGCGCACTACATAGACGGATTCTAAACTTCAAGTTCTCACAGATGCCTATACTACGTGATGTTGCAAATAAAGAATGCGAAGGACAGCGCACAGATGAGGCCCACAAGTCGCACTGGAAGTATAAGGGTCTATTGTTTTTTGACCTTGAGACAGGGACCATGCCGAAAGAACTACATTTGAAGGGAGTGCGCAATAACGTAAGAGACGATAAGGCAGAAAATTCAGAAACTATACCGAGTTTCAGTTTTAGGTCAGTATACGAAAAATCATTGTCAAGAGCACTGTCCATTTTACAGACTGCATTACGAAGAGACACAATGGAAATTTCAAATATAATGTAAGTAAATCTTTACACGCTTTTATACCGGAATGAAGATTTAATGAATGGATGCATGAATAAATGAATGAATGAAGAGCTAGGAAAAGCAAGTAAAACTGTTTGTAGTGGGCACATGGGCATGCAAGTCCACTGGTCTCACCGATCTCGGTCCTTGGCCCAGCCACTTTTCCCTGCACTACGGGACTGTCTCTGTATCCTTCAGCCACTTCTCCCGGCATTTACCTTGCACTTGCCACCAGCTGGTCCTATTATTTAATTTGTATTCAACTAACCATGTTCAGCCTTTTCCCCATGAGCGATTAGAAAGACACCTGGCCTAGTAGGATCGTTGTCGGTCTGCCCTTGTTCCCCACCTGCCTCGTCATGCCTAGAAACACTTGAGTATAGGCGCGTTACAAATGGCATATCATATATCATATCATTCCTCACACATGTAGACTGTCGTTTATCATTGTGTGTTGGCCTCGATTTATCTCGTTACTTTTCGCATTGATTTTAGAGACGAACATACTGCATTGAACTATCCTTGCAAGCAAATAGTTTCTGATCGGCCGTAATAAATAAAATGAGTAATATTAATGAAGTTCGGCTAGCGTGACTAATTATCATTTTTTTGTTTTCATAACAGGTATTTGATCCCTTTCTGCCACTGCCACCTGTTTGAGACACCGGCGGATGGACTCTTCAGTAGACACCTGCAGCTTCGTGTCAACAACTGGAGCACGATCACCATATTATGGGATGATCGCCAAGGGCCCACATGCCCTTACGCTGTACTAGTGGCTAGAAGCAACATATCAACCTTTAGGCTGGACTAGTGCCTAGTTGATGGAACAGCCTTGCGGTTCACCGTGCTTCCAAAGTGATTCTTTTTACGAAAATGAACACCCTGTGTACCATAAAGGAACAGCGCGTGACTCAAGATGAAACGGAACAGTTATTGCGGATACAGATAAAAGAAAATAAATGGCTTCCGGAGTTCATATGTCAATTGCTGAATATTCTCTAAACATTTAATGTCAAATAAATGTACTTTACCAAACGTACCGTGTTGCTGTTTCATTTTAAAGTACAGTTTCATATTCCGAATTGTGGTGCGCTGTGTTGTGAGTTGATCTGTGTTGGTTTCCGGGTTCTGTGTGGAGTCGCGCAGAAGACGACTGGGTGCGTTTGCCTACGCAGCACAGTAACATCACGGGGAGAGGCGAGGAATATGAATGTTTTGATAATGTCAGGCTCAGGGGCGGGGGAATTGATTTAATGCCGCAAAAGCAGGTCAGCCAGGGCAATCGGGGAAAAGATAGGATTATCAGAAAATGGCGGCTCCCTGGTGCTTGTTTTCACGTGCGTTCAATGGACGACAACTCGGGTAAGGTCCATAGGAAAGTTTTCTAAAATCGAGCCACTTAGGCTTAAAAATACATGGCCGACCCGTAGGGACAATAAAAATGTTTACTAGACCATGCCTTTAAATAGAAGTTGGAACTGCACCGATGAGGTTTTGGCTGCTTAGTTAAGTATTATAGATTTTAATAGAATAGGAATTGTACACTTTTATGAAACGCTAGGATGTTTTAAGACTATGTGAGATCCGATGTATAGATACACTGTACACTGTTAGCATAAAGGAATTAAGCGATGCATTGCATTACGGAAACTGTACATCTAGTAAAATGGTAATAGCAATGACATGTATTTTAAATCATTTGAACTATTTTAATACTAATATTGTAATATTTGAACATGTTAATATTTTTAGATATTGGATTGTTGTAATTTTGATTGCAGATGTTTTAGATTTGGTGCTTGAAACGTATTGTGAATGTTTTATGAAGAATATGTAAAGTTTTGCACGAAACTAAACAAATAAAGAATAATAATTATAATTAAATAAAATCATTTCACCAATATCTGTACCTTCCATGGATGCAATGGGATCTTGAGCACAGGAGTAAACCTACATCTTGTTGGGAATGCTCCCTTTTCCGACAGCAGCTTGCTGGATGTTCATGCTACAAAGTGGAAGAGTGCACAGGAGCTGCTCATCCATAGTCAGAGCTCTTTCCCATATGGAATCCTCTGTCCTAAAGGAAAGCATTGGGGGCCTCTGCAGAATGAGGCTGGCGCTAAAGTAAACACAAATAAAGCCCAGTGATATATATATAATATTCCCAGCTTAAGCCCAAAAAGAAGGCTTTGACTGGCCATTGTTGCAAGGCATTTGACACGTGTAATTTCATATTTACAAATGTTAAGCATATTATGCAGAGTTTGAAGATACTGGCAAGTGTCAAAGAATGACTACAAGCAGGTGACTATCACACCGCCTATTCTGGGTTGTGTGCAAGTCTGGAATAGGTACAGCCATATGTAGTATAGTTTTAAGATGCCGTGTGTTGTGCTGTGCCAGGTGTGGAATAGAACACCATTTCTGGTTTTAGGTTTTCATATTGCACTCTGGTCTATGGAGTCCTGCATTTACTAAATGGCATGCAGTACAAAAGCAGAACTTCTACAGCATAACTTGAGAGCTCTGTCTTTGCATATTCTTAATAAACCAGAGCATGCATTGAATGATGGCAGGCGAGAAACGTGTATTGAGATTTTGCTGCACTTTTAACCTTCGCAGGCAGATTTATTTTCAGATTTAGAAGTTACTTTTTCATGCATATTACTTTTGTGCCCCTGCAGAGATTAAATGCACGGGGTCGAAATCTTCCAAGTCCAACGCTTTGTTTTTACCTTAATGTAGATGATAATAAGACTATTGCTTTGTTGGGTAATATGTACATATGTGATTTAAAATGCTGTGAAGCTACTGTTGCTGACTGTGATGTGATTTCTCTCCTCTGCCAGTGACAAGCCTCTTGTGGTAGCTGTGAATGTTCGAGTCATTCACAGTGCAATAGCTACATGTGCTCACAAAGCCTTCACACACCCATGTAGCAATCTTATCTTCAAAACAGCTAATTGACTCGCAAACGAAACCCCTTTTCCTTTTTTATCCCTTCAAATATTTGATCACATCACACAAATAATAAACGGCATGCCCTTGTCAAGCAGTGACTACTAGCAGGTGCCCTTATCAAACCATTTGTTTTGTTGTGCGTTTTGAAAGTAAAACTTTTAGGAGATGTATTTGTGTGCATATTACTTTATGTTCTAGGTCAATGGAAGTGGCCATTTAGTTGAACTCTGCCCACAGTCACTTTAACTGCATCGACTCTCGCCCACGTGAACAAAACCTTTGTCCATTTACAACGGTAAGCTCACTTAGCGCTCCCACTGGGGACCTAGCTCACAACCCGCATGTCTACCAACTACCATCATTTCTGTTACCAGCCTGTGCCCAGTGCTCTCTCATTAACTGCCTTGTTCACATTTGCCCAGTATTCGCTCATCAATTGCAGTTGTACCTGTTTGCTTATTAATTGCCTTATTCACCTGGCCCAGTATTCGCTCATCCATTTCAGTTGTATGTGTGCCTGATCGCTTATTAATTGCCTTATTTACTGTGCCCATTGCCCTCTCATCAATTGTTTGATCTTTTGTGCCTAGTGCTCGATCATTTATTGCCGTATTTACCTGTGTCTCGTGCTTGCATATTAATTAAGTTAATTAACTGTGCCTTTCTGACAGCGCATCTACTGCCACCTCTCATTTGTAAACCTCCGATCACTTTTCTACTAGAATTCAATTGTATCTTTCTTTACCCTCCGCCTACCCCGCATTTGCATTGCATCCTGGTCCATTTACCTTTGCAGCCCTCCGCTCTCCTTAAAATCATGATATCATACCATCGTCCAGTGTACGAGACCACACAAAATGAATACCACTCCATTCCACCCCCCTGCTCTCAAATGTGCTCTCATTAATGCTCGCTCTCTCCCTGCCCATGCTCTTGAAATCCACAACCTCCTCACCGTCCAGGACGTAGACCCACTAGCCATAACTGAAACATGGCTTCATGATGCGCCTGGACCCGCTATATCCTTAGCCCTCCCACCAGGTTACTCCATACTCAGTAAAGACAGACAGCTGCTGAGAGGAGGAGGAGGAGTAGCCCTCATAACAAAATACTTGCTACCCATCAGGCAATGCAATATCCTGTGGGAAGGCAATGCTGACTTAATCTCTGCTAAATTGTCATTATCGCCCAGCTGCACCATAAATATACACACCATCTATCAGCTGCCTGCCACTACCCCAGAATTCCAAGCACATCTCCTCCACGTATTAGGAGACAACCTAAAAGAATCCACCAAAACAATTCTATTAGGAGACATCAACCTAGGCTTTAATGATCCCAAAGATAAAACAGCACCAGCCCTAGATACAGAACTCACCAACATGGGATTCCAACAGAATGTCACTTGCCCAATTCACTGCAAAGGTCGCAATCTTACCACAACTGCCACACTTCTATAACCTCCATCTCTGCCCTCCCTTGGACGGACCACAATTACATACAATTCTCAATCCCCTCAGTCCAATTGACTAGAGCTCCCACATATGCACCGCGAGCCCAAGTGAGAAGCTCTAATAATTTGACCAAGGAAAACCTCCTTCCTTTCGTGAACACCCCTGAACTTCGGCCTCCTTTTTCTAATGACCCAGCCACTCTTGCTAACATCTACGCCGACACGATGACCAATCCCATCGAGGCTATAGCTTCGCCAGTAAATAAAAAAAATAAAAAAATCACGACATATTAACGCATGGTTCACAGATGAACTAGCGGCCTTACGTTCCACCAAGCGCAAAGCTCTTGCCATGTAGCAAACTAATCCCAATCACACCACGAAAGATCGCTTCAAACAGATATCCTCACAATAAAAAAAAGCAGTTAGTCATGCTAAATCTATCTCCTTCAACTCATGCATCACCAAGGCCAACTCTCAACCAAAAGAACTGTTCTCCATCTTTAGAGAGCTCATTACTCCTGCCACCAGCCCTGATGAGATGTTCAATATGAAGCCTGGTGTTCCAGTATTCAAGCAGCCCTGCTAAAAAAAATAGAACTGCTACAGAACAATACCAAGCACAATCTAAAGACATGCCCAAGCTCGACCAAACCTCCCCACCCGACCAAATGCCTCAGATCCATTCAAAGCATCTTTTCTCCTTCCATGTTGTTACTGAACAAGATGTCCTTGACCTCTTCAAACAAGTCAAACCATCCATGTGCAAAGGAGACATCTGCCCCCCAATATTGTCACAGATTGTGCCAACCAACTTGCATCTCTCCTCAAAGCATTCATCAATGCCTCGTTCACCTCCATGTCTGTCCCAGCCAGCCTCAAAGAAGCATAGGTGCATCCTCTACTAAACAAAACATCACTAGACCCATCATCACCTAATAACTACCGACCCATCACCACAGTCCCATTCCTCTTAAAAATCTTGGACAAAGCGGTGCATAATCAAATCCAACTATTTCTTGAAACCAATGCCATCCTCGGTAAGAGATAATCAGGGTTCCGTAAAGGACACCGAAACTGCCCTCCTTGATCTCAAAAACCAAATCACATTAATTATGGACAAAGGCAAGCCTGCCTTCCTCAGACTTCTCAACCTCTCGGCTGCCTTTGAACTCGTAGACCATAAGATCCTTACATCTCACCTTATCAAGTCCCGGGATGATAGCTTAGCGGCAACGTGCGCATCTTGGAAGCAAGACAACACGAAGCAACACAGGTTCGATCCCTGGTCCGTGCTTAGAAAGCTCTGGGTGTTTAAGCACGTTATCAATACGCAACTAAGACACACACACAAAAACAATTACGCCAAAAAAAAACCTGTAACAGTGCCTCGATGCCCACGGGCTATGTGAGCACTTTAAAAATGTAAAATAAATAAAATCAACACAGCCCAATTTTCCAATGAGGCCTCCTCATGGATGACCTCTTTCTTAAATGGAAGAGCCATGAAAGTTTTCTCCAGCCAGGCAAATGCGGCACCCACAACCATACACTGTGGGGTCCCACAGGGCTACTGCACAGCCCCTACTCTCTATAACCTGTTTACCACACCGCTTTTCGACCAACTGGACTCACTCTGCATAGCTTACACAAACTATGCCGATGATACACAGGTACTCCTGCCTCTCTCTGGTTCTTACGACCAAGACGCAGCAGCTCTCCACTTAATCTACAGCACCATCCAAGCTTGGATGGCAACAAACAGGCTATGTCTAAAAAGTGATAAAACCGAGATCATCATTATCAGCCCCAAGATACATTAGCAAAACTGGACCAACAATACTGAAACTTCACCATAGACAACTCGATCAACCCTCTCTCACCATCAGGTAAGGCACTAGGTGTTCACCTAGACTCAACTCTGTCCATGACACGTCAGGCTAGCGCTATTGCCTCAGCTTCCACCCACACTACTAAGCTCATCAATGAGGTTAAACCTTATCTCTCCAAAAAAAAATCCTCGCTATTGCCAGAACAACTATCGGAGTGAAATTAGATTACTGCAACGTCCTTCTAGCAAGGACGGCTGCAAAAAATCTAAACCGCCTCCAGGTCATCCAGAACAATGCCCTTAGAGCTGCTCTCAATATACCCAAAAGGGATCATATCACTCAAGCAAGACATGACGCGCATTGGCTCCCTGTGAAAGATCGGATCACATTCAAGACCCTCACCCTCACACACAAGTGTCTTACACTCAATGCTCCACCCTACCTCTCCGACACTATTGTTAGAGATATTCTCACTCACCCTAAAAGAATTTGTCATGCCAACAAACTTTGCATCCCCTCCATCAAAAGGGCCCAAGCCGGGGGTATTGGTTTCCCCCATCTACCACGTGAGCTATGGAACACACTACCCAACTCACTCAGAGCAGAACCCTCCCTTTCAGCATTCAGGAAAGCTTTAAAAACCACCCTATTGAACTACACTTCCCTCACTTCTTGCCTCCTCTCCTTCACCAAGTCTGTTTTCTAATTTACATGTCTGTAACTAAAAATGTACTGTATGCATATCCCTATGTTCATACTATGTAACTAAGCTGAAATGTGTGAAACAGCACCACGAGGCCTAAGGGCTGCTGTGCGCTTTACAAATGTGAATGAATAAATAAATAAATAAATAAATAAATAAATAAATAAATAAATAAATAAATAAATAGTGTCTCTTAACTACTTAAATGTAGTTACTGGCCTAGGTTAGTTCAAACCCTGGCCTGGAGCGTGGGAGTATGTCAAAGAAAACCACAAATAAACTAAAAGAAATATCCCCTCTGGCTGCATGGGCACCTGCCCTGGGACGGTGTGATAATGCTCATGCCCAGCCTGGCAAGAAATCCTTGGTACACCACTGTTTTACAATGCTCAGGTAAAGCACACATCAGGATCTTTTCTTATGTTAACAACAAAATATACTATTATTAATTATCCCAAACTTGAACAGGACTGACTATTTAATTTCACAGACGCTAACTAGATATATGCGCTATTTGGCTCATGCTCACCTTGAAACCAGCCGAAATAAGGTAAATAGGGGGTACAAAGTTTTTTTTTTTTAAAGTGAGGAGGGTGTGGGGAAGATGGCAGTGGGGGAAGCCGCTGTCAGGCTGGCTGGAAAACAGGCTTTCATCGGCACTTCAAGCCTGTGTTCATAGCCACCTGATTGGCTGGCTCCCCCACCCATGCTGCTAATAGGTGTTATTACACTCATGGAGAATAGGACCAGAACATGAGCACTTGCACAGTAAAAGGGGAAGTTGCACATTTAAAGGGGAAGTTCTCTCAGAAATGTTGTTGGCCACATAGATAGGGCATGTATTTTTGAGCATTTATCGATCAATCACAATTTTTTCTACATAATTGACCAATGTTTTTTGCTAATCCAGATCTAAATTGTTTATTTACATTGGTTGTTTTTTGCACGTCATAATGACAACTTTCCAACTTTGGGCCTTTTCCTGTTGTCTTTGCACTATGGGTTTTTATGATGTCTGTTTCTTCTCCTCATAATTTTCTTATGCCTGCCCTTTTAAAATAAAACATCAATGCATTGTTTTATCCAAACTGCTAAATATTGTTTTTCTCCCACCGTTGATTTTCTACTTCTTCAACCCTCAAAAATTCTGTCCTCAATTCAACCACACCTTTGCGTGCGGGAGTATACCAAAGAGGAAAAGCATGGGAGAGAACGTCGCCGAAAAGATGCTGATTCAAATAAAAGCTGTGACGATTGCTTGGGGATTCTGATCCTCGTCGCCTGGAAGTCATTTACACTTGATGTACGTGTCATTGATGTGAGGTAATGCCAACTATGGTGGGGAACAGTTGTTGCAGAAAATGCTCTGGCTGCTTGGCCTACGTAGCCGAAGAAGAACCTCTACCACTATGCGTGGCCCAGCTGCATGACCCAGCTGCCTGACTTTAGGGCAGCCTGCACGACAAGATCCGTGTTGAGAGTGCTGATGGTGCAGTGCACCAACTTATAGCAACGGTTCGCCCTCATGCTCCTAGTGGTAAGTATTGTGTATATCCATGTTATCTGTGACAACCTTCCACCATAGCCTTTTACGTTGTTCTCCTAGTAAACTATGATATCCTGGGTTCACGATATACACTTTGATATTTTGAAAAATGTATTGTTCTTTGTTCATCCTAAATGATTACATTGTCTCTTTTGGGAGTCAGCAATATAAATGTTGTCAATTACAAGCTATGACCAAATGATCTTCCAATCTTTTCTTTTTCTCCAAAAGCACATATAGATTATTATAATACAAAAATAGAGGACTGCGACTACTTTACTCACAAAGGGTGTTTTTGAATTACTACTAATGCCTTATTTTTTAATAGATAGGCGGCCAAAAAAGATAAATGCAATTATTGGATTCATTCAACAAAATGATTTCTCTATCTTTTACAAAGAAGGTACAGGGTTTTGGCTAATCCAGCGTTTCACGTATATTTCCGTGATCCACCTTTGACGTCCTTTTTCAATACACATTCCTTTATTAACTTTATATAATTGTCCCGGATTTTTGTTTGTAAAATCTGATCACACTAAGTAGGGACGAGTCACACGATCGGTCTCATGAGGTTGATTAATAGAGGCACCCATTATTGCAGTGATTAGAAGTAGAAGAAGTTAATATGTCATGAAGCACTATACAAAACTGTGATGTTCATAGATGTTCCATGGATGTGTGTTGTAGATGGCATGGCCCATCTGTTTTTGCTGCCTCCCCCCCGCCCCTGCTATGGCACCGTAGGTTGCTCCAGGCATGCTCAGTAAGGAGAGTAACAGAGAGCAGCTAACACCGCACAGGCCGAGCAGAGATTCCCCGTGAGGACTGTCCTGGTTTAAAGGGAACCAGGAGGTTGTTAGGCTGGTTGTCATGTCTGTAGGCAGGTTCAGATGGCAGAGCGAAGATTAAAAAAAAAAGGAAACAGAAGGATATTGACCACCAGATGAGTCAATCTTCTTTTATTACATTTCTCTGTATGCCCCACCGGCATTCCATGGCACCGCCCATCAACTACATTCCCCCAACTCCTTCTCTCCCTTCATTCCACATTCGCACTGTACGTTCTACTTGGAGAATGTACGAATGCTAAAGATATGATATAGGAAAAGCCAGCTTGATAGTCGTAATTCCGGTAGTTGCCGAACGGTTTGGCTGAGAAAGTCTGCAGATTGATAGGAAATGGCCTAGTAACTTCACACACATCAGCATTATCCATTCCATTTGGGAGACACTAGAACAGCCCTGGTTTTAAATTGGATTCTGAGACCAGTAGTCCTGTGTTTATTATGGGAAAATATAGGACTACAAATCCCAGAATGCAAAGTTACATGCTGGAATTTATTAGCATCTCCCTGAATGGATAATGCTAGCATGTATGCTACTATGAACCTTGACAATGCATTGTCTGGATGCAGCAGCAGGATATCTGGCCTGTGCGAAGCGTTCTTGAGGGTGGGGGCACAGCTTGGACACTTTGCATCTTTGGGGCAAAGTGCTGGTGGGCAGGATCAGCCTGTCAGGTGCTGACACAGCACCCCACTGTGCCAAACAAAATCCTATGGGGTTACACAAACAGTTTTCTGCAGATATGTAATGTAATATATGTCATTTGTATAGTGCCTTTTCCCATTCTTACGGCCTTTAAGTGCTGTAGGTGCATGCCCTCGGGGGACCGAAGTCCAAGGTATGGACAATTCGTCAGAGGAGTTTAGAATGTGTATGTGCGCTTTAGCCATGTGGAGGGCAGGGGTGGCAAGTCTCTGCTAGCTACCCATATCGAGCTGCCATGCTTATGGGTGCGGAGAGGTAGTCGGGAGAGTATTTGAGTGCAGAGACTCATTGTGTGTCCAGCTAGACTGAATTTTTGTCATGGGGGATTGTGACGAATCAACCTCCGGGGCACCATTGGTCCAGAGATGAATAGGGTTTCAAACCATTAATCAGTCGCACACCTCTAGTACACCAGAAGGCATCTGAACAGATTGGAAGCTCAAGTCAATTATAAACGTCCTTCTCCAATGTTGGTAACATGGACGGAACGGCAGGCTCATCTCTGCAAGGACGTGGATCGTTGGCTAGTGCAACACAGAAAAATACAATTATTACCCAATGATAAAAGGGAATGTCCAGTCAATGTTGTATACACATATCTAATTTATTATTATCACAACAGACTGGTCTAGCACACTATAAGATACAACCCACCATGTAAGAAAAACACAGAGGACAGACAGTTTCACGAAGGAAAGGGATGCACTCTGGATACTGGCAGGAGGGTAATTGGTAAAGCAATCAGTCCTAACTGTTCAGGGTTATTTGGTTTCAGCACCAAGGGAGCAAGGGGTTGTAAATGTCACTAGGGGCTTTCGGAGTAGGACCAAGGGGACAGAACCACAATGTACCTGGTGCTTGGGATGATCGTGATGCTCGACAGGGTCGAGTCGGTTCCAGGACACTTTGCAGCCCCTGTGACAGAGTTCAAGATGGGAGAAAGCTGCAGGTATCAGACGGTAGGCAGTTTGGCAAGCAAGGCTGGACGGACGGCTGCAGACTGGCCTCCACGGAGGCCTGGGGTCAAGAATCATTGTCTCTGTGCTGGTTGGCGGATCTGGAACGCTGGTTGAGGCATCTCGGATGGCTTTAGTAACTGCAGCATGATGCCAGTCAGTGGTGCAGCCTGTTGTGATTCGAGGACTCGACTGCATCGAAAATGTCATTGAAAGATGAGCGCTGGTTGATGCTTGTCGTGGCACTCCAGCTTCTTCGCAGGGCTTGTGTCATCCTTTAAGGTGGATGGTCCAAAGCTGAGGAGAAAGTTTGCGGGCAACAGCCTTGTCCTTCATACAGAGACTCTCTGGCACTACCCCCCGAGGGAGTTTGCTGGCAGAACCTAGCAGGACAAGCTATGTGCTTGATGGGTACTGGTTCTGCAGCTGCTGGATGGGTCCTTTGAGTTTGGTATCTCCATCTTCTACCTAGGAGATGTTTAGGGGGGATCTTGCTTCCCTCTTGGAAATCCTGCCCTTCCTTCACTTTCGGAAGCTGGAAGCAGACTTTACCTTCAACCAGGGTCCAAATGAGTCCTTCTTCTTACTCCTTTCGAAATCGACGGATGATCTTCCAAAAGAGGGGTTCAACCCTCTTTTAAAGCCAAATGGTCCCCAGTGATTGGTGCAGGCTAAGCCTACCTTAATGAACCAATCCTAGGTCCCCATCAGCAATCTTCTGTTATGCATGAGGTCATAATCAGAGTGCTTTGCAACAGGAAAGCTAAAGGGATGACAACATGTACTACCAAATCCCATCCATTGTCCTGTCTGTTGTGGATCAAAGTGTCCTGTTGTTAATTGGGCTCTCTGTGGTTCCTAATTAAAAGCAGCAGGTCTCCCTTGAAGCAGCGGTCAGACCAAACTTATGGTCGCCGCCAAACCACATACTCGTACCTTCCTGAATAGGGTCCCTGCGGGGAGGACCACTGTAAACAGTCCCTGACCTTGACATTTCACTGCCCTTGAAACTAAGGGGCAGAAGCTGACCTCAATTTTGAAGCAGATGCATATCAAAAGGGTGATGGGTATCCTGTCCTATATCAGTCCTGCAACATGGCCTCTCGCAAGCCTGCTTGAATTAACTTCTCATCTGTATGCGCTTCCACCAGCAGCGGGAGAAAAGGATAGGGCGGATCCATGGAGCCCTAGCCAGGTAATGAGGCTGGCCATGGCAGGAGGAAGGTTTTGCCTCCCCTCTGGTTGAGATGCATTGATGTTCCCGTGGCTTTCACATTCCAGCTGACATGATAGGAGGACTGTGCCTTTAGACTGTGTCCACCCAGAGAACACGTGACTATGTGTTTGTTGAGCGGCGAGCATAGGAAAATGTGTGTGGATTAGCCCCACACATTTTCCAGAGGTTGCTCTCCCATCACTCAATTTTATAACAACATTTCAAAAAAGCCCAGGCGAGTACACACTCCCTGTGCAGATGGTTGCATTTTTCACAGGGATATCTGCATTCTTATGCAAGAGGTGTTGTGTGATGCGTCTTACAAATAGTGTATGATAGCAGATGCATGTGGTGGGGTGGCCTTGCCATTGGATATCTTCCATAAGCATGGAGTGGAATATGTACCCATGTGTGTTGGCTGGTTTCTTGGTTTCCTAGATGTGGCGTGGATTCTGTCATGTGGTCGGCTGGAGTTAATTCTCTCTGTTGCTCGATACATTTCATAGAAGTTTTATTGCTACCCTGGCCTACCTTAAAGGTGGTAAATATAACCTGAAGTGTGGCATGGGATTGTTAGGATGAAGGGGTGGGTGGAGGCCAGGTCTTGAGGGCCCTGCGGAAGGCAAGGTTATCCTCTATGCGTCGGATGCTAAGTGGAACTGTGCTCCAGATTGAGGGGGGCTTGGACAGAGAAGAAGGATCCCCTTATTTTTGTCATTTTGAAAGGAGAGATCACAAGGAGGAGTGTGGTACCTGATGGCAGGATTCTGTTGGGTTGGTAGCAGATGAGTTCCTGTTTAAGGTATTCTGGCCATGGCTTGTGGAGGGCACGGTGGATGATGCACATGGATTTGAAAGTGGCAGATGCCTAACACGGAGCCAGTGGAGGAAACGGAGGGCTTATGTGATGTGCTGTCGGGGGCCCAGGGCCAGGAGGAGCCTAGCTGCATGTTTTGGACCCGTTGGAGTTTTCTGAGTTGATACGCAGGGGTGCCCAGGTAAAGGGAATTGGCATAGTCTAGGTGGGAGAGGGCGATGCCATGATTTCACTGACTCTGTGAGAGACCGAGAGGGAAGGGAAGGTGCATCTGAGAACATGCAGGTTTAAATAGCAAGATTCAGAAAAGAGTTAATGTGGTGTGAATGTCAGATTAGCGTCCATAGTGCACCCCATGTTCTTAACTGCATTGGATATGTCAGGGGGCCTAGGGAGGATGGCCAAGGGCTGGTTTGGGGGAAGAGAGCCGTCTTCCCACAGATCAGAATTTCAGCTTTTCTGTGGTTGAGGAGGAGGTTGTTAGCCGTCATCGAAAGGTTGAGGTCTGAGAGGTAAGGTGCGAGGTTGGGTTGGAGATGGAATAGGTTTGATCTGGGTGTTGTTTGTGAAGTTGTAGCAGGTAAGGTTATGTGAGTGAATAGAGCAGGGCGGAGGCTCATGTAGAGGTTAAAGTAGGATAGATAGGGAGGTGACAAGGCAGGGGGCTAAGGTGAAGGGAAGAAGGACAGTGATTTGTGATCTGTTATCGAGGAATGAGTAAATCCACCTTAATGCAGCGTTACTTATGCTGAGCGAGTCTGTCAATGAGGATGCTGTGGTTGATGCTGTCAAAGGCCGCCTAGAGGTCAAGGAGGATAAGTGCAGTATAGCCTTCTGAGTCTGTGGTGGTCCTGAGGCCATCCCAGATGGAGACGGGGGATGATTCAGTTCCACAGAGGGTTCTGAGGCCGGACTTGGCAGCCTCGAGGAGAAGGCTGGAATTGGTGAACAGGCTGAGCTGGGAGAAGGCTGTTTGGTCAAGAAGTGTGGTTAAGAAGTAGTTGTTAGAAATAGGTCTATAGTTGACGGGAAGGAGGGGGTCAAGGGAAGGTTTTGTACCACAAGTTGCTTTCTCCCTGAATTCCAGCTTCCCATCTTTCAGGGAACCTGTCCTGGAGCAGCTGTTGAGACAGGAAGGGTGATGGTCATCACCTGAAAACGTGGATAGTCACTGGAACTTCCCTTCTTCCCTCCTGTGAAGTGTCCTGAAGGCATCTGAATTGTTTGATTCTGTTTTTCTTTGCTGACGGCGATTGCATCTTGCAGTTAGTCAGACCAAAAGAATCCTCAAACCTTCAACTCCTGGGCACCTCTCACCAGAACAAAGGGCGAAAGATCGATCCCCCAGTGACTCCCAGACTATTCATGGCATCTGGGAAAATAGGACCCGGGGATAATAAGGTAGCTCTGTGCCTGCTTCCATATCCCCACCTACAGCCACCATAGGATAACATTGGAACAAGACCCTTTTCTCCCTGTCTCCCCTCCACTCACCTTTGGTCGTTCAACCTGGGTCGGGAGCCTGCCCCTCGGTTAGCCTTGGGTCTGGAAGAAAGGAGAGAATTTACCTATCCTTGGGTAAATGGTTATTGAACTTTATATGTATTGCCAAGATTTGTTCCTCGATGTATAAGGCTTCCTCCATGCGTCATGAGTTTGGTAGCTGTAAAGAGCATGAATGTGCATCCAAGCACTTAAGGTGTATTGGGATCCCCATTAGAACTGGGCAAAATAGGCCACTTTGTACAACACTGTATATGAAAGTGTTTTAGGAGTGTCAAGACCCTATAGAATGGAACAGAATATTTTATTATTTAGTAATGGTAATGGAGTGATTCTTGCAGAGAGCTCTGCCACCCTAAGGTATGCTGCCACTTAAAGGGAAACAATCCAGAAAAAAGGGCATACAGGGATGAAAGCGACCAAGGGAAGAGGAAGGTCTTAAGGTGTTTCCGGAACTGACTATGATCTTCCATCAGTCTCAATGTTGGAGAAAGAGTTTCCCAGAGCAGAGGACCAGCAACTGAAAATGCTCTGCCACCCTGTTCTTTTTGAACCGGGGCACGACTAAGCGTGCAAAATTTACAGAGAGATAGGGAATGATTTTGGCATGAAGAAAAAAGTGCCCTGTTTATGAAGGGCTCGATTGGTCAAACGGAAAGCCTTGTATTTAATCCTACCATCTACGAGGATAATGAAGCTGAGCCAAAGCATGTGAAATGTGGGCGTATTTTGGTAGGGCAACCACCTATCGAGCAGCAGCATTTTGAAGAGTTTGCAGCCTCTTAACACAAGATTTAGGCAGAGCCAAAAAAGAAGTGTTACAATAGTCGAGAGGGCCCGATATTGCTGGAGTGACAACAGAGCTCTGAGGTGGCTCTGGAAGAAAAGGTAAGACTTTTATTTAGAGTTCTCAGTTTAAATAAGCCTGCCTTGCACAAAGCACTGACCTGAGGCTCTGGTGACAAAGTTGCTGCAATTTTGATTCTAAGATTTTTCACTGAATCATCCGGTGTAGGGAAGGACCCTAAATTGGAAGGCCAGCGGTCCAAAGATGGCAGAGACTAGGTGGGCCCCTAGGTGGGCCCACGACTACAGTTGTTTCCAAATTAAATTTAAGCCTATTAGCATTGATCCAGTCTCATATGATATGATATGAGGTGGCCTTTATAATGCACCGGTACACAAGTGTTTCTAGCAACGACAAGACAAGGAGGGGGAAACAAGGGAGGACAAAATAACAATCTTACTAGACCTTGTGTCAATCAGATTGCGCAAGTGCAGGGAAGGGGAGAAGTGCCATGGGGAGTAGAAGGGGGAGGTGCAGTTAACTCACAAGTGCAGCCAGCGGGTGGATCCTAAGTGCAGAGAAAAGAGACTCTAGGGCTGCAGATACAGAGCCTTAAGTGCTGGGTAGCCCGGAGGCAGTGCGGGGGCAACTGGACATGCAGGATCCCTGGCCCGAGTTCAGAGGGTGACCAGGTGACCAGTGCGCGGAGCAGTCAGGTACATCAGCAGGGGAGAGGAAGAGAGAAAGTGGAAGCAAAAAGGAAGGTCTTGAGTTGCTTCTGGAACCGAAGGTGGTTTTGCTCAAGTTTCAGAGAGGCAGGGAGGCTGTTCCAGAGGAAGGCCCCAGCAGAGGAGATAGATTTGACCCCAACTTGCTGCTTGGAGAAGCATCTGACCCTCAGAGAGTTGGAGCTGGATGAGCAGAGAGCTTGAGAAGGAAGATGTTTTGGAAGAGAACGTTGGAGGTAGAGCGGTCCCAGGCCCCATAAAGATTTGTGAACAATGCAGAGGGTCTTGAAGTTGATCCTTGCAGCCACGGGGAGCCAGTGAATAGATTTCAGAGCTGGAAAGATCCAATCCCCGGGCTTGAGGCAAAGGACATGTTTTGCAGTCCTATTCTGGATAAGTTGCAATGGTCGAAGAGTAGAGGCAGGAAGATTTACAAAGAGGCTGTTGCAATATTTCAGCCTAGAGAGGACCAGTGCTCCAGAGACAGTGAGCTTCTGGGGGAAAGTGAGAAAACGAAGAATACCTCTGAGGAGGTGCAGCTGATAGTTTGACTTCTTAGAGACATCAGAGACATGAGGAGAGAAGGGGAGAGTGGAGTCGAAGATGACACCAAGGTTTTTAGCCTCATAGGAAGGAGCAGGAAAAGAGGGCCCAGAGTTGAGGGTCATAGAGAGAGGGGAAAGGAGGGAGCGGGTGTCCCAATGAGGTGGATCTCAGGCTTACTGGCATTAAGGAAATACAAACCCACCACCCACTCTACCTCCTGGTTCACCCCGGACTTGCTCACACTCCGAAACGAAAATAAAAGGCAGCACTTACTCAGTGGCAAACATCCCACACTGACAAAGACAAGCTGATCTTTAAAGCCTGCTCTACGAAGTACAAAAAAGCTATCACCCTGTCAAAAGCCAAATCTTTTGAATCCAGAATTTCGGACGCCCAATCTAGCACTAAAGAAATCTTTGCCATTTTTAGGGAGCTAGAGACCCCCATTCCCACCCCCCAGAACTTCACCAAAGACAAAGCCTGGTGTGACGAAATTCAAACGCCAATGCAAACCAAACTGAGCCGCCTCCAAAGCAAAATACTAGCTACCAAACAAGCCTTGCCCAATACTCATATCCCTGTCCCACCACCAGCCCAAGCCTCCCCCCAACCCTTCTCCTTCAAATCCATACAAGAAAAGGACATCATCAACATAATGAAGAACATCAAACCGTCCAACTGTAAAGGGGATGCCTGCCCAGCCACCCTCATCAAGGACTGCACTGATGCGCTTGCTCCCTTCCTGACAGCCTTTGTTAATGCCTCCTTTGCAACAGGGAAAGTCCCCGCCTCCCTTAAGGAAGCATGGGTCCGCCCCTCTTAAAAAAAACAACTCTCGATCCCACCTCCCCCAACAACTATAGGACTATCCCCACTGTCCCTTTCCTCCTCAAAATACTGGACAAAGCAGCCTATCTGCAGGTTCAGCACTTCATCGAAGAAAACAAACTCCTTGGACTCCGCCAATATGGCTGCCGCCCCAGACATGGGACTGAAACCGCCCTACTTGACCGGAAAAACCAAATGGACGATACAAGAGACATGGGCAAACCAGCTCTCCTCATACTCCTTGACTTATCTGCAGTGTTTTATCTCGTAGATCATGACGTCCTATGCCATCATCTCTCCTCCACTGCCAAGTTCTCCCCTGACGCCACAGCATGGATCACCTCCTTCCTACAAGACAGAACCATGCAAGTATTCTCTGACTTAGCTTCTGCCTCACCCACCATCATACTCTGTGGCATGCCCCAAGGCTCATGCCTCCCCCCACACTCTATAACATCTTCACACGACCCCTCTTCCTCATCCTCGACGCTATGGGTATATCCTACACTAACTACGCGGACGATACCTAGATCCTCCTCACCCTCACAGGCAACTTGGACACTGACTCCATGACCCTTAACAACCTACACAACACCATCCAAGCCTGGATGGCAGACAATGGACTATGCCTCAACTCTGACAAGATAGAACTCCTACTGGTAGGTTCCCCTGACATGCAAAAAATATTGACTCCCAATTCAGTCACTTCACCATCGACACCATCAAAATACCTGTTTCAGACTCAGTCAAAACTCTTGGAGTCTATCTAGATTCCAACCTTTCCATGGACAGACAAGTAACACCATTGCCTCCTCAGCCGCATATCATGCTAAATTGATCAACGCAGTCAGGCCTTTCCTCTCCAAAGAAAACTGCAAAAACATAGCCAGAGCCATCACCGGCTCCAGGCTAGACTATTGCAACGTACTCTTCCTAGGATCTTCAAAAAAAAAACTTGGAGAGGCTACAAGTCATCCAGAATAGTGCTCTCCGAGCAGCCCAAGGTATTGCCAAAAGGGACCACATCTCGGAAGCCAGAAAACTAGCCCACTGGCTCCCAATAAAGGAGAGAATCATCTTTGAAGCTCTCACACTGACACACAAATGCATCCATCTCACTGCCCCCGACTACCACTCACAAAGAATCCACTCTGTTGTCTCTACAAGACCAACCAGGTCACCCTACACCAACATGCTCACTGTGCCACTAGTAAAAAGAGCCAGAGCGGGCGGATTCAGCTTCCCTTATATCGCACCCACGCACTGGAATGCCCTACCTCCCACCATCCGCAGTGAGCCCTCCCGCCTCGCTTTCCGCAAAGCAATGAAAACCACCCTCTTCTCATAAGGTCCCTCGCAGCAGCACTAATTCTAACCATTGCCTAAGCTGTAATGACCAGTTACATAAGCTGTAATTATAACTATGCTTCTACTTATCTGTAATATGCCAATTACTGCTACCATGCCTGCACCTCTGTAACTAAGCTCATGCGAGTAACAGCGCCTCAATGCCCTTGGGCTGCTTGCGCGCTATGTAAATAAATAAATAAATAAATAAATGAATAAATAAGGCGCAGATCATTGGCGGCACACCATTCCTGAATTTCAGCCAGACAGTCTGGTATAAGAGAGGAAGCAGAGGTGGCAGAGGGGAGCCTCAAAGAGAGCTGTGTGTCATCCGCATAACATTGAATATTGGAGCAGAAAGTAGCGATGCAGTGGGCAAGAGGTGCCAGGTTGTGGTTGAAGAGCCAGGGAAAGAGGTTAGACCCCTGGCGATCAAAACAAGAAGAGAGATAGAATAGAGGCAAGACCCCATTTGGATGCAAGAGGGTCGGTTGGTGAGAAAGCAGGTCAACGAGGCCAGGGCCTGATCAGTAACACCAAGGTTGTCCTGGAAACGATTGAGCAGGATTGTATGGTTGACCGTGTCAAAAGCAGAGGACAGATCAAGGAGAATGAGGACAGAGGGAGATTAGAGTCAGGATTGGAGAGCAACTCTTCACGGGTGTTCAGGAGAGCCGTTTCTGTGCATCTGGCATCTCCTAAACCAGACGGCTGGTCATGGAGGCAGCCAAGCAATGCTTTCAAACACCCCACTGTCTCCTAGGGATGTTGACCTACTCTGAGCATCAGCTGGGTGTCGCCCGCATATTAATAAAAATAGTAGCCAAAGGAGTGGATTAAGCTGGCAAGCGGGTGAACATAAATATTGCAGAGAAAAGAGGACACCGCCGAGCCCTGTTTTGCTAGATCAGAAAATTGGGTATTTCAATAGTCCATGGGTCTGCAACCTTTGGCATTTCTGAGGTTTGGGACTACAACTCCCATCAGCCCCAGCCAGCATAGTGAATTGATCTGGATCACATACGTTGTACTAAAAAACACCTGGAGAGCTGCTGCATTCAGACTCCTGCAATGGTCGATTTGTGTTCCCCTTTTTGTTCCTCCGATTGCCTTGCCCACTTTGCTGGCTCGTTACTGATTATTAAACTAGGCCCTACGCTGTCATGGCACTCACCTTCTATCAGGAAATAGTGTTGAAAGATTGACATTTTCTTCACACTAAGCGCCTGATTCACTGAATTTTTAGTGCAGTGCAAAGTGATTTTGCACTGGTGCAAAGTGACAAAAAACACACGGTGTATTTTTGCAGTGCAAATTGTCTTTTGCACCAGTGCAGTCAGTGTACAGAATCACTCAAAATGGTATTCTATGAACTTCAAAACGGGGATTAACACCGCCATCCTGCGAACTGTGTATGGGCACATGTTACCCATCTGAGGGCTGTAGAGGTGGTCAGGTTTAGCTGTAATATACAAGCCGTTATACGCTTAGTCGTCACCGGTGGTGCTGTGGAAGGGTGCAGACTAGGATGGCAATTCCGTTCCTACTTTGCAGTGAATTCAGGGCCTGCAGCCCAGAGCGGCGGCAGAAAACTCGAGCAGCCGGTCCCTGCTGGCAGCTCAGAGATGCGCCCACTCCATCCGTCAGCCCTGGTCAAGAGTCGAATCCACACACGACAAATGAGCTCTCGTCCTGAAACTGGAACACACTCTGTCAGCTTCCCCTTCTCTGCCCGGGGCGGGGGGGCACGTCAGTTGGCATTCTCGCAGCCAATTACCAGCAGAATGACTCCCCCGTTTAGGCGACGCAGAGCAGCGGAGCGGCCACCAGGAGCGACTCGGGAGCGGGGATCGCGAGCGTGGCACTTCTCGAGACGGGCATTCGTGTAGACTGCGCAGGCTTTTCTCATAAAACACGCATGCCTCATTTCTACACGTGGTTGTGCATTTACTTTCCAGTGTCCTGTGTGTCCTGTGTGGGCAGGTAAACCAGCTCAGCTGCTTGAGCACCTGCTATAGCGATCACTGAACCCACCGCCCCCCACGATGGGAAACATGTTGTCTGTGCATTAAGCGGGATGCTAAATTGAGTCGGCGGGAGGGGGGGGGGCTTGCATTAGGGGGCGTGGCCTAACTTAGGACACACGCCATAATGAGAGCCCCGCCCCCCTCGCCAAACAGGGGGAGGGAGGATGCTGGTGAAAGCAGGGGAGCTGGGGTGAACTGGCAATATCACCTTTGGTGTGCCCAGCCCCCCACCCCCCGGCCTGCAAGCACCAAAGGTGTGACACCAGTGCGCCCCTGCTCTCACGCGCAGTAGGCAGCCCTTTCAAAACCACTGACTTCTTGAATAAAAGGGCTGTCTGCTGCGTGATGACTCTACTCTGAAACAGGAGGAGGGATGGAGGACCCAGTCTCTCCTTTTGGTTCCAAGTGAAAGCATGAAGACTTTTAACTGAGGCTTCATGCTGTGTGATGACTCTTTACTCAGAAATAAAGGAAAGACTAGGCTCTCCAGGCCACCTCCTGTTTCGGAGTACAGAGTTATCTGGCAGCCCGAAACCACAGTTACACTGTCTGCAGATGTCAGTACTTCTCACGTGCTGACACCTGCGGGCACTCTGTGGAACTATGCAGCGCTTCGGCTACACCGCGGCTCCCGAAGTGTCTGATTGACTGGGGCTAGTCGGGGTGCACCCTGGCAGGGCCCCGGCTCGGGAGCCCATTCTGGAGACTGCCAGGGCTTGGCACCGGATAGCTTCGGCCCACTTCATGCCCTGCATGTTGTTGATGTAACCCATCTTCACCCATATTAATGCAAAATGTATTGCTAAACTGGGTAACCACTGCAGACACGCATCCTGGGCGCTCCATGCCTGAGGCATAGAGCCTGGTGCTTTTGTAGATTTTGTAGCCTCCCCTCGCTGCCTGAGCTGTGATGAGAGGGTGACAATTATTAAGAAGTGATGGATGCATTTGCATCGGAAAACAAACACAAAGTTCCCGTTTGCTACCAAAAAGTGTGTCTTCTTTCAAGTCAATTAAACTGAGTACCTAAACATTATTTGGAGCTGTGTTCCTTATTTTCATGATGTGTACTAACTTTACACAAAGATTGTGCAACTTTAAATAGTCTTCATAGCATCTAGAATAACAGGCTGCATGCACAAATCAAACAATTACTGCAAACAGGTAAATTCATGACGTACTGTATTTTGTATTGTGTCTTTAAGTCTTAAAAGTGCACATTTAAAACCCAGATGAGTTGTTTCAGGCTTGCATTACTTTGAATTATGGCACTTGTAGTTTTCCATTTAAGATGGGAACATAAAACTGCAATGTTACTTTTTCGGTTTAACATATTTAAGTAATTATACATTGGTCATGTTGATTTATTATGTGATTTGTGGACTTTTGAAGTCATTTAAAAAATGGCAAGTTTTCTTGAAAGCCCAAACATAACAAATAACGTCTATGCTGAAAGTGTGGGTTATTGTGTGGAAATATATTTACATGTCTTGTAGGGGTGCTGTGATGTAGATAGGTTCATTGGGGTGCTACATTTCAAAGAGAAAATATGAGTTAGATGTTCAAGTTCTGTCTGAAATTATATTTCCTCCCAAAAAACAAACATAATTGTATGACTCATAATCACCCCTAGTTCAACAGGAAACACATAATATAGCCTTATGACACAGGAGGGGGGTCATTATCCTGGGATAATGACCTACCCCAAGTTATGGCCCAATGTGAATGTATTGGCCATAAGTTGGGAAAGGGTCACTACCCCAAGCAACGATTAGTCATCCCAGTTTCTGTGAGGCTATTCGAACACACTGGTAACAGCAATATGAGTGTTGGAGTTGTGGTAAAATAAAACGTGCTCGTGTAATGATGGTGAAGTAAACAGGCACGTGTATTAATAAATGCAGTGTCGTTTTATTGTGTAGTGCTTAATATGGTAATATGGTTAACTTTATAGGGTATGCGTGCAAGAAGATTTTAGCTGGCAAGCTATGACGATGCATGTTCACAGAAAATATGCACCGTTGGTGCTGTTACTTAAACCTACAACTCAAGTCAGACACAGTACAGAAACAAAATACTGTGAAAAAAACAAAGAAAGTCAAACGACCTAAAGTAAACATTCAATAATGACAGAACATAAAACTACACAAAAGCACTAAAGATACAAAAGATGCCACCAAGACCAAGAGGAGCATGGAAAAAAAAAAGACAAAAATCCATAGTTTGTCAGAAAACACAAAATATAAGGAAACGAATTGACCTGGGTTGAAATAAAAGCATTACATCATAGGAACTCATTGCGATACCTGTCTTAAGGTGTGAGGACAACAGCCTCCGTGTAAGAGAAAACCGAAAAACAAGCACCACTTGTTGGTTAGGAAGCAGCAATAATAAACTGACAGAAGTGGAAAGGAATTAAAAAAATGTAGAAATAGAACGTGCTGTTGCTGCGTAGGTTCGTACCAGTGACAGGGTGCACAGGGCCTGGGAAAGAAAGAAAAGAAAAGACTGGGGTCTACATGTCAGTAGTGGTCGGAGATGTTCCAGAGAACGATGTAAATGGTGCGTACTGTAGCAGCATGAACATCAGCTGCCGAGATAGCCAGGCACGTAAAGTACTTCAGCATTAATATCGTGTAAACGTAAGGCCCAGTCGTGATGTCATTGTGGAGCCACGATGACGTCATGAGTAACGAGTTGGAGAAATAGAAGAGGACCTCAAAAATACATCCCGTGGTGCTGACAACAGCAAATGAGAAGAGGTAAAATATTGTGACAACAAATGTATTAAGTCACAATGGTAGAATCCAAAACTAAAAATGAGTGTCAATAGTAAGGAGTAAATAGAAAATGGAGAATAAATAACAAAATATAAAAAGAATAATAATAAAAAAATAATAAACTAATAAACTATCAGTAGAGTAAGAAGCACACAGAAGCCAAGTTGGCCGGTGACACAAAGACACAACATATGCCAGAAAGGATAGTGGTGATCGCTCCTAGTTAGCAAAGTGTACCTAAGAAACATTTGAATTCTCCATGCGAGATCAAAAATATCTGTTGTATAATGAGACAAAGAACAGTCTAGGATCTTGCTGCTCAATAGACATTCGAAACATGGAGAAACTGACCCAGAAAAGAACAGATTAAACGAGATGATCCATATTTAGGTACCAGAGGAATGCAAAAGGCTATACATCCAAAAGTATGAACAATGCAACCTGGTGAGAAATAGGGCCAGTACAAAAGGAAGAACAATTCTCAGATGCATAGGTTGTCGATACGCAAAGTCTTCAAATTACAATCTGAAGGTGGGGAACACCTTAATATATCCCTCATACATCTACAAGGACACAAATACTCCAAACAAACACAAGTTCAAAAATGCTCCAAACCAGTACGAGAGCATAGAAAGAAGAGAACAAGCCAATTCAGGTGAACGGTCATCTCATAGAAAGCATGTTAAATTGTGTTCCTCGTTGATCCCTCCAGGGGTTAAAGAGTCCAAGCGGTGTATCCAGAATGCCTCTCTGGGATCCAGTCTGTTGTGGACATCCTCATGAGAGTTGCATTTCACCATTTCAAGAATTTGGAAACACATCTGTGACAGTTGATGTTGATGTTCTTCGAAATGTCTTCTGACAGCTGATTGGATGTAGCCAGTCCTTATGTTGGACCAGTGTCATTTCATTGAACCTTTGCTATGCATTTAGATTGGCCAACGTAATTCATCATGATAGAATGGTTGAGAACATGAGCCCGCACTGGGTGCAATGTGGAAGTGAACGGTTTCTCTATAAGACAGAGAAGACATTTACCTTTAAGCTTTCACTTTGGTGCCTTTATTTGGAGGCTGCCCAAGCTTAGGAGATACCGAGATTGACCTTCTTTCCGATACTCGTATAAGGGCCCTCAGTTGGCAGGTACCCGCCACCACCCATCAATGGGACAATGCAAAGCAAGACAAGTTGTCAGCAAGGTACAAAGTATTGCAGAAATATTATTAGTCTATCAAGGCAGCTCAGGTCACAGCCAGCCATGGCTTCGGCACCATTGTACACCTGGACCATGGTATTTTGGGCTGACACTGTCTTCCTTCTTCCCAAAGCAACCTGGTATTTCTGTTGTGGCTTCCTTAACAGGATACCTAAATGCTGGCCTCCCAGGACTCCTTGTTGGACACCCAGGACAGGTTAAAAGCTCAAAAGTTAACTAGAGTTCGGTTTGCCATCCTGCATCAGCATGCTGTGAGTAAACTCATGCCCCTGCTGCCTGGCTGGCTCTCATAACTGCGGCCCAAAAACAATTGAGGTTGCTGCTGTGGCGTCCCACTGGGTTCTGCCATTCATCCCAAGCACATCCATCCCACGATGGAAGCACAGCTGGAGTAACTGAGAAAGCAGCCATCACACTTACTTGCACTGCTGGGGACACGCAATCATATCTGCATGCCCTGAAACGTGTGCAGATGGTGGCTATCAGAACATGTCCCTGTGACCAGGGGTTTGGCTGTGAAGGGGGGCAATGGGGCCATTTCCCCTTAGCCTGGGCGTGCTGTTGCTCTGAGTGCCAGAGCTGCAAAATTTCAAAATAATAAATGAAAAGGGTACAACCCTTCAGAATCCAGCCTGCCTCGAAGGAACCAATCACTGCCAGGCTTGCTCTGCTTCTGTTTTTTGATGGGATACGCGTCTTGATTTCAGCGGTCCTGCCGGTGTGCCTGGGTGACCCCCACAGTGGGTGAGTGGCAGAAGAGCCTAGGCACAGGGGAATGTTTATATCGCCCAGGGCAGCAACATTTAAATGACAGGTTCTGTGACCTTGGATGTATGTTGGTACCACTGTGGTTTTTTTCAATTATCAGCAGTTTATCACGACCCCTTCCTTCTTGCCCAGGAAGTAAGAGTGCACATCGTGTTAGAGCGTGTCCTCGGTTTCAGTCTGTAAGAATGATTCTCCTATTATTGCATAAAGAGTCTACTAGCACCCTGGATAGCACCCAGGCATGTTACTATATGGTACTTATAGAAATGGCCGCTCGATTATTTGCGGTACTCTGACCTTTGGACACAGTTGAAAAACTTGCACAGAAAGATTTAACATTCATGTATCAATTCTTACTAGACTACAAACTAAGGGGGCCAGTCAGAGTTACCGGCAGAGAGAGTTACCACCGCCGCCAGTGGTATTTCTGAAAATGTGCCCAATTTCGATTTTACCACCTGTGGTGGTGGTATATGTTTAATACCTCTGGATGAATTATAGAAATATCACCTCTACCGGTTGCAACATCAAAAGGTGGTTTTAAAACCAAAAAAGCTCATTCATTTCCAGATTCAATGTGACAGTGGAAACTGATTTTGTACATTAGTCGCCGAAACCACTTCTGTGCATTTTGTTATGATACTCAGAGGTTTCTAAGCGTGGACCCGGGGTTCAAACCTGGGTTGCGCTGTGTCGTCTTGCTTCCAAGTTGAGCACTTTGCCGCTAAGCTATCCTCTCGAGACAAATGCACAAAAGGGTCAGTTCTGGCCCTTTTAGGCATTACATGGATAAGGTTCTGAGGAGGAGCACCAGAGATTCACAACCCCTCCCTCCCCCCTCCCCGTCGCCCGTTGTAAAAACGCTTTCCACTGTATTGAAAGGAAGTGCCTGCATCCCCCTTCGGGACATTAATAATGTTTTAAAAAGTGAGGCCAATTTGACTCCACCTCTTAGGTTGAGGTACAATCCACCTCTTAGGTTGAGGTACAAATAGGCAGATAACCGATAACCAGAAAGTCAAACCCCGAATTGAGTGGCCAATCAGCTGCATTTGCCAAATACTGCTGATTAAAACAGACGATTTGCCATTTGCCAACACCATACCAATTTCATTTTCACCACTACGTGTGTTGCTAAAGTAGGGTGACCAGACGTCCGGGTTTTCCCGGGACAGCCCGGGGAAATCACCGGACGTCCCGGGGTCCCGAGAGTTTTTTTATTTTATAAACCCCGTCCGGGGTTTTAGTCATGGTGCCTTTTTTTGTCGGGACCCAATTTCGGAATCCCGAAATCGGGTCCCAGTGCACCTCTTTCTGTGCGAATGGGGGCATGAAATGTTTTCCACGCCCCCCATTTCCTCCCTCTTCCCCTCCCGGGTGCTCTCCTCCAATGAGATGAGCGTGCATTTTAGCACACTCCCTCCCCGCCTCCCGCAACGGGCCAGCAACATAGAAGTAGGACTAAAGTTATATGTGCATTTACTTTAGTCCTACTTCTATTTCAATGGCCCGTCTGGGTTTAAAAAAAAAAAAATTAGGTCACCCTATGCCAGTGGTCTTCAAACTTTTTTGGCCTGGTCCCCCTGAGCAAAATTTGGGCAGGTCGCGATCCCCCAGAAATGCCAAATGGACAGTATATTTTGCGCGCCATCACCTGCTCCCATTACAGTCGCTGGGCTCCTTCATCCCACTCCTACCCAGTCCCTGGTCTCACCCCACCCCATCACACACCCTGGGCTCTCCCCACTCTGATCCCACCACTATCCCAGGGTTCCCGCCCATTGTGCTCCCACCATAGTCCCTGGGTTCCCCCCATCCCGTTCCCAAAACAGTCTGAGGGCCAGTGGCGGCTGGTGATTTTTTTTAAGTGGAGGGGCATAACTATTTCCCCCAAAAATGCCATAGCGACCGAGCATAGTGAGGGAGCCCGAACCAACAAAGGGGGATTCGAGGGGGATTCCCCTGTGAATTATTTTTAAATAATGGGTTAAGATTTTGCATTGTAGAGCATACTTTTAACAAATAAAATGGGTAAATAGCCAAACAGTTTGCAATTGGTGCTGGGGGGCCCAGAGGCAGGCATGACATTTTTGATAGATGTTCAGTAAAAAGATACCATCCCTGTCCCCTGGGTCCCACTGGGCCTAACACAATCAATATGATTATGTGTGTATGCAAGGCGCTGCACATTCATACAGCAATCACTCTATCATTCACACGAGCATCCATCACCATACACTCACTCATAACATAAGCATACACGCATCCATACACATGTTTAAATAAAAACAATGAACATAAACATATCTACTGCATTGGCCTGCGTGTGGGTGCTGAAACGCCCTGTTCCAGGCTGCTCTGTCTGTATGTACGAGGAGGCCCAAGAGCTCCCCCTCGCACATACAAACATGCAGTGCCCCAGGCAGCATTTCCAATGAGCTATGCAATACTGGCGAAGCATAACGCCCCAGCACTTGCATGGCTCAGTGAGCATGTGCGGCTGGGGAACTAAACTGAACTGTCAAAGGGAAACGCTGTTTCCCTTTGACAGTTCAGCCAGCCCAGGAGCACTCCATCAGCTGAAAAAAGCAGCTGAGGGAGTTCTCACTGTTTCACTGGGCTGGCTCCTTAGCTCCGCCATAATGGATGAGCCGCCAGGCTCGGATTGGGCTATAGGGCAATGCCTGTACCCAAAAATGTAAAATGCTAGTGTGGGCCAGTCAAAATGGGCCACCATTTTGGCCAAAGTGGACCAGTTTGATGAGTTACTTAACTATGCAGTTAGTAATTTTGACTATTGTTGCTTAATATATCACAATTTACTTACATTTTAACACAAAGCACCCCCTTGGGTACTATTGACAGTGGGCCTCATTATAACCCTGGCGGTAGCTGTGCCAGTAACACCGGCACGATTGCCGCTGGAGTTGCATCCGGGTCCGGCACCCGCAAATGGGCAATTACCGGGTCATGGAGAGTTAAGCGGACCTGATAATTACCCTTTCGCGGGTGCCGGTACCGGTAGATCCCCATTCCCATTGAGCCCCCGTGCCAGCTGGGCCTAGAGACCCAAGCTACTCCTCTCTGATGAGCCCCAACAAGGGCGAAACATGTTTGGGGATTCTTGTGGTCTCGTGCAGAAGGGATGTGGCCTAGCAGTTCGGGCTGGACTGCCCCTTTTGGGGTGGGGCCAAGCCTGAGGCCCAAGCTACTCCTCACTGATGAGCCCCAACAAGGGCGAAACATATTTCGGGATGCTTGTGGTCTCGTGCAGAAGGGATGTGTCCTAGCAGTTCGGGCTGGACTGCCCCTTTTGGGGTGGGGCCAAGCCTGATTTTCACATGGTCTTTCCCCTTCTGTAATGGCTTGGCAGGCGAAGAACGGTGGTCTGGGAGGTTGCCCAGAGCATTGCCAGTGGTTGAGATTCATTCTAAACCTTCCAGCCATCAACTCTTTGTTTCTGCTTTGTCACCCAGAGTGGGATGGATATGCCCAGACGTGGGTCCCATGCCTGCTGGGCCTAGAGACCCAAGCTACTCCTCACTGATGAGCCACAACAAGGGCGAAACATGTTTGGGGATTCTTGTGGTCTCGTGCAGAAGAGATGTGGTCTAGTAGTTCGGGCTGTACTGCCTCTTTTGGGGTGGGGCCAAGCCTCATTTGCATATGGTCTTTCCCCTTCTGGAATGGCTTGGCAGGCGAAGAACAGTGGTCTGGAGGGTTGCCCAGAGCATTGTCAGTGGTAAAGATTCATTCTAAACCTTCCAGCCATCACCTCTTTGTTTTTGCTTTGTCAGCCCGAGTGGGACGAGTATGCCCAGACGTGGGTCCCGTGCCTGCTGGGCCTAGAGACCCAAGCTACTCCTCACTGATGAGCCCCAAGAAGGGCAAAACATGTTTGGGGATGCTTGTGGTCTTGTGCAGAAGGGATGTGTCCTAGCAGTTCAGGCTGGACTGCCCCTTTTGGGGTGGGGCCAAGCCTGATTTTCATATGGTCTTTCCCCTTCTGTAATGGCTTGGCAGGCGAAGAACGGTGGTCTGGAGGGTTGCCCAGAGCATTCCCAGTGGTTAAGATTCATTCTAAACCTTCCAGCCATCACCTCTTTGTTTTTGCTTTGTCACCCCGAGTGGGATGGGTATGCCCAGACGTTGGTCCCGTGCCTGCTGGGCCTAGAGACCCAAGCTACTCCTCACTGATGAGCCCCAACAAGGGCGAAACATGTTTGGGGATGCTTGTGGTCTCGTGCAGAAGGGATGTGGCCTAGCAGTTCGGGCTGGACTGCCCCTTTTGGGGTGGGGCCAAGCCTGATTTGCATATGGTCTTTCCCCTTCTGTAATGGCTTGGCAGGCGAAGAATGGTGGTCTGGAGGGTTGCCCAGAGCAATGCCAGTGGTTAAGATTCATTCTAAACCTTCCAGCCATCACCTCTTTGTTTTTGTCAATGGGAATGAGGAGCTCGGATGTACCGGCACTAACGGTGCCGGTGCATCCGACGAGCTGTGCTTGCGGGTGCCGCACGGCCTGCCAGGTCAGACCTGGCGGGCTGTCAGGCAACGGGGGGCACAACTCTTACTATGGCGGTACGGTAGCAACTGTGCCTGTAGCTTACCGGCACTGTTGTTACCATTCCGCCATAGTTGTAACGAGGACCAGTCTGTGACTAAAGGAATGAATATCCATTTACAATGCGGGCCACTTTTACATTGTTGCCTGAGACAGTTTCATGCTTCAGCCCGACCATGTGAGCCACCCCTGCCCATTTCTTCCAATCTAAAAAAAAATAATAAAAAACATAAAATAAAAATAAAAAACGTTTTTATTTTTTATAGTTCATGCTGAGCTCTCAGGGCCCCCCAGGGATGCACCCACGGACCCCCGGGGGGTCGCGACCCACAGTTTGAATACCGCTGCCCTATGCTGAAGTAACACCTGGGATCCAAAATCGGACTAGTAAAGGCAGGGTTAGGGTGTGGCAGGGGCTCAGGGTCAGGTGCCTGGAGTCACGAATGGGGTATGGCGTTCTCAACAGGTTTTATTTTTTTTCTGCTGAGTTTTTTTGCTGCTTATTTTTGGCCTAAAGAACACATCGAATATTAGGAGGGGGGTGACTGTGGGGGTTTAGGGGGTGATAGGTAGCAAAAAACTGGAAAGGTTGGTTTTTGGGGGCAAACACAAATGTTATGATTTTTTTCGTCCAAAAATCGGCAGCAAAAAAATCTGGGGAAAAAAAAAACTGGTGATGGCAAGACAGAGCCATGAGTGGGTGGAAGGCCGGGAAGGGGGGCAGGCGGTGTCTCCCTCGCTCTTTGTGAGTCCTGATGCTCACAAGCTTTTTGTATCTGCTCAGAGTAGGCTGCAGTTTGTTGACGCAGAGAGAAACGGGGACCCGCACTTCCAACCGTGAGACTGCATTGTGCATCGCCACCCCAGTCTCCCCCTCCCCTCCTTCCTCCCGCGCGCCATCAATGATTTCTAAGAACTCTGCAAGAGCGCTGCTGCTTTCCAGCTGTTTTTCATTAAACGGCTCCCTTGCCTCGTCCTCGAAATAACAATGGCTGCTGCCTAGCCTCCTGGGCTCCTGTGAAATGGTGCTTATGACCTTGCTAAGGGGGTCGATATGAACTAGTGAAGGGCAGAGAAGCTTTAACACCCCTGCTAGTCTGTCCCCAGTTGTACTTTCCCAGGGGACTCTGGGATTTCTCTGCTGTCTTCCTTGAAGCGGCATTGGAAGGTTGGCTTGCCCATGGGTGGCACCTTGAAAGATTAAACGCCACACGCCCAGGTTTCTTTGGCCTGGATGACAAAACGTCTTAGTGCCCTCATAGTTGCAAACTTTCCTACCCCAAAGACAGAGCTTAGCCAATGAGCTCTGATGTGGCCAGACCGGTCATTACACACACAAGTTGCGCACATGCAGCGCACATCCTGGTTGTGATGAATCAGCTTCCGGGGCACCAGTGGTCCAGGGATGAATATCGGTTTCTAAACCTTCCATCAGCCCCGCGCCTCTAGTCCACCAGAGGGGGTCCTTTGCACTGTCCTTGTTGGAGCAATGGCAATTGCACTCCCAAGTCAGCCGCGTTCAGGGCCTCTTGCAATGGCGCGTTTGTAGTAATGGAACTTTCATCACCAAGACAGCCATGTTCAGTTCCCCCTGCTGTACTGCTCGCTGTAATGGCTTTTACACCCCACGCACACCTGTGATCAGTACACCTTGCAGTGCTGGCTGCTGTAGTGCTGATTTCACCACCAAGACCGCCGTGTTCAGTACCCCTTGCTGTTTAATTCGCAGTAATGCTACTTTCATCACCAAGACAGCCGCGTTCAGTACCCCTTGCAGTATCATTCTCAGTAATGTTACTTTCACGACCAAGACCGCCGTGTTCAGTACCCCTTGCAGTATCATTCGCAGTAATGTTACTTTCACCGCCAAGACCGCCGTGTTCAGTATCCCTTGCAGTATCATTCGCAGTAATGGCCCTTTCACCACCAAGGCAGCCGTGTTCAGCAGCCCTTACTGTATAATTGACAGTAATGGCCCTTTCACCACCAAGACATCTGTGTTCAGTACCGCTTACTGTATAATTGACAGTAATGGCCCTTTCACCATCAAGACCGCCATGTTCAGTTCCACTTGCAGTATCATTCGCAGTAATGTTACTTTCATCACCAAGACAGCCGTGTTCAATACCCCTTGCAGTATCATTCTCAGTAATGTTACTTTCACCACCAAGACCGCCGTGTTCAGTACCCCTTGCAGTATCATTCACAGTAATGGCCCTTTCACCACCAAGACAGCCGTGTTCAGCAGCCCTTACTGTATAATTGACAGTAATGGCCCTTTCACCACCAAGACATCTGTGTTCAGTACCGCTTACTGTATAATTGACAGTAATGGCCCTTTCACCACCAAGACCGCCATGTTCAGTTCCACTTACTGTTTAATTCGCAGTAATGTTACTTTCATCCCCAAGACAGCCGTGTTCAGTACCCCTTGTAGTATCATTCGCAGTAATGTTACTTTCACCACCAAGACCGCCGTGTTCAGTACCCCTTGCTGTTTAATTCGCAGTAATGTTACTTTCATCACCAAGACAGCCGTGTTCAGTACCCCTTGCAGTATCATTCTCAGTAATGTTACGTTCATCACCAAGACAGCTGCGTTCAGTACCCCTTGCAGTATCATTCACAGTAATTGCCCTTTCACCACCAAGACCGCCATGTTCAGTTCCCCTTACTGTTTAATTCGCAGTAATGTTACTTTCATCACCAAGACAGCCGTGTTCAGTACCCCTTGCTGTTTAATTCGCAGTAATGTTACTTTCATAACCAAGACAGCCGTGTTCAATACCCCTTGCGGTAATCGCCAAGGCCAGTTGACACGAGTCATCTATGACTATAAGGTAATCTTTATACTAGCCAAAATACAAAACAAGCCTTTGATGCACAAATAGACTCGGTGGAGTAACCGCACTCGTGCACGTGTGATCTTTTTCCTTTGTAGTAAACGTGCGAAGCTAAGCAGTGACAAACGTCTGTCTTTCTGCATGTGGATGAAAAACATCTTTGTGGTATCACAAAGCCCGGCACAGTGATTTCTTGCTGGTACGTCCCCTGTCTCTAGCGTTTGTAATCACACCTAAATTTTAGCGACATTAATAGTATTACATCCATTGTTGTGTCAGAACAAACACACCGTCATTGATTGGTCTGTGTTTCTCGTTTCTGTCATTCAGACAGGATTGAGTTGTAACGTCACTGTGTGAAGTGGGAATAAGTGTCCATCCAAAATATGAAGGCCACAACAACATAGAGGTCTTGTTTTTCCCGACTGTTTGCCGGTACGTGATGCTCTGACCAGTACCTAGTATACATTTAGGATCAAATTAAGTTATCTATGTGGAATCAACACCACTAGTCTGTAAGATCTCCGTTTGATAGTCTCCGAATGGCACAACTATAGAATGGTGCCATTTGACAATAAGAAACGTTTTCTTCACTATTTATATTAAGAAACGTTAGGCCGAATAATATGTGCCAAAAAAAGATACTGTGATATGACAAGCCAAATTGTAGGGCTGGCACATACTAAGTTGCCAATGCCACGATATGTACCTGTGCATGTGTCTCTGAAATACAAACGTACCCACCAAAGTAGATGGAGAGGGTGAAACATAGGTTCTCTGCTATAAATACATGTGAAGAATAATATTAGGCTCGTTTAGTAATTTATTGTGTTGTTTTCTTCTCTTTTTTAGATATCTCGAGACATTGTATACTTGACTGTGTAACAAGCTGTACCTGTTAATATTGTGTCCTGAGGAAAGCCTTACATACACGACTAATTGACAAAAACCTTAGGAGAAGTCGGTGTGAAAATATCAAGGCTGGAAACGTATTTGTGCACGTCGACACAAAAGGAGTGGGGATGCTGTAGCAATATAAATTTAGGCTATTGTAAAGTCACCCACTGTGCTACTAACACCACTATTGTCTGAGGACCAAATATTAGGTGAACACATCACAAGATTTAAATTGTAGATTAGGTTTTTATATCTGTGTTTTGTTTCTTGTGTTTTTTATGTATGTATAATGAATTGTACAAATGTGACCCATTGGTCTGTTTTATTAGAAAACATAATAAATTGATGAATTATTTTTGCTAAAAATGAGCCTTCCATCTCTTTATATTTGTTAAAAGATTGATGGTTTGTGATTACATGGATTTGTTGTGAGAGCTAGTTATGTTAACCCCTGGTGAGGATATGTAATGGTAGTTTGTTGGAAATTCTTCTTGTGTTCCGCTGTACATTTGGTCCTCATCCAACAGACCCCAGAAAAAAGAGGACTCATGCTATAAAAGCGTGCTCACTATTTGTGTATAAACCCTTGCAGTATCATTCTCAGTAATGTTACTTTCACCACCAAGACCGCCGTGTTCAGTACCCCTTGCAGTATCATTCACAGTAATGGCCCTTTCACCACCAAGACAGCCGTGTTCAGCAGCCCTTACTGTATCATTGACAGTAATGGCCCTTTCACCACCAAGACATCTGTGTTCAGTACCACTTACTGTATAATTGACAGTAATGGCCCTTTCACCACCAAGACCGCCATGTTCAGTTCCACTTACTGTTTAATTCGCAGTAATGTTACTTTCATCACCAAGACAGCCGTGTTCAGTACCCCTTGTAGTATCATTCTCAGTAATGTTACTTTCACCACCAAGACCGCCGTGTTCAGTACCCCTTACTGTTTAATTCATAGTAATGTTACTTTCATCACCAAGACAGCCGCGTTCAGTACCCCGTGTAGTATAATTCGCAGTAATGTTACTTTCATCACCAAGACAGCCGTGTTCAGTACCCCTTGCAGTATCATTCACAGTAATGGCCCTTTCACCACCAAAACTGCCATGTTCAGTACCCCTTGCAGTATCATCAGCAGTAATGTTACTTTCATCACGAAGACAGCTGTGTTCAGTACCCCTTGCAGTATCATTCGCAGTAATGTTACTTTCACCACCAAAACCGCCATGTTCAGTACCCCTTGCAGTATCATTCACAATAATGGTCCTTTCACCACCAAGACAGCCATGTTCAGTACCCCTTGCTGTTTAATTCGCAGTAATGCTACTTTCATCACCAAGACAGCTGTGTTCAGTACCCCTTGCAGTATCATTCGCAGTAATGTTACTTTCACCACCAAGACCACCGTGTTCAGTACCCCTTGCAGTATCATTCACAGTGACGCCCCTTTCACCACCCAGACAGCCGTGTTCAGCAGCCCTTACTGTATAATTGACAGTAATGGCCCTTTCACCACAAAGACATCTGTGTTCAGTACCCCTTACTGTATAATTGACAGTAATGGCCCTTTCACCACCAAGACCGCCATGTTCAGTTCCCCTTGCAGTATCATTCGCAGTAATTTACTTTCACTACCAAAACCGCCGTGATCAGTACCCCTTGCAGTATCATTATCAGTAATGTTACTTTCACTACCAAAACCGCTGTGTTCAGTACCCCTTGCAGTATCATTCACAGTAATGGCCCTTTCACCACCAAAACTGCCATGTTCAGTACCCCTTGCAGTATCATCAGCAGTAATGTTACTTTCATCACGAAGACAGCTGTGTTCAGTACCCCTTGCAGTATCATTCGCAGTAATGTTACTTTCACCACCAAAACCGCCATGTTCAGTACCCCTTGCAGTATCATTCACAATAATGGTCCTTTCACCACCAAGACAGCCATGTTCAGTACCCCTTGCTGTTTAATTCGCAGTAATGCTACTTTCATCACCAAGACAGCTGTGTTCAGTACCCCTTGCAGTATCATTCGCAGTAATGTTACTTTCACCACAAAGACCACCGTGTTCAGTACCCCTTGCAGTATCATTCACAGTGACGCCCCTTTCACCACCCAGACAGCCGTGTTCAGCAGCCCTTACTGTATAATTGACAGTAATGGCCCTTTCACCACAAAGACATCTGTGTTCAGTACCCCTTACTGTTTAATTGACAGTAATGGCCCTTTCACCACCAAGACCGCCATGTTCAGTTCCCCTTGCAGTATCATTCGCAGTAATTTACTTTCACTACCAAAACCGCCGTGATCAGTACCCCTTCCAGTATCATTATCAGTAATGTTACTTTCACTACCAAAACCGCTGTGTTCAGTACCCCTTGCAGTATCTTTCAAAGTAATGGCCCTTTCACCACCAAGATCGCCATGTTCAGTTCCCCATGCTGTTTAATTCACAGTAATGTTACTTTCATCACCAAGACAGCTGTTTTCAGTACCCCTTGCTGTACAATTCGCAGTAATGGCCCTTTCACCACCAAGACCGCCGTGTTCAGCAGCCCTTACTGTATAATTGACAGTCATGGCCCTTTCACCAACAAGACATCTGTGTTCAGCACCCCTTACTGTATAATTGACAGTAATGTCTCTTTCACCACCAAGACAGCCGTGTTAAGTAGCTCTTTCTGTAGAATTCGCAGTAATGGCCGTTTCACCACCAAGGCCGCTGTGTTCAGTACCCCTTGCAGTATCATTCGCAGTAATGTTACTTTAACCACCAAGACATACCTGTTCAGTTCCCCTTTCAGTATTATACGCAGACATGTTTATTAAGTCCCTAAGACACAGGGCCCGATTCATGGAACATTTGCCCAGTTCAAAGTGAATTTGCACTGCTGAAAAGTGACTTTGCACTTCCGACACAAACCCTGATCTATGGAACCGTGCAACGTTTTTTTTTGCAGTGCAAAGTCTGGGCAAGAGTCAGCGGATAGTCATGTTTGCAGTACTAAATGAATTTGCCCGGACTTTTCACGGCAAAAATACAGTTTGCTCTGCTCCATGAATCAGGGTTTGGGTCGGCGGTGCAAAGTCACTTTTCCGCAGTGCAAATTCACTTTGAACCGGACAAATATTCCATGAATCGGACCTACAGTGTTCAGTACCCATTGCAGTACCACTCACAGTCATAGCAATTACACCGATGAAAAACCTGTGCTCTGTAGCCGTGCTCAGTACCCATACTCAGTGCCCTTTGCAGTAATGCTACACCAACAGGACACCACTGAGAAGTGGATATTCAGTTCCGCTTTCAGTACCGCTGACAGTAATGGCCATCACACCACCTCAACGAATGTGTGCAGAACCGCTTGTTATGTTGATACCTGCACTGCTCCAGCTGCACTGTATCCAGCACAGCATGAGCACAGTGTTGCAGAGAAGACATGAGGCTGAGGACCACCTAAGCCCCCAGAAAAAGGGTCTGGTTCTTCAGAGTGCAGCCTAGCAGGGGTCCGCTCACCCAAAGCCTGATCTCTCAGCGACGAAAGAACAGCAAGTGATAGTGCTCAGGCAATGAATGTAAAATGGCCGACCTTCCCCGGGGGCGGCGGCCATGCACTAAATGTATGCAATGCAAAGGCCCGAGCTTCGGAGAAGATATTCAAAATGCTGGGTTACGCGGGACAGTTTTCTATGGACGTGGCAATCATTAATACTGTTCCATTCTCTGCATCCTCTTCTTGTATTTACTCATGGGACTTTAAAGTCCTCTTTCTTGATCTCATGCCAATCAGTGTAAATGACTAGAAGGAAGCTGTGAGTCAGCTGTTAAAAGTCACCGACACTTCTCTTAGCAAATTGAACACTTCTTTATTCTTAGCCGGCTAAACAGAAACCCGATTAATTCCCTGTGGTGCTGACAACTGTGAAACAATTACTGCTGTGAACTCAACACTCTCCAACGTCAATCAATCGACTAACAAAATGAACGCAGCGCTGGCCCCTGGGGATATAGGATTGGAGAGTAAAGAAGTCAATCGCCGACCATGGTAACGATATCAGATCATCGATGAACGTCAACCGCAAATATTCCTAATGCATATGAATGAAAATCTCTAAATATGAAAAAACGCAGATGCAGATCCTCAAATTTAATTTATAAGTAGGGAAATACTGGGTGCTTTAGAGAGCATCTGCCCCTTTCCACACTATGATCCGGGGTGAAGCAGGGACTTCTAGGAGGAAGGGGCTCCGCCTTTCATGACCAGTTAGGAGCCCCTTCAGAAGCTATCCCTTAATTAATGACTCGTGGGCTTTGGAGGTGGCCCAACTGTAACGTTTGGCAGAGTATGGAGCGGCCACACCTGTAAGCACACCTTTGGTTCGATGGCTGGTGGACACTGAAATAGTGGTTTCTTATTAATGTATTTGCTGTTGATTATCAAAGGCACTAGCTGTGAAACAGTCGCTTCGTAGCACTCTCTTGACATGTCAATCACCGTTTTAATGATGAGGGTAGGCATATATGGAACATGTAGCATAATGCATGTATTAGTAACATTGAACGGTTTTTGCTCCCAATTGTTCCTTCAAAGAATCACAATAAGGGCAGGCATACAGTAAAGCACCACAATCTATAAGGGTACAAAATCGACGGGTGCCTACACAAAATCAAACCCTGCTTTCACAGAGGGCCATACTTCATTGTATGAGTACAATGAATTGCATTTACTAGTCTCAGGGTCTGCAACCTGCAACACTCCAGATGCTTCAGACTACAAATATATATAAGCATGGACTTCCAAAATGGATTCAACTTTGGGGCTCAAAAACAATTTCAGTGGAGCTGCAAAGACGCACCATTCCCTAATTTGCCTGTCCCCATGCCCCATGCCTCTCTAGTTTTTAAACATAGATCCTTTGATCTTTCCCTTGAAGCCACAAACCCATGCCAACCACCATGATCTGCTTAGATCTGCCCCTTTCTTTATTTACTGTTTTGTAAAGCATCAAATGAATGAGAAAGAAAATAATGACTTTCAAGGACATCAACATGTAGTGGAGGATCTCACGGAAGACCTCACGAAACTCCACTTCACATTGGCTTATCTACCTCTGATGAACCACGTCTGTGACTCGCTTCTCCAAGAACTCAATACCACCCTCACAACCAACATTAACCGCCATGCCCAAGTGAAACAACGCGCCCAGAAGTCTAATCCTTCCGCACCCTGGTTCATTCAAGAAATCAACCCCAACAAACAAACCATCAAAAAACAAGAAAATAGTTGTTGAAAACCCTGCAGTGCATATAACCTCGCCTTGCTCAAGGAACTCTGTGCTGAAAGCAAACAACTAATCACATCTGTCCAGACCAACTCCTACCAAGACACCATATTTAAGGCCCATAATGAAGGCAAAACCCTCTTTCAAAGCCATCAAGCACTGCATCAACCCCTGCCCGACCAACCCACACCGCACTCCATCAAAAATCCACCACCATCAGCTCTTCCTTCAACAAGGTCAGCAATATCCGCCAACACATAGGCACCAATGCTACAACTGACGGCACACTACACATCCCACCTCACAAAACCACAACTACCCGGGCAACTATCAAGACACTCACTATGGAAAGCCTCACTGCCAACCTAGCAACCCTCAAGGTCACATTGTGCACAGATGACATCTTCCCTGCCCCCACACTTAAGGCCCCTACGACAGAATCACTCCTCCCTTACCTGACAATCATCAACAGCTCCCTAACACAAGGCACCTTTCCCTCGACCCTCAACACTGGAGAAATCCTAGCGCTTCTCAAGAAACCAACACGACCTCAGCAACTATAGCCCCATCTCCCATCTTCCCTTCCGAGGGAAGATTCTTGAGAAAGCAGACACCATACAACTCCTCCAACACATCAAATCCAACAAACAATCTGGCTTCATACCCAGATGCAACACATAAATGGCTGCCATTAAGGTGATCTATGATGCCCTTAAAATCCTTGATGATGGCCACCCTGTTCTCCTTGACCTCTCAGCAGCATTTGACACAGTTGACCACCAGACATTTACCGACAATTTACATCACTGCATGGAGATCAGATTGTACTTAGCTGGTTCAAATCCTACCTTGCTAATCACCACCAGTTTACATAAATGGAATCCTCAGATTCATCACCTGTGGACTCCCACAATCATCCAGACTCTTCCTCGAGATCTTCAATCTTTCCATGGAACCACCAGGAACACTACTCACTCCACACAAAACCACATCCACCAATTTGCAGATGACTCCTCTACCTCAAGATATCCACAAATGAATACAACCACAGGCTCAATGCCTGCCTCACTTTGATCCAGTTGTGTATGTCTAGCGCCTACCTGAGTCTCAACCCCACCAAGACTGAATTCCCACTGCTGACCAACAACACAAAACACCCAACATCTAAACCTCACTCTCTTCTACGCATCTCAAGTGCTTCACACACAGGCTGGTCACATGTGTCAAGTCCCTGCAGTTTGACCTCAGCAAACATCTCTCCTTGAAACAGCACATGGCAAGGAACACACATACAACTTGGTACCAACTTTCTCTCCTGAGATAAAGTCAAGCCCTTCATCCCATAAAATAACTTCACATCTGCTGTCCAAGCCTTGGTCCTCTCCTTCCTGGATGGTGCCGATGTCCTTTTAAAAGGACTTCCAGCAACTACCCTGGCATCCCTGAGATGAGTCCTGCATGTTGAAGCACAGCTCATAACAGGCTACACACATTCAAACGTATCACCACGACCCCCATCAAACTGCACTGGCTCCCGCTGCAAGCCTGTATCATCTTCAAATCCTGCTGCATCATCTACAAGGTCATCACTCAGCAACTTTGGAGACCAGCGATCCACGAGAAGTAAGGACATGTGCAGACCTGAAATACACTAGTACAGGAAGGAAAGAATCAGACTACAGGCTTTTGCTGTCTACGCCCCAAGACTCTGGAACCTCCTCCTCGTCAACATCAGTCTCGTCACCTTGCTGCAGCAGTTCAGGAAGGAGCTCAAGACCATCCTCTTCAAGGAATGGCTCATCTCTTACACCAAGGTCCACACACCCTACACTCCCGACCATACCTGAGACTGGCTGATCTGCTATCCACCGTTTCCTCCCCTGGTTGTTTCTAGATCCCTTCCTGGCAAATTGCCTCTCATCCTCATCTGTTGTTAGTTCCCCGCTCCCTTGTTTGTCTGCTTCCCTCGCCTTGTTCTTCCTCCTTATTATTGTAAAGTGTGGTGTTCCTTCTCTAAGCTTGGTCCACGCTCAATAAATACAATAATAATAATCATAACAACAATCACAATAATTACAAAACTATATTAGTTTGTACCTTTGCTCAAGAGCTCAGGGGCCTGTCACAGGAGCTTTTGAGTGTGAACCACGTGCTCTTCGAGACAGCTGTGTAATTTGGGGTACATCACTTTACAGCTGTCTAATCACCACAGGAAAGCCAAACCATAGGATTCCTAGGGCCTGATTTGCAAAAATGTTTGAACATCAGAAAGTCACACTGAAAACATTTTGGTAATCAGGACCTTAGGCTATGACTGTTGACTCTCCCAATCTACCTTTGAAAATATTGTACACCTTGGAGGTATTAAAGGTTGACACCTTTCATTATTGTGGTACAGGGCCAGCTTTTGAGGATCCCAGAGTCCCTTCTCTGTGTGAGTAGGGTTCTATGTCATTTCATCGCCAGTAATTCCAACGCCTGACATTTAAATGTGTACATTATAACGAAAATGTTCATTGATTTTTTTATTTTTTGGCGGGAGTTCCAAACCCACCCTCCTCCACTGAGGTTTACCTATTTATTATTATTTTTTTTTATTTTTTTTAAACATTTGTAAAGCGCACTACAGCCAAAATGAATTGAGGCGCTGTTTTCATGAAAGTGTAAGTAGACATGAGTACATTTAGGACATGCGGTTACTTGGTACAACATAGGTGCTAGGTTACAGAGTACGAGTACAGCTGGTCATATGCGATGGTTTAAGAAAGTACAAAGTAAAAACAAGAACTGACATTTCATACAAATAGGCTGGTTTTGATGGCTTTGCGGAAGGCCAGGTGGGAGTCGATTACCCTAATGTGTAAGGGTAGTGTGTTCCAGTGGGTGGCACCGATAGCTGGGAAGCTGGAGCCCCTGCACGCACTCTGCAGGTTTTGGGCTTGGTGTTCATTTTGGTGTAGGCTAGCCTAGAAGGCCTTGTAGACGTGGGCAAGGCGATGCGCTGGGCGAGGTAGGGGGGTGCCAGATCATGGAGGCATTATTGAGTGATGGAAAGGATTTTAAAGACGATTCTCTGTTTAATGGGAAGCCAGAGAACCTGTCTCCTTAGGTCCGATATGTGGTCCTTTTTAGGGAACCCAGTGCCAGCCCTAAGGGCATTGTTCTGGACAAGTTGGAGTTTGGCAATGTTTTTGTTGGACGTGCCTCCGAGGAGAGCGTTACAGTAGTCCAGTCTTGAGCCGATGGTGGCTCTAGTGATGGTAAGGCAGTTCTGTGTGGTTAAGAAGGGTCTTAATGCGTTAAGCAGTTTTAAGTAGTATGCCGAAGAGGAGGCAATGGCGTTAACCTGTTTATTCATGGTGCGATTAGAGTCTAGGTAGACTCCTAGAGTTTTAACTGTATGGGACACAGCGATGGGTATATTGTCAATGGTGAAGGAGCGATAGTTCTTGTCGAGGTTGCCCAGGATGGTTGGTGACCCAATGAGCAGAAGCTCGGTTTTGTGACTGTTTAGGCACAGGCAATTTTCAGCCATCCAAGCTTGGATGCTGCAGTAGATGGAGTTAAGGGTAATCCTATCTGCCTCATAGTCACCTGTTAGGGGGATAAGCACCTGGGTGTCATCAGCGTAGTTGGTATATGAGATACCCAGGGCGTCAAGAAGGTTGAAAAGGGGCCTAGTAAATAGGTTATAGAGGGTGGTCGCAATGCAGGAGCCCTCAGGCTCCCCACATTTGATGTGACTAGGGGAGGAGCATGCTGATTCAGAGAAGTCTTTCATGGCCCTATCCTGTAGAAACGAGGTGATCCATGCACATGCGTTAGGGGAGAAGTTGGCTGCGATGGAGAGGTGGTGGCAGAGAGTATTGTGGTCCACGAGGTCAAACGCGGCCGACAGATCAAGGAGCAGAAGGAGCGCTGGTTTGCTGGCGTCTCTGATGTCGTCCATTTGATTTTTTAAGTTGAGGAGGGCCGTTTCAGTGCCGTGCCGCGGCCTGAAGCCAGACTGCCGAAGGCCCAGAAGGTGGTGATCCTCAAGGAATTTCTGGACTTGCAGGTAAGCTGCTTTGTCCAGAATTTTAAGCAGGAAGGGGACGGTGGTAATAGGCCTGTAGTTCCCTGGTGCCGCCGCGTCAAGGGAGGGCTTCTTGAGGAGCGGTCGAACCCAAGCCTCCTTGAGGTCAGATGGGACATAGCCAGACTGGAAGGAGGCATTGATGAATGCTGTCAGAAAGGGGGCAAGTGTCGCGCCACAGTCCTTAATGAGCTGAGCAGGGCAGGCGTCGCCCTTACAGTTAGATGGTTTGATCGTTTTTAGGAGGGAGATGACTTCGGATTCAGTCATATCCTTGAAGTCGAGAACCAGGGAGAATTTGGTTTTGGTTTCTTTATTCTGTTTACTATTCTGAGTGGCAATTTGGAGAGTAAGGGCCTTTTGGTGAACTAGGATTTTTGTCTGTAGGGTATTAAGTTTGTTAATCATGGCAGATTGTATGTCGTTGCACCATTTTTCATCCTTGAGGATGGTTGGTGGCGGGGTGGAAAGGGTTTCCAGCTCCCTAAAAATGGCGAAGATTTCCTTGGTGCCAGATTTGGCGTTGGCGATCCTAGTGTTAAAGGATTTCCTTTAGCATGGACTATGCTTAGTTTGTAGTCTTTGGAGATGGTCTAGAAAGCTAGTTTGGTTGTATCATTGGGGTTGACTTTCCAAGCTGCGAGGGCGGCTCGTTTTTTTGTACGCATTTGGAGCAGATCCTGGGAGAACCAGGCATTGGTGTGCTTGCTTTTCTTGGCTTTCCTGAGAGTGAGGGGGGCAATAGCGTCAACTGCTTGGGTGATTGCTAGCTTGAAGGATCTGGCAAGGGTTTCTGGGTCCTGCGAGAAGGGAGCTTGGAGTGCGGGCACTTTAAGGAGTGGGGTGATGTTTTCCGCAGTGAGTTGATGTGAACTTCTGGAGAGACCTGGAGGGAGGGGGATAGTGGGCAGCGGGGGGCTCTTTGGAGGTATCGAGGTAGAATTGGATGTAGTGATGGTCGGACCACGGGTTGGGTGAGTTTTCAGTAATAAGTACTGGGCAGTTGTGGTGGCTAATCCAATCCAATGAACGTCCTTTAGAGTGCGTAGGATGGGAGATGGCTTGCGCGAATCCTAAGGTGGATAGGGCTTTTTCCAAGGTGGCTGCGCGTGTGTCATTGGGATCATTAAGGCCAAGATTAAGGTCACCTGCGAGTAGGACTTTGGAAGTCTTTTTCAGGTTGCCGGATAGGGAGTGAATAAGGGATTCATGGAATTCAGTGATAGGCCCCGGGGGGCGATAAACGTTGTGGAGGGCCAAAGTCATATTATGGGAGAGATTGATTTTAAGTCGGAGGTAGTCGCAGCTGTGGCCAAGGTCACCTTCTGTTCTCCTAATAGCAAGACTTTCTTTGGCAATGAGAGCTACTCCGCCGCCCCTAGTGAGAGGTCAGTCTTGTCTGAGGATAGTGTATCCATCTGAGATGGCAAGGGCAGGGGCTGGGCCAGAAGTTTTGTTCAGCCATGTTTCAGTGATAAAGAGGAGGTCTGTCTTATTTTTGAGTATGAGGTCATGAATATCCAGGGCATGGGCTGGGATAGATCGGGCATTGACCAGACCACATTTCAGAGAAGTGGTAGGTACAGATCCGTGTACAGGCTTGGGGGCAATAGGGGCATCAGGCACAGCAATAACAGTGGGCACATCAGGCGCAGGCAGTATAGCAGCAATGGGGGCATCAGACACAACAATAACAGTGGGCACATCAGGTGCAAACAGTATAGCAGCAATGGGGGCATCAGGCACAACAGTAACAGTGGGCGCATCAGGCGCAGGCAGTATAGCAGCAATGGGGGCATCAGGCACAACAGTAACAGTGGGCGCATCAGGCGCAGGAAGTATAGCAACAATGGGGGCATCAGGCACAACAATAACAGTGGGCGCATCAGGTGCAGGCAGTATAGCAGCAATGGGGGCATCAGGCACAACAATAAAAGCAGGCGCATCAGGCACAGGCAGAGTAACGGGTGCAAAGATGTCAAATAGCACTTGCTTTGTGGGTATGGAAGAGACAAGAGGCAGTGTGTGACCAGCCAGAATTGGGTTGAGGCCATTGGGAACAGCATCTGCCAGTTGCGATGCTGCTGAGGGGCGTGGTAGTGCTGCACTAGCCGCAGGTGGCATGGGACCGAGGGCAGGCGGGTGATGCTTGGAGACCTGGATGAGGCCTCCCTTGAGATGTTGTGCAAGGCAAAATGTTCTTCCCCCAGGCGTTTGTTCCCATTGTGGAGATGCGGCACGAAGGAGGTAGGAGGGGCTAAGGCAGTGCGCAAACTTAATCGCAAGTTCCTGGCAGGGGGTGTGGGTGGCATCTGATAGCGTTTGATGGCAGTGAGGCCCATACTTGCAGCCTTACCTTGGGAGGTGTGGCCGGCAGCGCTGACCAACGAAGTCGAGCAGCGGAGCGCTGCAGAGAGGGGGGAAGGCCTTTTCCCTTGGCTTCACCTGTCGGCCTCCTCCCACTCCATTTAAAGCAGGAGGGGAGGGGCTGGCAGGCTGTATAGGCCAATGAAGAGCCTGGGTCGCCGCTGTTAACTTCGCGGGCATTTTGGTCAGATTCCCGGGCTCCAGTTTGTTGATGTTGGTTACCTGGGCTTCCATGTTGCGATCAGGCCCACACACGGACCACGTGTGCATGGAAGGCAGCGGCCGCAGACTGAGGGCACAAGAAGCCTTCTCTTGGTGATTGAGGGCGTAGATCCTGGTCGGGTGCAGACTCCCTCGCAGCGGAGCTGCAGAGAGGGGGGAAGGCCTTTTCCCTTGGCCTTCTCCCGGCGGCCCACAATCCCTTATCTGCCCTTTCCCACCCACCCTAAAAAAATGTTTGTTACACTGTGCACGTTTAAATGCGAGGCTTTGAAATTACTGCCGATGAAAGGACGTCATATCTTGAATAGAGGGCAGTGCTCCCATAGACAATAATAGAGCTCTGAGACTTCATGAGCAAATATCCAATGAACCCTAACAAGTATCTGATTGGCATTTGCCACCTGTGCTGGGTTACGGAACTTCCTAAGGGAGCCACGTGGTGTTCAGAAGCTTGCCACCATGACGGTGCACAATGCAAAGCCCACAGTGTCACCAGCAGAAAAAGCAGCCACCCGCATGAGAACATTGCTGTTATCCTAGTGGTCCAATACAGGCTAGAGCATTTTCTAACCAAGATGGCCTTGTGATTCTTTAATGGTAATTCTTAGAAATATTTTCCAGATCGATGCCAATCGTGGTAAGGTGCCATCAAATCCCTGCTGTAAAATGAATACATGTGTTTTGTAGGGATCGGAGGCAGAGGCATTGCTGGGGTGTGGGGGTGCTGAGGGAGCCTTAGCCCCTGATCTTTTACTTGGTTGTAGCCCTGGCTAGAATCTCAGGGGCTACAACCGAAAGGCTAGCTGGCCCCGAGTCCCGACAGTCCAGACATTTGCGTAGCCCCGAATCTTTTACAAACCTAGCAACACCCCTGGTCAGAGGGACCAGTGCCCAACACCACATCATTTAATTTTGAAGCCTGGTAGGTGGCACGTTCCAGAAACATCTTTCAATATTCTTTGACACAGTATTATAGGGGTACTGAGTCTTCAGAAGAATGTCTATGATAGAGTGATTCAGCAAGAAGACCCACATTCGACCCTTGGCATTTGGGGGTACCTCCTAATCACGGGCAGTGGAAATAGCATAAAAGTTGGGGGAGCAGAGAGAGAAAGGGTGAGAGACAGAGAAAGAGAGCGGGAGACATAAAGAAAATGACCAATACAGACAGATAATTAAAGACAAAAAGAAAGAGAAGCAAGGAGGCAACTATAAAGAGAAAAACCGAGGCTCATATTCTCATCAAGGGGTTAAGTACCGAAAAGTACCATGCTGGCTTTGGTGTAAATGAAAGTGTTCATATACAACACACGGGTGTATATGAACACTTTCCTATACACCAAAGTAAGCAGCTCCAACATCCTGCAATGTTGAAGCTGCTCACTTTAGTGTATAGGAACTGTGTTCTCGGCAGCATTTTTGTAAAATAACGAATACGTCATTATTTTACAAAAATGCTGCCGAGATTGGATTGCGCCCGTAAAACCTTAGAACAGGCGCAATCCACACAGAGCACTGTCGCGCTCTATGAGGACGTCCAGCCACACTTGAGAATACTAGTGGAGCCTGGGCGTCCTCTTTTGGCGCAGTGAATCGTGCTGTTAAGCACCTTCACTGCGCCAAGTTCGAAATATGGGCCAGAGAGAGAGTGAAAGGGAAAGAGAGAGGGGGGAGAGACAGAGTGTGATAGAGAAAGAAAAACACAGAGACAAAATGATAAAAATAGAATTACAAAGAGTGAAAGAGAAAGAGTAAGAGAGAGAGAGAGAGAGAGAGAGAGAGAGAGAGTCAGAGACGTAGGGAAAAATAGAGAGAGGACAGTAGGAATAACAGTCTAGTGAGATAGAGCATGAGATAGAGTGTGTGTGTGAGAGAGGGATAGAGATAGAGAGAGAGAGAGAGAGAGAGAGAGAGAGAGAGAGAGAGAGAAAGAGAGGGGGGGGAGAAGGCTGCAGGGAGAATAGATATTGAATGAAATATTACCTCTGGCCTATCTCGGGCAGCCAACACACCACCAGAAACCAAAAGCACCCCAGACCACAGCACATGACCTGCTATTTCCAGGAGACCCTAAAGCAAGCCATATCAGTCTACATCTCAAGGCTTTGGATGACACCCTCAAGATTTCAGACTACCCAACCTTTCGTGTAATTTAGATAGGAGGTCACACATACCCCTTCAAGAAACACTCCTAAGAGGCCTAACTAGACTAGTCCTTCAGGGCACCCTACTCAGATTGTCTCTGGCCCCATCATCCCTGACCTGTTAACAGCCCAAAACCCGTTCTCATGCAGCCAGCTTGCACAGTGCTCCTTTCAGCTGGTTTTGTATATTAGCACCCGGGGAGGGGGACCCAGCCAATCAGGTTGCTCGGATTGCGAGCTGAATCTCACGACCCAAGCCTGCGTTCCAATAATTAATTAACAGGCAGGGGAACGCCAGGGGTCGAATAAACAGTTTTCTGATCATTGACAGGGCTGGCGCTTTCCCAGCCAGGTAAGAACAGAAGGGGAGGCAGAATAGGAGAGGAAGTGCTCATACATACATACATACATGAGCCCTAGACAAGTCCATTTCTATTCAAGAAACAGAACAGTCCAAATAAAGCGGGATGGATTTTGGGATAACTGCTGTTGCTTATAATTGTCAGACTCCATATTGTTGGGCGCCCCATTTCACTTCCAGCTGATTGGTGGGCGCAGTCACCAGTTGCCAAATGTTGTCATGAACATGGTTGAGGGCTGAAGATCCACGGGACTGATCACTGTGCCGCCACCGTGCCGTGCGGATCTTCCCTCATGCAAAGCAGTGCAATGCAAAAGGAGGCACCAAGTGCTTGAGTGGAGCTTCAGCAGTGGAGAAGCACTTTCAGGTCGCACCCCAGGTTGCACCACCCGGCAAGTGATGCACAATCTTGACCACATGATTGCAAACCCTGGCAATCGTGTTAGTTACTGGACCTTTGATGGCAATACACGGCAGTGATGTTATTTTGATTTGTAGAGCGCACTACAGCCCACAGGCATCGGGGCGCTATTGCATGAGCTTGTAAGAGGGCTTGGTCCAGGTTACATTATAGCAATACTAGTCACATATTACGAGCACCAGATGAAAAGATGACAACACCTGGGCATATGATGGCAGCAGCTGGCAAATGCTAGCTGCTTGGTAAATAATGACACACAATAACTGCTGTACCCATATGCATGCCTCATTATACTTTGCCGAAACCATACCCTTACCCAGAAATAATTTGGCTCACACATTGTTTGTCAAGTGTTGGCAATAAAAGGCCGTAGGTTTTTATTGTACAGATATGGTTATGCCAATAACAATAATCACAGTGCTTGATGCTGTATGCAATCCAAGACTAGCAGCACCTGTGACGTGACCGCGTCTCTCCCCAGGAAATTACGCTGAGCATACCTGAGGTGCATCTCTACAGGACACCTATGCAAAATTGTACTTCCAATGAGGGAAACAGGTTGCAGTACTTATATCCACACCATCAGAGGTGACTCCTTACAGGCCACCTGAACTACGAATTTTGATCAATTATGAAGAATCTACAAGCCTTGAGAAAGACTTTTAGTCGAAACACGTGTAGGTATGTCTTTGCACAAATTACTGCCAGAAAATAAACTGGATTAGAGACTCAAGACTCTGGGAAACTGATTTCATGGAAAATTTGTTCAAAGACATTGTATAATTATATTGGCCGAGCGCGAAGTGTGAGGGGTTCTAACCTTACTTGCCAGGAAATGGGGTTCCCTTACTTGCCAGGAAATGGGGTTCACTAGCCCAGTGTTTGTAGTCTGAGGTGAAGGGTAACAGGAGATAGAAATAGCCCAGAAATCAATTTCAAGGGGTTCCCACCACACGGTAGTTTTCACCCGGTGATCCCAGCTTTGTTCTCGCTCTGCGGCAGCACCAAGCCGTAGGTCCAGGGAACCCCACCATCCTAGGCACGGAGAAATGTCTTTGATAGGAATAACAGCGGGGGGATTTGTTCTCAGCGAGGATCAGCGCGCAGTCTTTTCGTCTTTTAACGATGCCGAACGCAACAGGCTTTCTTAGAAATCGCACACATGTGAGGTTTCAGGGCCTGCTTTTTAGGGATAATGGCGCGAGATGCAGAGGAAGCGATGCCAGCTCGGGGTCAACGAGCTGACTTTGCAGCCTTGATGCTTGGGATTCTAAGCCCCCCTTATGTGAGAATGCACGCGATTCTTGGCAAATCACTTTGCCTCAGTTCCCAGATGAGGGAAAATGTAACGTTGCCCATGAAGTTGTTGATCGGAAACATTTTAAAAATTTGGCTTGGTAGTACATGAATTTTTGGTGTTTTCGGTTTTTCCCCTTTTTTGCATTACCTCCCGTTTTGCTCATTTCCCATCCGCTGTCCCCCATTTCTCCCTTATTTGTTTACCACCTTTTTGCTGCCCTCTCCCTGCCCCCATTCTGTCGCTTTGGCCATCAAGCAATTCCTCAGGAAAATGACCCTCAAACTGGGGGTCACGTTTTTTTGCCTTCTCAATTTGATCAAACACATTTCTTTTTCTTTTATTTTAAATTCACTTTTTGAATAATCAAGATAATCCAACTTCAATGAGGAGGAACGAAATAAAAACAAATATATACTACATAGTCCAGCAAACATTTCCCTGGACCGTATATTGTGTTACAGCTCAGTTCTGGCAGCATGGGAGAGGATTAGGGGGGGTCGAGTTTGAGGGAAGACATTTCTAAACAAGAAAGATACTCAAAGTATACATTGAAAGGAAGAAAGGCTGCAGAAAGGAAGGGTGTGGTAATACTGTATAATGAACTCTTCAATGCAATACCACAGTAGGTTAATGCATCTGCTGCGGGGGTCTTTTTGTAACCTTCAGCTCACAGACTTGTATTTGCTAGTAGGAACACAGCTTTAGAACATTCTGACGTCCATTGAATATTTCCAGATGTTGTGGGATATTGTAAAATGTCATGGCAATCCTGCACCTTGGTAGGTCTAGACAGGCTGCATTTCAGCTCTGCTTTCCATCGTTCAGGCATTGCTAAGGAGAGGTCATGGAAGGCTTTGAGGGCCCTTTGAGATTCAGTCATGTGTTATGTCTGCATGATGCAGCCTTGCGTATTTATAAAGTTTAATGCACTACACAAGACAGGCCTAGAAAACCTACAACATAAGCTCACCCACTACAAACCCAAGAGAAACCTGAGATCAGGCACCACACTCCGTCCTAGTAATCCCTCCCATCAAATCGACCAGAATAGGGAGGTCCTCCTTTTCCACCCAAACACCCATAATATGGAACGCGATTCCCCTCAGCACCCGCCGCTTAGAGGATCACCTTTCATTCCCGAAGGCCCTCAAGACCTGGCTTTTGCCACCTGCGCCCTGCAAACCTATTCCGCCCCTGTGTTAAATTTACCCCGTCAGATAGACGAAGGCTGCAATGAGCCACTCAAAGGATGTACTGAGCCACAGAGAGAGTGAGAGAGAGAGAGAGAGAGAGAGAGAGAGAGAGAGAGAGAGAGGTCTCCAGCAGACCGCAGGACAGGATTGGTGACACGTGAACGAAACAAGAAACCAGACAGGGCAAATAGGTGCGTTTCACACTCAGTACTGTACAATTATACTGCCTTGTATCGATCGGTAATGGCCCAAAATGTCACCATCATAATTACGACGGCCGAAAATGCAGACTTTTTTTTAGACCCCCCCTTACACCACATATCTATGTGGGGGTTATACGATATAATAGTAATATTGGGGGCTGCGGTGGATCTCCCGCTGCATATATATGTGGTGTAAAGAGGGTTTAAAAAGAATAAACAAAAAAAGTCTGCATTTTCGGCCGTCATAATTATGACGGTTGCGGTGATAACATCGATCCGTATGGATCATAATGAATACATTTTCAATATTTGTTCATTACAGTTTTGAACTCGGTGGACAGTATGCAGAGTCGTCGCTAGTTGGGGGAGGGGGCTTAGCAGGGACTTAGCCACAAGTCTTTTGGCTGTTTCCCCAGAACGATGCTCATGGGGCTACAACCAAACGGCTAGCTAGCCCCGAGCCCCAAACGTCTCGACCGTCCCGACATTAGCATAGCCCCGGATCTTTTCCAGACCTAACAACATTCAAGGCAGTATGGTACGATTGCTGGATACATAGCTCGGGGGCAACGCGCTTGCCTTCGGAGTAGGTCAGCCCGATCCGGGGCTCAGAAGTTTGAACAGTCTGGCACGATACACTACATAAATAAATAATAATAAGAGCCATGGAGTGTGCTAAGAGCCTCTGCGCACAAACATTTGAATGCTGAGTTATATCTTCAGCGTTATGTTCACTGCGCAGCACCAACACAAATTAGAGATTAGTTTGAAATGGAATAAACCTAATTTGGTGGTGGGGAAATGTGAGTTTATTCCTTAAGAATGTAGTGTAGGGAAACATTCTAATTCATAGTGTACCCCCTGTCTATTTCCATATTTATGAAGGTGGTTAAAATGCACAATTCGCTCATTTCAAAGTTAGGTGAGCCATGATTCCACTTGTGTACATGTTTTAGAATTTTCAGAATGAGCAAGGATGGCTCAAGTGCCAATTATGAACATTATTTTAATGGAGACAAGCTGGTGTGTTATCCTCAAAAAAAGGTATACCCGACTGCATGCATTTATCAAAACAACGAATCCCCAATAAGACTGTCTAGTACCCGATATTAATGTAATGTAATGGACGTAAATTGGGCTTCTATTACTGCTTTTTTAGGGGTGTTGCTGTATGTGGCCTTGAAAGAAAAGAGGTGAGGGGCCAGTGGAGTAATTTTGCTGAAAATGTTGGGGGGACATGACATCTGAAGAAAAGGTGCCCCAGCCAAATGAATGGGGACAAAATAGTGTGTCATGAAAGTTGGGGGGGGACAAACACCCCTGCCCCCCCCTAAAATTATGCCCATGTGAGGGGCTGTAGGCTAGAGGTAGAGTCATATTGTGCGGCGCTGATGCTTTCACACCGACAGTACCCAAGTCTAATAGAATTAAGGTCCATCCAGAATTAGTACCCGGCGAGGGACACTGAGATTGTAACATGCAAGCTCATTGGCCCTTGCCGGGGCATTACCCAACCAGAAATCCCTCTCCCCATAGCGTTCCTTCTGTCCCCAGCCGGGGTTGGGGGGGGGGGGGAGTGTAGCAGCCACTCAGCCAATGAGGAGACTCGGAATGGGGTAATCGTCGCTCCGAGCTACCATATGGCTGGAGGCTGCCTTCTTCCCCCGCTGGGATTGAGGTAAGTGTGTTCCCTCCCCCACCCCCAATCAAAAGAATCCACTCTCTGCCCTCCCAACACCACTTAACTACTTTTTTGTCCTTTTCGGGAGCGAAAGCACTGGGAACACTTCTGTCCCCAGCACGTCCGCTCCCGATCCGTGACAGGCCATCATGGAAAGGAAGAAGGGACAACATGCAGTCCATTCTCTCCTTTCCATGGCGGCCATTTTTTTGTTAACATTTTTCCCTATTTTCTGAATGCCCACCATAGAAAGGGAGAAGGGACTACTTGTAGTCCATTCTCCCCTTCCATGGCGGACATTTTGTTTGTTTATCTTTTTACATTAATTTTCAATGGCCGCCATGGAAAGGGAAAACGGACTTTGATTTCCCTTGCCCGGCGGCCATTTATTTGAATTTTTTATCAGTTCTGAAACGCCGGAGAATTTAGGGAACAGAAAATAAAAATGCTCATAGTACCCCGATCTTACAGGCGGGGGTACTAATAGCAATAAGCCACTCACAGGGAGGGGGGGCATTACCACTTAAGGTAATGCCCCAGGGCTTTAAATGGAGGGGGAGAGGGCCGAGAGGCGAAGCCGACGAGAGAAGGCCAGGAGAAAAGGCCCCCTGTGCTCTTTGCAGCTCCGCTGCGAGCGCTTTTCCTCCCACTCCAGCTGGATGCTGGATCAGCTGTTCTCTCGTTTGGAACAACCGTGTGTTCCATTGTGATCCCGCCCGCCGCGTGTGCCGTCCTGAAACCTGCTAAAATGGATGCCAGAGCAGTTTCCATGGAAGTATCCGAAACCTCCACGAAGTCTGCTGCCCATTCGTCAAGTCGGCTTGCCTGCCCCTCCCCTCCTGCTTTAAATGGAGGGGGAGAGGGCCGAAAGGCGAAGCCGACGAGAGAAGGCCAGGAGAAAAGGCCCCCTGTGCTCTTTGCAGCTCTTCGCTGCTCGTCTGCCGTTTGCCCTAAACCTACGCCGCACCCGGAAGGTAAGAAGCTCTACCCCTGCAAGCTTTTCTCCAACCCCTGCACCACCTCAAGGCGCTTCAGGCTGCGCGCCCGTACTTTGAAAGCTGCCCTCAGTTCACAGCCCATTCCCACGAATAGCCGTAATACGCGGCTATGCTCACGCACTGTACAACCCTCCGCACTCGCTGATAAGGCCAGGCACCCCGCGAAACCTCAAAGCCTGCATCCACGTCAAGTACTACCTACACAGCCACCAACAAAGTACTTAACTTTCCGTACAATTATACCGCCTCCATAACCAATGTGATTACAAATGTGTCCACCACCGCTGAAAATGTGACCCCCAGTGTAAAATCTGTGATTTGCAATTCTTCTACCACCATTTTGAATGCTAGTGTGCCAAATGCTATACCACATGTGTCCACCACCACTGAAAATGTGACCCCCAGTGTAAAAGCTGTGATTTGCAATTCTTCTACCACCATTTTGAATGCTAGTGTGCCAAATGCTATACCACATGTGTCCACCACCACTGAAAATGTGACCCCCAGTGTAAAATCTGTGATTTGCAATTCTTCTACCACCATTTTGAATGCTAGTGTGCCAAATGCTATACCACATGTGTCCACCACCGCTGAAAATGTGACCCCCAGTGTAAAATCTGTGATTTGCAATTCTTCTACCACCATTTTGAATGCTAGTGTGCCAAATGCTATACCACATGTGTCCACCACCGCTGAAAATGTGACCCCCAGTGTAAAATTTGTGATTTGCAATTCTTCTACCATCATTTTGAATGCTAATGTGCCAAATACTATACCACATGTGTCCACCACTGCTGAAAATGTGACCCCCAGTGTAAAATCTGTGATTTGCATCTCCCCTAACACCCAGAGCTCAACCCCCCCCCTCCACCAAACCCTCTCTCATCATGAACCCCCTCTCAGGCACTACTGAACCCCACATGAAATGCGCCATGATTAACGCCAGGTCCATCAATGCCCACGCCCTAGACATACATGACCTCCTAACCTCCCACAACCTAGATCTACTCATGATCTCAGAAACATGGCTACATGATGCCTCCGGCCCAGCACTATCCCTCGCCCTACCCCCTGGGTATTACATAACTAGACAAGATCGCCTCTCCAAAGGTGGAGGTGTAGCAATTATTGCCAGAGACTCGCTCTCTATCAGAAAGATAGAGAAATCCCTGACCAACAACAACTGCGACTACCTCCAAGTTAAAATAACCCTCTCTCCCCATTGCACCATTACCGTGCACACCATTTACCGCCCCCCAGGCCCAACAGGAGACTTCCAAGCCTCTCTCATCCACCTCCTCTCTGACAACCTAAAAAAACAGTCTAAAGCCATTTTCCTCGGGGACGTCAATCTAGGGCTCCGGGATAGTAAGGACGTAGCAGCCAAATCCCTTGACTCTGCCCTCAATGCTCTAGGCTACAAGAACACCATCCTTAGCCCTACTCACACTCAAGGCAGAACGCTTGACTGGATAGCACAGCATAACTGCCCACTCATCATTACAGGTAACAATCCCACCCCGTGGTCCGACCACCACATCATCACCTTTAGCATCCTCACCACTAGCTCCCCTGCTGCCCCCTTGCCCCAACCGCTCCCTCCTTGCCTCACCAGAAGCTCCCGCCAGCTCACCAAGGAAAGGCTACTGCCATTCCTCCAAGGCCCAGCCTTCAGACCACCTTTTTCATCAGACCCAGAAACACTCGCAACAACCTATGATACTGCCATTAAAGCAGCTATCAACTCCATTGCCCCTCTCAAACCACGCAAATCCAAACCCACTACCCATTCCAACTCTTGGTTCACACCTGAGCTCCTCACACTCCGCAACGAGAAAAAAGCCGCACTCACACAGTGGCAAACGTCCCACTCTGAAAAAGACAAGATGTTCTTTAAAGCCCTATCCACCAAATACAAAAAGGCAATCACCCAAGCAAAGGCCAAATCCTTTGAATCCAGAATCTCGGAAGCCCAATCTAGCACCAAAGAAATCTTCGCCATTTTCAGGGAGCTCGAGACACCCACTCCCGCCCCCCAGAATCTCACGAAAGACAAAGACTGGTGTGACAAAATACAAACGGCCATGCCAACCAAATTAAGCCTCCTCAAAAGCAAAATACTAGCCACTAAACAAGCCCTACCCAGTAGCCATATCCCTATCCCTTCACACGCCACGGATCCCCCCCTACCCTTCTCCTTCAAACCCATCCAAGAAAAAGACATCATCCACATTATGAGGAACATCAAGCCCTCTAACTGCAAAGGTGATGCATGCCCAGCCTCCATTATCAAAGACTGCACGGAAGCGCTAGCGCCCTTCCTAACAGCCTTCGTTAATGCCTCCTTTACCACAGGGAAAGTCCCCGCCTCCCTCAAGGAAGCTTGGGTCCGACCTCTCTTGAAAAAAACAACTCTCGATCCCACCTCCCCCAACAACTACAGACCTATCACCACTGTCCCATTCCTCCTCAAAATATTGGACAAAGCAGCCTACTTGCAGGTCCAGCATTTCATTGAAGAGAACAAACTCCTTGGACTCCGCCAATCTGGCTTCCGCCCTAGACACGGGACCGAAACCGCCCTACTTGACTTGAAGAACCAAATGGACGATGCTAGAGACATGGGTAAACCAGCACTTCTCCTACTCCTTGACCTATCCGCGGCATTCGACCTCGTGGATCATGGCGTCCTTTGCCACCACCTTTCCTCCACCGCCAAATTCTCCCCAGAGGCCACATCTTGGATCACCTCCTTCTTACAAGACAGAACTATGCAAGTATTCTCTGACCTAGCCGCCGCATCCCCAACTACTATACTTTGTGGTGTACCCCAAGGCTCCTGTCTCTCCCCCACCCTATACAACATCTTCACACGACCCCTCGTCCTCATCCTCGACGCTATGGGCATCTCATACACCAACTACGCCGATGACACCCAGATCCTCCTCACTCTCACAGGTATCTATGACACCGACTCCCTCACCCTCAACAACCTCTACAACACCATCCAAGCCTGGATGGCTGACAACGGACTATGCCTCAACTCTGACAAGACGGAACTCCTCCTGGTAGGTTCCCCGACACGCTAAAAAACCTAGATGTCCAATTTAGCCACTTCACCATTGACTCCATTAAAATCCCGGTCTCCGATTCTGTCAAAACTCTGGGAGTCTACCTGGACTCCAGCCTATCCATGGATAGACAAGTCAACGCAATAGCATCCGCAGCTGCATATCATGCTAAACTTATCAACGCAATCAGGCCCTTTCTATCCAAAGAGAACTGCACCAACATAGCCAGAGCCATCACCGGCTCCAGGCTAGACTACTGCAATGTACTCTTTCTTGGAACCTCCAACAAAAACTTAGCGAGACTACAAGTAATACAGAACAATGCTCTCCGGGCAGCCCAAGGCATTGGTAAAAGAGAACACATCTCTGAAGCCAGGAAACTAGCCCACTGGCTCCCAATAAAGGAAAGGATCGTATTCAAAGCCCTGACACTGACCCACAAGTGCATTCACTTCACTGCTCCTGCCTACCTTTCTCAAAGGATCCACCCTGTCTCCACCACCAGGCCAACCAGATCCCCGTACACCAACATGCTCTCTGTGCCACTAGTGAAAAGAGTAAAAGCGGGTGGGACCAGCTTCCCCTACCTCGCGCCCACCCTCTGGAATGCCCTACCTCCCACCATCCGTGGCGAGGACTCCCTCACCACCTTCCGCAAAACACTGAAAACTACCCTCTTCACATAAGGACCGACACATCAGCACAAATACTTATCATTTAGGTTTGTAATTATAGCCCAAATGCTATATTTGTAACAACAGTATGATTTCCTGTACTACTCATAATGTGTCAACAATCGCTATCATATGTACCATGTAACTAAGTTATTGCAAGTAACAGCGCCTCAATGCCCCTGGGCTGCTTGCGCGCTATATAAATTTAAATAAATAAATAAATAAATAAATTAAGGCCCTCATTTCACTGAAGTGGTAATGCCCCCCCTGCTTGGGACTATTGCTTAATTGGTTCATGCCTAGACCTTTATATGTTTCCAGAATTAATGCAGTATTGCTGCCCTCGGTGCAAACAAGTACTGTCCCACAGATTTCTCAAAATTTGGCATACAGGTGCCGGGATCCTATATGGAGTGGTTGCAGCTCCTAAAACCTACAAAAGCTGTGAAGAACCATGCGCTTTGCTGTCCTCCTGGACGCTCACTGCCCCAGAGCTGAATCCGCCTACATGTCACCATGATCCCTCGTGTCTGTCTCGGATGCTGGCCCTGGACTCTGGAACCTGCTTGCCAGGTCTAAGTAGCCATACAAGCTATTACCTTGTGTGGGTTTTGTCCTATTGCTCTTTCATGGTCCTCATCCCTATGAGACACTTCTTCGTCTCCCCTGCCTGAAGCTTGCTGATCTCTGAAGACTCGAACCGAAGCAAATAATGTGGTCCTTGAAAGAAAGCACTAAAGAGGGCTAGTTGTGCCCGCGCACCATAGCGCCTAAAGTCAGGAGGGTGAGTGTTGCTGTTCTGCCAAAATGTCCTTTGATTGAGATTTTCCACATTAAAGCCCTTGTATCTTCTTGATCAAACTAATGCAGTCTCAGAATCATCTGGGCCTGTTGGGACCATACCAATAGTGAAAGGCGCTGTACCAATGACCATTATATGAAATCATGATATTAGAAAATGTGGTTTTCCATTTTAGGTTCAGACGCCTGGTGGAGCACATACCAGCTTCCAGTAGATGTCGTATGTGATAGAGGGTGGAGGGAATCGACTGTACTAGGAACTGATGGTAGCATATGCAACTATGATGGTAACATTAGCACTTGGTAAATGCAATGAAAATGCTTATGCAATGACTGCACAAAAACTGAACCTATCGGCTTTGTCAATGCTAGTCTTTTTGCTTCTGGATTTCTGTTGTATAGGACCACTGTGCTCAGGCTTAACATCACTTGCCTCATCATAGAACTATCTGTTGGCCGCCCTCGCCCAGTGAACATGCCCACTGATCCAGTATGAAAAGCCTCAGACCTTGAGGGTGCCCAGAATCGAGTATCCCCATCATTGAAGCGATCCCATTGATTTGTGCAAAAACACATCTCAATTTGTGAGCGGTTAGCCTGATTATTTTCTGGTGTGTTGCAATAAGGCAGGGGTGTCTGACTCTAGGTCTCGTGGGCTGGAATCCTGCCTGGAATTCAGGATATCCCTCATTAATATTCATGAGATAAATTTGCATACAATGATTCTAATTGCACGCAAATTGTTCCTCATGAATATTAATGAGGGGTATCCTGAAAGCCCATCAGAGTTGGAAACCCTGCAATAAGGAGTGCCTTTATCATGGCGGGCAGCTGCCTCTTACCTTGCAGGGCTTATCCATTGATGACCATAGAGGGGTTCCAGTTGTGTTTCTCCTCGAGAGTGATAGGCCGGGCAACCTAAGAGGATGACTCTGGATAACCCGAGCCACTGCTCCCCCATCTTCAGTGAACACACCAGAACGTCAATTGTGTGTTTTGCCACATGATTAATATGTGTCATTATTGCTACTCAATTCTACCATTAGAAAGAAGTAAAGGTCGGCTGCTTGGCCTAACGAAGAGCAGAATTCAGTCGAGTGTTATTTATTTATTTATTATTTAGTATTTAGGTAGAGCACAGCAGCCTGGAGGCATTGTGGCGCTGTTACAGACATTGAACTTGCAGAACACATAAAATTTACATGTGAAGAGTACAGCTTACATGGTACAGACTTAGTTACAGGAAAAGGCTAAATGTATTTATTAATTATTTAGTTTAGTTTATTATATTTTAGTGATATCCATTATATATTTGTAGTAGAAATAAATTACTTTTAATTGATGTCAGTGTAGATTATTCCCAAAGGTACTGGGCATTCAGAAAGCCTGGCTGGATTTTGCCGTTTAGTGAATTAATGTTCTGAGCCATAAAACAATGGCCCTGTCTGCCCTGCCAGGATGCAAACGTTTGGCCTGCAGGGGGAAGACAGATCATGGCAAGGGGCACACAACCCACTGAGCTAACATGCCTCCTGCATCCACTCATTCTCCTCTGGGTAAATGCCTGCTTGCAGTACCTAGTTTGTAAGAAGATAAGTGCTGGGGCCCAAATACTTTCTTGCATGGGGAAGGGGCAGCTCCCTGTCTTTTGTTGACACCACCCACTGTTGCTCCATGCAGTGTCACCTGGCTGTTCCACACGGTGTCAACATATTTGAGGTTAAAGCTCCAACTCCCACTGGTTCATTGAGGGTGAAATCAACATATTAGTTGTGTTTTGAAATAAAATACATGTTTAAGGGTTTCTTTAAAACACACCATCGTTGACATTTTGCTCTAATCCTATCGTTGTTAAGTTGAGCATGTTACCCATCTAACCACAGGAAAAAAGAGCAATCATGCTTTTCCCGTATGGTAAATTGATGGACAAATGTAGGCAAAATCATTCCTGACCTGATGAGTTGCCTGTCAAACATGGCAGCAAGATCGTCTTGCATAAATTGGCACTCATGACTGGCACTCTTGTTTGATATGGGTCTTTCCACTGACTTTGACCCTGTGTTGAGGTTGTTGCCTGGTGACTGTTCTGTTGTTGTCAACCCACCCTGCTGGTTATTACACTAGAGCATGTGCAGCAATGTCATGCAGGCTAAGTGCAGGAGTGTATGAACATGGCCAGCATCAGCGCCAAGGATTGTCACCTTGCATCTCATTGTTTTTTATGAAAATGGATAAATAGTCCTGCCTGCCAACCAAGGTCTTCAAGTGTGTGAAAAACAATGACCCAGCCCAGGATGAGGGACCCTGTCCAGTACACACTGTTGTTGATTGTTATGATACTATGACTGGCTGGGCGTTAAATAATAAATGATCAAACAGGGCTTAACAATAAGTGCCTTGGCTCAGAAATAACTGCCGGGCTGAGCCCTAGCAATCACCCCCTCCACAAATTAAGCACTACCTGAATGGATGCCACCTCCTTGCTTCGAGTGGAGTCCTGGAAGAAAGCGGGTTCTTATGTATTTCTCTAAGTTAAAACAGATGTCACTTTGCTGCTGTGAGCCAGTCAGAGCGCAGTCCCCATAGGGTGATAAAAGAGACAAGTTATTTAGGTCAGCGGCAGACGAGTAGCCCACCTGTGGACTGCGAATTCGAAACCCCGGGATTGATAAATCCATTGACAAGCCTCAGCACATCAGAACAGTTCACGGCCATAAATAGTACCGTTTCCTGGGTCAGGGCTCTATTCCTCTCTCCTTTCCCTAAAACTCAGACCTCCCTCCTACTTCTTAGGCAGTGATACTGTTTTAGAATAAAAGTTGAGATGACTAGCACTTTGTGTGTGCACCTGCTGCCTGAGTGTGAACGCCAAACCTACAGTACATATGGAGCCCCATCAAACCTCTGTGACAAGTCTGGTAGGGTCAAAAACTACTGCAAAGCAAAAGAAGGTTTCGAATTAATCATAACCATCGGCATAACCTCTAGCCAAATCTATGTGATCACTGCAGCGCCCCTAACTGCGCTGACGAAAATGTCGACGCCAATGACGGCACAGAGCAGTGATCAGATAGATCACTTTTGCCCAAATGCACTGCAATACTCCAATCCCCACCCCACTTACCTGTACAGCGGTGCCCTTCTGTGTGCGCCGCTGACTGTCCTGTACAACTGCGGTTTTAGTTCCTTCCACTTACATGAGGTCCTTTAAAAAAACAAATCTTTCCTATCCCCTGCATCTCCCGACTCTCGTTACTGCTACCAAAAGAGCGGGGTCACCCCCGCAACTCCCGCTCCACTTGGGCGCAGTAAGGGGAGTCCGACAGTGCAGTAAAAGCGCAGTCAGAACTTTAGTGATGGGCCGGATTCCCTCCTGCCTGCCAAGCCCTTACAGAAGTGGAAAGACCATGTGCAAATCAGATCTTGTTCCCATCCCAAACTACTGCACTATCAGAGGGCTCCCGGAGCCCTTTTCTTGTTTACTGAACATTAGACATTGGGATTGGGGGCGGAGGGGTGATGGGGTGCTTTTATACCCTTAGCAGGGAGGGAGTCTGACTATCCCCGGCTGAAGTGGTTCCACGTCTTAAAATCGTGGCAAAAATGGACGTGAATACAAAATATTGCGGCAAAAATGCTGTGGTTTTGCCGCCACAATCCTGTAAAGGCTGTGGGGGACATCCCGCAACTCCCAGATCCATTATACCATTTAAGAGAAGCAGGGGACACCCCCGCTACCCTCACTCCCCTTAAATGGTATAATTAGGTACACCTTTACCGAGTCAAACCACAGCATTTTTGTCACCATTTTCTTTACCAGCGACATTTTTGCTGCAATTCTGTTACCTGATGCTGCTGAAGTAACACTAGGGCAGGCTGGTGCTGGGTCAGGCGGAGAAGCTCCAGCACCTACATGTCATATCTCGTCACAGTTGAGTTTCTCTTGATCTTCTTATCGCTGTCTCTTTCTGGCATAAGAACCAGCCTCTTATTAAACCCTGCGTGTGCATGAGTGTATATGGATTCTACAGGCATGCCTGCATCCCGGATCCAAAAAACTAAAGGTCACACTGTTAATCACTTGAATTTGCATTGTAAACCCAAATGTACAACCGAATCCCCACATCTGATCAGACTGAAATATGCTTGGAGGAGAGGTAACTTACCACGTATTAGACGAAATACTGACACCCAACCCTGAACACAAAGCAGCCGGGAATATGACATGTCTCACTAAAGTCACCCACTAGGACATATTAGGTCCATCAAGTACAACATGAACACATTTCTGTGAGAAATTCCTTGCCAGGCATTAGAAAATGAAACTTTCAGAATCGTGGGTATCCAGTGAAAATGTGGTCAACAAAAATATAGTCAGTGAAAACGTTGCAGTGAAAATACCTCTGCAGTGAAAAAGTTGACAAGCAAAATGTCAAAAAATACAGCTGAAAGATACCCAGAAATGTAGTGCTGCTAGGCTAATTGTTAGGGTTAAAGAGGGTTTAGTGGGGTTGTGATGGCCTTGTTTAGGGTTAGGATAGGGGTTAGAGTAAGAAAGATGGGATTTGGGTAGTTTTAGGGTAGATTGTTAGGGTAAGTTTTAGGATAGGAGTTATTGTAAGGCTAAGGCTAATAGAAGAATGGTTTGGGTAAGTGTTAAAAAACGGGATAGGGAGGTTGGAAAGGCTGGTGCTGTTGGCGTAGAATAGCGGTTGAGATAAACCTAGAGGTTAGAGCAAAGCAAGCATTAGGGCAAAAGGTAAAGTTGCAGATAGGGTAAGGCTAGTATTAGAGCAAGGGTTTGGATTAATGCAAGGGCTATGTACTTTGTGGCGAGCTGGTGATGGGGTTGGAGATGGATTCACTGTTCATTTGTATTGAGGCACATGCAAATACAAAAACTGTTTTAGCGCGCTGAAGGCTTAGGGCCTCATTACACGTTGTGCGCTAAAAATTGTAAATTAGCGGCATGGCGCAATTAACGTGTCCGCCCTCGCAAGAGGGCGCTAATAGCGTAACATTACGAGTATGCGGACACGAGCATTGCGCCATGCCGTTAATGACCCTACTGCCATGCCGCTAAAGTGACCAAAAAGTCCCTTACCGGCCTCCCCCAAGGTGCAGATAGCACCTCAGCCCTCGCGCAGCATGCAAATATCGGTGTCCGCTATTAGCGGTGACCGCTAAAAAGCGGAACCGGAAATAGCGTCATCACACAGGAACGGGAAAGAGCGCGGCGGCCATCTTTAAAAACACAATCCATTGCCATCCTCTGCCCCCTGGACCTGTACGTGTTACCCTGCTGCCTGGAAACCATCGTCACACCCTTACCATGCCCGAGGCACTAAAGAAATCCACAGACAGGCAGCGAAAGGAGAAGTTCTCCACTGAGGAGTTAGTCATGCTAACTCAGACATTAGCAGACAATACAGGAGTGGTCTTTGCTAATGGCATGCGGAGGGAGACCCTCCTAAAGAAGAAGGCCATCTGGGAGGAAGTGTCAACCAGAGTGAGTGCCGTTGGCAGCAGCACGCGCTCTGTCCGCGACTGCCGAAAAAGATGGGACGACCTGAGACTCCGGGTCAGGATGATCCTGCCCGAGAATCACAAAACTGCCACTGCTGGAGGATCAGGGTCTCCCATCAAGTTGAAGGAGTGGGAAGAGACTTGTGCAAACCTCATCGGGGTAGAATGCATTGAGGGTGTCGGAAGGATGGAGCACGGCGTGCAGGACACATCTGATGGAGGTAAGTGCACTGATGCAAGCATGCAATGTGAATGTACAGGTCCCCACAAATGTCTGCCCGGGATCACTGCATGTTTGGCCCAGCACCCACACATGCATACATCAACAGAGCCAAGTGCCACACACAACACTGCATGGATGAGGCACTGAAATGACACCTCACCTGCATCCTCCACAATGATTTTGAAATGGGCCCAAAAGTAATCATGATGTAGCCTGCATTGAGTAAATGCGCCCATAACCAATGACATCCCCCATCTTGTCCCCGACAGGGTCGCATTCAGACAGTGAGGGAGCTACCCAGGCACCCCCTGTGCAAAAGAAGCAAAGGCCACAGCCCAGCGAGGATGCCCCAATGACATCCAGGGGAAAAGGGCCAAGGCCCCGATTGCAGCCTCCACAACAAGACCTGCGCGCCACTGCCAGTGCCAAGCAACACCCTACTGCCCTGGCTCCAGAGGTCCACTCCCCCCCCAAATCCCCGCCACCGAGGGTCCACCCTCAACTGCAGCCAGTTCGGCAGGGGAGGCTGCAGCAATTGGCCCATTGTCCGACGTGGATGAGCCCACGTATCTAGATCTGCCCATGCACACCCCAAGCCCTCCTGTAACCCCAGAGCAATCCCCCGCCCCCACACCTGGCTCACACGTCACTGCTGACGAGTCATTAGCGGCCTTCAGTAGCCCCCCAGAGGCAGCATCTGCAGACCGGCAGGCATCCGGATGCGCAGCAGACACACCACCACAGGCCGCCACTGCCCTTGACCTGGCCACCGTCATCCAGCGCCAGCAGGCTCTAACAGTGCTTGTCGGTCAACATGTGGAGGAGGTTGCCCGTCTCAGGGCTGACCTCACTGAGACATCCAGGCACTCCAGGGAGGGGATGGAGTCCTGCACGGACAGGCTGTGTGGCGAGTTAACACACGTCCGGGAGGTGCTGACCCGCATCGCAGATGCAATGGAGCACCAATTTACACAAGGACAGTCTGCCACCTCCTCAACCTGCAGTTCGCGGCAGACGAGTCCACTGAGACAGTCTTCACGCACCACCAGGCGCACCTCCAGCCAGCCCCCAAATGCTGGCCCTGGTAATGAACAATAGGGCGTGAACGTCCATTGACCTTGGTGCATGCCAGAACACATGCATTGTTGAAGACTTATGAGGGACAGTTTTTGGGGGTGGGGGAAGGGTGTGATGGGACAGTTGTGGGGTGTGGGGGGAAGGGTGTGATGGGACAGTTGTAGGGGGTGGGGGGAAGGGTGTGATGGGACAGTTGGGGGGGTGGGGGGAAGGGTGTGATGGGACAGTTGTGGGGGGTGGGGGGAAGGGTGTGATGGGACAGTTGGGGGGGTGGGCGGAAGGGTGTGATGGGACAGTTGGGGGGGTGGGGGGAAGGGTGTGATGGGACAGTTGTGGGGGGTGGGGGGAAGGGTGTGATGGGACAGTTGGGGGGTGGGGGGAAGGGTGTGATGGGACAGTTGGGGGGTGGGGGGTGGGGGGAAGGGGGTGATGGGACAGTTGTGGGGGGTGGGGGGAAGGGTGTGATGGGACAGTTGTGGGGGTGGGGGGAAGGGTGTGATGGGACAGTTGTAAGGGTGGCGGGATGGATGGGGAGTTGCACATTTTTCTGTTTCTGTTCATTAATACACAGTTGTTTGAGCAAAACACAAGCCTTGACTCCTTCATTGTGTATGATCAATTTATTGACGCCAAGGTCCATTGTGAGCTAACAAACAGACACCAGTGCCCAACCAGCCATATAAAGGTGACAGTATGACTACATGTCACTCAGAACAATTGGTTGATCAAATGCTGTCTCACAGCACGTCCCTCCTGGCCATCCCCTCTTGCATGACCTGCATCCCCTTCACCTCCATCCTCATCCCCATCATCATCCTCATCAGGGGCCTCCATTTCAACCTCAGGGGGCAGTGGCACATTCCGTCTCATACACATATTGTGCAGCATGACACATGCCGTGGTGATCTTTGCCACCTTCTCATGGCCATATAGGAGTGCGCCACCAGACCTGCTAATACACCTAAACCGTGACTTCAGAAGTCCAAAAGTCTGCTCAATGACAAGGCGGGTACGGGTATGGGCACGATTGTATTCTTCTTCATGCCTGTTCTGTGGGTTCCGTACAGGTGTGAGGAGCCACCTCTTCAGGGGATAGCCGGCATCACCTACATGGGGGGAGGAATGGGTTTGTGTTACTTTTCGGCACATGTGTGGCCTGTTCATGTCACATACTTTGACCTATCATTGAGAATCATGTGCACATTCAACTGCATCAATGAATATGGTCTGTGTGACTGCTTTGTGCAAAGGTGAGCGCAAGCATGCAAGTAGACATGCCCCATTGATGCCTCCTACAGTAATTCCCATGTCCTGGGTGAGGCCAGGTAATTGGCGTCCCTGTGGCCAGGCAGATTTGGTACCACACTGGTAGTGTACAGTGCTTCCGACATTGATCTTGCCATGCTGAGAGGCAACGCCTCAGTGGTGCCATGTGTTTGTGGTGCATTGCCATGGCTAGGGGGGTCCCAATGCATGCATCCAAGGGCACAATGCATTGTTGATGTTGTGCTGTAGGAATGCTGCATGACTATGTTGATGTCATGGATGTCATATGTGCATTCCATGGTGTGGAGTGTCGTGCAATGTGGATGAGGATTGATCTTTAATGTCAATGGGTTTGGATTGGCAGCTGTGTCGTGTGCCATATACTTGCATGTCCGTTCATCCCAAGTACGTTGCTGCCCTCACAGATGCCCATTAGCGTACATCTGTATGTGCATTTGTGCAACGGACTACAGGCCACACCCAGTGGGAGGATCTCTCTACCCCCCCATGCACACCCAGTTGGAGGATCTCTCTACCCCCCCCATGCACACCCAGTTGGAGGATCTCTCTACCCCCCCATGCACACCCAGTTGGAGGATCTCCCTACCCCCCCCATGCACACCCAGTTGGAGGATCTCTCTACCCCCCCATGCACACCCAGTTGGAGGATCTCTCTACCCCCATGCACACCCAGTTGGAGGTTCTCTCTACCCCCCCATGCACAACCAGTTGGAGGATCTCTCTACCCCCCCAATCACACTGCCATGTGCTTGCCCTGCTACTCACCAAGTAGCCACGAACGTTGTGCCGTTTGTCGCTCCATGTAGCGGGGGATAGTTGAGTTCCGCAGGACCATGGAATCATGGGTAGATCTGGGAAATCTGGCACAGCAATGTGTGATTATATTGTTTGCGTCACATACCATTTGGACATTGATTGAGTGGAATTGCTTCCTGTTTCGGTAGACTACTTCATTGTGATGAGGGACGACCAATTCCACATTTGTACATTCGATGGCCCCAATGCAACTTGGAATGCCTGCCAGTGTATAGAAGCCAACTTTGGTGTTTGCAATCTCCTGGGCAGTCCGTGGCATGGATATGTGTTCGGGTGCATGCTTCAGGAGGGCATCGAGTACCTGGTTCAGTGTGCGTGAGAATACTGGTTGGGAGATGCCATGCATCTGCTCCACTGTATGCTGGTAGGTTCCAGTGGCCAGGAAGTGGAGCACTGACACCACCTTCAGTAGAGGGGGGATGGCAGTTCTGATGTCTATGAGGCTCACAATGTCGTCGTGTATCATATCCACAATGCTGGTGATGGTGTCCCGGTCCAGACGGTACAGGGTGTGTATCTGCTCAGGTGTTAGGTTGAATGGACTGGCTCTGATCCTGGGAATTGGTGGGTGCCTCTGTGGTATGAATAGGTGGCGTGGTGGTGCTTGCTGTGCCTGTCTGGACCTCCTCCTCCTGCGTCTCCTTTGTGCAGCCTATTGTTGTAGCAGCAGTACTGCAATGAGGTCCTCTAGGCCATGTAATGCTGCCAGTATTGGAACCATCTTGGTGTGGGAAGGGGCGTGGGAAGGGGTGTGGTGTGCTCCTTTTGAGCTGCCACAGTGTCCATTGCCTCCACCTGTGCTGATTGTGTCCACCTGTGGCAGGTGGGAACAATGCTCAGTTCTATTAACGGGTGGTTTGCGATGCCGGTATTAGCATCATGGCGGTAAGGGGTTTGGAGGCCTTTACCATGCCGCTATTACCATGTCCGCTCGCCTTGTGATGGTGTGCTATTAGCGGCATGGCGTTATTTACGGGATTAGGGTCGCGCGCACGCGGCCTGCCCGCTATTAGTGGCACCGTACTTCGCGGTGCCGCTAATAGCGGTGAGCCAGGTCGTGATTGCCATGGGGATTTAACGTTACCGGTATTACGTTACCGGTAACGTTAAATCCCTACTGCCTACCGTGTAATGAGGCCCTTAGTCTTCTGTAAGAGTTCTGGGTAGAATAAGGGTTGTAATGCGAGTTAGGGGAAGGTTCAAGAATGGGGTTAGGGTGATTGTGGAGGTTTCATTAAATGTTTTGGTCATATTTAGGCTTACAGCCCTGCACTTTAGTGTATTTAAAAGTAGCTTTTTAGGGGCCCTTATTCTGGCAACATGTTCACACTTTGCATTGCTTGTATTGAATGACTACATTGTTGAAAATGACTTGTTGCTGACTACATTTTCACATGACTACATTTTCCTGGGGACATTTTCACGTGGAACCGAATCTTGCTCATAAAATAAAACGTCTTACTTCATACATGCAAATATAATCATCCAAACAGAATATACTTGCAATAACAAATGTTTCTATCCACAACCCTTGGAAGCTGCCAGTGGCACGCTTCTCTAAGAACGCATCCAACCTGGACTGCCTGAGCTGGATTCTGGCAGTGGGAGCTGGTGCTCTTCTAGCAGCCACTTTGCATTCTGGGACTTGTAGTTTTTTTCTTGCACCCATTAAATGTGCAAGATTAAAAGTAACAGAATGCAAAAAAATACTGGATAGGGTGGGCTTCAATGGGGAAACTTGACTATTGTTCCAGTGCGGCAGGTTCTCCTCTTCTGGCAAACTTTCACCCTGATCTCCCTTCGCCAGCCTCTCTTCCCCAGTTTTCTGGCCCATCATGGCCTTCCAACCGAGAGATCCTGCATGGAAATCCGTGTCAAGACATGATGACATATTATAAGACAGTACCCATAATAACATTGCATGGCAAAGCATATGATAATGCAGTTTATGCTATGGCAAAAAAGCATAGCCTGAACAATATTGCAAAACCTGGGCTACCTTAATAAAACATACCAGGAGCCAGATTACAGAAACTTTGCACTGGTGCAAGTGCAGAGTTGCACAGTATTAACACTAGGGCAACGTTTGCCCTATTTCTAAAAACATTGGGACATATAAGAAAACGTTTTAACCATGACAAGTGCAGTTTTGCATGGTATAAGCACCAGGGCAAAAATTGCCCTTGGGTAAAAAAGATACATTTTCACTGCGTTACTGTAACAGGGCAAAGTTTGCCATGGTGAAAAAACGCATAGAAAATGTAGCTTTTTAGCACCATTGCAACTGTTGCCCTGGTGCTTATACCATGCCAAACTGCATTTGTCATGGTGAAATAGTTTTCTTATATGACCCAGTGTTTTTAGAAAATGGGGCAAACTTCTCCCTAGTGCTAATACCGAACAACATTGCACCTTCACCGGTGCAAAGCTTCTGTAATCTGGCCCCCGGAAGGGATTTCCCTCCCTGAATTCCTGCTGGCCTGTGTAATAAACATGTTAAGCTTTTGCCAGAGCTCTATAAGAATGGTTAAGTTAGCACAAGCCGGTGGACGGATCCGACGGTGAACTGGCTGTACCGTCTAGCTGCACATAACAATGTCCAATGTTGGATGTCCTAAATCTATGTATGTCCACTTATGTATTGTCCCTGGTGACTGTTCTATTAACTCCCCTCCACAACCTGGTCAGAATGTCCCCCAAACTCGCCCCATTGTACGAAGATCACTGCTTCCTGTCAAATCTGATTTCTCATCTATTGTACTTTCTTTTGTGATCAAAAGAGCATTGTACCTCCTGTATATCAATAAACAAATAAACAAAGCAATCGACAGGTATGTGGGAAGACTAAATAACTCATTTACCAGTACTGACCTATAGTCCAACATTTACTGCTTATTGTAACTCTCCCTAACTTCTGGAATATTATTATCTACAACACCATCCTCCAATGACAACATCATTGTTGCAGTGTCTCACAGTGATGACATCATCATTCACTGCCTTGTGTTAGGTTTCATACATTTCGTAGATCAAAGAAAAGAATGATGGCATCAAAGTAACTTTTGCCATTGAAGAAAATGATAGGATTTGTTTAATTTGGCCCATAAATATGCGATTTTTACAACGGATGCCTATTTAATGAAAAAAGTCCATAATTTTGCATTAAAGCCCCGGCGGCCATGCCTCGCGTGGCATTAAGTGAACGCTCAAACCATTAAAAGGTGGTTTAAACCCAGATGAGCTGTATAAACGCAGGCGATTAGCGCTATACTATGACAAAAACAATTTTTAGGAGATATGTAGGGCAAATTAAATTAACTAAATATGTACACAAAAAAATGCAGTGTTTGAAGAGAAGGATATGCATTTTAAGATAGTTATTTTCCAAAAACTGTACAATGAAAAAAATCAACTAAACACATTTTTTCAAGAATGACCTGCATTCACAATTGTGTGTACCGTCCGCAGTGTGTAGTGTAAAGGTCACAAATGACTTGAATCATACCTCTTTGTAACCCTTCCAGCTATCTCTGTGTGGATGTACCACTATTATGAAGCAAATCATGTACTAGTTGCACTGTACACAAAATTGGCCTATTTTGGAGTATTTATATCATTATAAAATAGCACTGTCACAAATAAAATCCCCTCTGTTGATATTGATGGGAATGTTTGTTTGTGTCAGAGCTCCTGGATTTTCTAAATTAAATATATTGGTTTTATTGGTTTATTTTTTTCTAAATTGGTTTAAATGAAAGTCAAAAACAGACATTGAGCTAAAATGTGATCTCTCAAATGTGGCTTCATTCATTAATTAGTGTCTCTTTATTCTGTGCCACCAGTCTCGGAGCCCTTAAAGCTTACCTGAGATATAGGCATGTTGTGACCCTGCCCCCGGGATGCTGGCCCTTAGTCTGTAAGGTAGGCAGTGCAGTAAGGAAGGATGGAAGTTTGATAATGTGTTGAATGAATGATAGAAGAGAAGTGAGTAATGTATTGTAAAAGAGAATGTGTAGTATTGGTGTATTAGGGGCTCGACCCGAGCTTGGGCTGTCCTAAGTAGGCTGTGGGAAAGGTTGACCATGATCATTCATTGGGTAGATTGTACCTTTAAATAAAAGGTCTAGATGTGTATTTTGTTTATGTAACACTAGAAGCAATAGAGGTCCCCGAGCTACCTCACTGAAAAACTCAACATCTCCGGAGGCCTACAATCCACCTGAAGTGTGTACATGTGTAGGCATGAATTCCGCCTGTGCAGGAGGATTGAATGAGAAGACAGCCCTACTCTGTTCATGCCCTAAAACTCTTGAACCTCCTCCCCGTCAACATCAGATTTGCACCTTTGAGTGTAGGAGTGAGCTCACGACACTCCTCTTCAATGAATGGTTCTTCCCTAACACCTAGGTCCACACACCCTCCCCTCCACATCTTGCATGATAATGTGTGATCTGATCCCCACTGTTTCCTCCCACGGTTGCTTTTAGATCCATTGCTGACAAACTGACCACTCTGTCCCTCCCCTGTTGTTAGCTCCCTATTTCTTATTTCCCTGCCTCCCACACCATATTCTTCCCACTCTAATTGTAAAGTGCTGTGTTGCTTCCCAAAGTTTGCTCGGCGCTCATTGTGAGATATTCAACCATCCACATGGTGGGTGTGCGCTCACCGGGGATTTTTTTGAAATTTCATATGAAATTGAATGATAGTAGATCAGCCTCCGGAAAATGTCTGGGGATAACCCATACACATTTTCCTATGCCCACCACATGACATACGCATAGACTTGTGAAATCTGGATGGACACAGCCTACAGGCGCAGTCACTCCTGTCATATTTAGTTGGGATATGACAGCCAGGAGTACACCATGTCATCTGAGAAGGTGGAGTGCCAAAACTTCCCCCTGCTATGGACAGCCTAATTAACTAGCAAAGGCTCCATTGATTCACCCTTTTGTTGAGCCATGTAGCTGGTGTCAGCATTTGCATACTAATCAGAGTTTAATTCAAACCCACCTGGGGCCTGGTTGCAGAGGCTAACAAAGGAGACAGTAAACCCCATCACTCTGTCATATGCACAGTAGTCATCCCAGCAAGGGGGACTCAATTCAAAGGTACGAGCATGTGGTTTGGGGGAGCCAGAAAGGCTGGTCTCGCCGCAGCTTCAAGGGAGACCTGCCGCTTTAATCAGGAACCACAGAGAGCTCCATTAGCCAGAGAGACCCTTTGATCTACAACAGACAGGAAGATGGGTGGGACTTAGTAGTACATGTCCCACAGCCGTCCTAACCATCCTATCACACTCTACGCTGCTTTGCACTGCCTCACCTTACCCACTGTATGTTTTTAATGTTCTTTTATGTATCTCCTGTAAGTAACTGGTTCACTGTAGCAGCACCTCGATGCCTATGGGTTGCTGTGTGCTCTATGAATGAAATAAATAAATAAAATGTTTCACCCCTTCAACTTTTCTGTTGCAAAGCACTCTGGTTAAGACCTCATGCATACAGGAGATCGTTGGAGGGGACCCACGATAGGTTAATTAAGGTAGGCTTAGCCTACACAAATCCTTGTGGTCCATCTGGCTTTTAAAGAGGGTCAAGTCCCTCTTTTGAGCAGATCATCTGAAGACTTCGAAGGAGTAACAAGAAGAACTCAGCATTGGACCCTGGCTGAAGGTACAGTCTGTCTTACATCTTCCGCCAGTGAAGGAAGGCCAGCAACTTCAAGAGGGAAGCAATATCCCTCACCCTAAACATCTTCTAAGGAACAGAGGAAGATACCGAATTCAGAACTGGTACCCAACCAGCACACAGCATGCCCTGTTAGGCTCTGCAGCAAGCTTCCTAGGTGGGAAGAGCCAGAGAGTCTCTGAGCCAAACCAAGGACAAGGCAGCTGCCTGCAACATTCTCCTCAGCTTTGGGCCATCTGACTTAAAGGACAACACAAGCCCAGTGAATAAGTTAGGATGAGTGCATCGACAAACATCTACCGACGTCTGCCTTAAAGAATATTTTTGAGCCAGTCGAGCCCCTCGAGCTGCGACCGACTGTACCGCTGTGTTGTTATGCCATAGTCGCTAAAGCTCGTCTGAGACGCCTCGACCAGCGCTTCACAACCGCCGACCAGCACTGAGACAATGTTTTCTGACCCATAGCCGGTGTGTAGGCCAACCTTCAGCCATCCATCCAGCTTTGCTCCACAAACTGCCTGCCGCTTGATACCCGCAGCTGTTTCCCGCTTGTACTCTGTCGCAGACGCTGCAAAGCATCCTGAAACCGACTCGACCCTGTTGAGCACAAAAACTCCTACAGCACACGGTACATTGTGGTTCTGTTCCCTTGGTACTTCTCCAAAGGCCCCTATTGACATTTTACGACCCATTGCTCCCTTTGTGTTGAAACCAATTATCCTTGAACTGTTGCGATTGATTTGCTGTACAGACTACCCTCCTGTCAGTATCCAGAGTGCACTCTTTTTCCTTCTTTGAAACTGTCCGTCCTCTGCATTCCTTTACAGAGTGGCTTGTATTGTGCTAGAACTGTATATTGTGATAATAATACAGTAGATGAGTTTATACAACCATGACTGGACAGTCCCTTTTATCATTGGTGAATAATTGTATTTTCGCTGTGTTGCAGCTAACCAACGATCCACGGCCTATCAGAGATAAGCCTGCCATTCCGAACACATTATCAAAATTGGACAAGGAGGTTTATAATTTGCCTGTGTTTGCAATCTGTGTGGATGCCTTCTGGTGTACTAGAGGTGTGGGGTTGATGGATGGTTTAGAAACCGATATTCATCCCTGGACTACTGGTGCCCCGGAAGCTGATTCGTCACAGTCATACTCATAACAAAGATATGATGAAGTAGGAAGAGACGAGTAAGGATAAGTTGGTAGAACTGTTGAAAGATCAGGGAACCAATTCCAGACAGGAAAAGAGGACAGAACACAGAACAAAAGAGGCACATCTGTCTTAAAGAAAGAATCAGATAGGAGCTGTATGATAACATATCCAATTCTAAGCATCAGTCACATAGAATAATTAAGCTAATGAGCTCCTTGTAGATCCTCCTGGGAGAGAAGACGATACGGCTTTGTCAGTCTGGGAGAAGCGGGTGTGACTGATGTTGGTTCTATGTGATATCTCCGCATTTTAAAAGCCGAACATAAAAAGACTGATTGTGATTGGCCGTTTTTGTGTGGCCTTTAAAATGCCGAAACATCACATAATGTCCACCATCTCTCCCTCTCGGAAAGGCGATCCCGCAAAGACTCCCGCTGGTTCTCCTGTAAATCAGAGGGGTTTACCCCCCAGGAACTTCCCATTTCCTCACCCACCACCCCCTTCACAGCCCAACACACACTTGCTCCCCAAACACACACACAACACTTTAAACATACTTACCTAACTCAATGCGCCTTTCCTTTCCTGCCCGCGCTTGTCAGCCCATGCCCGTACTTGTGTGCGGCAGGGGCATGACAGTTCGATTTAGAAACACCGCGCTGTGTAGACAGTGCAGAAATCTGTCATTTCAGATATTTCAGAGACAGTCTGAACGAAGGTTACATCATAACTGCAGTGAGATTTTCCTCTAGGGCGAGTCCCTTGGGTAGATGGAATATTCCATTTTAGGGGGGAGGGTGTGATTGGTTGCTTCTCTGTAAGATGCTTTCCATTTCCACAACAGGACCGAGGACATTCTTGAATTGAGTGTGCCCTTGTCAAGAAGGGCCTGTGGGGGCTATATGCCCAGTTGCCAGCCTCCTACGCATGTAGGCAGGGTTCTTCAAATAATCCTGGATACAGTCTCTGCCCATGAGAGTCTTTTATAAATGTCCACATAGCAGCTTTGAACAAGAGGTGTTATCTCCTGGACACATCACTGCTCTCAAAATCATCCAGTCGGATGTCCTTCAGCATTGATGACGCTGCAAAGCGTTCTGTGCCATGGTCTACTCTCCTGATGAGCACCTCTTTATTAGGACACATATGTCTTTCAGTAGGGCACTGCAAGGGTTAAAAAAGCAACGTTTCTCTAGTGTGTCCAATGCGACATACAACTGATTGTTGAAAGCCCTGTTTCAGTAGGACTGTGCCTCTGGTGTGTGTTTTTTTGCACACGGTCGGTGGGTAACGTAAGTGAACTCTTTCCTGGGCCAAGAAACTGTCCTGTGCAAATGTTCCGGCGGCGCTGTGGCTGTTGAGACTTCATAACCCTCCTGAGGGTTCCCTGACAGCCACCAGAAAAAGATGTCCATCATACCAATCAGAGTCAGAGTCCCCGTGGAGAACGATGGGCTGACACCACAGCAGTAATGCCGTCCATTTTCTAAAGGATCATCAACGGCTGCAGCCGGGCCAAAATGGCGCCGCAGCAAAAGCTGGCAGCAGTCACCTTTTCCTGCAACAGATTCAGGGCGTCTGCTCCTTTGACTTGCCGAGATGAAGAGTAACGCTTTTACAGGTGCAAACAGTGACAGTTTCAGGTCACATGTGAGAGGGCGGGGCTTCTTCACCTTTTCTGCCCATCTAGTAGGGAGTTCAGGCAATGGCAGGAGGTGCCCATCTAGGAAGGAGTGTAGGCAATGGCAGGAGGTGCCCATCTAGGAAGGAGTGCAGGTAATGGCAGGAGGTGCCCATCTAGTATGCAGTGCAGGCAATGGCAGGAGGTGCCCATCTAGGAAGGAGTGCAGGCAATGGCAGGAAGTGTCCATCTAGGACGGAGTTCAGGTAATGGCAGGAGGTGCCCATCTAGGACAGAGTCAGGCAATGGCAGGAGGTGCGCATTTAGGAAGGAGTGCAGGCAATGGCAGGAGGTGCCCATCTAGGATGGCGCCCAGGCAATGGCAGGAAGTGCCCATCTAGGACAGAGTCCAGGCAATGGCAGGAAGTGCCCATCTAGGACAGAGTTCAGGCAATGCAGGAGGTGCGCATCTAGGAAGGGGTGCAGGCAATGGCAGGAGGTGCCCATCTAGGAAGGAGTGCAGGCAATGGCAGGAGGTGTCCATCTAGGACGGAGTTCAGGTAATGGCAGGAGGTGCCCATCTAGGGCGGAGTTCAAGTAATGGCAAGAGGTGCCAAACTAGGACGGAGTTCTGGCAATGGCAGGAGGTGCCCATCTAGGACGGAGTTCAGGCAATGGCAAGAGGTGCCCAACTAGGACGGAGTTCTGGCAATGGCAGGAGGTGCCCATCTAGGACGGAGTTCAGGCAATGGCAGGAGGTGCCCATCTAGGATGGAGTTCAGGAAATGGCAGGAGGTGCCCAACTAGGACGAGTTCTGGCAATGGCAGGAGGTGCCCATATAGGACAGAGTGCAGGCAATCTCAGGAGGTGCCCATCTAAGATGGAGATCACGTAATAGCAGGAGGTGCCCATCTGCGAATGAGTTTAGCTAATGGCAGGAGGTGCCCATCTATGACAGAGTTTAGGAAATTGGCAAGAGGTGCGCATCTAGGACAGAGTGCGGGCAACGGCAGGAAGTGCCCATCTAGGATGCAGTTCAGGCAATGGCAAGAGTGCCCGTCAGCAAGAGTGGCATGCGAGTGACCAAGGATAGCTCAGGGGCAACATGTTTGTGTTGGAAGCAAGACAATGCAGAGCAACACAGGTTCAAACCTCGGTTCAGTGCTCGATCGCCTGGTGTGAGCATTTTATACACGTTATATTGATTAATTAATGCCTTAAAAGAGGGCAGTTAACATCTAAATAATGTATTTTAATTTAACATTATTTTTCATTCATTTCACAGTTTAAATTATCATATTTTCTATTTGTAAAATAGATTCTTTTTACAGAGCAGCAAAGATCACGAACTTCCTGTTGTGAGTCGCTGCGAGATGGAAAGGTGACGCATTTACAGTGTTTGCGGCTCACTGGAGGGATAGGGAATGGTAGGCAGGCAGGTTTGGAACAAGAAGCACCATTGAATATCTTTCTGTGGTTAGCTCAGGAGCAGCCATGGTACTACTAATCATTCCTAACAGATGGAAGTGGCCGTATGGAGCTACTTCTCGAGCACGCCTTGGCCAGTATGATTCTGCGTCCATGACTGGGAAACAGGGCCGCAACCAAGCTACTTTGTATGGCCAGTAACAGGGCTAAATTCGAGGGAACACGCGGTGGACGCCATCCCCTATTTTAGAAGTCACATTTAAGATACGACGTCCTTTCATCGCCAGGCATTTCATAGCCTGCAATTTAAACGTGTGCAAAATAACGTGAAAGTTCATCTAATTTTTTTGAGGGGGATGGGAAAGGGCAGATAAGTGGTTGGGGGGGTCGGGTATAGTTACAAATAGGTGCAGGAGGGGGGTTTTGCGGCGACCTCCCAAAAAAACAAAAAACCCTTTCGATTAACTTTTTCGTTGTTTCATACACATTTTAATGCAGGCTTTGAAATACCTGATGATGAAAGGACATAGAACCGCATTAAAAATAAGTAATTTAAATATGAATTGGGGATTCGAACCCCAGCCAGCAGGTTCAGAAGTTGAGTATTTTACCACTGCGCCATATAACCAGGGGGAAAAAATGACACACAAGTAAAGGTCAAATGTCACATTTTGTGACTGCACTCTCCAAGGAATACATTGACCTTGATTCTTGGGGCCCAATTCATGGAAATCCATGCATAGATCCAGCAAAGCCTGCACACCGAGACCGAATCTCTGTGAGCCTGTATGAATGAGGAAATATGCGCGCCCCGCGTATTCATGGAATTGTTCCCGCAAAGTAGGCCTATCTGCAAGTCGCAGCCACAATGCCCCAACACCCCCCGCACGCGAAGCAAAAACAACCACACACACCTACCTTATGAGGCTCCCCACGCACAAACACACGCACCCCGTGAAATGTGCATGTAGACCCCCCACAAACAGGCCAGCACCATGGCGACACTGCGCGGGATCAAACATAGCTGTAACTGGCACCCCGAGAACCTGCGTAAAGTTTTCTGAAACTCATGTCATTTTCTGATGACACTTCATGTGAACCCCCGTAAACTGTCCTTGCACCCTGCTACGCTGCGTTTGCACGCCCTTAATCCGATCAGAACCCTTTCTGCCTGCATGCACCCCTAAAATCTGACATGCAAACTAACCTCCTAGTTGCAAATCCTCTGCATAAGTCTGTATGCCTGCTTTCATGGGGCAGAAAGATCGAGAGCTTTGCCTGGGCATTTCGCAGGAGAGAGATTGCACGGTCACATGCCTGAATACGCTTTGTCGTGCACATTCGTGGGCGTGCAATGGACTGCCTGCGGCCAGTGCCTTGTAACACTCACTTTTTGCCTTGTTCTTCCTCATTTTGCATGTTTGGCTCCCTACACCGGTCCTTGCCCAGGCCACACCCACCCGCTGCATGGAGTCTCGCTCAAGGCACTCGGCCGCTCACAGAGCCACGCCGAGCCTGTGCGAAATCCATAAAAACTACAAAAAAGTGCAGCGCACACGATTCCATGAATCGCAAATGGGATTTTGAGCATAGTTTGGTGTGCAAAGTCCCTATTTACTGAGCAAATTATTCCATGAATGAGGCCCCTGAAGTTCAAAGCGTGAACACCATTTTACATTTTCCAACATTATTATGGAGGAGTGCCCTCCCTTTGTTTTTTGTGTGTATTGATTTTATAAAATGCAAATGTCCATTCATCTTGTTCAATTTGTATGGTTATGTCAATCCAATTGAATGAAATGCACATTTCTTGTGACGTCACATCCCATTGCGTATGTTAATGAGTCCCCCCCCATTTTTTTAGGACATGACCCGTGGCCAGGTCCATCCCCTTTGAAGACCAGTGTCAGAATATTCTAAGGAGTCCGGATAACCTTTCAGGTGTTGTGGGACCATGTGTAGAGTCCTTCTCCTGGACTTGCCTCCATTTCCACGAAGTCGCAGACGCCATTTTTATATCAAGGAGCGAGCCCGGGGGCGGTATTGAAGCGGGTTGGGTCTCTGGTGACCAGATGACTCCACGTCACCAGTCCTAGAATTTCCTTCTAAAAGGACATAACTATCCGGGGATTAACTTCAATGGGTACAATGAACGGTAACGAGAACTATAAAAGCCACTGTAACATTGCAATGTTTTTGTAATTTAGCCATATTTCAATGGAATTATAGTTTTTGGGGGAGAAGGCTGTAACAGCTGTTACAGCCCTCTCCACAGGGCAGCAATGCTTCAGAGTTGATAACTATGATGAATGAAAGCCCAGCCAGGCTGTGACACAGAGCTATCGGGCTTCCTTCGTAGATCTAAAACTGCTTGTGTCAGAGAATCCACCTGAAGCTTAATGATCCAGCATTAGAAAGCAGTGTGCGCAATAGAAAGCTGTGTGCGCAATAGAAAGCTGTGTGCTCAATAGAAAGCTGAGTGCGCAATAGAAAGCTGTGTGCTCAATAGAAAGCTGTGTGCGCTTTAGAAAGCTGTGTGCTCAATAGAAAGCTGTGTGCTCAATAGAAAGCAGTGTGCGCATTAGAAAGCTATGTGCACAATAGAAAGCTGTGTGCGCAATAGAAAGCTGTGTGTGCAATAGAAAGCTGTGTGTGCAATAGAAAGCTGTGTGCTACTGCTAGGCTATGGGTGTCAAAACCTAAAATGCAAGCTCTGCCTTTCACCCACCCATAGTCAACAAATTGATAATATGATTTGAATGTTTTTATAACACCATTTATGTAGAGGTGCCGACTATACGTCAAACAGGCCAACATGGTACCATTTAATTCGGAAGCTGTGAGTCCAGAAATGTGTTTTCGTTTTAGCTATTAGGTGGCGCTGTAAATCGCTGCCAATAAATTGGAGCAACTGGCGAAGGAAGTGAGGACAGGAAAGAGATGAGAGTTAGGAGGGTCAAACGACGTGTGGGTGTTGTTTGTCTCTTTACCCAGTCATTACCCATCCATGGCCTTGCATCCCCATAGCTCTGCGGTCATAATGGAATGCCAAATGTTATTTCTATGTGGGCTTGTGCGAGATAATGGATTAGTTGCAATTGTAAATCAGTCACTTGGTGTATAAGCAAAATATGTGTGTGTCGTTGCAACTATTCCTTTGACTGAATTCCTGTTAAAAATAAGTACAGGCAAAGACAATACATTTGGCTCATGTACAGGCATTAGAAAGGCATTTGCCTGGCACGGCCATAATATACCCATGTATAACATAATTTACCAGCAGTTTCCATGGCATGACCCGGAAGTACCATTAGAGTAGCGGATAGAAAATGCCCATACTATGCCATCACCAAACTCAAAACTGATGGTTTTGCGGTCGTACAGAGGCGTACACGTTAGTGCTAATGCTACTTCAGTTTAGAAATAAGAATTGCCCCTGAAGCTTGACCTATGCCCAGCCCGGGCTAATGCAAGAACAACTCTACACGATAATAGACATTAGTAAACAAATAAAGTGCATTAACTTGTTAAATAATATTCACCCACTGTGCCGAAAGTCCTTAAAGCAAAGTGCAACATTGCAATTAAAATCACAAAGCGCAACCTTTTCATTCCAGCGTCAACATTTCCCATCTCGTAAATGAAGTGAAATGACCAGACGATCCCCGCGTGCCCCTCTTCTCGAGGGCAAATGCCTGGCCACCAGGGTGAACAGGCATGCCATGTTCTATTCAGGAAACGCTTGTGTGTGCGCCATATGCCTGTTGAATTATTTACATGGCTCTGCCTACAGCCATCAACCCGCCCCACCTATTTTAGCCCACGCTATAACACGCTATAACCATCTTTTCAATAGTCTTGTCTTGTCTCGGGAGGATAGCTCAGGGGCAACGTGCTCGCCTTGAAAGCAAGACGACACGGAGCAACACTATGTATTAAGCGCGTTATAAATAACCTATCATATCAATAGAAACAGAACATTAACATACCTCTTTCTATTCTTTACTACCAAAGAATCCTCTCAGTTTTAATGGCTGGATTATTAATAATATTTGCCCCAAATGAATGCGAGGGGTAATGAGGGTCTCCTGAGTAATCTTCGGTGGTTGTACACCCAAGAATATTTTTTTTAAGTAATAGGGCCTCATTACGACCCTGGCGGTAGCCGCCGGTAATACATTTTTACTGGCGCCCAGAAAAGGGAAATAACCGGGTCATGCCGACATCGGCGGACCCGGTAATTGCCCTTTTCTGGGCTCCGGTAAAAATGAATCCCCATTCCCATTTGTGGGAATGGGGAGGAGGCTAACAATGGGCCTGTTAATGACGGGCACGTTGTTAGCATCCTGGCCTGCTAGAGGGTCCCGCTAAGGACTCCTGGTCTGGCCAGGTGTTCCATAGCGGGACCCACTGCAGACCTTGTAATAGGGCAGCCCGGAATGAACGGTTCCAGTCCCTTACCGGCACTGTTCATTCCGGGGCCGCCAGGGTCCTAATGAGGTCCATAGTCTCTGAGTAAAATGGGGTACAAAGTCATACAATTTGTAATCGGTTCTGTAGGGTAACACATGAACACACACAATAGATATCAGGTCATCAACAATACACAGGATGCAAGACATACAGAGACTTCATGATACAGCAGTTTGGCAAACCTATGTAGAGATGCAGATGTGCACGTCATTTATAGAGGCCACCCCCTCACCTCTGACATACTGGAAGAATAGCAAGAAAACACTATGCACGACACCTGGTATCATCCCAAGGAAATATACAAAGATGTCGCCTCCAGAATTCCGAAAAGTCAAAAAGTTGGACTTGTTTTCTGACCTCCTTTATACCACATATATATGTTGTGGGGTATGGGATATAATACAATTATGGGGAGTGCGGGGGGTATCCCCGATATGTATGTGGTGTAAAGGGGGTTGGGGAAAAAAAGTCTGCATTTTCGGCAGTCGGACTTAAGGGGGTTGCAGAAACCACTTAGATTCTCATCCCGATACCACATCGGAGAGTTGAGAGAAGGTATGCCCTTAGAGAATCATATCAAATGTATCCCCCACTGATGTGATAGACATGAGTCTGCAGACACCACTGGACATAGAAGAACTATAAGTAAAGTCTGAAAGAAGTGAAGTGACATCATGAAGAAGAGAAGATAGGATGACGCACTGAACTCGATGTATGAATATCGATTCATTTAAGAGTTGACTGAAGTGATGAAGTAAACATATATGCGAATATGAAGAGAACCATATACTCGTAAAAAGGTAAGTGACAAGAGATGCAGTAGAGATGCAGTAGATGTATATACGTAGAAATGCAAGGTAGACAAGATAACGTTGAAGCTTGCTAAAGTAGGAAATATAGCGCGAGTAAAGCAGCCAAATTCAGAAAATCTGTAAGAGAATTTGTGCGTGCATTCTCTGTTAGACGATGCAGGATTTCTGGCCCAGATATCCTCCCAGGTATCACCCTCTACAGGGCGCCCAACATACATTTCCCAATTGGTGATTTATGATGGTTTAGCTGCCAGTAAATCCCCGCCAGCAATTTATAAAAGCATGAAATCATTACTACCATTTACCCCCGCCATTAAGATGCGTTCCAATCCCACTGCATCTCGCGCCACGCAGTTCCTCACCATTGGGTGGGAGACCCAATGGCAGATCTGGGCCTATCGGAGATGTTGATTCTCGTCCCGCAGATTCAGGTCTTACCCTCAGTAACCGAAAGGGGAGATCCCTCTTGATACAACTCGGATAAACTGTGAAGGCCTGCTGCTCCAATGTGAGAAACTATTCCCTGTAAATCCCAGGGAGAATTCTGGATTACCAAGAACAGTGGAACCCGAGCCCAGACTCTGGCCCACCCGCCGCTTGATGAGCACTTTACACCAAAGAAATTATGAAACCCTTGTCGAGAACAAAAAAGTGGCACTGCGGGGGAGTCTTGAATGGTTTATAAAGGGCAAAGATGACAGCTTGCATGACAAACTGGCCTGTTCAAGAGCTACCCATTTGAAAGAGAGAGAGGATGCCCTCCAGGACAAAATACTTGTTATTTGGCAATCAGATAATATCTAAAAAGATCTGAAGCGCCCATACCTGCCCTCTGAACATCGCTTAACACAGCAGCCTTCAGTATCCTGGGTGTTTTACCCACCCAAATAAAGAGGTGCACCCTACGTTGCCGTATTGTCATTTCAGCTGTAGATATTTTGACCAGAGGAGCTTGGCAGAAATATTAAAATCTTGGCAGGAGGTTCATTTTTACAGCAGAAACACACCCCATCAGTGATATTTCATGCATACTCCACTATTGGAGGTCATCGTCCAGGACCCCGAATAGCCCCGGGATGTTTGTCTGAAAACTCTCCCACAGGGAAGCAGGAATTCTTACCACAGGTACTCTATAGACCAGTCTCCCAGGTAACTGGACAAATGGTGCTCATGTCAGCGATAAGCTCCTTGGGCAATTAAACACGCAAAGCCGTAGACTTTTGATAGTTAACAGAGAATCCAGAAATGACCATAAATCACTCCAGCTCCATCATAACAGCATCAAGAGAGGTTTGTATATTAGTTAACGGGAGCATAGGTCAGCATAAAGTGTGATTTTGTGTTGGGTAGCACCCAACCTCACCACCTGGATCTCGGATTGTCTCGAATTCTTTGAGGGAACGGCTCCATGATAAGTGCGAAAATCAGTGGAGACAATGGGCAACTTTACCTGGTACCTCAAGTAATAAGAATGGGGGCTTTGAGGTCCCAGTTAACCCTGTTTCGAATGGTGGGAGAGGGGTAATTAGCTAGAACCAAGAACTGAAACAACCGGCAAAAACCAAAAGCCTGCAGCACCTCGTGCTTACAGGACCATTGCACTCTATCGAAGGCTTTAGTGCCATCTAGTGCCAGAACCCCCTGACTAAGACCATCCCTGCTGAATATGTAGATCGCATCCAAGACCCACCTGATATTGTTGTGAGTACTCTGTCAGGGACGAACCCTGCTTGATCGGGGTCAATCCGTTGTGGCAAAGCACAGTGGCCAATCATTTGGCCAGTATCTTAGAATACAACTTAGCATCCAGGTGCAATAGAGAAATTGGTCTATAGGAATGGCAGTCCTGTAGTGACTTCCCAGGCTTAAGTATTAAAACAGTAGGCAACTCCTCCATAGGGGGATTAACTCTGCCTGAATGCAGAAACAAGTTGAATACGTTTGTTAAGGGTCTAAGCAACTGTGGCTCAAATATCATATAAAAAGAGGCAGAGAAACTATCAGGACCAGGGGCCCTAGGTTTGAGAGATGCAATCACAGGCGCAAATTCTTCCATGGTGATAGGGGCATCCAGAGGTTCCTTGTCCATGGACAAGAGCTTCGGGAGATATGGAAGTTAGGCATAGACTGACGAGGAGGGGACAAAGGAGCCTGCTATCATTTCTTTGGCAAAATATCTTTCAATGATTTGCATCTTCCCCTGGTTCCATGTAATGAATAGTCCCGTCTATATCTGCCAGCCCCACAATAGTATTTCTAGTGTGTATGGCTTTCAATCTGCAAACTAGAAATATATTCTCCTTGTTGCCTTTTACATAATATGATTGTTTGATGTGAATAACCACTTTAGCCGAATGCCAGCCAAATACGCTTCCAATTTATTCCATGCCACCCGCGTTTCACAGAGCCTGATTGCTGGTCAAGCGTTTCATCCTCATGCCCCCCCCCCCTTCAAGAGCCTCTCTAAGGGTTCTGTTCCTACTATCGTATGCAACCATGTGAGCAATTAGTTCCCCCCTAATTACTGCCTTCATGGCATCCCATACTGTAGCCATTTTCCCTGAAATAGTTAACTGTGGCCTAAGCAATAGCGTCTCTTAAGACAACACCTGACAGGGCCGGGTCATAGAGCTTCCATGGAGGCCTACGGGCCGGAAACAACTCAACCACCAACAGCACAAGATCCACAGGGTCATGGTCCGAGAGAACTCAAATAGCAATGGATACCTCCAGAATAAAGGCAACCAGGTAGGGAGACACTAGCAACAAATCAATCGTGGAGAAGGTCCTATGTACATTATGTTATGAGATGTCACGTTTGAGAAATGTGTATAGTCACGCTCCACATTATGCAATAGCTCCACAAGTCAACCATATTAATTTCCCTTAACATTTCAATAAGGATAGGGGCAATCTGAAATATGCAGAGGAATGCGGGTCTGATTTGTCCACGGTAGGGTCAGGTACGAGATTAAAATCCCACCCACAATGAGTTATCCTTCAGCAAAATAGGCTATCTCCGCTAAAACGTCTGCCAAAAACACATCCTGTCTACCATTAGGGGCATAAAGGGCTAAAATCGTAAATGAGTGAGCAAATACCAAGGTGTTGACTCCTATAAACCGGCCCCCTGGGTCACTTCTAATCTCTGATTCAACCTCCCCAGCATGCAATAGCCTCCACAAGTCAACCATATTAATTTCTTTTAACACTTATAATAAGGATAGGGCCAATTTGAAATACGCAGAGGAGGGCAGGTCCGATGTGTCCACGGTAGTGTCAGGTACGAGATTAAAATCCCACCCACAATGAGTTGTCCTTCAGCAAAATGGGCTATCTCTGCTAAGACGTCTGCCAAAAACACATCCTGTCTCCCATTAGGGGCTGTGAGAAACCAGAATGTGTGTCACCCATTAGTCCCCGGGATCTGTCATCCAGGTGGCCAGGACATGGCCATCGCTTTTGGATCCAGTACCTGGGGGTGGACCAGTGTTTGAGGATAACCTGGGTGAGGGCTCTTCGGGGACTGGCAGTGTGACACTGGATGGCAAGATGCAGTAGCCCCTTCACTGTAGCACCTTTACCACATCCTACCAGGTAGGATACGTAGGAACTCTACCTCACCCATTTTCCTACAGGAACACATTCACACGGAGAGCCCACCCTGGGAGAAAACAAACTAACACCCGAGCTGTATACATGACGTACAACGGTCAGGCGATGTCAGGCAATGAATGACCAACACTCACACCTGACTTCCATTAAGCTTCTCCACACGGATGAAAGGCGGAGCATGATAGCACACTCTGAGCAAGGCAAAGCAGACGAGGATACAGCGGTTTTGAGACTGCAGCTGAATGAGAGAAGAAAGACAGCAAAACAGGACGGGATCACACATTGGGAGGTTCCCTTGTATTTTCTGACAAGAAACTGTTACTTTCAAGAGCCCTCGAGATTTGAAAGCATAAGTCCAGGAAACCAGGCTAAAGAATTCTGTAATGTGTATCGGAGATACCCGGGCTCCTCCAGCATCACTAATCAAGGTGGGGAGAAACAGCAGCCACGGTGGTACTATCTTTGGCTCCAAGAACAAAGCAGCATCAGTGAAATCAATACAGCCCATGAGTTGGGGAGACCGATACAAGACCAGTCTGTGTTGAAGTCAAGGTTGCAAGCAGCAACATTGTATGGCGAGCACTGGAATGAACATTGTTCAAATGCATGTGATAAAAGACGCAAGTAAAGTTGGACTGCTGATGAGTCTTTGAACTTTGAAAAGCCAGCTAAGATACCTTTGACAGAGTGGTCGGGCACTGAATGGGTGCTCAGTCACAGGTCTCTGTAAGGTATCCAGCTGAGAAGTGGCAGAAATGAAAATTAAAGGGTTGCATTAAGAAGAGAACAAAACATTGTGAATCAAAGTTTTCCTGTGATGCGTCAAGCAAAATCCTGTGCACAATCGAAAGTCTTCTATTTTGATACAGTAAAGAAAGTTTGGATAATTAGATAAATTTGGGCTGAGCCCAGGGGAGGGAGTCCAATTGAAAGTTTTGTGTTAAAATGGGTCTGAGCCCAGCAGAGGGGGACCCGGGTGAATAGAAGTTGTGCATAAAATACTCATGAGGAGAAAGGAACTTTGAATGTTTGGTTATCGCATCAGGCCCTCGTAAATAAGAGACTTTGAATGGCAAAGGGACTTTGGCACAGAAGGTCCTGATACTGAGATTTTAAACTGCATCCTTGTGCTGGAAAAGCCAGAGTATGTACTAAGCTCGAGTGTGCCGCCTTGTCCGGTGCTGAAAACGTGGTGAAGGGAAGCTAACGGCTCAACTCTCCTGACATATCATTTCTTGAATACTTTTCTTTTGTAGAACATTGTTTCCCACACCATTTGTTTTTAGAAGAAAGGATTGGCAATAGGTTTATTATCAATGGCCCTTTCATTTTGACAAGACACCTCTAGGATTGCGTTATTATTATTTGATGGTCGTAGCTTGCTCCCATCTTTAGAGTTAGGATTAGATAGGCGTTTTTCAAACCCAATCAAAGTTCAATAAACACCTTTGAACTGCGGTCACTTGTGTCTGTTTACTGTTTGATACCATGCCTTCCTTACAGGGGGAATAAAGGGCTATAATCATAAACAAGTGAATAAATATCAAGCCTTTGACTCCTATAAACCTGCCCCTTGGATCACTTCTAACCTCCAATTCAACAGAGGGAACATGGCAGCAAGATCCCCATCCCACCCATCTTGGTACCATAAGATGCCAAATATTGCCCAGGAAAATATCAACTGCCCAGTCTATGGAAATCAGAGGGACACAGGTGCATATCCTGCAGCAGGGAAATGGTACAGCCCTTGTCCCGGAGTATATGCAGGACTGACCTACATTTACTAGGAGAATTCAGTCCATGTACATTAACAGTGAGCACCTTGACCCTAGACGAGGGAGTAGCTTCTACGTCCTCAGCACCAAAGGGACATGAAAACCAGGCGTAGCCCAAACATCTGTCATCGTTTAACACCGAGCATAACACAGCCCTTGCCATCCTGCATCCAATTTCATCCCAATTTACAACAAACCCCTACCACCTTCCCCCTCTCCAAACAACAAAAGAGGAAAAAGAAAGAACGGATAAAAAAACGGACTGAAAGTTGAGCTATTATCGCCATAGCTCAGGGACTAATGCCGGCTATCAATGACCCTGTACATAATCACACATCAGTAAAATAATTGTTCATGCTGCCGATTAGCTCACCAGTTCTCCAAGACTTAGGTGCCGAAACCGAAGAGGTCAGTCCTTACAGTGAGAAACCCAAGAGCAAAAGCCAGTAGTTCCACACTGCTGCAGGCAGGTTTCCTTCACTTTACCCATGGAGGGCCCGTGGGCTGTCTTGCCTTATCAGCCCTCAACCAAAATCTCCTCTGTGGCTTAGGGGCACCTCGCTTTGGTGGGGGAGGAGGCACAGATGACCCAACATCATGCGGTTTGCAAGCCCATGATGACAGCAGGTCCTTGGTCTCCCGAGATGATGCTATTGACAACTGTTTCCACTCAATAGTGAAGAACAAAGTGGTAGTGAAATCCCACATGTAACAAAGGCCCTCCGCTGTGAGTTTCATGTGGGCAGAGCTCCCTACATTTTTGAATCGTGGTGGCTATCAGGTTCTGGAATATCAGAGGATCTGCCACCCAGAAATGTCCCAGCCCTTCTGGAATGTGCTGCATCCATAATTTGTTGCTTAAAAGAGAAGAAGTGGACTCTGTTGGGAATATCAGGTAGTTGACTAAAGCCATCCCGCAGGGGCCCAATCCAGTTCCACCGATGCGTCATCAGACAAACTCAGTAGAGACTGTAAGGGAGTGCAGATGTAATCCGGCAGATCAGCCTCACCAACAGAGACTGGCGAATGTCATGCAACCTAACGTTGTTACGTCTCGAACGGTTCTCCATATCCTCCTGCTTGTACCCCAGAGCGTCACACCTCCTCTGGGATGCTTCGGATGACTCCATAGTCTGCACACAGATAGAGTCCTCAATCTCCCTGATACGATGCTCTGCCTCCACCACATGCTTATCAAGCGTTATGACTTTCGAGGAGAGATTAGCAACATAGCAGGGAAGGCTATTTCCTCCCCTCTCTCATAAGGGCAGTGGACTAAAGTCACTGACATGGTACCTTTTATGCCCCTCCGAGCATGGATTAGAGACATGATTTCACTGCCTCTCGGGGTTTCCCTTGCTCGGCCATTCAAGTACCAAGCACCTTGATCCAGAAGAGGGGTAGCTTCCTCTGGATCTCCAATGTCCAAAGAAGTAAGAAGGCACAAAATAGATACAAGGATCCCCCGGTGAGTGTAACCAGACCACCCATGGCAGGGGTCACAACACCCCAAAGCACAACATATAGGGACTGGATATGGCCCCCAGGGGACTGCCTAACTCGTTGCAGCATGTAGACCCAGATGCAACCAGTCCTGGAGTCCAGGTCTCGGTGAGGACCACACCACACCAGATCGCAGGATGTAGCCCTCCAACACACACAGACCCACCAGCCGACAGATCAGCAGGGCTCATGGTAATCTGTCCGATAATATGATTCAGCGAGGGATGTCCCAGTGCAGGCCCCAGATCGGTGCCCATCCAGTGTCCTGTGCCGAAATTAGCTAAGGTTGCTCCGCTTGAGATGCAGAGATCGCAGGTGCCATTTTGGAATCAGCGTGTCCACAGCACCAGATGCTCGGGGGCCTGTAGCTTTCCAATTTGGGGGTTAACGGAGAGGGTGGACTCGCCCCCATATGCCTCTTCAGTTCATCGAACAATAGCGTTGGTCTCGGGGCTCCCCTGAAACCGTAATGCAGCAACATTCTAGCAGCGGGCCGACGCGGTACGAGGTTAACAGAGAGACATCCTCTCACGGGGCCCCACCAAGCCACACCCCACACAAGAACATTTTCTAACTTCTTCATGATGCTTGTGCCACAATATAAGTCAGCATTTCCAGTGCAACACACTCCAGATATCATGGCCATAATATATAATACAAAATAGAAGGGGTCAACTCATACACCCATGGGAAAATATAACAATAAAAAAGATTATGGGGGCATATTTGTCAAACCATCATAGATGCATCTAATATTCTGCTCAAAACGAATTTCATGTATGTGTACTCATACCCTCAAGCAAATTCCAAAGTGCATGTTCAACAAAGTTCTATGAAAAAAACATGTTATTTTTACTATCACAAATTTGATAGTTATTTCTCAACACAACTTGATAAATGTGTACAAAGATCTCTTATACATTAATATACACATATCGACAAGGCATACACAATAATACATACAATTAAATAAGCAATGTCCCACTTAGGGCAGGGATCTGACAGTGAGAACCGAATCCTTAACATCATGTGTATGTCTATAAAAGTAAAGGACTGCAGGACTTGTACAGGCGATGTTTCTCCCAATTTAAGATGAGAATCCAGATAGGTGCTTACAGAAGAGAGGGTTTCTGATGTCAGATCGCTGTCCTGTGAGTGCTCAGCCGGCCAACCTCCATGCTAAGCAAGTTGCAAGAGGGGCTGCCTGTCGTCTTCATAGCTCAATCAGCTGTTCCCCTGCACCAAACGCTCTTGCCTCCCATAACCCTTAGCGCCCAGATTATGTTAATGAGCGGAGTCTACAGACGTCCCCATTCCTTTATGTTCCAATTCCACATCAATGTAGCTCACACTGTAACATGCATCTGTGAGAGAGAGAGAGAGAGAGAGAGAGAGAGAAAGCAAGAGAGAGAGAGGGAGAAAGAGAGAGAGAGAGAGAGAGAGGTGGAGAAAGAGAGACAGGATCTGACAATGGCGATGGGAGTAAAGCGAAGTGGGGACTGTCTGCAAGAGGCCAGAGCTGGGTGGACACCAGGTTGCAAGGCCTTTTCCATCTGTTTTTTATGAACTCTAATGCCTTGCTGTGCCATGTTATTATATGCTATATGTGGTTTCAGGTTCGTCTGTCCATGTCTCCTACTGCTCCTCATGCTAACACACTGCAATGCTATATCCCAACACACAATATCAATAAGATCCCTCACACATGAACATTTGAACACCCCTCCCAACATACATCGAACATCAGAACAATACCCCTATTAAACCAACTTACACATTTCACCTCTGGCCAATGCATCCTAGCACAAGGGTCTGCACGCATCAGCTCAACAGCAAAGCTATCTTGTATTTCGCTTCTCTCCCAACTAACGTCCACAAGCCCCCCCCCCCTCTAAAATCTATCAGAGCACTTGGAGACCATGCAAATGGCATCTTAGAATGGTATAAATCCAATGGCATCACATAACATAACATAAAGGTAACTGTTCATGGAATAGTGTTAATTACTGTGCATATCTTGTCGATATGTAGATAATAATTGTATTTGAGCCGTGTACGAATTTTACTGAAGTGTTTTGAGAAATACTTCTTGAATTTGTAATGATAAAATGAAAACATAATATACTGAAATCTTTCTATGATCTACAGGTTGCAGGTTTCAATCTCAATATGGTCAACTCTTCCTTCCAGTCTTCCTAGGTTGTTATGGATAGTAATCATACCTAAGAATGTAGAGTGCTTTTGCAAACGTGCTACATAAATAACACCTTACTATTATTGCATTATACAGCTGTGAGGAGGTTGCACTTTGGAATATGCTTCATGTTATGTGTACAGTCGTGTGGAATTAGTTGGTTTCAGTTGAATAATGGATGAATATGTGATGGTTTGACAAATATGCCCCCCCTAGATTTTTTCCCTGCTTGTAGCCACATGTTATGCCAGCATTCCCACTGTAAAACATGTCCATGATGCTGCATTCCTGCTGTTGAATATTTTTATTATGTTGACCCCACAGTCTATGCCAGAATTACCATTGCAATGCGTTGTCATGATAAGGCTACAATACTTTCCAGCATTCCCACTGTAAAGCACTTTCATGCCGCCTCTACTCACAATATATGTCGCCATTTGTACTTTAAATGCCTTTGATGGTTCTGTGCACACAAGAAGTCAACCATTATTGCCACTGTAACCCACCTTCATAATGATGTGACTGCAATAACAGCTGTTATTCAATTACCCACTTCAACACCCTTTATGAGTCTGCACCCAAAATGGTTCCCAGACATCATTGCCACAGTAACACACTTTCATGATGTTGTGCCCGCAAAATATTCCAGCGCATTCCCACTGTAATTCAGCAGCTAGATGTAGCACCCACAATATATGACACAATTACGTTGATTTGTGATGCCTGTGCGTACAATATATGCCACATTGCCACTGCAGCACTCTCTAATGATGCATGCGCCCCCTGACACTGGGCAAACACAAATATGGAAATCGCACTCTCATTGGCCCACATACACTGTCAGACACACACTTCTGGAATGTGAAACAGGCTCTTATCACTTCAACTTTCATTGGATGACTCCATCCAGGCTGGGCTCGGTGTGCTACACTTGTCACTCCTCAAAGCAGTCCATCACGCCTTCACTTCCTCATCCAGTTCTAAAGAATTTGACTATATCATCCCCATCTGCACAAACTTCACAGGCTCCCTTTCCCTGCTAGGATCCTTTTCAAGGTTGTCAGTATCACCAACAGGTCAAATAACACCCGTTCACCCGCCTCCATTGAGGACAAGCGTAGCCCCTTGGGTGGTAAACACACCTTCAGGTCCCAGACCCTTGCTGGACTGCAAACTAAACTAGCCTGCAGGGAAAAGACCAGCAAACTGTCCTTCTCCCATCACACCCCAGCACACTGGAACACCATTCCAGTGACAACGCGCCAATGGTCCTGCTCTTGGGGCGAATTCCTAGGTGGGACTTTGGTACCTCTGTCCCCTGTTCTACCACCACTCCGGACTCATTGTAAGCTACCCTCCTGTTTCTTGAACTCTTTTATAGTACTCTAGTGCTCTCGAGCTATGTCGGCACTATATGAAACACAAATAGCAAGACAAGTACACACACATGTCCAGCAGACACTTCAGTCACAGGTGTGCACACTCATTCAAACTCTCGAGCACACACGGGAAACAAGCACACATGCAAACTCTATTTATTGTAAAAGAATCTAGCTTTGCTTTCCGTCTGATGATTGGGGTCTGTGCACCCTCTTTGGCAGGTGGGGGAAGAAAACCCAGGTAGCTGGGATAGGTGGTGGGTGTGCTTGCCCATCCTACTAGGATGTGAACTTGGTTGCCTAGCAGCCTGTCTGAGCTGCGGCCACACTCTTCAGCTTCGAGCATCTGCGCCGTCACTGTGATGTATTGGAAACGTGCTTAGAGCACGAGGGCAGTGAAGGGGTGCACCTGGATGTGGAGATGGGGCAAACAAGCTGTGTGTGAACTCACTGTGGCCCGCCCACTCCTGATATTGCTCGAAAAACAAAGTCAACACACTTAAGTTATTTCCAGTTCATTTGCTACTAAACAAATACCAGCAAAAATGTGTTTTTTTCCCTGCAATTTGTACATAGGTGTAATACAGGTGTAATCAGAAATCAATCAATAATCAATAGTTTTCATAAATGCAGCAGAACGGACTTCCTGCCATCATGAAACACATACCCTCCTCAGTGATTAATAGTCTGGTTTTGCTCCCAGTAATGGCAGCAGAACGGACTTCCTGCCATCATGAAACACATACCCTCCTCAGTGATTAATAGTCTGGTGTTGCTCCCAGTAATGGCAGCAGAACGGACTTCCTGCCATCATGAGACGCATACCCTCCTCAGTGATTACCAGTCTGGTTTTGCTCCCGGTAATGGCAGCAGAACTGACTTCCTGCCATCATGAGACGCATACCCTCCTCAGTGATTAATAGTCTGGTTTTGCTCCCAGTAATGGCAGCAGAACGGACTTCCTGCCATCATGAAACACATACCCTCCTCAGTGATTAATAGTCTGGTGTTGCTCCCAGTAATGGCAGCAGAACGGACTTCCTGCCATCATGAAACACATACCCTCCTCAGTGATTAATAGTCTGGTGTTGCTCCCAGTAATGGCAGCAGAACAGACTTCCTGCCATCATGAGACGCATACCCTCCTCAGTGATTACCAGTCTGGTGTTGCTCCCGGTAATGGCAGCAGAACGGACTTCCTGCCATCATGAGACACATAACCTCCTCAGTGATTACCAGTCTGGTGTTGCTCCCAGTAATGGCAGCAGAACTGAATACCTGGGCATTCGATATGAGTGACGTCATGCTAACGCCCATGCCCTCCCCTGCACTCCGATGTTGCTTGATTGATGCCAGGCCTTTGGCACAGCTGATCAGACCATCCTCTTAAGCAGCTTGAAGAGCCCACAGTGTTCTCAAGACACTGCTCTGAAATGGTTGACGTCTTTTCACCTTGAGCGCTGCTACTCGTAGAAATGTTGCCTGTCCCTCTCTGCACCCGCCGAGATCAGCTGTGCAGTTCCCCAGGGTTCACTCTGTCTCCCATCCTTTTAAATGCATGTACATGGCACCATCGAAACGGATTCTCTCAAACACGCTGATGCTGGATTTCAAATGTATGCAGGCGGGACCCAGTCTCACCTCAATCTGCCCAGAAGTTTGGGGTTCATCAACAGTCCAGAGATTGCACCCATGGCACCCTCCTCTGGATGGCTTCCAATCACCTCTGTCTTCACACCCCAAAGACTGAGATTCAATTGTTGGGGTCTTTAGATACTCCTTGTCTTATTTTTCGAAGGCCTTCATCGCTGGTGCACTCCTACTCCTAAGCCCCAGGTCTGCGGTGCAGGGATCACTTCTGACCATCTCTGGCATGCCGCGTGCCTGAAGTAGAATCCATCTCACAGGCTTCCTAAGAAGGGTCACCCCTTCCCTACAGATTCCACAAAGGACTACCTTGGTACTTGCAGTTGTTATGTGGTACAATGGAATCTATCTAAGATGAAGAGCAAAGTGATCAAGCATTGCCATGGCAACAGTTTGGGCTTATGTGTAGAGATGTCAAAGGCACTTGCCAGAGGCAGCCATAGCGCTATTAACTGGCTATTGGTGGTAGCAGGTGAGTACCTGGGCATCTAATAGCAGTTCCTGGCAAATACCTAATACTTATGCACAATCCAAAACGGTTGGCCTTGCCAATGCTTGTTTTTAACAGGACGCCAGTGAAGGGCACGCAGAGTTCTTATAAATCGAGTGGCTAAAGGCAGACCTGGTAAGACATTTTTATTACACCAGTAGCGGGTTTACAGCTACAATGAAGTCATTAACTCTCAGAAGACTGCTTTGAAAAAAAAAACTGGCGGGACCTTCGAGTGCATCGTTTGATAGTAAGGCTTGATTAAAACGAGTTGTAAGCGTTCCCATGAGGAGTTGTTTAGGCCATAGGGATTAGCATGGCTGTGGGCAGTCATTGGGTGGGTGAATTCCCAAACAACACCCACGAGCTGTGTGTCCCTCCACAAATTCCATTTCTTCCCAGCTGCAGTGCAATGCAATCGTTTTGGCGCGTATGGCAAAGCTAATTAGGGAGAGAGTGCAAGCAGCACCCACGCAGCAAAGTGCATCACCGCGTGACAAGGAATTGAGTTCCGCTGAACCCATGCTAGCTGTCCAGGGACTGGAGACTGGCATTCTGCAGCTTGGATGCCAGTTCCTTTTCTTTTTTTCGTGGCATAGGTTCAGTGGCACTCAGATTTGCGTGTTTGCCAGTGCGCCGCTGTTTTACCGTGCCATCTTTATTTTTGGCTGGCAGCTCATATAAAACGGAATATTGTAAAACGGTTACAAGAGACCAATTCCTACAAAACGTTTCTAAAATGCATTGTGTACCAGCGCCAAGTGAAACTTTCACGTTTCAGAGACACTGGAGACAAACGACTTCCTCTACCCCTCCCCACCCCTCCCCCCGTTCCCCATGAGCTGATAAAATATGTATGGAGTGAAATGAACTTATTGCCTCCGACGTGTCACCGTTTACACGGCAGCCGCCGCCTCGCTGGCGTCACTCTGTTTATAAAGCTAATTAGGGGCTTGTGGGGACATTTGATTATGGGATGATGTATTGACAACGCAGTGCACTCTGGGATTCCCCTGGGGTGCAGAGCGTGCCAAACAAAACCTACGATAGAATTAGGCATAAATAAAAGATTGGCAGGGTAGAGCAGAGAGTGAAAGTGCCCAGATGCCTCAGGGCTGGGCGCGCTCGACCCATCTCAAAAATAAATAAATAAATAGTAACAGGACTTTATTCCACTGGCTTTCAGAATTTAACGAGCCCAGAATTTGGAATGATATTAATTACAAGAAGGATTAAGAAATTACATGCACCCAAATAGAAGGTAAATAATGTGTTATTAATATAGTGCTTTCGCCAAAGTTCTGTGTATACAACATATATACAAACATTTTCCAGCCAACCAAATGTGGTACTCGTTTATCTACCTCGGAAAGATGAGTTGGCCTTGATGGGATTTGAATCTACGAGCTGATCATAGCAGCAGGCGCTCAACCTGCTGAGCTACCTTGCCGACTGTAAATAAATGGGCGATTCTAATATTCTCAGGCCCACTGGTAAAAAAGCTCTGCCCGTAGAATGATATACAGAGCAAAGCGAAGTAATTTAATCCAAGATGTTAAAGCTACATTTATAAATGGCTGTGTAGAATGGACCTGGGAGCGCACATTACAGTAACTCCATTTTTAAATAAAATTGAGTGCCTCATAAAATACTAATTAAGCTTCTGCTGAGAGCAGCCAGATGCGGGCCGTTTCGGCGTCTCGTGAAAGCGCGCGCACCAGCAGGCCAGCAGGCAGCTCATGTGAACGACCGGACACATCTCATTGGCTGATTCAGTTATTAAGCAACCTCGGTGCCGTAAGCAGTTTTCTAATGCGGCCAGAATCGCAGGACCCTATTGCGGCTCCATTTCACATCCTCTGAAGCCACGAGGCGGGAAAAAAAACTATTTTAAGTTGGTCTTTTTTTCACTTAAACTCTCAAAAAACGCACCTGTTCCACAACCTGGAAGGCTAAGCAGGATAGCTCAGGGGCAACGTGCATTGGAAGCGAAGACAGACTGCACGGAGCAACGCAGGTTCGATTCCTGGTCCATGCTTAAAAAACCACTGGGTCTTAAGTGCATTATAAACAGGCAATAACAATTACAACCTATCGTGAGTGGGATATGATATGATATGATAAGTCATTTATAAGCGCCTGTACACAAGTGTTTCTAGCCTGGACTGTATGAACAAAGTCTAATGCAGAAAATGACCAGTGCGTGAGGGAGAGATTTCCACCTAGCTAAAAATGGAATTACCAATTCGGTGTGACCAACTCCCAGTCTCCTGAGAATAACTCAGGGGCAACGTGAATGCCTTGGAAGCAAGACACCTCAAAAACCTGGTCTAGGGTATTAAGCACATTATAAATACCAATTTACAATTACGACTTGATTTCGATCTACAGGAGTAGGGGTAAACATGCCCACCTCACACTTCTACAAAGAGCCAACACAATTATAAAGGTACTACAGGGACAGTCAAGAGATGCACCTTTGGTAACGTGGGACGAGGCAAGGCTACGCTCTTAAGAGCGGTGTGAATGGGACACAAACTACATAGTAATACAGTCCAAAATAAAGGGACTGTCCAATCAATAGACATATACACACACCATCTGCAATAGAATGAAAAAGTGTACACCGTACAAAAGCTCATCCCTGTGGAATCGCAGAGGCGCAGCAACAGACTGAAGAAAGTAGCCCTCGGAGCCTGGATCCAGGGGTGGTAGGCCGAGTACCACCCATAAACAGAATATGTTTCTGGGTGAAAAAAGGTGCAATGGTGACCTAACTAGTCTCTAGGACCCAGGAGGACCAGCGTGGTATTTTGTGGTCAACAGCACCTGCAAAAAGTCCTTTTCTACTGCAAAAATGACTATGCACTGCACTGACTTTGCACTGCAAAAATGCACTTTGCACCGTTCCATGAATCAGGGTTTGTGTCGGCAGTGCAAAGTCCCTTTTCAGCAGGGCAAATTCACTTTGAACCGTGCAAACAATTCTTTGAATCGGATCCATAGACGTTTTTGCTGATGCACAGGCTTGTGGATGTCTGGCATCATTTGCGGAGTTGGTGTGCAGACCGTGGCTGTGGGTGGTGCTGTGCTTGTGCATCTGCGCTTTTCAAGATTAGTGCTCCCGAGAGCATGCATGTTTCCTGGCATGTGGCAAACATGTCAAGGTCTATGTTTATGGTGGTGCAGAAGAAAGGGGTGGAGGAGGGTCTTCGTCTGCACTTGCTTTGAGATTGAAATTCTAGAAAGCAGCTGGCCGGCCCAAGGTATGCACCTGTGCAGCCTGTTCTCGCACACGTGTTCAGAGGCACGTGTGCGAGAACAGTCTGTGCTTATTGAGTTTGCGCCTCTTCCTTAAGTAACACGGTCCAAAGTAAGAATTGAGAATATCAAAGCGAACTAGGCAGCCTCTGGCATGCTATGGGTGCCATACACCAAACCCTACAAGCTGCCAGTCAGGGGTGGACAGGGAACTAAAAGAGGCCCTGGAAATAATTACTGGAGACCAACATTTTCAAAGTGGCCCTGTGGGACACCTTTTCAGCAAGCCCAATGCTTTTCCTATGAGAAAATTTGGAAATACCACACAAAAGAGGCCTAGGGTGCAAAGGCCCACCGGGAAGTCTCCAGAGTTCCCTATAGGCCAGTCCACCCCTGCTGCCAGTGTAATACCTCATTCGGAATCATTACTCTAAAAGCAGGAGCCTTGATATAGCAGGTCTGCCTGTTAAGCATGAAGCACGTGCCAACACACTCATAGCGCCTTCCATTTCCATTGAATCACGTGTGGCTCAAACGAGGGCCATGAACTCAATGAACGTCACTCTTTTCTCAAGCACAATGCGTGTGGCATGACATCCATTTCCTACAAGCATGAGGGTCCACTCTGCTGGGTGTCTCTTTCTGATGTCTGTGGGGTTAGTGAGTGGAGCAGTCCTTTCCCAGCACAGAAGCCTGTCAGATATGCAGGAGCTGGTCCTCAGTGCTTTCAATAGAAAAAATAGAAGTGTTTGTACTCACGAAGCTGCAAAGCCGGACATACTGTGGTAGCAGCGCTTTCAGCGCCGCCGTTTCGGCTCAGCACCTTGGGCCCAGGTCCTTTTCAGGCACACTCTGTTTTTGCAGGCAATGCCCAGTGAGATTATATTATGTGCCAAGGATCACACACTTTGGTAAAGCAGTGTATCTGAGATCCTTTCACACAAACATCCAGTTTGTTGATATGCATTGTGTTAAAACAAGTTTGAATATCATTATTGCCCACTTACATTGCCTAATAAGAAATTTGATAGGTAACTGGAGCTCTGTGTAGGTTTTCAGTCCAAAACGTCCCATCACAACTCCAATTATTTAAACATTTACATATTAAAATAGACACTACTAATAACAAAGAAACTCTTCAGATCAATCCCTGTTCCATCAAAGGACGCCAATGGTAACAGGTGACGCCCACTTAGCGAAACGCTGTTCCACGCGTAGTATGCTGAGAGCACAGTGGCTGCATGTTTGTCTCTCCTTCTGGTGGCAAAGCGGGTGGTGGAGAGAGGAGGAGGGAGGGCGCGTCGCTTTCCCCACCAAAAGGCTGCAGAAGGATAGTCCCTTAAGTTGCGATAAAGTAAAATGAAAAGCCTTCATTTGCACCTTGCAATAGAGTTGAGTACCGGTACTGTATCAACTATATACTCAAAAATAGCATAACTGTCTCGGGAGGATAGCTCAGGGGCAACATGCTTGCCTTGGAAGCAAGATGACGCTGAGCAACACAGCTTCGATTCCCAGGTCCGTGCTTAGAAACCTGCGGGTATTAAGCGCGTTATCAATGACCAATCCTACTCATACTCTCTTTCAGGAGTTGAGAAATGCAGGTAGTGAAATGCTCTAAATAAGTAAGACGTACAGGTACTGAGACCCGGCCCATTTAAAGCACTTGCACTGCTGTACCAACTATGGTGCCATTTTGATCTGGGTGACCCGGAAGCTCGGCTTTAACCACCTTTGACTCTACAAGATTCTTCCTGATTGCTGTAGACCAGCGCCAGGCTTGACAACCGGTCCTGTGATCCATTGCGATGGAGCAGGGACCTCTGGACGCTGAGCGATGCGCTAATTGGAACTTTACTGTATTGATCCGTCGCTCCGGGCTCGGGTGCTCGTTACAGTACATTTCCTGCAACGTTCCTCAGTGATCCTTTCCGCCGAACTTGAGGGAGCCTAGAGGACCTCCGGTCACATTTGTCCTCTTCCGGAATGTCTTTCTCTTCTGATTTACATTAGAAATGCAGCCGGTGTTCTCCGCAGTGTCTACCACCTCCTAAAAGCAGATCACCAGGAGGCCCAACACCTCCACATCTAATGTCCACAGCTCAGACTTCAATCAAATCCGGTCGACATTTGATCTCACGTTTCCCACAATGCACAACATTCAGGTCACAAGGAAGCTTCCCGGTGCTCGATGGTTTTTCAATATTTTATTCCCGACTGCAAGGTCTACAGTTCAAACCTCACTCCTGTTACGATTGATGTGGCATCCTTTTTTTTTTTTTTTTTAACGTCCGTTAGATATTTTTTCCCCGCCAAATTGCTTCACGTTTTTTCCCCAGGAGGTTAGTCTCTCTTTCATGGTAGGACATGACAGAGAATACATTTTGGAAGCAGACGTGTATAAGGGCCTCTTCTCAAGTTCACCCTGAGTTGGAGACGCTCGGGCATATTTTGTGTCTTCTCCATTCGCTGCACAACACTCCTGCTTAGCATGTGGACGCCAACATGACAATTTACTCAGGCAGGTGATTTTTAACACAACTTGAATCACCAAAATCTGTCATATTTAATAAAACGACACAAACAACAATTGTCCTTTCCTGTCAATGAGGCTTAAGCTGACCGGAAGTCCCTTTTGCATATGTTTTGTTTTTGAAGGATACAGCTGCGGAAATCATTTCTTGTACTGTAAAGTATTGACAGTATTACCATAGCATTATCAGCTTGGCAATTTGAGGTATTTCTGGGCAAGAGAAACATATTATTCTATCCAGTGCGTTGCCACCGCTTGTGCATTCAAATGCACGTGGCCGTAAAGAGGAGGATAGCTCAGCGGCAACGTGCTCGCCTTGGAAGCAAGACGACACGGAGCGCCACAGGTTCGATCCCCTGGGCCGCGCTTAGAAACCGCTATTAAGTGTGCCATAAATATCCTATCATATCATATCATGTATCGGCGTACGGTATGCAATGATAACTGATACTATTGTTGCTCGTCAGGTCTGGTGGCTAATGCAAGTTGCTGTTAATTGTTGCAGAGACACCAAAATGTCAGCGCACTCCTGACAGAGAAGTCTGTCTAGCAATCAGCCACATTTTCTTCTCCCAGCAATGCAGAGGTGATCAGAGAACACCTATTCAGCCTCAAAAAGAGCCTATCTATTTTATGCACACACAAAAATACAAGAATGAGCCAATTTTCCTGCTTTTCCTTGTATTGAGACTCATTGTTATCTAGGTTTTTCAAATGCATTCTTGTTGTTCCTTCATAATAGTACAATAGGTTGTCTTTTTTAAGTATTGTAAAGTGTTCACATAGATGAAAGAAACCATTAATCTATTGACATTAGGTGTGAATTATGATAAACTGTGCTGGTGATGGTTATTGCTCTTGACTTACTGAGCAAAGTGTTTGATAATTTATTATTATTTCTTTGTTGTGGTATAGTTTTGCATAAACACAACTTTTCACAATTTAAAACTCAGTAGGTAAGAAATAATGAGCCAACTGGATAATCATCATTTCATATGCTTCAGTCTGTAGCACATTGCAATAATTAGTGTTACTCTAGGTAAGTAGTTTTAACAGCAAGTGTCCAATATGTTGAAAATCCTCCTCCACAATAGGGTGAAATGAATGATACTTACTTTGTTCGTTCCACTTAAGTACAGGTCCCATCCTACATTTGGTGTATCTTCATTCGACATATTAATGGTCAACTTTGTCGATAATCTTAATGAACCCAAGGCCTCACACTAAAACAGGATATGTTTCACTGTTTCTAGGGTAGCCTATTTTGCCTTTGTATGCCTTCCCAGGCACCCACGATCTCCCTGGTTTTCATAATATTTCATATTATTTGGATATAGTCCCAAAGCAGGGAGTTGCAGATGAATTGCCGTTCCTATGGTGGTGCCGTCATCCGATGCTGAATATAGTGGAGACATTCCAGGGCCTGCTTTTATTGTTAAGTTTGGCCATAGGGTGCTCAAGGGCATAACCTTAAGATGAGTTTTGAAGGTGGCGGAGGCCAGCGTCATCATGGAGGCTGAAACCCCTTACTGTGACCATGGGTCCATTAGAGTATTCATAGTTGCTAGATGGCTCCGAAGCATGGTTGTGGTGCGTGTTGTCATTATTGTATAAAGTAAGTGCATTATAGTCTAAGCTGGCGGTGGTCATACTACTAAGCTGGATTTTTTCAGCTATAGGCAGCACGTTGAACTCTAAGTGAATCATATCGGCAAAGACTCATTGTGGAAGTCTAAGGAGCCTTTTGAGCAAAGTATGCTCCAGTTTAGAGACCATTTCCAGATTTGGGGTAGTTCATGTTTCAGTTCCATAAAGGATGATGGAAGACACTTATGTTTGGTAAAGTTTGAGCAGTGTATCAATTGAAAAAAAAACCTCCTCTGTTGGCAAATGAGTTGACGGTGCCAATTAGGTTGGCTGATCTACTGCAGACTTGGTCCAAATGAGCCTACACCTTGCAGCTTATTGTCAAGGAGAAGGCCCAAGGGTTTGTAGATGTTCACTACTTCAATTTACCGACCATCCATCTCCCACTTGACCTTCTTCACTGTTCTTCTGGGGGGACAAAGGACCATAACCTGGGTCTTCGTCGTGTTCACTTTCAGAGAGTTCAGCTCAGTGTAATCCTTTAGATTGTTCAGGGTGGCCTGCAAGCCTCACACGGTTAGGTCAAGGACAACAATGTCGTCTGCGTAGCTCAGCCATTTCATCACTATGGTACCCATTTTGATGGAATTGAAGCATGGTTATACAGGGCCTTATCCATGTCGGCAAGGTAGAGGTTAAAAAGTATTGGTGCCAAATTGCAACCCTGTTTCAATCCTCTATGATAATTTATAAACCCTAACAGAATACGTCATGGCTTTGATTTGGCAGGAGGTATCTTTGGCGAGCAACTGGAACACTCTGGAGCTGGATAACGTCTCGGCGAAAGATAAACACCTCAAAATTATCTATTTTGCCAAAGTAGGAACCTTTCAAATTCCAGGTGGAGGTGACTGCAGCCAATGAGGGTAAACCATGGAAAAAGTTAATGTGGCATTAGCACCCCGTTCCAAGGGCTGGAACAGGGGGTTTGGGCTGTTACCCACTGTTCCGGGCTTTGGAACGGGTTGCTAACGCCATTAGCACCGCAAGTTACCAAAGTGGTAACCCAGGATGCAAAAAAAAAAAATGTCATTAATTGAACAGGAAGCCACACGCGCGTTCAATGAAGGAAAATACTTATCCAAAATGGCTGCCATGGTTATAGAAGGCAGAGCTCTGTACGGAGTCCCTCCTGTATGGCCATGGTGGCTGGAAAAGCAAGGAGGGGAGCTGCTGCAGCGGCGGAGGCAGCAGCAACAATCAGCTAAGTGAGACTGGGCAGGGAGACTGGAAAAATATATTTTTTTAAAGGGAGGGTGGGGAAGGTGGTGGCCCGAGGCAGGGGAGGAAGCCTGGGGATTCCATGAAACGCGGGCTGAGATTAGCGGTTTCAGTTTGCGTTTCATGGAACCTAATTGGCTTCCTCCTCTGCCCCGGGTGCTAATAGCTTGTTCAATTTCAGCTGCTTTTAAAGGACTTCTGAGAGCTGTTGGTGCAGGTATTAGAACAATTGTGCATCTCTTGTGTTACATTGTATTACGTTCTTACTCACACCAATAAACTGTACCAGGCCTCCTCTGGGAGAACAATTGGCATGTTCTAAGCAAAACAATACAGCAATGTCTATTAGGATTGATTGAAGCTGGACCACATATTGAAAAGATCGAACAATATAGCAAAGCTGTCCCAACAGTCATTCAAATAGGTCGAAGAATTCCCTGCTGGAAGGGAGGGAGGAAAGCATGTTTGGAACTTTCTCCACTTCACTTCCCTCAAGGTCACACATGTAGAGAGCTGTAGGAGTCCATTCTTACCTATGTCATGTAACATGCTGTAGAAAACGACCACATTCTCTGATCACAGATTTAGCTGGATCACACCCTAAATTCTGCACTTACCCTTGAACTTGCCACCTGCTGGCCGTACTTTTACTTAGTTATTTATCTTATTATCCCATGTACTGCACTGTCCCCTCCTCCATCCCCCTCCGCACTTTCCTCCTTCCCCTGCACTTGTGCAATCTGAATGAAACCTGACCTAGTAGGATCGTTGTCTGTCTTCCCTCTGTTTCCCCTCCCTTGCCTCTTCGCGTCTTGAAACAGTTGTGTAAAGGCGCGTTATAAATTCCATATCATATCATAAAACGCTCAGAAGTATTGCCGTGTTGCTGGTATCTGACTCTCACCTTGATTACGTAAATATTTTACAACAAGGTCTACCCAGGAAATAGAGGAAGGGAAATGCTTGCCTGTCTCATGCAGGGCCATCTTTCACCAGCCTTTCAGCATCTACATTGTCTTGACACTCCAGCATGTTTCTTTTTGTGAGTCACTGAACTCTTGTGGCAAGTATAGGTGTGTCGCTATTTTAACTTAGACACTGTCGGCTGCTTCTCGTGCGTGCACGCAAGGGAGGGCACGCCATATACAGCGTACCGCATGCAGGCACGCTGAGTGTGGCGCATAAATTGCAAACATAGGTCCCTTCCTCTGATCTACAGGCTGTATGTATCTGCGAAATGGATGTTTCTGGTGAGGCATCCCCTCCCTCCCAGGCCTTCAGTTGCAATTGGTTGAGTTTTTTTGGTGACTGGTCACAAATGGCATTTTTCACATGTGCGTGTTTTTTTCAGCAGCAAATGCATTTGCAGCAGAAACGCTGCTTTGTGAATTGGTCCCAGAGTGTTTTAGGATCATTGATCAGGCTTAAATGTAGATCTTATTGCATATTGAATGATCCCCATCCATTTATAACACACTCTGGTACCGGATTCACGAAAGCATTTTTCAAATTGGAGCAAAAAGCACGACCTGTTTCCTCATATTGGTAAGGTGGCATACATTAGAAAGAAAATTCGGCAAGAAAAAAAAATATATTTATTTTATTTATTTGCATTTGTTAAGCGCACTTGCAGCCCATGAGGCATCGAGGCGCTGTTACAGAGGAAACACAGATTAAGATTAGATTTTTTCTTTGTTTTAGTTACGTATTTATAACGCGCTTAAACACTCGGAGATTTCTAAGCGCGGACCCGGGGATCGAACCTGTTGTTGCTTTGTGTCGTCTTGCTTCCAAGACGCGCACGCTGCCGCTGTGCTATCCTCCTGGGACATATTGTTTCAAACACCTGTCTATTTAGGGCAATGTATGTTGGATTACAGCAGGGATAGGTAGCTACTAATCTTGAAGAGTTCCATTGCTGAAGTCTTTGTTGCACTCACCTGATTGACTACAGGTGCATGTTAGGGACATGGTGCTGTGGGCACCAGATATCAGAAACTGACACTGGGCCTTATTATAAATTGCCGGTCTGGACCGGCAAACTATGAGGTCTGCTCGCGGGTGCCTTTCCGTCCGCCAGGTCTGACCTGGCGGGCGTACCAGCACCCGTGAGCAGACCATGTTGGATGCACCGGCACCATTCACGAATGGTGCCGGTGCATCCGGCCTCCCCATTCCCATTGATTCCAATGGGACTCATATGGGAATGGGGAGCAATATTTTCTGGCATCCGAGCAATGGGCAATGTCCACTGACTTGTCTTTTTCAGAGTAATTAAACAGGGGCTAAATGACATCATCGGATTCACAAAGCAGGCTTTGCGCTGGCTCTTCCCACTTTGCGCTGTGCAGATCGCGTTACGCGACACAGAGTGCAACGTGCGGGAAGGGCCAGCACAAAGAACCGAATAGGTGTCAGAACATGTACGATCCCCATTCAAGGAGGAAAATGAAGACGAAAATGGGTGTGGGCGGGAGGCACCGTGCAAACAACAAACATGCCTCATCAAGCACTAAGGAAACCTCATTTGCAGAAGGTATTGCGCAATCATCTGGAGTCCAAAGGATAATGCACATCCCACGATCTTACCGCCACCTGTTACCCATTGCAAAGCACAAACCGCAATGAAAGCTCACACATGATAGCACAATGCAACTCCATTTAACATATGATTGTCACACTGCGGGATACAGTATTGCTAGCACTGATATCATTACCTATAGGGAGGAGGGGGAGAATCAGGGGCAGGGCCAGAATATTCTATCCACGAACAACATTGTTTGGGATGCCAGATGACGAGGTGCAAGGAAGATGCCACTTCGCTCCCCATGTCATCCTAGATATGGTCAGGGAGTGGGGGAATGACCTGGTAACAACCACTATCTGCTCACAGGCCGTGCCACCTCTAGTCAAAGTGCTTTCATCCCTACACTTCCTGGTCACTGGATCATACCAGCATACCACAGCCACTGTGGGGGTATATCACAGCCCTGATAATAAAGGTATCTCCACAAGGTCTAGCGCTGCATGCAAGCACGTGTGCACAGGCACATTCACATGCCACACACACTGCAGGCAAGGCGGAGAGTGTGCCAGGAATTCTACGCATTTGCAGTTTCCGCAGGTACTGGGAGCCATCGGCTGGACCCATGCAGCGCTGCAACCCCAGTGAGACGCAGAGCACTTTTTTTGCAACAGGAAACATTGGCATTCTTTCAACGTGCAGGTGAACTGTGATGCCAAGGGACATATCATGCATGTCAATGCCAATAACCCAGGATGCACGCATGACATTTACCTCTTCTGGCATTCCCCCATATACCAGGCAATTGCATCAGGAACCTTCACAAACAGCTGGCTCGTGGGTGAGTATCAACTATCACTCACACACACAAGCAGTCACATGACACACAGAAACACAAGGAATGACAATGCATGCAATTAATAACTATCTACTCCTTTGCAGGGGACCGTTCCTACTCGCTCTCTCACCACTCCTGTTGACACCCATCACAAATTCGGCCTCCCCAGGTGAGGTGCACTACAATGGAGCACACATAGCCACTGGAGCCATAATGGAGCGCACATTCAGAGTCCTTACATCACGCCTCCGCTCCCTTAACCGCTCATGTGTTGTAAGCTATTTGCACCCCCTGTAGTATGCAAAGTCATTGTGGCATGTTGTGTCCTGCATAATATGAAAATGAAAAGTACAAAAACATATCCACCCTGCAGTGGGGGTAATAAAAAATAATTGTTTTTAAAATATATGTCCTCTCCGTGGGCTCATGAACACCAGGGTACATGAAGACAGGGTGGTAGTGGCAAGAGAATAGGGGTTTGTGGCGGCATGGCCAATGGCACCACCTGTATGTCTCAACTGGAAGCCCCATCCTGTGATGGATCCTGGGAAAGTGCACTCTGACCATGCAATGCCAATGCCTCGTCCTCATTGGCTACAGCCACTTGTGAGAGGGATGCGTGCACAAGGGCACCAATAGCTGCAAGGTCCTGGTGATAGATGTCACGAGTCACCAAAGAATAATCATGCTTGGTGACCCGTGACATCACCAACTGCATGTTGAGCGATCGCCTCTAGGAATACATCTCTTGGTGGAGGTTGTCCCTTGTGGTAGACATTCTATCATGCAGAGATTGCCTCAAGGAATCCATGTCTTGACAGTGGGACTCCCCTAACGCCAACATCTCCACCTGCAGGCATTTACCCTGTCTTTCTGTGTCTTGATGGCAGGATTCCCTAAATCCCAATGCCTCCATGTGTAGACATTTACTCTGGGATTCTGTGTCTCGACGTTGGGATTCCCTTGAGGTCAACAGCTCCACATGCAATGTTTCCTTCATGGTGTCTCCTGCCACTAGAAATCCCTTGAGGCCAACAATTTATCATGACGTGATTGTCTCTAAGCCAAACCATCATCATGAATTGCCTCCCTCGGTTGTTGCATGTCCTCTCTCCTCTCCTGTAGCAATAGGCGGATTTCGGCAGTGTGTGTAGCATTTGAGGAGATGGCATTTTCTGCCAGGTGATGGATGTCCCTGGTCATCGCCTGCAGGACCTCACCTGTTTGGCACTTTCACACAGCAACTCCTCCTCCCACACTGAGTGTCCGGCAGGATCACACCCACCATGTGTGCAGGGCCTACCAAGCAGCGATGCCAACGGCCAGGCGCGTTGCAGTGAGTACACTGTTATTGGCTGGCGGTCTGACTAATACCAGCCTCCCAGGGTTACCTGTATGCCAGTGCACCCAATTATGTGCCTCATTGCTAATTCCCTCTACTTGTACCACACAAAGGCCCTCATTACGACCTTGGCGGAGGACCATGGCGCTATTAGCACCATGGTCCATGGCGCTAAGTTGGCAACTCCGCCATGGTGGTTGGCGGACTTACCGCCCCATTCCGACCTTGGCGGGGCGGTAAATCCCCAATCCCCATTTACCCTTCCCCATTCCCATTTTTGCCCCATAGGGCATAATGGGAGTGGGGAAGGCGTTAATTACGCCACTGTAAATTACGGTGGCGTAATTAACAACAAGGTCCCTTAGCGCCATGGATTTTAACACCTGCTAAAAGCAGGTGTTAGATCCGCCATGGCGCTAAGGGAACTCGTACTCAGGCGGTAAGGGTCGGCGATGTTTACGCCGGCGTAAACCCCTTACCGCCTGGGTAGTAATGAGGGCCAAAGTGTTCAAATATCCACCTTGTAGTATGCACAACATGTCCTGAAAGTGGCCATCGAAGCATTACTGTAGTAGTCATGGAGGGGTCAGAAGTACCCCGGACAACTGTACCACAACATTTGACAGCATATCTTGTGAATATGGAGGCCTATATGAAATGCACACATGGCACATACCTGATGAGGCTCCATTGGTGTCCATGCATCCTGGTATATCTTGTCTCCCTTCATGCCTGCTTGACTGCATGAATGCTGTGATGACATAATATTCTATAATGTCATCAGAGCATTCATGCAGGCAACCATGCAGGATGGGAGACAAGATAGATCACGCTTCAACATATCATAGGGAAACACCAACACAAAGAAAGGCAGAAGACAACACATCTCCTTTCCCTAAACATTCCATAGGAACACGCACACACACACACACAAGAAGGTAAAACACAACACCTTCCACGCCAGCTACCTGCTTACTGCCGATGAGGCTACTGGCAACCTTTTCAAATGGACTCAGCTCATCTACATTTGGTGATCCACCTCCAGTAGCCTGGGCAGAGGTCACATTGGTGCAGAGCTTCTCCTTGGTCCATCGGATGGGGACACACTTTTGTGGCCCTCTTCTGCAGTGCACCTCTACACACCACAGCATTGATGTGATCTGTGACTTCCTACCACATCCTCCACTGCTGGGTCACAGGAAGGGCACTGGCAGCCCAAGATTAAAGGTTGTCATGGTGTTCAACCACGTAATCTGTTAGGATTGTCAGCTCCTCTTCTGTAAAGAGCCTCTACCTTGGTGGCCCCTTCTCCTTAACCTGTGTGTGCCTCTTCATTGGGCGCTGCCTGTCCTGCTCTACAGGATGGCCCTTGCTGCCCCCAGTGGGCCTTGGTGCTACAGGGGCCCACGTTTAGCATGTGGACCCTTCTTAGGCCCTCTTACCCACTCTCGTCCTCTCAATCTCCGCAGGAGCTCTCCTAATCATGGTGACAGCAAGGTACCCTCAAATCCTGGTGTAAATTCCCCATTGCACCCCCTAAATGTCTCCACCTCATTGCACTCCAGGAAATGTGTGTTGCATCCCCTATAAGTCTATGGCTCCGCTCACACCAGAAAATGCACTTTGCATCCCCTAAATATCTCAGCCTCCACAGATTCCATTAAATGCACATAGCACTCCGTAAATATCTCTGCCTCCACGCACGCAAGGGAGGGAATGTCATATTCAGCATAACGCATGTAGGCATGCTGATTGCGGTGGGTGCATATATTGCACACATTGGGACCTTCCTCTGATGTTCACACTGCTGCCTCGTGCATGAGTGAGAGACAGCTGTTCCTTAATGCTGCTCCTGCCCTGTGCCATATCTTGCCTCCAAACCTCAACATCTACTGCTGCCTGGTACTGTGTCACTTGCTGCTGGAAATTAGCACTGCATGGGAGTGCCTGGTATTCCCCTCTAGCCTGTTCTCCTTTGGCTTTCCTGTCAGGCTCTGTGACCACATCTGCCATATTAGGACTTTCACATCTCAAAACCACCACTACAGTGCCACAGCACACATTGTTAGGGCCCAGGTTCACCCCACCAGCCTCATGGGGATCATGTCCGAAACATCAATCAGCACCCCCAAGGTGTGGCTGAGGGCTGTCAACTTCGCTGCTGCAGAGGTGGACATCCTGGGCGAGCAGGTCCAAGTCCATTATGATGCCCTCTTCGATCCACAGAAGCAGCTTGGGGCGTGTGGGTATTAGAAGATATGGGCAGACATCACAGCTGCCATCAATGTGGAGGGGGGTGACAATTTACACAGTGGACCACACCAGGAAGCGCTGGGATGACCTCAGGATCTGGAGTCAGGCACTGTGCAGGCTGCCATTGAGTGTCACCCCTTCACCTCCGGGTCCTGTAGAGGGTTAACCCAGTAATCCATGTCCAGGCCGTTGATCTGCACGCATGGATCTAAGCTGCTGGTGAGTACTTACAGGGTTAACTTTATCAAAGAGTTTGTGTGTCCTGCATGGGTATGCATGAATTGAGCACATCGGTTCTTTTCACAGCATGTGTGTTGCACAATTCTTGATTGGCATGTAGCCTCATGATGACACTCGGTGTATGTAATGGCAGACATCTGTGAAGTAGACCGGTGTAGGGATGAGCTCTGTCAGCTTTTGGTGACAAAGCATACTCATGTGCATGCAATGTGAGATGCTGACGCAAGGCCTCAGACGGGAACAGTTGCCAGATTGAGAAATTGAGGACCTGTGAGGTGCATTCATGCACACCTACTCTATGGGTTGTTCAATTGTGTATGATGATTGCATCAACCCCACTCAGCAACTGAAACTGACACATGTTTAGGGATGTGTGTTAATGGCAATTTAGTGCATTTGACTATCTGATATATGATATGATATGATATGATATAAGTCATTTATAACACGCCTGTACAGAAGTGTTTCCAGGTGCTACAAGACATGGAAGGAAGGACAGATAGAGGACAAAACAATGATCTTACTAGGCCTTGTGTCATTCAGATTGCACAAGTGCGCGTAGGGGCTGCAGTGGGGATAGTGGGGGAAGGGAGAGTTTAAGTCCATTAAAAGGTTAGGAGGCCCAAAGGTAGTGCAAGGGCAACCGGTCATGCAGGATCCTGGTACCGTAAGTTCAGTGGGTGGCCAGGTAACCAGTATGCACAGCAGACAGGGACATCAGCAAGGGAGAAGGAGAGAGAACGCGAAAGTTAAAAGGAAGGTCTTGAGTTGCTTCCAGAACCTTAGGTGGTCTTGCTCATGTTTGAGAGAGGTAGGGAGGCTGTTCCAGAGGGAGGCCCCAGCCGAGGACAGAGTCTACCCCACTCCCTGCCTGGAGAAGCATCTGACCGTCAGAGAGTTGGAGGTGGATTAGCGGAGGGCTCGAGAAGCAAGATGCTTAAGAAGAGAAAGTTGGATTTAGTGTGATCCTCTGCCCCAGAAAGCCTCATGGACGAGGCAGAGGGTCTTGAACCTGATCCTTGCAGCCACTGGGAGCCAGTGGAGAGATTTCAGGGCTGTAGAGATACAGTCCCTGGGCTTGATGCATAGGACAATTCTCGCAGTCCTGTTCTGGATGAGTTGCAGAGGATGGAGAGTAGAAGCAGGCAGATTTAGAAAGAGGCCATTGTAGTAGTCCAGCCTAGAGAGAACCAGAGCTCTAGAGACAGTGAGCTTCTGGTGTAAGGAGAAGAAAGGAACAATACCTCTGAGGAAGTGCAGCTGATAGTGTGACTTCTTAGAGACGTCAGCGATGTGAGAAGAGAAGGAGAGGGTGGAGTCAAAATGATACAAGGTTCTTAGCCTCACAGGAAGGTGTGGGCAGATGGCCCAGGGTGGGCGGCCAGAGTGAGAGAGGGAAGGCGAGAGTAGGTGTTCCTCTGAGGAGGACCTCAGTCTTACCGGAATTAAGGCAGAGATCATTGGAGGAGCACCATTCCTGAATTGCGGCCAGACAGTCAGGTATGAGAAAAGGAGCAGAAGAGGCTGAGGGGAGCCTGAAGGAGAGCTGGGTGTAATCCGCAAGACATTGGAACAACATTGTGACCTGTCAGGCCACTGAATGAAGGGCCATACATGGTATGTCATCGTGGGATTGGTTGGTGTTGGGAGCAACTGCATTGCTAATTGATCCTCAGCAATGGGTGCATGTACGTTGTGCATGCCTTCATGTTGGACTGTCAAGGGTGCAGGTTGCTAGATGTGGTTGGATGTTGATGTGCCTATTGTGGGATGTTTCAACCCACACATCGAAGCCCTGCAACATCATTGTGCATTACTGGCAGTGGAACCATCAGAATGGCCACTGGAAAGCATGCTGTTTGCTCAAAACCAGCCAAAAATGCACAGTAAAAATCTAAAGAATAGGCTGCCACCCACTTTTGCCTATATTAGTGAGCACAGGAGGTCACTGCCTAAAACCAACATTGGGCTACACACACAGTAGCCTGAAACCATTTGGGAATAGCAATACTGATTGCTAAAAGCAAACCAGAGCTGTGGGAAATTCGTTTTTTTTAATGTCAAAAATTTCTAAAATGAGGGCTCACCAAAACCACTAAAAAGAGCCCACCTCCTTGTTGGGGGGGTCCGCATCATTCTCCCGCAAGAATCTACATGAATCTGAGGTCCACAGAAGTGCATCCATATTTGAACAAAGTATATTTTGAGGATTGCTTACTGGTAAGGCAGCTGTTAAAAATGGGTGCAATACCGGTGCTTGCCACTGACTGGCGCTGGTGATCTAAATTCTGACAGGAGACCTGTATTTCTGAAGCTAAACTGTACCCGGAGTTAGCTGAGACTTCAAAGGCTGTCCCCGGGAAGTCTTAACACCCAGTCTTCTCAGCAACAAGGCAGGAAATCACATGGTTCTGTTAATCAGATGGAGAGTGGCACCCTGGACTGATGCCCTGCCAGCAGGAAAAACAGGACAAAGGATTCCTTCAGCTGAATAGGGTATGCTGATTTTGGGTGTGAACTGTCAACACTGCTCTGGGGGAAGGCAAGACATTTGACCTCTGAGTCAAGCTAAGTTTCTAGGGGCGGGGACAAACCAATGGGTGTACTGAATTGAGAGCAAATGTATGTTTTATAAGAATACTGATAACTAATTACACCAAGCGGACAAAAATGTACAATTTGGAGATTCTTAATATGAAAAATGTGCCCACAATTTGAGACTAAGCTGGACGCTGTGGGATGTTCTGAGACCAATCCCCATAATTATTAATATTGTCACTGCTGTGTTTATGCTAGAAACTTAAGAACTTAATGTCATATGCGCAGAGAGGGTGTGTACCTCTGTGTAAGGTTTAGGGCGAATCCAATATTGCGAAACCCACAAAAATCGCGAATAAGTTGTCATTTCTGAACCCAAGCTCTTAGAAAGAGCAGGGTTGAACAGAGACCTGTCTTAATTAATTTGTGAAGTGTACATGTAATTTCAACAACTTGTGTATCTGGGAAGCATGTTTGATTATGGAAAATCGTTTTCTAAGTAAATGCAGGGGGGAGTGTTCTTTCAGCCAAGCCATAAAAATAGCATCACTGTGACTCATTCTGACTCACTACTCCGTTCTCCAGTCAGGTCACAGTAAATCCTTTAACCTATCAGCATCCTCAGAGGGTTGGGCATAGAAAGTCAGCCTTCCCACCCACCTTCAAAAGACATAAAAAGAGACTGCTGAGACCCAGATAGACACTCATTTTTTCCACTTCTCATCGATTCCTGCGCAGAACTTTGCCGGACGACTTCAAACCCAGATAGATCCAGAGACCAGACTCTAGAACCCAGCTCTAGAACATTAAGCAGGGGCCTAACCCAAAAGCTGAACTCTTCTCAGCAGGCCTCAGAATCCAGCAACCTAACCAAACTATTCAACAGCCGGGCGAGCTGTTTGATTCTGGCTAGAACCTGGGCCAGAACCATAGCCAGACCCAGAAAGCAGAGCTGTATCCAGACCCAAAAAGCAGAGCTGTATCCAGACCCAGACCAGACCGCTGTGCAGTGCCGATAGTAGACCAGAGGCCCCGCTGTAAGCAGAACCAGCGCCAGAGACCGTCCCGTGGCAAGAGAACCGCAGCCCAAACCTGACCAGATCTGTGATGAGGTCCATTCCCTTCCAAAATCAGGAGTGAGTATCTAGAACTGACCAGAACCCATCTCTTAGTTTAAAGTAATCTTATTCAAACCATTTCAACCTGTCCAGAACTGCATAGAAACCGTGTGTCCATTCTGTGATTTCAAAGCTGCAAAAGTGTCATCTGTCATTCTGAAATCTTGACTTCATTTCTGAAAATCTACCTCCACAAAAACGTCTGTATCTTTTGAACCGTAGAAGCGAGATTTAACTGTCATTTTAAAGCTAAGATCCTAAGCTTTCCAAGAAACCCAATACGACATTCCAACTCCTTATAGTTTTTCCATTATCGCGATCGACGCACTCGGAAAAAGTGCAGCAAATTGCAAACTAGCTCAATTTCACCACTTGTAAAAATAGCTGCTTCTTGCTTGCAACGCCTGAAATTCGTTTTCAACCTGATAATCACTCCTGAATCATTGCTAGTGTTGACCTGAACTAATTCCAAGTAGATATCACCTACCCTGAATCTCCTATAGGGAATTAAAATCATTTTTAGCATATTTTTCACTTCATTGTAATCACATTTAAAAGTATTTGGCCTGTGTTTTAAAATCATCCCTGTTTCTCTAAGCTTGCTGGGGGGGAATGGGAACTGAACTGCTTCTGATTGTATTCCTGAATACCTGTGTGCCCTCATTTCCATCTCTTCATATTGCATAGGGGGGAGTGAGTTGTCACCAGGGAAAAAGTGATCATATTATCTCTTGTTGAATCCATATTGAGTGTTATTTCTGTGCTGCATTCTTCCCATCATTGCTTTTCCTTGAAAACATACAATGTATTCTCTGCTACCTTATCCTTTCTATACCAACCCCTAAGTAATTAAATAATTTGCTACTGTAATATTATCCATTGTTGATCACTGACATATTCATAATCGTGCTATCAAATATTAATTTATTCATAAAAGTGTGATATATATATATTGTTTAATTTTTCCAATAAACCTTTTAATTTGCAAAACAAACCTACTTCTTGGCTCAGTGAGGTCAGGGGGATTCAAAGAGAGGGGCCTTATATAAGGGTTTATCATCCAGATTTAAGAACTTGACATAAAAATATATAAATAAGGGCTTCCATTGGGCATTCCAGACTAGGCATTGACTTAGTGGGATTGCTAGATTGAAGTCACTTACACTATGGTGCTATAGACACATGTGTCTAGGTGCCCTTTCCTTGGTGCTGTCTGCAGGATACACTTGGGTCGCTGGCTCATGGGTATTGTGGTGTGAAATTAGTTGTCATGTGTCTGTGCCCACACATCCATGTGCTTTGTTCACATGTGCATGTTTCATCATTGATACTTGTCATTTTGCTTTCACTTGTGGGACTGGTTTTATTCTGATTTCTGAGCATGGGTCTGTGTGTATGAGGCACTTGCTTTTTGACTCATGCTGACAACATGCTACTAATGCTTTTGAGGAGAGTACTCATTCATTGGCACTCATGAGTGATTCCTATGATCTTTGTTCCGTTTTCCACAGATGCTGCGGCTGGAGAAGAGGGTAAAAGCAGTGCTGTGGAGCTGCAACCCGGGGCAAGGCCTCCAGACACAGGCATGCCCAGTTGTTTCCACCTCTTCTGAGGGTGATGTGCCTCGGGGAGCGTCCCATGCATCTGGCAACGGGATTGAGCGTGGACTGATGGAGGCCCTGAAAGCCCTCCAGATAACGATGGAGGCCCACCTGCAGGAGGCGGATATTGCGAGGCATTGACAGAGATAGGCAAGGACTCGCAACGCTGACTCCTGTAAATAGTTCATCAGTTTTAGTTTTCCGTTGTTCTATTTATTTCTTTAGAGACTATTAATATGTTTGCATTCTTGTACATATTTCTGCATCAATACAGTTTATATTTGTTATTCGACACCCCTGTTTGCTGTCTCTTTGTCCATGTGCAGCTTTTGTTTGTACGTGAGCTCCTATGGCTGTCATGTGTGTTGGCCACACTCAGTGGGTCATGTTGGTACTGGCCTGTTTCCTGGGGGACATGTGTGCATGATTCATGCGAGTTTGCTGTTAAGTTTCATGCCTTCATGGCCAGTCTTCATATCTGGACAATGGTAGATGCGGGTAGATGACATCGTTTAGAGTTGCATGTGTTTGACGTCTTTGTCATTCACATCTGTCGCTTGGCTACTTACGTACTTTGCAGTACAGGCATGTTGGTTTGTATTGTGCATGGTGTGCGTGAGTGTGTCTGACATGTGTGCTGGGCATGGCAATTCCTTTGTACATGTGTCCATGGGTGTTGGCACATGTTGGGGCCTTTGGGTCTCTAAATGAGAATGGGCACTTGTTTCTTTCGGTGTCTGGCCAGATGTTCCACAGAGCAGGGATGTCAGAGGTATCTGTTGGCAGCGCATTCACCTCTGCCCATTCACTTCTCAGGATGTCATGTTCTTGTATGTTGTGTTGTTTTCATTTTTGCTGCCACCGCTTTTTAGGTGGCCCTTTGGCACTTGCTTGTCCATGTGGATGAGCTCACACTTCAGGAACAGGTATTTCGTAATTGGCATTCGGGATGAGGGGAAGAATGTGGTCTCACTCTGAGTCACTGGACTGCACACCTCACATGTGGATTATGTCACCTGAACATCAAGGAACAACAGTGCAGCTGAAGTAACAATATGGCTGGCTGTTGTGCAGCTGGGTGTGATCCAAAGGGAGGCCATGGCAGGTCTGACTGTCCTGGATCCACCAGCACTGCTTCCAAGTGATCATGTTGGAGGAGAATGTCCGCCACGTGTAGTTACTGGAAGACACAGGCCAGGGGAGTTGAGGAAGGTAAGTGCTCCACAGCGAAATGGCCCATGTGTGTTCATGATGCTGAGCTGGTAAGTGTTGCTGTTACAGCGATTGCCAGGCTGATGCCACCATCGTAGTGAACAAGGCCTGCACGCCTGTTTGTCACCTTGTAGGGACAGTGAATGGGTGTGGGTATTCATTACGGTTGGGTTTGTGACTGTACTCTTTCTCCTTCAGGTCACGAGTGTGTGCCTGCATAGTGTTTTGTCTGTTCAGCAGCCAACAAGATGTGTAGATCTTTGGGAGTGTGACTGCTGTGTTCTTAAGTGCAAGGAGTATGTGGGCGACATCCATTTAGCTGTTGTCAGGCAAGTGTTGTAGTCAAATTACGTGAGAGTGCATGTGGTCTACTTAGGTGGACTGGGGATTGATCATGGACCACTGTGAGCAAGATGGTTCATGGATATTCAGTCAGACATTTAACATTTCACTCCTGGTGTCAGTACTGTGCACTGTAAGAGTAAGAGTGGGCTTTGGCGTGATGTGATTTTGGCGTGCATGAGTGTGATGTGGCACCTTGTTGGGGCAAGTACTGTGTGGATGTAGAGTGGGTGCAGAATGGGGGGCATTGTAGTGGGTGTACTGGGACGTGATTAGACTTGTGGGTGCTGCGTTTTACCAGGGCTACTGAGACGAGGGCTGTTGTATGTAATGCCTTAAGCAAGGGGGTTGTGGTGCAGATCAGTGGGGTTACTGGGACATTGACTTGTTGGTCGCAGGAGAGGCGTGGAAGTAATGGTGATTGCTGTTAAGTAATCCTTGATTACTTTTTTGCATGGTCCAGTGCAAAGTTTGTGCGACAACCCTATGTTCTTTTTGTCATGTGGGTGTGCTGTGGGCGTTCCGGGCGCCACTTGTTTTTCTTTGCTATGAAGGTTTCTGCACGCATTTCATTCCATGAATCGGCTCCCAGCGCCATTTTTGCTCACGCTACTTGGCCAATGCCTTTTTCAGCATTTTGGATAACTTTTTGCGCATTCAAATCAAGAACATGTTTTGGTTGCCACTTAGAACATACATTCATTGTGAGTTGGGTGGTCCAGTTATGGGAGAGGTGGAGGCATATATCACTGCACGGTGCTAACTTGCATAGCTAAATGAAGTCTGTTGCTCTCTACCTGCCCCATTCTGCTCACATCCAATACCCGCAATTGAATTCATCGCCCTTAGACGGGCCGCGGCATTGGCAATGCTTGCCCTGTCCTAGTTTGGTGCTAAGTGGTTGTTCGCTTTTTTTCTGAACTGCAACTTCTGTTTCTCTATTTTTGCCTTATTAATTTTTTTATCAGAAAATCTACAGATTTGCACCAACTTTGTCATGAACACATTCTTTGTTTTTTAAAACGGATGCAGTTGTAAGATCCTGGTGCCTTGGGCAGAGGCGTTGCTGGGGGGGGGGCTATGGGGGCTATAGCCCCTGGTCTTTTGGTTGGAGCCCCGGATAGAATCTCTGGAGCTGCAACCAAAAGGCTAGCTAGCCCCCAGTCCTGACAGTTCCGACATCAGCGTAGCCCCCGGTCTTTTCCAGACCTAGCAACATCCCTGGCCTTGGGATACCTCATTTATAACCAATAGGTGTGTCGTTGCATCTGTTTCATGCACTGAATGCCTGTTAAAAAAAGATGTGAAAAAGCAAGCAATTTTGGCCCTCAGACATTTGCCATACACTACCATAAGATGCCCAACTACGAACTCCTTTTTGCCAGCTTTTACGGTCATATGGCCCATGCCTGCATACAATCCCAAAGTGCTGGCTTCATCAATACTAGTTTCCTAGCTTAATTTCAAGTGGCAGTGAACTAGGAGAGATGCAAGACCCGGGGCCTGTTTCCCGGCATGCTATTCTGAGAGCAGGACTCTTCTGCGACAATCCACGACCTGCCCCCCACTTCAGTGCAGTCGATTTAATGAGCTCGCCGGCCTCGCTTCCCGTGGGGACCCGTTCGCGAGCGCGTGGTGTCCATCATTACTTCCATCCCCCGCCGCTCGCACAGAAAGGAGTTCGCGGTTTTCACGCGTCTGTTCGCCGCTGTTTTACGGGGGGAAAAACGCACCGCTCGGCAAAACAAAGCAGGTAAAAGGGTGCCCTCGCTAAGCACAGGAGCAGCTTCGCCTCACTTCTGTTACACTGGATAAATGTCAATTTACTGTAACTTAATGCGAGGCGACTGCACAAGAAAAATGCATTAGGCTTCGCGAATTTCCAGAGGTAATAGGCGGCCGGTGTGGGCCCTGGCCTCCCCTCATTTCATAGACGGTGCTTGTGAAAGTGGATCACTCTGGCCAAAAGGCGCTATAATTAGAAAAGCCCCTGTTATTTGGCGAAGTATATAAGCACTCAAGGAGCACGGTGGGCCGGTGCCCACCCAGAAATATGTGAACGATTTGCTGCAAGGAACCTGCACACTACTTAAACGCAACACCAAGGCTCGTACCAACAATAACCCATTGCCATCTGGATATGATATGATAGGTTATTTATAACGTGCTTAATACCCAGAAGTTTCTAAGCGCAGACTCGGGGATCGCACCTGCGTTGCTCCGTGTCGTCTTGCTTCCAAGGTGAGCGCGTTACCCCTGAGCTATCCTCCCGAGCCAAGACGATCTGAAAGGACTAGACAGTGTCAGCTGAGATGTCAAGGACTAAATGGGCAAAGTGTTTCGTCCCCACTCACAAAAGAGGCCACCTGCATGCTATGGAGAGAAGGAGGCAAAGGAATCCCGGCTTCTCCATTTCGCCAAAACACGCTGTTTATCTGTGCCTCGATTTGCTTCTCTGCAAAGTCAGCTTGTGCTTTGTTGCCATGCAATTCGCAGTGTGTGCCTATTACAAAAGCTCTCTCACAAGCATAGTGTCGGCCTTAGCCCCGGGCAGTGAATTGAAAATCTAGTGCGCCCCCTGGTCAGTGCCGGGAGGAATTTTACTCCCCCACCCACACAGGAGCAGAGCGTTATTCACTGCAAAAGCCTCAGTACCCTATTCTAATGACAACTGCCTCACTCCCGCCCTGGAGCTGCGATGTAATCACCCACAATACAATCAGCACCGTATTGTTATTTGATGTGTCCCGCTCCCACGTTGGAAAGTGCATTTAAGTTAAATAGGGCACCTGCCGCATCTTCTCCCACCACGCCAGCTCAGGGGAGCCCTTGAAAGACTTCGCCAAGCTGGCGTGACGGGGTGGCTAATGGTGGCCCAGGCGGTTGCCCGGGTGGCCGGAAGTGCACAGGCAGAAGGCTGGAACATTTGTGTACATTTCTGCACTCTGAAGTGTCTTGAGTATATGTGGCGAATTGAATAACACAATAAATAAATAAATCCAGGTGCTCGTGTGATGGCAGTTGTACAGACGCATGATCCCTTGGCCATTTCCTAAGGAAACACAAGAGTGTGTAAATTTAGTGCAAAGATCCAGGCCTAAGACTGGAATGCCGTAAGTTTGAAAAGTTGTTTTTATGAGAAAATGCAGGAAACTGCTCATCAGATTTTTGGAGCGTATGAATAGGTGGTGGTGCCACAGTGTCCGACCCTGCCACTTTAGCACCCAGATTAGTTTTAGAAAACCAAGCTGCAGTCAGTCCGACACTCGCAAACATGGGCTTGGCAGGGGCTGCCATCCTGCCATTGGTAGGACTCTGGACCATGTATGAACGATTCTGGTGGCAGTCGCGTTTAATAGGCCTCATTACGAATTTGGCGGTAAACTCGATCACCTTTACGTGGCTTGTATTCGGGCAAAAGAGCCACAATTAGAAGGGGGAGACTGATGTGAAAATCCCAATTTCCTGAGTGCATTGGGCGCTACGGGTGGTTCTTTTGCTGCGTAATTTCTCTCATTTTTGCTGCTAATGTGGAGGAGATCCAGGGCTCGAGTCCTAAAAATAAGAGGGGGGGGGGTCTCTGACACACACAGTGACATCACAGGAACTGAACAGCTCCTAAAATAAAATAAGCACATTTTATTCAACCTGTCTTTCACAATTGAGGACATTGTGCAGTCCAAGGGAGCACCTGCCAAGTGAATAATGTTCTGATTACATTGCTGGCTAATTATAAAAGGTACAGCTTTTAGATCCAAGTATCTTTAACAAAATACACCCTGCGTAGCAGAATGGTAATATTCAGCACTTTAGCAGTTATAGTTAAACTGTTTGTGTGGTCTTGTGGCCATGTGTCCTTCCCCCAGCCGACCAATCTGGCATTATTAACTGGCCGTGAGGTTCATCCAGTACTGTGTTATTTTCTTTAAAATTCCCTAAGCAGACGGGAGGGAGCGTCTGCCCTTACAAATAAGCAGGCGGATGCCATCGACACGCGCAGTCCCTTGTCGTGCAACCTGAGGAGATTCCGACAGCTAATTGCTGGCGGAATCCCCTTCACATTACCACTAAACTCAGAATATGGCAGCGTGGTAAAGTGGGGGCAATTCCACAACGATCCCCAGTGAATGGAATGACAAACAGCCAGGGGTGTCATTTAGGGGTCGCCTGAGGTCGCAACTGCGACCTCTGAGGTCTCCCTTGCTACCCTTGTGGTCTGGGTGTTTATTTTTTTTTATTTTTTCGTAATGCAAGCTCCTGGGCCGTGGCCAGCATCGTGCTGCTCTTTACATCTGGAGTGGCTGGCATTATTATTCAGACCTCTTAAGAAAAAGAAAAAAAAAAAAGAACAGTGGTGCCACAAGTCTAACACTTTCAGCAGTGACCCTAACTAAGAAAGAATAGGAAGACCAAATAATGTGCCTTTCTGGAATTCTATACACTAATTGCTAGACTCATTAAAGGTTTATTTGAGGCACACTTCAGGGGGTGAGTCACTGATTTAGTCTGTTCTTAAACACCTCAACTCAGCCTTTCATTTCAAACACTTGTGTACGAGCGTGATATAAATAAAATATAATTTCATTTCATTTCTGTGGTCGATAATTGAGTACCAACACAGGTTGGTTGATATTGGGTGTATACTTTTTCTATATAAAGTGCTTAAGCGTAAGTGCTATATAATAACACATCATTATCATTTTGCAATGGATGTCTGCTTGCATTCACAGTAATTTGGTAATATGGGCCTATACACACTGGTCCTAACAATATTTATGGCGATCCTTTCTTCTATGAAATGTACATCACATTATAGTGATATTGTAACCATATTTTTCGTAGTGTACTTAGGAACAATGCTATGTGATGCCACTTCCTGTTTTGTCAAGCGGTGAAAGGTCGAGCTCCATCACTTCCCACGATATCACTTCGGGGTGGGGTCAAATGACATCACTGCCTGTGATGTCATCAGAGGTCATGGGTTGTGCGATGTCACTTCCGCCACACCTGGCATTTTGGTGAAATGACGTCCCTGCACAGAGCCTGCTTTAAAAAGGCGTGCCGCCATTCAGGGAGTGTCGTTTGTCGTGGATTTTAAAGGGGCCGCACCAGTGATTGGTGCGGCCCCTTTAACTTAAATAATGCCCTGAACTGTTTCACAGAAACCATGTTGGTATGAATGCAAGGAGCTGAATGAATCAAGTCTACAATGGGGACTGGGCACCAGACGTATGATGAGAAGGGCATGATTTAGACAGTTACATGTCTTTATAACAACACATTGTATGTGAATGCCCATATACTGAACATGTTACAACGAAAAAACATAACAAATCTTGTCCCCCCAAACCCCAAACCCCTGTTTCACACCACTAAAAACCCACCCAACCAATTCCCGACAAGATTTAACCCTTTCCCTCACCCACATACATTTTCATTATATTTTTCGTTATGCTGGTTTTGTTATATGTGCATGTCTACATAAAAGTTGCGTTATAAAGACTGCATACCGATTTAGACATGTCACTGGAATCCTTTTGAAGCTGATGTTTAACAAACCACACAGAAAAAAGAGTTTATAGCGACTTTTGAGTCTCCCCTCCTCATCAATTTGTTAACTTTTGGACACTCTTTTTTTTTACTAACCTTAGACTTTTCTCCGAATCCATTCCTCCACCTCTTGTGCTCATTTAGGGAGTCAAACAAATCCGATTTGCTATGCTGTTTGTTGCTTTATTCCCAAAGTGTATAAAGGGAATGATGTAAATCCACCGTACACAAGTTGTATGTAGTAAAGTATTTATTTACGCGACCCCACAAGCCTGCTGCCCTGCCACCTCCAGCCAACGGCCACCGTGGAATGTTGTCCTCCGAACCCATAACATTCCACGAGTGTCCCTGCACGAGCCCGTGCACATTACGACAGGGAACACAGGACTTATTTAACTATTTAACTTGTCACCTCAGCCAACTACAGACTCCAATTTTTGTGTTTGTTGTCAAAGATGTAAATTTCGCTAAACATTTAAGCGTGGATTTTCAATGTCATTTTAGGCAAGGAATCGTATGACTTCCTCTCTCAAGCCTGCCCTAGGGCTTTGTTTACAGTTCCCCCTGCCACATACCCCCAAATAGCGCCACTTTACAAGTTTAATTTGCAGATAGCTCTCTTGGCTTCCTGCTAGCGGGTCCAAAGTAACTAATACTCAGCATTTCAGTATCTGAACAAAGCACGACTGTAATAATGAGACGAACGACTGGACACGGCCATTTAAAGACATTGCTGTCAAGGTACCCCTTTGGAGTTGTCACCTTCCTATGAATGAAAAATAAAACCAGACTTGAAAATCTGCCGACATTTTAGAAGGTCCGCCCTCATGACACGACCCATTTATAGTTTTGAAAACTGATGTACAATAGCAAGGGGAGAGAACAAAATCGTGCTTGTTTTAAAAGAAATTTGCGTTGTTAAAATAAAAATAATTATATAAGGCTGAAAGTAGCATTTCAAAACATTATAGAGCATACATTTTTGGACTTTGGAACAGTGAAAAGCTGAGCTGTTTCTGCTAAAATTGCATGCCCTGACTGTCAAAGATGTTCAGATTGCAAGAAGAAGTGTGTTAGCACACTGGCCCATTTGGCCAGAGCAAGGGATTTCACCAATAATTTGTGAAGATGGCATTAGTTTTAAAAGCAGTGGTAAAACCATTCCTAGAAAATGTTTTTGAAGCTGTAAAGGCCAGTGAAATCTTGTAATAGCTCAGTGGGTTATGAACCTGTGGCAGAGATCTAGCTGCAATTATCACTTAAATCCCTGCAGAAGGCACATTAATCGGTTCCATGTGTTAATATCCCCCCAAAAATATCGCCATTAAGAATTGTGCCTTTTTTTGTGGCGATATTAACCCATGGAGCCTACGGGGGACCACCCCTGCACCCCCCATTTTTCTTTAAAGGCTGCGGGGGACACCCCTGCAACCCCCGCTACCATTTACCCCATAAATTACCCCCAAAAATAATCTCGCCTATGGCCTTTCCCGGCACCATATATATGGTGACATTATTTGGGGGGATAATATTACCTGATATCACATTAACCCACCAAACCAACGTTCCAAAATATGGTCACGTGGAGAGAAGGTGGTGGATTAAGGTTGATGCAGGCCTGGGGCCATGAATGGTGTTACTCTCACTTGAAATCGGTTAGCTTGGCACCTCTTTATTCTGAGAACTCGCTTTAGATATCATGGGGTAATGGTGACTAGGACTTTAGAAGGCCTGGGTGAGATGAACATCCTGCCGCCACTGGCGAGGGTGCCTGAGGACCTGGATATGTGGGGAACCCTGAAGATGTTGCAGATGTGTAGACTGCGCGCGCCCAAAATGAACATAATGCCGAGGATCCTATAAGTGTTCCAAATGTGGCCAGTCAGGACCCCGGATCCATCTTTCAGTGAATCCAAGGCGGGACTTGTATTTTCCTTTGTGGCAGGGACGGAAACAACGCATTGACTCTGACTTGCTTATCCTCCTGAAAGATCATCGGGAAGTCGGGCTCCCAAACCACGATGGTTACTACATGGCATCTCAAAAGAGGGCCCTGGTGGCTCGTATTGGGAATGACACAGATAAACAATGTTTTTTATTTAGAGAATTGCTCGTTGAGACTGTCACGGTGGGTGAGTGGCTCCGGCTGCCGTGGAGTCCTATAGCCATTAGTAACGGTGCCAGCGAGTCAGGCATTTGTTTGCCAGTTGGGGCCTGCACTCCCGGCAGGTCAGTCCTGCTAGGAGATCAGTGGCTCCCGCCGGCAAACCTGAAGTGTACCGGTCTGAAAAAAATACCATAGACGGAGTTACCGAAATGTTTTCCAGACCGTCACACTCATAATGAGGCCCATATCACTTGTATATGTGAGACCTATAGTAATGCCTGGCCTTTTCATCAACAATGCTTTGCATGCTGGGACCTGTAGATCCATAATTATAAAAATAAAAACAGAAGTTGCATTAAAGTCGCTAAAACGAAAGGATCTGGAAATTACTCTAGATTAGTGAAGGATTTGAAATTTTCTTCCTGACTTCAAGAAAATTAGCAAGTGCACTGATAGTGTCATGTACCGGCGTGTAAGCAGTGTCAAGAAACGGATGCATAGCCCTTTAAGAACACTACAACCAGGGGCTTGGAAGTTGGCATGGCAACGCTGGCGTCCTCTCAGCGTTTCCCACGGTAGACGCTGGAAGCCGCGGAACGCTGTCATGTGACCTCACCTTTATATTCTCCGCCTACACTCCAGATCGGTGCTTCTGATTGAGAATTGGTGGCGCCTCGTATCTTGTACCTTGTACCCAGTTTTCCTTTACATCCCGGTTCTGTCCCTTTCCCTTCCCCTTCCCTCCAGCATTTCTGATTACCTCGTTGCCTCGACCCGGACCGTTTACCTGGCTTTGGATTTTGGACTGCCTTGTTCTTGTTTGCTGCCCGCATCATTCTTCGACCTCGGACCGCTCACGGATTTCCTAGCCTTCGCCCATTAGTTTTGGTTGCTCTTCGGTTGTCTTCTGGATCATCAATCATCTGGACTGCATCTGGGTATTTTGAGGAACTTTGGAACTTTTCTTGAACTTTGGATTGTTGACCTTGGAACTCTTGAACTTTGGATTGTTGAACTTGGAACTTATGAACCTCCTACCTGGGGTTTCCTTGTGACGCACACTATCTAGTGTGTAGTAGGCGTCCTCGTGCCGGCGGGATAGGTGGTTGAGCCTTGATGGTATTCTGCATTGTGGACTTCGGAGTTCTTCTCTTCCTGGTTCCATCTGGTTCTCCCCGGAGTAACGGTAAGCCTAGGGGTTGTTATCAGAATTGGGATCAACGTATTGCATTCTTTCTGTTGTGTTCGGGTTTGGTCAGAAGGGCGGTTGTTTTATTATCTGTATTGTGTTAACTCCTCACCTACAGATCCAACGCCTGTCCTCGGCTACTCGTACCACCCTGACTTCTGCATTACAACTTTTGCGTCATCGACATTACAACTCCTGCGTCCTCTGGGTCTCATCAGGTATCCGTTCTTTCCTCTGATTGATCGCTCTGGCTGTCCATTCCTGGGGCCAGAGGGTTCCATCGGGAGGAAGAACTTTTCGGCTACACGACGTGGGCAACTGGATTCTGACATAATCAGAAGCCATTCAATATGGATACCAATGAGACGCTGTCCACTATTTTACAATTGGTGGCCGATTTACGTAATGATATGACTGCGGCTCATTCAGCCACGCAGCGACGCATTGATGAGTTGCAAGCAGGGTTCCAACCCCTTGGGGCAGCTGCCCCACCTTTGGCCAGTGTCTCTGGGGCAGGTGCTGGTCCATCCCAACAGGGTGCTGGACCAGTTTATATGACTACCCAGTTCCCTTTGGCTCCACCGGAACGCTTCAGTGGAGACCCCAAGACCTTTAGGACCTTTTTGAACCAATGTAGACTACACTTTCTGTGTCGTCCTGCCTCTTTTCCAGATTCCACTACTAAGGCGGCGTTTCTGTTATCTCATTTAGGGGGTACCGCGGCTGCCTGGGCTAATCCGTTGTTGGAAGAGGGCAGTCATCTTCTTTACAATTGTGACGCCCTAATTGAGGCTATGAGTCGTGTGTTCGACACACGTTATGCCACACAAGCTACGGATTTAGAACTGCTTGGTCTCCAACAAGGCAGTACACCTCTCCTGTCCTATCTAGCCAAGTTCAATCAGCTGGTGGCGGAAACAAATTGGCCCGAAGAGAAGAAGGCCTCTCTCTTCTATAAAGGGCTATCCGACTCCCTAAAAGACACACTGGCTACCGTTCCGGTGATACCTACTGCTTTTTCGGAACTATTGGATTTGGTTCTCCAGATCGATTCCCGACAAGCAGCACGGAGGGGTGAAAAGAGAACGGTTCCTCCTGTTGCTATCTCCGTTCCTTTACCTGCCGCTGGATCCACGGAACCCATGCAGATTGGGGCACTTAGAACTCCTCTCTCGGCTGAAGTTAGGGAACACCGGAGAAAGAATGGATTATGTTTCTATTGCGGAGGTTCAGACCACTTGCTCCGAGAGTGTACCAAAAAACCCGCTAAGAAACAGGGAAACGCCAAAACCCGGTGACTGAAGGGGTCCAGATGCCGGGTGTTTCTTCGATAGACCCTACAATATACAGTCCTTATTGTCTATCTGTTTCCCTGTCATCTCCCGGTTCTGAGAAATGGGCCGTGATGATGGTCCTGGACTCAGGCGCCACAGGGAATTACGTGGATGCCACTTATGCTCAGGGGTTGGGTCTGCCAGTTATGCACAAATCATGTCCTGAAGTGGTAAATTCGGTAGATGGCTCTTCCTTGGTCTCTGGGTTAGTGACGAAGCGGACTACTGACCTCACCATGATCACTGACTGCGGTCATCAAGAGAGCATCTACTTTGATCTCATTGCGGCACCACAGTTTAAATTCATTCTTGGCTTACCTTGGTTAAGATTGCATAATCCTTCTGTGGATTGGCATTCTGGGGAGGTATGTTTTCCGTCGGATTACTGTGAAAGGAGATGCCTCACTATCAGTTCGGAGATCACCAATCCAAGTCATGCTCTTGCTGAAACTACCCGTACTGTGGGGGCAGTACTTAACACTGTCCTTCCTATGGTGTACAGGAAATATCAGGACGTATTCGACGCACGTGGGGCAGAGATACTTCCACCCCACAGGCCCTATGACTGCCCTATCGAGCTGATTCCTGGAGCTAAGATTCCGTCTGGGCGCATATATTCCCTGACCCCTAAAGAGGACGTGATTTTGAAGGAATATATTGACAAATCCTTGAGTACTGGCTTTATTCGTCCTTCCCGCTCACCTGCTGCCTCACCCATGTTCTTTGTTCCCAAGAAGGAGGGGGACCTGCGTCCTTGCATCGATTATCGTGCTTTAAATGCCGTCACGATCAGAAATCAGTATCCGATTCCTCTGATTTCAGTCTTATTGGACCAATTGGGTGCAGCTAAGGTGTTCACTAAATTGGACTTGAGGGGAGCCTACAATCTCGTCCGGATTCGCGAAGGCGACGAGTGGAAGACGGCCTTCAAAACCAAATATGGCCTCTTCGAATACTGCGTTATGCCCTTTGGCCTATGTAACGCTCCGGCGACCTTCCAATACTTCATCAACGAAGTATTTCATGACATGCTAGACCAGTACGTAGTCGTTTACTTAGATGACATCTTGATCTACTCTCCTTCGGTGGACACTCACGTCATCCATGTCTCCAACGTTTTGCAACGTCTAAGAGAGTACCACTTGTATGCTAAGTTGGACAAGTGCAGGTTTCATGAAACCGAGGTAGAGTTCCTAGGCTATGATATCACTAGCCGGGGAGTGCAAATGAGCCAGTCTAAGATCACCGCGATATTGGAGTGGCCTCGTCCTGATACCTTGAAGGCTCTGCAATCCTTCCTAGGTTTTGCAAATTTCTATCGGCGGTTTATCCAAGACTTTTCAGCCATTGCCTCTCCACTTACTAAACTAACCAGCACTAAAAGTTTGTTTGAATGGAACGAGGAAGCTCAACAGGCTTTTGAGGCCTTAAAATCTGCTTTTACCACGGCTCCCGTCCTTCAACATCCGGATCCCTCTTTGCCTTTCATTGTAGAAGCAGATGCTTCAGATGTTGCACTGGGAGCTATCCTGTCCCAACTTTGCCCCGAGTCTGCTGGTTTACATCCTGTTGCGTATCACTCCAGAAAACTCACCTCTTACGAGAGGAATTATACGATCACAGAACGGGAATTGTTGGCTGTAAGAGACGCCTTTATGGTATGGAGACATCATCTTTTGGGGTCTTCCGAACCAGTTCAAGTGTTTACTGATCATCGGAATCTCTTGGCACTGCAATCAGTGAAGTGTACCACGGCACGTCATGCCAGGTGGCATGAATTTTTCGCCATGTTCAACTTCACCATTACCTATCGCCCTGGTTCTCTGAATTCGAAGGCTGATGCTCTTTCCCGCATCCATGGAGTCCCTGAACCATCCGAGCTTAAAGGAGCCCTTCTATTACCCAATCAAGTGGTGTGTGGGTGTACCTTGCGCCCCTCTCTGAAAACAAGGATACAAGAATGGGTGAGAACTACTCCCTCCGAGATTTCTAGCCTGGGGTTGGAGGTCATCAATTCATTGCCTTATAAGAAGGGTAAAATATATGTGCCTGACTCCGACACAAGACACACCGCCATACAATGGTGTCACGATTCAGCGGTAGCGGCACATCCAGGTACTGGGAAAACTATTGACCTTTTGAGAAGGTGGTGCTGGTGGCCCTCCATGTCACACGATGTTCGGGAATACATTGTTTCTTGTGCCGTTTGTGCACAGTGCAAACATCAACCGGGCAAACCGGTGGGCTTGCTTCAACCCATGCCTATTCCAGACAAGCCTTGGTTTATGGTCTCTATGGATTTCGTTGTAGAGCTTCCGGTAGTCGACGGCTACGACACTATATGGGTGGTCGTGGACTATTTCACTAAATCAGCCTTGTTTGTACCCTGCCAGGGGATTCCTTCTGCTCCGGTTTTGGCGGAACTGTTCTTGAAGAACGTCTACCGAAGATTCGGTCTGCCTTCCATTCTTGTTACTGACCGGGGACCACAGTTCACTTCTCGTTTTTGGAGAGCCGTGACTTCAACGTTGGGTATAGACGGCAGGTACTCTAGTGCATACCATCCGCAAACCGATGGGCAAACAGAGAGGCTTAACGCCACCATGGAACAGTATCTACGATGTCTTACCCACCAACGCCAAGATACGTGGGTTTCTGTTCTACCTCTGGCCGAGTTCGCCTACAATAACTCTATGCATACGGCGACAGGTGTATCTCCGTTCTTTGCACTATATGGCCAGCACCCCCGTTCTTTGCCCAGTATTGCTGATTGGCCATTACAAAATCCGGCTGCCTCTGGTTGTCTTAGGAACCTATCAGATACCCACGCTATAGTTAAGAGTCAACTATTACAGGCCCAGTCACGTACTAAGTCATCGGCAGATGCACATCGCTCACCGGCTCCTAACTACCGACCGGGGATGAAGGTCTGGCTGTCCACAAAAAATCTACGCCTGCCTGGTCGAAGATCCCTGTTGCCTCGGTTCGTGGGTCCCTACAGCATTCTGCAGGTTATTAACCCTGCGGCCCTCCGATTGGCTCTTCCTGCAAAATGGAAGGTACACCCGGTATTCCATGTCTCTCTAGTGAAACCATGCCACCCATCTACCAGACTTCCTGCTCATCCACCTCCGATTAGGGTGCGTGGTTTTGATGAATATGAGGTGGGTGCGATCTTGGATACCAAAGTCCGAAGGGGCAGACGTCTCTATCTGGTCGATTGGAAGGGCTATGGTCCCGAAGACCGTACGTGGGAACCTGTGGGAAACATCCATGCTCCGGCCCTTTTGTCTCGTTTCTGGTCTGCTCGGGGGGTGACACCCCCTTTGAGGGAGGAAACTGTCATGTACCGGCGTGTAAGCAGTGTCAAGAAACGGATGCATAGCCCTTTAAGAACACTACAACCAGGGGCTTGGAAGTTGGCATGGCAACGCTGGCGTCCTCTCAGCGTTTCCCACGGTAGACGCTGGAAGCCGCGGAACGCTGTCATGTGACCTCACCTTTATATTCTCCGCCTACACTCCAGATCGGTGCTTCTGATTGAGAATTGGTGGCGCCTCGTATCTTGTACCTTGTACCCAGTTTTCCTTATCATCCCGGTTCTGTCCCTTTCCCTTCCCCTTCCCTCCAGCATTTCTGATTACCTCGTTGCCTCGACCCGGACCGTTTACCTGGCTTTGGATTTTGGACTGCCTTGTTCTTGTTTGCTGCCCGCATCATTCTTCGACCTCGGACCGCTCACGGATTTCCTAGCCTTCGCCCATTAGTTTTGGTTGCTCTTCGGTTGTCTTCTGGATCATCAATCATCTGGACTGCATCTGGGTATTTTGAGGAACTTTGGAACTTTTCTTGAACTTTGGATTGTTGACCTTGGAACTCTTGAACTTTGGATTGTTGAACTTGGAACTTATGAACCTCCTACCTGGGGTTTCCTTGTGACGCACACTATCTAGTGTGTAGTAGGCGTCCTCGTGCCGGCGGGATAGGTGGTTGAGCCTTGATGGTATTCTGCATTGTGGACTTCGGAGTTCTTCTCTTCCTGGTTCCATCTGGTTCTCCCCGGAGTAACGGTAAGCCTAGGGGTTGTTATCAGAATTGGGATCAACGTATTGCATTCTTTCTGTTGTGTTCGGGTTTGGTCAGAAGGGCGGTTGTTTTATTATCTGTATTGTGTTAACTCCTCACCTACAGATCCAACGCCTGTCCTCGGCTACTCGTACCACCCTGACTTCTGCATTACAACTTTTGCGTCATCGACATTACAACTCCTGCGTCCTCTGGGTCTCATCAGGTATCCGTTCTTTCCTCTGATTGATCGCTCTGGCTGTCCATTCCTGGGGCCAGAGGGTTCCATCGGGAGGAAGAACTCTTCGGCTACACGACGTGGGCAACTGGATTCTGACAGATAGGGAACAATCAGGCCACCATGGAGAACAGAAAAGACGTGAGAGGGATCTCCAATCTTAGAGAAATGACAAGTGGCAGAATGAAGACTGTGAATAGATGAGCGGATAGGAAGCTTGGAATAATGAAGTGGGAGCCATCGTAATCAAGGGGTCTTGAATATGGTCTTAATGTTTCCAGATAATGGAGCACTCTCTAACACAGGCTCTCCTACACACGTTTGGATGCGTGAAGTGGGCCTCACTGTTGTTCCAGCAGAAAAATAGAAGAAAGTAATAAGTAAAGGGACTACCCAAACTTCAACCAAGAGGAGATGTCCCCAATGGCAACCAAAGTGACCACCAACTTTGCAGGTATGATGGGAACAGTGGAAGGGTGCATTTTAAAGCAGAAAGCAGCAACCAAGAAAACTTGGAATCGGGGGCATGTAGGAATCGAGATAGAAGCCAAGATTTTTTAATTGACTTTACAAGTCAAGTGGCTACAATGAAGGTGGCCTAAAATCGGAAGCACTTAATGGGAGTGGAGGAATCGACTTGCCAGACCCCCGGTCATGCTCCGATTGAGCTTAAGCCGTTGTGCTGCATCAAAATATTTATCAGTCGTGCCAGGTATAAACCATATTGCCTAAACGACCAGATCCACATCCAAAGTGAGGAAGATCTGGCTTTGAACGGGTTGAGTGTGGAATACAGTACAGTACAGTATGGTGCGTAGGAAAGGTGGTGTCCTCTTCATTCCCTCGTGGCCAATATGTCCTACCTCTGCATGCCTAGGATGTCAAGGTAAGTGACACAGTGGTTGTAGAGTAAGATGGAGACTTTCTCTTCAATGCAGCTTAGTCCACAAAAGACTTTCCGGTGTCTGGATGAAAGTGGTGAGAGGTTTGACATAAATGATAAAAGGAGTTGGCGAAATCAGGACACTCGACCGAGCAAAGGACCTAAAGAAGAGGAGGAAGTGGGCGGGAAATGGCGTTATACCATTCAGAGAGAATGGCAAAAGTTCAAACAAAGGTATCCCCAGAACACACACCCCGCACAGCTGGAGTCATTGATGGTGTTGACCGGGGCTGATGAGCCAAGCATGATCAAAGCTATGATTCTGACATTGAGGACAACAGCAAGAGTGTATCCTGTGCCCTGGTCCGGCTGAATGTCCACCTGAGTGGCTGTTGAGGATGCTTGACGATTAAATGTAGGAAAACGGAGGGACGTGAAACCCCACATTCTCTCTGTCGCGTCAGAGGTCCTGGGCCACCATCATCCACTGATACAGCAGGGTGACTCCGGGACCACCCTTCGGCCAGTGGGATTATGCACAACAAGCCTTGCTCAAGGGTGGATCAGAGCCTGGTAGTGGCTCTGCGTCATTGTTTGGGGTCAGATTTGTAACCTCTTGTTCCCAAATAAAGAGGGTCCACCCTATTGCAAGCAACCACTAGGGGTCACTGCGCCTCTTATGCCAACAGATATTCCAGTTAAACCAGACTGAGGCTAAACCCTAAAAATGAGGACAATAATTCTATGCTTTAATAGCGCGTCGAGTCCGGTTCCTGAAGCTTCTTAGCATGATTATTTATTTATTTTAATTTGTAAAAAGCACCACTTACCCGTAGGTCTTAGGGCGCACATAGGGAAGACAAACAAGAGGCTGGATCATTGATACATTGTTACATAGATACTCAATGGGCCAAACCGGCCGGAAGATCAGGCAAAGAAATGCCAGAATCACCATCACCAATACTACCGGTGCCGGTCATTCCAGCAATCCTGTCCTATGGGACTCCATGGAATGGTAAATTACTGTTGTCGTCACCGCCGTTAATATCTAGGTAATACCGGGATATGAGGCGGAGGATCCGGTAGGGCGCCGGAATTACCAGAGGGATACCGGGAAACCTTTAATGAGCCCCATGTCTTTTCCTTAGGAGTTTGAAGGGCTGAGTCAGCACCTTGGAATTCGAACTTGTGTTGAAAGGCCACACAACAGAGATCTGAAACAAGGATCTAATTTGTTAGGATATTTTATGAGCTAAGAGAGCAGCATTGAATCTTCCAGCCAGAATATTTCTATATTACTTTTTCCTGGTCCTAAAATAAGGAATCGGCGAAAGGCTTGAATGCAATGCAGTTTGGTGGCACTCTCCATCATCTTCTGAGGCGGCCCGGCCTTATCTGGAAAGTAGGGTTCGCTCTTTTCCTCCGCTCTGCCTCCGCATATCTTCCAGAGTGGAAGGTCCCGGGGGTGCAGACAATGCCTCCCCCGAGCTGCAGGCAATCTGCATGCATTGCTTTCCATTCGCGGGGGGAGCCCGGCTTCCATTTCATGTGTGAAGCCTCAACCCGCCGCGCAGTCTCCCTCCGCGCAGTCTCCCTCTGCCATGTTTCAAGGGCCCGCTTTGCCACACTGGAGCGTTCTAATCATTTTCACAGGACTTAAAGAGTTCTCAAGGGGGGAGCGCCAGGACGGAGGAACACTTTTTAATGGAAAATGATGACACCCTCTCTTTCTGCAGACCGCAGGGATGGCTCTGTCTGTTGAATATGGGAAACTAAAGGCAGAAACGTATTTATAGGATGTGGGAAAGGATAACGCATCCGAACTGACGCTGACAGGGCCTTATTGGTGACAAATGCCTTCAGCAGGATATTGGCAAGGCAGCTGACTGGCCGTCACTGGATTTGGGAATCCGTGGCAGGCTGTTAGGACTGGCAGGGGCCAGGGACATCATTTCACCAAAATGCCAAGGGTAGTGGAAGTGACATCACACAACCCTTGACCTCTGATGATATCACACGAAGTGATGTCATTTGACCCCACCCCAAAGTGATATCAAGGGAAGCGATGGAACACCACCTTTCACCCCTTGACAAAACAGGAAGTTGCATCACATAGCATTGTTCCTAATTACACTATGAAAAATATGGTCACGATATCACTATAATGTGATATACATTTCATTCAAGAATGGATCTCCATAGTTATCATTGAGATCCATGTGTATAGGTCCATATTACAAAATTACTGTGAATGCAAGGAGACGTCCAAAGCCAAATGATAATGACGTGTTATTATTTAGCACGTGCTTTATATAGAACAAATGTACATACAATATCACCCAACCTGTGTTGGTACTCATTTATCGACATCAGAAGGATGAAAGGCTGAGTTGAGGCTTTTAAGAACAGACTAAATCAGTGACTCACCCCCTGAAGAGTACCTGAAATAAACCTTTAATGAGTCTAGCAATTATTGTATAGAATTCCAGAAAGACATATTATTTGTTATTCCTGTTCTTTCTTATTTAGGGTCACCCCTCAAAGTGTTACACTTGTGGAACCCCCTGGTTTTGAAAAACTTATTTTTAAGAGGCCTGATCAAGAAAGCCAGCCACTCCAGAAGCAAAGAGCCACATGGCGCTGGCCAAAGCCCAGGAGATACTATTTAAAACTAAAGAAATGGGGTAGCAATGGAGACCACAGGGGGAGCAATGGAGACCACAGGGGTAGCAAGGGAGACCTCAGGGGTCGCAATTGCGACCCTGGTGACCCCTAAATGACGTCCCTCACAGGGGCACAACCCAACATACATTTCGGGAGTAGGGGGTAACTGGTGATGGGATTGGCCACTTGGGAAACTAGGTGGGGAAAACTAGGATGCTCTGCCGCCTCTGTCCTACTCCAAGGGTTGTCTGGAGAGGGGCCCAAGTATCAAATGATGGCTGTCCAGCTTTATACATATGCGCACACGCACACACCCAATTACACATTCACTCATTTCAACATCCCATTCACCATACATCCAATCATTCACATGCCCCCATTATATCATACACTCATTCACACAGACTCGCTCATTCATACATAGATTGCATGCACACATGCATACATAGATATTGAACTAACATGCAGCACCTTTTAACACTGCTAGTTTCAGAAAAGGCTTCCCTCGCCTCTCTGTCTAACAAAAAGCAGGTGTGCACATCAGCCCCTTCCCATCGGTGGCGAAAGAACACATAACGTTGCTATATGATCGCTCGCACCCGTGGGGGGGCGGCTGGTGTGTGCATTTGATTGTTGATAGACAGAGAGGTGAGGGAAGCCTTTATTGAAACTAGCAGCTTTAAAGATTCGCTTATTTTATGCAAATACTTGTTTCAAAACAAACACAGTAACACTAAAGTGCCAGGCTATTATGCAAGTCTATGCAAAATGGACGAGCATACTTGTCCTTGGCACTTAAGGGGTTTTAAAGCCGCTGGTTTCAGGAAAGGCTTCCCTCTCCTCTCGACTGACTAACAAAAAGCTATGTGAGGAAGCCCCGCCCCTCAGCTCACATTGGGGGGTGAGGGGGGGCGGCTGAAGCACGATTAGCTCAATGGCGTTGTACGCCTGGGACTTGAGTATAGCCAGTCATGCGCCATTCTTATTTGTATAGTGAGTGCTGATTTGCACAATGACAACATGCAAGTAACGGTGACCACGTCAGGACGCCCTCCAACTTTGCCCTTGACAGCAAAACGCCAGGTGTACAAATTTCATTAAATAAGAGCTACAATGTCATAATGTTGTCACAATGATGTAACCTGTTGCTGTTCCCCCAAATATCTTCGCGATGTGGCAGTGTCACAGTCAAAGGAAACAGCAATGTGAAACATTTGTCAGTCTTTAGACAGGGAGTCACATAAATGAAAAGTCTTGCAGGTAGTTTGGAACTAGACAATATGCTGCCTGAGGTGAAAATTCCCCAGTACACAACATATGCATGGCTTTAAGTGGGCCAGGGCCCCCGGTGCCAGTCCCCAGCAGCATTGAAATGTAGACAATGGGCCTGAAAGCCACTTCCTCTCCACACCACGAGGGGGCCCTTCCTTTAATGCCTGCAGGCATTGAAGAACAAAAGGGACCACATCTGCACATTAACCCCCCCACTGCACCTGACCACTGCAAACATTTTAAAAATAAATAAATTAGAGAGTGCAGATGTATTTTGTTTTGGGGGGGATGAGCTGGAACTGTGGAATCCTCTGTTAGGGCTGTGCCCTGCATATTATGTAAATATATTAGCAGCAGGCACATTAACCTCTTGAGCTGTATTACTGTCATGGGATTTCAAGATCAATGGCGCACAAACAAAGCTATTCAAAAGGCAGATTAGCAGCATGGGCCTATCCTATCTGGAATGTAACCTTCAATTATATGTTTTGATTTAATTGCTTTTATATATTTTAATCTTTTTAATTGAGTAGATTGTTTTTGACTGAGGATTAATTATATTATATTTAATAGACCTTTTGTGCACTTTTTTCTCCCTGGCATGTAACATGTATTTTGTAATTGTGAGGAAATCGACCATCCGCACAGGGAGAGCTTGATAAGGAAAAGGAATGTTTAGAGATCAGCTTCCGAGAAATGTGTACGGCCATTCCGCACTCATTTCATCTGCTTCCCGCACAAAACGCATGGTCTCGTGTACTCCGGGAAGACACAGCTTATAGGCGCCATTCCTGTGTCATATCCAGCTGGAATGTGACAGCCACGGGTACACCAAAGTATCTCAAGAAGGGGGAAGGCACACCTTCGTCCAGCCATGGGCAGCCTACATTTAAATATGAAAGGCTCCATGGATCTGCATTCCTTTTGTCCGATCCAGCTGGTGGCCGTGCATACTAACAAGATAATTGAAGCAAGCCTAGAGGAGAGGCTTGGTTGCCGGAAACAGACAACAGTTAAGGCATGGCTAATGCCCCTTTGGTATGCAATGTGTCAACATGAAGCTAGTTCTCAACTCTCTGTATGAAAGGCAGTGAATGGCCTGTCTGGCTCCAGCAGTTACTGCAGATGCCCCTGCAGAGCATACCCTATCGGAGGGACGAAGGTTGTGATTTGGGGGAGACAGGAAGTCTGCTCCCATCACAAACTTCAAGAGAGACCTGTGCTTTAAACAAGAGTCATAGAGGGCTCAGTTAACCAGAGAGACACTTTGATCTACAACAGACAGGAAGAAGGGTACGACTTAGGTATGTGTTTTCACCCCTTGTCTGTCCTGTTTCAGAGCACTCTGGTCCTGACCTCCTGCATAACAGAAGAGTGTTGGTAGTGACCCAGGATTGGTTCATTAAGGTAGGCTTAGTCTTCACCAATCACTGGGGGCCATTTGGTTTTAAGAGAGGGCTAAACCCTTCACTTGACAGATCATCCAATGACTTAGATAGGCATAAGAAGAAGGACTAATTTGGACCCGGGTTGGGAGGTACAGTCTATCTTACATCTTCCACCAGTGAAGGAAGGCCAGGAGTTCCAAGAGGGAAGCAAGATCACTCCCGTAAACATCTCCCAGGGAACAGAGGGAGATACCGGTCTCAGAGGACCCGTTCAGTGGCTCAAGAACCAGAACCCAGCCAGCACACAGCATGCCCTACTAGGTTCTGCCAGCAAGATTCCTAGGTGGGAAGTGCCGGTGAGTCTCTAGACATAGGACAAGGCCGTTGCCTGCAATCACTCTCCTGAGCTTTGGGCCGTCCTTCTTGAAAGGATGATATGAGCCCTGCAAAGAAAGTAGGAGGAGTTGCACACAAGCATCATCCTGCGTCCATCTTTTAAGGACATTTTTGAGACAGTCTAGTCCTCGAAGCGCATCCGGCTGCACCGCTGACTGTTGTCATGCCGCAGTCACCTAATCCATCCAAGCCGCCTTGCCCAGCATTCAAGATCTGCCAACCAGCACAGAGACACCAATTCTTGACCCTGAGCCACCGTGCCGGACAGCCTGCAGACGTTTGTCCAGCCATGCTTGCCAAACTGCCTGCCTCCTGGTACTCGCAGTTGTCTCCCACCACTAACTCTGTCGCAAGGGCTGCGATGCACCCTGGAACCACCTTGACGCTGTCCACCAAGAACTTCTGCAGCATCAGGTACATTGTGGTTCTGCCCCCCTGCTCCTTCTCTGAAGACCTCTGGAGACAGTTACGACTCTTTGCCCCCTTGGTGCTGGAACCAAAGAACCTTGAATAGTAAGACTTATTATTTTACCATCTACCCTCCCGTCAGTATCCAGAGTGCATCCCTTTCCTTCGTGAAACTGTCTGTCCTCTTTGTTCCTTTACACGGTGGGTTGTATTTTGTAGTGTGCTAGAACTGTCTGTTTTAGTAATAATAAAGTAGATATTTTTATACAACGTTGACTGGACAGTCCCTTTTATCATTGGGTAACAATTGTATTTTCGAGCTATTGCAACTAACCAACGATCGACGACCTAGCGGAGATAAGCCTCCCATTCCATCCACGTTACCAAAATTGGACAAGGATGTCTTATAATTCACTTGTATTCCAATCTGTTCGGATCCCTTCTGGTGTACTAGAGTTGTGGGGTAGATCAGTGGTTTAGTAACAGATATTCATCCCTGGACCTGCAGTGCAGTCAACTGCCTGGAGTGGGTCATGGAGTGTGCTCCTGCTATGCCCCCTTTCCTGCATGGAGGGTGCAGAGCAGGAGCACACAGCAACACTGCTGTCCCGGACAGGATGTGCAGAAAAAAAGGCATGCCACCGTAAGAAAGGGCTAGACTGGCTGCCCACAAATGCCAGTCTAGCCAAGTAATAATACATACCATACATGCAAAACTCCTAATTTGCATATGGATTGGACCAACCGAAGTGATGTCACAGAAAAGGACATTGCAAGGAGCATCAGCAGTCTTTGATACTTGGAGTCACCATGGATGTGACTTTAGAATAAGTCACCTACATTAACCAAGTGGCAAATAACTTAATGGTGCAAAATACCTAAATTGGACTATTATGAAATAGGGAGCAACTATATAGTCATGAGGCTTTTTAAAAAAAATAATAGCATGATATATTAACATAAACTATGAAGTCAATAACTTATGGAGCTGCAGATAAGACCCCGTGCAATTACATGATTTGCAGGATCACACACTCTGGTTAAATCATGAAATCGGGATGTGGACAATTTAAGCAACTGAACACATCTTCCAAGGTTTAGTTGACATAGATTTTTATTAAGGTTTTGCTTTGCATTTCATGTGCTTAAATATTACTTTATTTATAGCAAACCCTTGGAAGGAAACCACATTACAAAATAAACTAGCCTTTCATATTAAACCAACTTTACACTATATACATTGTGATAGGAAATATGTTGAGCAATAAGATTATGGCTTTAGTTGTATTCTTCACATCCTGCATGCAAAGTCATAATAGCATCGTGCAGATTAAAGTGAGCCTAACAAATCCCCCTTGGGTTTTAAAGGCATAGTCATTATTTCATAAAGCCTGCAGCATTATGCAGCCTTCTCACTTCAGATCACCCCATACACATTTCTTAAGGGACACAAGTCCCTTCTAATGGTCCCCTCATCCCTCCCATCAGTGCCTAATAGCTCCCTTTGTAATGCTCTGTTGACACAGAGCAACGTGTCAGTTCCCTGGGAGAGCCACTCTGGTGGCAGCCGTTCAAGCTTTCACACGAAGGTGTGAGCCCTCCAAAGGCCATCACAGGCAGCTTAAGCAAAAGCCGGACTTTTGCCGTCCCGCTGATGGGGGGTCAGAGATCGCAGGGCCGTAATCTCATTTAGGACATTGTCCAGGCAGAGGAAGACCTCTCCCGTTCGGGAAAAGTGGCCTGCAGCCAGGACAATGAGGGTGCTGAGAAGGATCACCATGCTCCTGATCGTCACCCTCATTGTCATGGTCTGGCTTATAAAAGAGCCTCTTGGGGGGGGGTAAATTGTCCCCCCTGCACCTCTGCTCAGTGTGCCACTGACAGGGCTGCATGGAAGAAACATTACAGAGCCTTCGTCCATCTTTCTTTCTTTCTTTCTTTCTTTCTTTCTTTCTTTCTTTCTTTCTTTCTTTCTTTCTTTCTTTCTTTCTTTCTTTCTTTCTTTCTTTCTTTCTTTCTTTCTTTCTTTCTTTCTTTCTTTCTTTCTCTCTTTCTTCCTCCTTTCCTCCCTCCCTTCCTTCCTTCCTTCCTTCCTTCCTTCTTTTCTTCCCTCCCTCCCTCCCTCTTTCCTTCCTTCCTTCCTCCTTCCTCCTTCCCTCCTTCCCTCCTTCCCTCCTTCCTTCCTTCCTTCCTTCCCTCCCTCCCTCCCTCCCTTCTTTCTTTCTTTCTTTCTTTCTTTCTTTCTTTCTTTCTTTCTTTCTTTCTTTCTTTCTTTCTTTCTTTCTTTCTTTCTTTCTTTCCTAAGAACTAGAGAAGTGCAAGTGATACTGAGTAGGAATTGGGCCACTGAGTGATATGGGGCAGAACTGGGATAATATTAAAGAGAAACTGAAGGAGGTGAACGTAATATGAGACAAAAAGAAATGGGCATTGGGACCTGCTAGCTTCCGTAAAGGACTGTTTCATGCCCCCCAAAGTAGTGCTTTTAAATCCTATGATTCATTTTCATGTTTACACTTAAACATTTAGCTATAATATACACAATGTTGCCACATTAAAAAAAATGTGGCAGACTGCCCCTTCAAACCTGAGTGGTTTCAGGCTTGCTTGTGTCCAATCAGGTTAAACATTTGCGCCCAACCACTGAAAAGTTAAATTAAGAACATGTATTGTGCTTTGTAACATCCCAATTGGAGTGTGAAGCTGCCTTTATCCAATACATCCCTTTACTGCAAACATTCTTCTGTGTCCCCATTGTGGATGATCTGTTATGTTATGTTACATGTTATTGTCAGGCGCCGAGCATGCCAAGGGTGGCTTCTTGGTGTTAGAGGAGTAAACAAGGTGTACACCAGGATGATGGCTATTCGCAATTACTGAAGAGCCTCTATCTTAACAAAGAGGGAGTAATGCATTTAAAGTAGTGCGGTCTGGTATGGCCAGTCAATCTAACGGGGAAGGGTTTAATTAAAGGGATCAGTCAAGGTTCAGAAACCTGGTGGTACTGGATTCAATATGCAAGGTGCCAGAGTGAAGAAGGAGCAACCTCCAAAGCAGGTCCTATTCATTTGCGGTATATTAAAGCAATTTAACACCCTTGACCTTAAGGTATTTTTGACTGATGCCAGTAAGCGTTGAAGAATTAAGGGTGGTCCGCCCAATCGAAGGCCCTTCTGTGGTCATTGTAGCTCTGTCAGCAGGAATTATGGAATGCCGCTCCAAGGATAGTTTTTTTATTTTTAACATGCAGAGTTGGTAGAAGCTGATTTTTAAGCTTGATTCACTTGTGGCTCCATGGACGGTTTCCCATTCATGGTCACGCCGTACACGACATAAACTCCAGGAGGAAGTCCAGAATGGGTTCAATTCTAATGTGGTTAAGTCTATAATCAGCACTTTGGTCTTGTTTGGATCAAGTCTTCAATAATTGTGGCTCATCTAGTGATCCACGATAAGCACACTTTTTTTGAAGCTGTTTCTAAGTGCCGCTATAAGTGTTCCAGATTCCCACGACAAAAGGGGTTATTGTGAAACATTTCCATAATTGCAAAATGTGAATCTGACAGTGAGGATCGAACTGGCAAAAGGGTGAAGATATATATTGAACAGAAAAGTCAATAACGCCGACCCCTGAGGGACACCACAATACACACATCTGAAATCCTCGGAGGCCGGGGCAGAGGTGCCATCTGTTGAGGCTCAGTTACAAAGAAAATAAGCCAAATTAAAGCAGTCCCCTCAATAACCAGCTCTCGTAAACCTGATTTTAGGATACAGTGGCTTTCGGTATCAAATGCTGTGGATAACGCCAACAGCTCTCATCTCCTCCTCTACCTTCTGTCGTTGATCAGATTCAGGTCATCTTATGTGGACGTCATAACCTATTCTGTACTTCGGCCCGGTCGGAAGCCTGTCTGCTCCGTATCTAACAGGGGATTACCCTCTACCAATGCCTGAAGGTTGCAGTTAACTTCCTGTTCCCACAACTTTCCAACACAAGGCAAGTTCAAGGTACAGCAGAAATGTCATGAATCGCTAGGGTCGTGCAAACATTTCTTAAATCTGCTCTCTTCATTTCCGTTGGGAAGGGATCTTCCAGGAAGGGTGGGCTCATCAAGTTTATAATAAGAGGCAAAGTTATAAAATTTTGGAAACTTTTGGAGGTAAAGGGCCTTGAGCCATTTCATTGGTTTGGGTCTATGTGACCTAAAACATTTGGCCTAATCAAATTTCATTGAATTTATTTGACCTTTTTTGGTCTAAAAATCCAAGGGGAGACCTCACGGAAATCCCCCCCCCCACATCCCCTCAAACTAATCTATACCCTTACCCACCCCATATATATTTAATTAAATTTGACAAAAAAGGTCAAACAAATTCGATCCAATGTTTTAGGTCAAATGTTTTTAGGTCAATTATGCTAATACCATTTCATTGGGTCTGAAGAGGATTGAATCCTTTAAGAGGAATGGTCAGGATCTTATTGCGAAGCGGTTCCTTCTGTCGCGGCGTGCCGGGGCTATGCAGAGAGTTTTCACTCTTATTTCAACATATATATCATATATATCCTCAATACGCTGCATGAAGTAAGAAGCTAATTCGGTATATGAAGAAGTATCCACTGCTACGGGGGTTTTACCTGCATCAGGTGAATGAAATCTTGAAAAGCATTTGTTCTGGTCATCAGCCATTTGGGGAATACATGTATGCTACATGGAAGGTTTTTCAGGCTATACTAGTTGCCGTCTACTCAGCAATATGTCAATGAAGACTCGTCTTGTCATCAGGATAGGACACACAACAATTAAGCTGCAAGGAAACTACACTGACTCCATTAGAACAAAATCTGGAGTAAAACCGGAAGGCCAACGCTTATCACAAGGATTTGCCATACACTCGTTTGACGCATATCAAGCTCTTTGGCCTGTCCATTCCCAAATCCTTCTTCAGTAATGAGGACTGAAAGTTAATGTTAGTGTACGTGCCAGGCTATTAGGCAAGTCTATGCAAAAAGGACGAGCATACTCGTCCTTGGCACTTAAGGGGTTAAGAGACGTAAGTCACTTCCACTGTTTTTCACCAGAATGGTAAGTGTCTACCTGAGACAGAATGTGTGGGTCTAGGGTGTTATAGAGTTTTGACAGCATATGATTATTCATATCATCTGCCCAAAAGACATCAAGAATGGTGAGATTTGGCCAGCATATCAGCAATTCCGCTACAAGAATCCAGGAAATCAGCAGACAAAAGAAAAGACCCAAGGTGGCGATAAAACAATAAAAAATAAAGAGTATTATAACCATTAATTCAACACTTTACCAGTGTCGTTACACAGGTAGTTGGGAAATCTATTTTTAGAGCGCTAGCTGTGACATGTTGCGTATAAATAATCCTCCTCGCTTCGTGGTTACAAGTTAAAACATAATAGTGATTTGGGGCACAATTACTATATAGAACAAAGTAATCATGAAAGAATTGTTCAATTAGATCTGAGCTCACCGATCTACCCTTTTGCACTGACCAAGTATTTAGTAAAAATGTTCTAAGCGATCGTTGTTAAGTTTTGTTTTTATCCTTATAACTTATGAATGGAGGCAATATACAAATGTAGGATAACATAACATAACTTGTGAGGGGGATCTAACCTCTGCCTTATCAGAGCCAGACCCAAAGGTCACTGTATAGAATCTATTTGCAACATATCATAATTTTTCCTTGGGAGCTCAACATTCAGTTTTGAGACCGAAATCAAGTAATCAGCAGAAAGAATTGGGTGGTATTCATAGTCATGGCATCCAATTGTGGGCTAGGGCTGTGACAAATCAACTTCTGGGGCACCAGCGGTCCAGGGATGAATATCGGTTTTTAAACCATCAATCAGACCCACACCTCTAGTACACCAGAAGAGATCCGAACAGATTGGAAACCCAAACAAATTATAAAACTCTGTGTGAAATGTTGGTAACATGGACGGAGCTGCAGGCTTATCTCAGAAAGGTTGTGGATCGTGGTTGGTTACAACACAGTGAACATACAATTATTCCCCAATGACAAAAGTGACTGTCCAGTCAAGGTTGTGTACACATATCAACTTTATTATTACCACAACAGGCATTTCTAGTGACACTACAAAATACAACCCACCCGTTAAAGGAATGCAGAGGCCCGACAGTTTCACAGAAGGAGGTTAGTCTGTAAGGCAAATAATCACAACAGTTCAAGGTTACTTGGCATCAGCACAAAGGGATCAATGGGTCTTAAAATATCTCTAGGGGGCTTCTGGGAAGGACCAAGGGTACAGAACCACACTGTACCTTGTTCTTTAGGTGTTATCTTGGTAATCGACAGGGTTAAGCCAGCTTCAGTGTGCTTTGCAGGCTTCTGTGACAGAGTTCAAGATGAGAGTCAGCTACGGGTTTCAGGCAGCAAGTCAGTTCGGCGAGCAAAACTGGATGAACGGCTGCAGGATGGCCTACACAGTGGCTCAGGGTCAGGAATCATTTTCTCAATGCTGATCGGCAGTTCTGAAGCACTGGTTGAGAAGTCTCAGATGTCTTTATGCGACTGTAGTGTAACAACGGTCAGCATTGAAGTCGGATCCAGCTTTCGGAACTTGACTAACTCGAAAACATGTTTTAAGGTGGCCATCAGTAGGTGCTTGTAGAGGCACATCTTCACTGGGCTTGTGTCATCCTGTAAGGCAGATAGCCCAAGCTGAAGAATGTGTTGCAGGCAGCTGCCTTGTTCTTGGTTTCGGTTTCAGAGACCTTCTGACACTTCTTACCTAGGAAACCTGCTGCATGGCTTAGCAGGGCATGCTGTGTGCTGGCGGGTACCAGTTCTGGATCTGCTGGAGGGTCCTCTGGATTCAGTATCTCCCTCTTTTCCCTGGGAGATGTTTAGGGGAGTGATCTTGATTCCCTCTTGGAGGAGCTGGGCTTTCTTCAATGGTGGAAGCTGTAAGCCAGACTGTACCTTCAGCCAGAGTCCAAATTATTTCTTCTTGCCAAAGTCTTTAGATGATCTGCCAAATGAGGGTTTTTCCCTCTTTTAAAGCCAAATGGACCACAGGGATAGGTGTAGGCTAAGCCTACCTTAATTAACCAATCCTGGGTCCCCACCAACAATATCCTGTATGTGTGAGGTTATAACAGAAAAAGGTAAAGGTGTGAACACATGTTATTCTTTGGGCCTCATTACACGGATGGCGGTAAGGATTTACCGGTACCGGTAAAATACCGGTACCGGTAAATCCTTACCGCCTTACTACGAGGTCCCTTTGCGGGTTGGGGGATTTAACGCCTGCTTTTTGCAGGCGTAAAAATCCAACCTGCAAAGGGACCTCGGAGCTAATTACGGCACCGCAAAATTGCGGTGCTGTAATTAGCGCCTTCCCCATTCCCATAGAGCCCTATGGGGCAGAAATGGGAATGGGGAAGGGCAATGGTGGAAGGGGGATTTACCGCCCCTCCAACCTTGTAATGGGGCGGTAAATCCCCTTTCCACCAAGGCGGTGCCGGTATTTTACCGGCATGAGCCATGGCTCTAATAGCGCCATGGCTCACCGCCTACCGTGTAATGAGGCCCTAAGTCCCATGTTCCTATCTGTTGTGGATCAAAAGCTCCCTCTGGTTAATGGTTCCTGATTGAAGCAGCCGTCTACCTTGAAGCTGCAGCGACACCAGACGTTCTGCTTCCATCAAACCACATACTCGTACCTTCTGAATGGGGAGCTCCTGTGCAGATGACTACTGAAATATGCAGTCCCAGATATGACATTTAATTGTCAATCGATACTGAGGGCAGGGGCTGGCTTCAGGTTGACACATGGCATATGAAAAGATGTTGGGGTTTCCTGTCTTCTTTTTTAGCCTCTGCAGCCAGGCCCATGTGGGCCTGTTTGAATTACCCTGTGAATGGTAAGGAAAGCTGCCACCAGCTGCAGGGTGTACCAAAAGGACAGTGCGGATCCATGGAGTCTTTTTTAGTTAATTAGGCTGGCCATGGCAGGAGGAAGTTTGGCCCTCCCCCTTCTGGATATGCATTGTGTACTCCTCTCATATCCCAACTAAATATGACAGGTGGGACTGTTCCTGTAAGCTGTGTCCGCCCAGAGAACACAGGTCTATGCGTTTGTCATGAGGTGAGCATAGGAAAATGTGTGTGGATTAGCCCCACACGTTTTCCGGAGATTAATCTACCATAATTAAATTAAATTTAATTTTTTTTTAAAAACCCTGTGCAAATGGTCTATTTCCTCACAAGTGCAGACTGGCTTGCCGTTAGCCCAACTTTGGTGGGTTCTTTGCATGTCTCCTGCTCCCTGATGTCTGCGGTGGTGACTCATCTAGAAGACCGATTTTGATATTGGGCATCAATCATAGTCGTGGCATCCAGTTGTGGACTAGTGCACACTGGCTTGCCATTAGTCCAACTTGGATGGGATCTTGGCGCTCCTGCTACTCCCCGATGACTGCAGGGGTGGCTCATGGCAACCTTACATGCGATGCCTGTTCATATAAAGCTAGAAGAAAGACTCAGGTCATTTTACCAAAGGTCTCGGGAGGATAGCTCAGGGGCAATGCGCTCGCCTTGGAAGCAAGACGACACGGAGCAACACAGGTTTGATAACCGGATCCGCGCTTAGAAACCTCTGGGTATTAAGCGCGTTATAAATAACCTATCATCATATCTACCTTCCTTCCTATCGTAAGTACTTCAGTTTCCCTACACATCTGTGAGAATAACGAAGGTAGAAAGTGTACGAATAACAACAAATGAAGTCACTACGCCTTGTATTAAAACCATTTCAAATCAAGTAACCTCAATTACCCCAGGGAGGGCTGGCCTTTCTCATTCTCCTCTGCAGTCTGCTCTGTTCCAGGGGCAGAAAGGGCTCCAGTTCACTATTTAGTTGAGGAAGCCTCAGAATTCCAAGGCCCCTCATGCGGAAATCATTCCTTGTTTTTGGAAATCAAGATGGATCCCTGTTTTAGACGTTGAGAATGAAGAAGTGAATGCCAACATCTGGCCTCAGAGAGGGGGAAGGAGAGACGATGATGAGAGAAGTTCAAAGCAATGAAATACCATTGGTATGTTTGAGAATACATATGAGGCTCCGCAGTTGGTTAAACACGGAAATATATGGAAGTCGCTCAATTCACAGCCAACATGTTTTCAATGTTTTCTGGCTTATTATGGGTTTAACAACTAAAAGGGCTTAATTAAAGCACTGGGCAACCATGTCTAGACTCTTGGCACACCCCATATATAGGGTGTAGTCCTGTTGATCTCATTGTCCTTGTGTCTTTGTCGCGCCCTGATGCTCGCGAGCTACGGCGTGTTATAAATAAATAAACAAATAAATAAATAAATAAATATATCATTCAAAAGCAGGCTGCCTCAAAACCTGTCTGTGCAAAAAGTTAAGGCTGCCCAATGCTTCCAGTTACTGTAATCCACCGTGTCAGAGCTTCGAAGACTGGCGTGATGCTTCCACGGGCTTCTAAGCAGAGGAGCATCTCCAAACCGAATGGCCTGACACCCCTCACAGCAATTGATATCCAGCTGCCACCAGGAAGAACCTTCCCAGGGGTGACATGGTGACCGGTCCAAGATCACGCTTCAACCCACAGCGCAAACTTGGACAATTGGCACCAAGAGAGCGTGCAAATAGCAGCAGCGTGCTTTCTAAAGTCTAGTGTAGGGTGACCATATTTTTTTTTTAAACGGGACATAGAAGTAGGACTAAATAAACACAAATAAGACTGTAGTCCTACTTCTATGTCGCTGGCCTGTCGCATGGGCTGGGGGGAGTTTGCTCACAGGCACACTCTCTCATTGGAGGAGAGTGGCCGGGGAGGTGAAGGGGGAGAAAATGGAGGCGTGAAAAGCATTCACACCCCCATTCACATGCAAGTTTTCGAAATCGGGTCCCGGCAAAAACCAGGACCGTAGCCATCAACCCTTCAATGGGGTTTATAAAATGAAAAGACTCCCGGTACCCTGGGAAGGAGGGCGATTTCACAGGTTTGTCCCGGGAAAACCAGGACGTCTGGTCACCCTAGCCCAGTAGCATGGCATAAAATTACAATTGACATAAACTGGCGCCATTAAACTGGAGACATGGTGGATATGTGATAAACACACGATCCTCAAACAAGATGATTTGCTTCTTTGAGAAAATGGCAAAGCTGCTGGGCCAAGACGTTTGGATTGGCGATGCCACCAGGATGAGAAGCGCCATTTGCCAGGGCTGTAGACCAGGACTCTTCTATTCCTGTAGCCAATCATTTTTGTGTGTCTAAAATCAGACCATCACTCGGCATCACTCCCAAAATAAACCCCAAAGTGGGTAAGAGAGGGGTCCTTTACAAGGGGCACCCCTAACCACGGCAGCCAAAGGTGTTGCTAGGTCTGGAAACGATCTGGGGCTACGCTAATGTCGGGACTGTCGGGACTCGGGGCTAGCTATAGCCTTTTGGTTGTAGCCACTGAGCTTCTATCCGGGGCTAAAACCAAAAGACCCGGGGCTATAGACTCCCCAGACGCCCCTAGCGACGCCTCTCACCTCATCCTGCCATATTGATGTCCCAACACCAGGCTGAATGCCCTCAATGTTTCCATTCCCTCAGATCCCTTATGCACACTCAGCCTGATCATGAGAGGGATGCCTGGACCAACAACAAAAAACAATAAGGAAGTATTGATGTAATCAATAGTTTTGGTTTTTATATTGCCATTAATCAGACATTAACCATTTGCCATATTTTGCGAGCATATGGCAGGAGCGGCCATAATTGGTCTTCATAGGTGTACTAAACTAACACCTTTTAAGATACAAGGACAAACAGCTTGTTGCCCCACTGACCCAGGAAACCTACACTCAACAGGTATTCCCCACGTTGTGTGTTGTTTAGCAAAATACTACTTTGTATGAGCAAAGGTATGCACAAAGCATGGACTGTTTGCAATGCTGTGTTACGTCCACTTGAACTTTGAAAGCTATTAAACCCAAAATAAAATTGTGAGGTGGCACCCACCTCATTGGAGTATACTTGGGCCAACCTTGTGTAGAAGTGGAGGCCGACTTGGTGTCTCTGGGCTTTGGTTTTGTGACACCTTTCTAAGCTTTCTCTCCACCTGACCTACTCTATAGATACTGTCTTCTGGGTATATCTTGCATGTGCACAGACTTCCCAGGATCACACTGTTGCTCAGAATGTTTTCATGCAGGAGTTGTGATCTGGTTAAGTCAATAATCCAAGCATCCTGGGCCTGAGAAAGAGTCAGGAGTATGAATTGGATACTGTCCCATCTAAATCCTTGGGAAAGCTGAACACCACCAGAACCAGCAAAAAAACACTAGGTGGAAAATGACAACGTTGGGTGAGACCATATACCACCCTACGTTAAAATACCGAATGTAAATTAAGGAGGCCGAAAATAGCGAATATTTTAGGTCGAATTTTCCCAAGTAAAATGTGTTTTTTTAATGCAGTGGTGGGGGGGGGGGGGTTGGCGGCACCGGCAGGGGAAACCTTCTGCAACCGCTGCCCCAAATCCCTACACCTTCATTTATATCCTAACCCAACACCCCATCTATTTATGTAAAAAAGGTGCAAAATCCCGAAAAAATTCGACCAAAAAAATTCGTTCTTTTCGACCTCATTGTTCTTATATTCCAGTCTTCCTTGACTTCACAAAGCGTGGCTCTGCCTTAAATACAAGTCATAAACACACATGTGCTGCCTGTAACAGGTTTCTTGTGGGTGTTTGCATGTTATTTCGCGTGGCATTTGTAGAGTGCCCATCTGCAACAAATATGCCCCTGTTGGCCCTTCCAGAAGGTAGTAAGCCAGAAAGTGGTGGCTTGGTGGCACTACGCGTAGATGGAGCGTGTCCCAAGTGGGTCATATTAGGTATCATGAGTGAGGGTCGCATGGGTGCGCCCATTGAGATCCTGGTGGCCTTTTCACTGCAGCTGGCACGTGCCGGCAGACGTGCAAAAGATCCAAAGTGCATTATAGAGACTCAACCCTTTGGGAATCACATGTGGGAGACTCGTGACATCAGTTGCTTCACAGAAACAATTGCCCTACTTAAGAATTGCTGTCACTGTGTTACGTTATGTTATGTTGACTTATACCATGCACCGCTACCAGTGGCAGATTTAAGGGAAAGGGCCCGTGGGCAGCACCTGTCACAGGGCCCTCGGTGGGCGTGTCAAGGAGGTTCTAGCTTAGGGTGGGCGAAGTTAATTGTGGTCACCAGTGCACAAGGGCGAACTTTAGGGACAAAAGCTATTTTTTATAAAGTTGTCTTTATTACAGTTACCTTTGTCTAGGGCTTTGACTAACTAGAAACAGCTGGGCTTCCCCAGCAGGCTTTGCTATCAATGGTAATATTGGAGGACCAAGCCTGAAACCAATGTTGGAAAAGAACATGTTTCAAAGCTAAGGGCAAAAGAGAATTACAGCTTATGTAGACCACACAATTTCCTAGAAAAATAAGAACGCTAGTTGGATCCAATGGGCCTCATTACGAGGTTGGAGGTAGCCATGCTGTTTATACCAGTAGGCTACCCCCAAACTCGGTCCGGCTCCGGGTCTCGCGAAAGGGGAATTACTGGGCCATTCTGACCTCGGCGGGCCCAGTAATTCCCCTTGCACGGGACCCAGAGCCGGTACGTCCCCATTCCCATTTGAGCCCCTATAGGGCTCAATGGGAATGGGGAAGATGATAGCAGTGGTACCGTTCATAACGGTACCTTTGCTACCATCCAGTTCTGCTCGCGGGTGCCGCTCTGCACGCCTGGTCTGACCAGGCGTGCAGAGCCTCACCCGCGAGCAGAACTCGTAATGTGGTGGCATGCAACAACGGCGCCAGTAGTATTACCGGCGCCGTTGTTGCCTTACCGCCACTATCGTAATGAGGCCCATGTTTGCAATTACTACTGTGGAAATGTTTCACAAAAGTACAAAACCGTGTCGAAATATGTCTTTAATAAGTACACATCACAGCTCAATAAATTCAGTATTGTGCAAAAAATAAAACAGTTCCTTTATAGACATTCTTCTGCAATAAGTGAAGTAAAAACACAATTGCCACTTAAGCTTCATAAATTAATGCAATGAGAAGACGTCAATAATAAAGTGTCCATTCATATATTGCACACCACAAAATTCTCTTGGTTTACACAGGGAAACCTGGCATCCAGGATGGAGAAAACAAATGTATAATCACATTCTGTTTATTGACCTGTTTCTATAATGTATATATATGTTGTCAGGTGTATTTATTATGTGATTCGTGCACTTTTCAAGGCATTGCTAGACAAATAACGATTTACCATTTTGATTACCAAGCCTTATAAATACTAATATGAAGTATACCTGGGCAAATCATGCAATCTCATCATGCCTGATCTACCAATATTGGAAATCCATCATAGCAATTCAGTTTTCAACTTTTGTTATGCACTCTCAAAGGACACTAAACTCAAGTTAATGTTAATTATTGGTTATGTGAATAGCAATTCACCAAACCACTATATATAGAACATATTCAAATATACTAATCACCCAACTAAATTTGGCACTGATTTATCGACCTTGGAAGGTTGAAAGCCTGAGTTGTCCTTGCCAGTATTAAAATCTTCGACCTGCAGATCATACACACACATCACAGAAACAAGTGCTCCACCCACTGAGCTACCTCGTTACATAATAATATACTGTCCATTTATATAGCAAACAAATTCGCTTGGCATATACGTGAAAACCTTGATTCAGGATGAGCAAAATAAACATCTCACATTCTTTTTGCTTGACCCATTTCCATAATGCATATACATTGGGAGCCCATAAAAGCAATTCAGTTTGAAACTTTTCTGATTGCCCACCCCAGGTGCCACCCCATTATCCTAAGCTATGATCATTATGTGTGTGTGCGCTCATACTTCATGCCACCCCTGCATAAGTCAATGCCCCACTTGGGCCCCCACAGCCAAAAGCGCCTAGACAGCCACTGCAAAGCACATAAGCATTTGTGCGGCGCATATGTTGCTGGGAGGAAAGTCAGCTGTCAAGACTGCCAACAAGTCATCTGTGGACCAAGCGAAGTGACACTTCTGTTTTTGCCCCTCGAGGTGCCTCAACGATCCTACTGACCCCCACTCTTTTGCCATTTTATCACCGCCTGCGGCCTGATAGCCATTGCTGTGGGTTTACATGGTATATAGAAGACATCAACATTTTGCATCAACTATACTGGGTGGATTGTAAATGCGAAGAACCCCTGCTTCCTGCCTGCATTTCATAAACACCTGGATGTGCACTAATTGGCTTAAACTGCCTGCCTCACAAAGCTGTCACAACCAAACACCACTCTATGCGCCCACGCGTCTTGGTTTCATGGCAAGCTAGAACATTTGGTTAATCTCTTCCCCAGGATTCTCCCTTTTTGCCCCCCTCTTGCTCGCCTGCTTTGAAGCCACTCGTGGCATTCAGCGTTTTACAACTCGAAAATGTATAACTAAATACAATACATAGCTTCCAAATGGATCCATGTCATGAGGGTCTCCTTTGTCCAGTCCAAGCTTTTTAACCAATAGCATGTTGAATGTTGGGATTTGAAGTCCTTTGTTTATAATAAAAAGCTGAACTGCACGTGACAACGTGAGATGTGATGTTGGCCATCCAGGACGGAAGAGGGTGGCCCCCAGGATATGAGGAGGGTTGAGGGGGAGGTGGCTTGGTGCCGCACCTCATGGACACATCCACTCGGCCCCTCCTGACTTCCATTGTCGGAAGGAACCCTAATGAAGCCTAATGCACCTGCCACCCCCCCATAGTGACGCCACTGCCCGGAGTCACAGCAGAAAGGGCCTTGTGTCCTGCGTCTCAGAGAGAGACTGGAAAGGAAAGGGGTGGGGCAGGGCACAGGGGCCTGCTCACTGTTTGTCCACCTGGCGACCGTTAAATCCGCCCCTGACCGCTACCATGCAGGGGTAGTCTCCATTGCAATTGGTTATTTATAACGCGCTTAATACCCAGAGGTTTCTAAGCGCAGGCCCGGGGATCGAACCTGTGTTGTTCTGCGTCGTCTTGCTTCCAAGACTAGCGCGTTTCTCCTGAGCCATCTTCCCGAGACAATGCGCTCCATGTGCTCCTATGGTCACTGTGTGTGGTGTTAGCTCCCTTCAACGTCTTCCCTGCATATATATTCAGAGAAATGGGGTAAAAGAAAAAGAAATCAACATTTTCATCTTTGCAGTAGTGGATTCGATATTTTCAGATAGATCCGCTTTGAAATAGTCTTGGGGGAAGCGGTTTTAATCATTAAACGGTCTTAATCATTAAACAGACAAATGCATGTTGTATCTTTGGTACATATCATTTGAGGCAATCGATTCAAAGTGCTGGCTACACCTGATCTGTAAAAGGAAAGACCAGGACTGAAAGTGTGGTGTTCCAGTAGCATGGAATCATCCAGTTGGCCTAGACCAAGTGTGTCCGACTCCAGGCCTGGCGGACCGTGCACCTGACAGCTTTTCAGTATATGCCTCTTTAATATTCATGAGAAAAAATGTGCATACATTTGCATGCAATGAGTCACACATATTAATGAGGTTTATCATGAAAATCCAACATGTTTGCAGCCCTCAAGGCCTGGAGGTGGACCCTAGGCGGTGTACATCCATAAAGCGATCTACTCCAGGCTCTTACTGGAGGTCACACGTCAACTCTCGAAGGAGCAAAACTCTCTCGAATGTAGTTTCGTTGCTGCTGATGCGAGAGATGGACGCGGGGCCAACAATAGCGCCCATCGCCAATGTCACGTCTGCCTGTGTTTCGGGCAAAGCGCTGCAGAAGGAGAAGCACGTTATTTTCCAAATGAGGTCTGAAATCCCATTCTGTGCTGTTACCCAGAACTATAATTAATTCTCCTTTGGATTAGAGAGCCGGCGGTCGGATTATGTGCCATGACAATACCCGTACAAGTATGGGGGACAATGCAAAATATCTCAATTAAAAAGGTTCTATTAATGGAATAAAATGCTGTATTATCCAAAGGCCAGTGGACGCGCAGTGCACGCGTCAATGTGACCTTGTTTGCAGAGGGTTCAACTTGGTCCTGGCCCACTATGTCAGATGACTCTTTGTTTGTGTGATGCATAATTCATATAGCAATGCACATTCTGTTGTCCTAATAGTATTCCCTTGACTTCCATCTTTTTAGATATTTGATATAGCACCCACCTGGCTTCAAAGAGCATCGCAGGGCTTTACAGAGAACATGTGTTGTAGCGTGTTTTGGGTCCTGTTGAGACTACATAAACCACCTCGTGATGGAGAGGTTTTGTGTAATACATTATGACAACAGCAGGCAACAACTCATTGCTTAATGTTGGTTGGTCCCCTCAAATCACAAGCCTTTGGCATTAGAACCCAGCTGTTGAGCTTCCAACTCCTGCAGCTTTAGCCGCTAAACCACATCTCCCCCTCTATCTATTGGTATTGGCCTTCTGGTGCCAGTGAACTGCTATTTTGCTTTTCAAGCAGCTGGGAACCCGAGCCGAGTACTCAAGAAATTACAAAGGAGCTGCACGAAATGTGATCCTACAACATGACTCGTTGGGCCAGGTGAAGGCTTATCTGGAGTAATCAGACTCATACCTTCTGACTTGTAGGACACTTGTTATGCAAATGCTTCTGGTGTCAACTCGGGAACCTTCCGAAATCTGAGCTTGGCGCATCAGCGATACCCGCCCATCTCAAGCCTGCTTCAGCTCCATAAGCGGAGAAATGTTTATTGCTCAAATAAATGAGCTGTCCTGTACTGCTGATAGCGAGCAGCTTCTTATTTAAATCTGAATGGGAGCCTTGTGAAAGGATTCCCGGACATTAATATTCATCAAGCTTCCGCTTCCGATCTGTCTGGACAAGAGACTGGGTAGGCTTGCGATGCCGGAAAGTTACTAATACTTCAGCAGCATTTATTAGAGTGAGATCCAAGGACCATTATTTAGTGCAGGGTCCTCTAACTCCAGGCCTGGAGGGACAGGATCCTGACAGGTTTTCAGGATACACCTCATTAATATTCATGGGGAAATATGTGCATACATTTAGAAACATTGGATGCAAAAATCATCTCATAAAAATGAATGAGGGGTATCCTGAAAATCAGACATGGATCCGGCCCTCGAGGCCTGGAATTGGCCAACCCTGATCTAGTGGCTAAGTCATGGCTACGGACGGGTACATGTTACCAGCATGCTATCATAAAGAAAAAGCAAAGTGAAGAATTGTAAATTACCTTCCCTCTCGATTTCCCACTATCCACACCAGAGTAGTTTTGAGGGTGCCATTACTGTGTGCTCGACTGATTTCTTCGCGTGAAAGTGGCAGTTCCCTTTAATTGTGAGTTTCACCAGCGTAGTATCAGAGGACCAATCCCCACTCTTGCAAAATGGCATTCTTGTTTTGTCCTCTTTTATCCCATTTAAGCAGATCCAAACTTGCTTAAAAATACATTCTACCATAAACCAATGGCCATTATGATCCCGCCCCCTAAAAGCAGATATTGGTATCCAGGACATAGTTCCAAGAACCACGCCGTTGTGTCTCGATGGAATGTCTCGTACATGGAAAATTAAATTGGTGAGCCCTAGATTCCACCCAAAAAGAGTTTCTCATGACCAATTAATCAAAATGCACTCAAGCTGAGACACAACCCTACATGATTTGGTCATTCATTGCTCAATTTGGTACCACTGGGCTTAATGTTACTTTGCATCCAACAGTGAAGGCTGAAGCCTACGGCGTGCCAGCAAAAAGACCATTTCTCTATGATTCACAAAGAACCACTGCCAAAGTGGGGATCTGGTGTAATCCAGACACATGGGGAGGCTTGTGAAATTCCTGAGTAGTGCAGACTGGGAGCGCAGAGGATAGTGAATAACTTCTCCTGCAGATATCAAGCTCCAGCCTTGTAAAAAGCCTGGTGAACAAGGCACATAGATTTAAAATGGATCCATTGTTCAATGGGGAACCAGTGTAGCTGACGCAGGAGGGGGGCCATATGCGAGCGTGCTGGCGGCTGCTGTATTGCGCGAGAAGCAGCGTTTTGGAGCATTTGGACTCCATTGAGCAGATAGTGTGGTTGGCCGAAGTACAGTGAGTTACAATAATCCGCTGTACTAAGGACCAGTGCTCCAACCACTGGGCCATGAAAATGTCCCGGGATAAAAGGAAGAACCTTTCTTAATGTCCGCAATTTAAAATGGCCGGCTTTGCAGATAGCGCCCACTTACTCAGTCATATCAGAGAAGATGAGAACTTAACTCCCAGGTTTCTCACCGTAGAAGACGGGAGAGGGAAGGGGCCAAGAGACGTTGGCCAGAAGTCCAGGGTCCAGTAATTGAGGGGGTTGTTTGTCCCTACCACCGGGACTTCTGTTTTACTACCATTAAGCTTGAGAGAGTTGGTAGCCATCCACGCACCTAAATCTTCAAGACAGTTCCTGAGACGGACCGCAGTGTCGGGGCCGAGAGAGATCCAGACGTACCAAGATCTGCGTGTCATCAACATAAGAGTAAAATCGAAAGCCGTGAGAAAGAATGAGAAGGAGCAGTGGACAGATGTAAATATTAAAAAGGATGGGCGATAGGGCTGATCCTTGAGGAACTCACAGAACAGTGCGATTTCGAACACTAAGGAGGCAGAAAGACTGCTTGACACCGGTCGGTCAAAAAGTCTGTGAACCAGTTCAGCACCTGGCCCCCCAGGCCCACGTCCATCAGACGGGAATTAAGTGCAGAATTATCAACCGTGTCAAACGTGGCCGAGAGGTCAAGTAATAACAAGGCACCTACCCCACCCCGATCAACTATCCAGGTGAGGTCATTGAATACAGAATTAAGAATTGATTCAGTGCTTCTCCCAGAATGGAAACCAGACTGGAAAATATCGAAGTAACCTGAAGGTTCCATATAGGATGAGAGGAGGGGAGAGACCAGTGCCTCCAGCATTTTCATCATGGATGGGAGAAGGGAGATAGGACGGAAATTCACCAGGACAGAGGGGTCCAGAAAGGGCGTCTTCAAGAGCGGAAGCACCCGGGTATGTTTCAGGAAGTCAGGTATAACCCCCTCTTGGAATGATGCATTAATGGCTGTTGTGATTTCAGTAATAATATCAGGGGAGATGGCTTTAAGCACTTCTAAAGGAATGGCATCAGCAGGAGATGCTGACTTGAGACCCCTAATAGCTTTCAGAATGTTCTGTTTAGAGACCACCGGAAAAGAGACCCAAGAAGCAGTGGGAGTGAGAGGATCAGGGAAGGAAACGTTTTTTTCTGAGGCATCTAGTTTGACTTTGATGTCTTTGCATATGGCGGTAATCTTGGAATGGGAAAAGGAAGAAAGAGATTCACACAGAGCTTGTGAAGGCTCGATCGAGGAGCCAGAGTTGGAAGGCATAGATAGAGATTGCACCAACTCAAAAAGCACCTTAGGCTTATTAACAGCGTCCTTGATCTTCCCGGCAAAAAGTTTTTGTTTTTTTGCAGCTAAAATGGATTTTTGATAAGTTGTTAGAACACAGAGGGGGTCATTACGACCCAGGCGGTAAGTACGCCGACTTTACCACCATGGTGTAAACTATGTTTACACCATGGTGGATGGCGGATTTACCGCCCCATTCCAAGGTGAGTGGGGCGGTAAATCCCCATTTCCCATTTTACCCTTCCCCATTCCCATTTTTGCCCCATAGGGCATAATGGGAGTGGGGAAGGCGCTAATTACGCCACCGTAAATTACGGTGGCGTAATTAGCACCAAGGCAGTTTAGCACCATGGATTTTAACGGCTGCTAAAAGCAGCCGTTAAAATCGGAATCAGGCGTTAAGGGTTAACGACGGCGTTAACCCTTAACGCCTGAGTTGTAATGAGGCCCAGAGAAAGATTACTCTCATATCCTTTGTATAGCTGGCAGCAAGGGTTGCATGCAGTTGTCATGAAGAGTAAGTATTAGCATGGAAAGTTAAACTCGCCATCGTCCAACAAGTTGTTTCTCTGAAGAAATTGACACTTTAATTCAAAGTTTTCTGTATCCCACCCAAAGTCATGCATGACAGAGGACCCACCTATATCAAACTAATATGTGTTTTCTGTGTTCGCTATCAAATATAACCCTAACTGGGACATAAAGCCCACAGCAGCAAGGAGACTCCCAAACACCTCCTTTAGAAAAAAGAAGCTTGAACTCTGAGAGAACCTTGACATAAGGCAAATGGGCATGCATACCCATGATGGCCCACCTTACACAGTACTTAATCATTCTGCCATGGTTAGACTGTGAAATGTACTCTGGTCATCCATCTCCAAAAGAAACAAACTCCCCGCCTCTGTTCCTCATCCGCTCTGTCATTAGCCTTCCCCAGATTCTCAAGGAAAAGAGCTGGAGGCACCTGCTGTTTCACTGCCATTACCCCCACCCTGTGGAATGCCCTGCACCCACACATCCAAGAGCAGGCATCTACCTCCTCTTCAGGAAACTGTTAAAAACCTGGCTGTTCGACAAGTATGACTAACTTGGAATCGGGGTCTCCCCTTACCTGTTACTAACAGACTATCATGCTTATGTAGCCTACTGTATCCTCTGTCTCCCCTTCCTGAGTCTTGTTTGCTGCTGACTAATGAAATAAATAAATGTCACACTTAATTAGATGAGAGGATGGAGACATTTTAAGAAACTCTGAGTTCATCAGTTCCACAATTAATGTAGATAATTCATGTGGAGGAAAAGAGCTACAAGAAATCTGCCCGGGCTCATAGGAAGTTTTCCTAAAAGCTTCTTGATTAAGCTATGACATAACAAAACCCTTGAAATTCATTGAAAAAGCTATAGTTAAGGGACACTTAAGGTGATCAGATTTAACACAACAAACCCCTTGAAATTCAGCGGATGTGGGAAGTGATGATCAGTTTAGCTCGGCAAAGCGCATGAGCACATACATATCAGACGGGAGTCACGTCACAATGACAAACAAAATTAGAGCCTGGCGAGATAGCTCAGTGGTTTGAGTGCTTGCTGGGATCTGTGTGTGATCTGAGGGTCCGTTGTTTGCATCCCAGCCTCGCCAACTCAGATGCCAAGTTAAGATGCGCACCACTTCCCACATCCACTGAATTTCAAGAGTTTTGTTGCGTTAAATCTGATCTCCTTAACTGTCCGTTAACTTAGGTGTCTCCTTGAATTATACACACACAGACACACACACACACACACGATGTATATATTGATAGCATCCTGATTTTTCTTCCACACAAGGTTCATGAAGGTGCTATCATCTCACTGCCAATCTATCTATAACCCGGCCTTATTTAACTTCAGACATGCCATTACGCAGGTGTGTAAGAAGTAGCGTAGGAGTCACAGCAGTTAACCTTAAACAACATTAATTTAAGGTTATTAAACTTTTTTGAACCTTTGCTTACAATTATGGATTACAGCAATTATGATAACAATTTCTTATTTATATTGTGTATTACATAGAACACCTTTATATACAATTATTATTACGCAAACGAAATTGGTACTCTGATGCACTCAAAAGGGTGAAAGAATGAGTTTGCTTGCAAGTATTTATGAGCGAATATTTAACTCACTGAGCTATCTTGCTAGTGGGTTATCTTCAAAGATGCATGCTGGTAGATTTTGGTAATACCTTGACTCCTGGGTTATAGTTCTTATCAATATAAAACCGGATATTACAGTGTTTAGAAGCAGGAGGGATATGTCATGGCAGACTTCTTTGAAACGTAGGCAAATAAATGTGATATTTTGTACTGAAAAAGGACAGCAGGGGTCAGGAGATAGGAGAGGATAATGGATCAATATGCGGGCGGCGGAATGGGGGTAAGGCATTACGAAGGGGGGGTGGCAGCCCCCTGTATCCCCACTCTAGAAACACCACTGATCTTGTTTGGCTGCATTCCCCTCTCTAGCTGAGGCGTGCCTCTTGAACTGGTGTCTCAGGGGCGAGGGGAGTAGCAATGTTATTTGAAACAGATTTCAGACTTTCCAGCCCTTACTGTACACAGATTAATAACTAAAAAAGATTAAAATTAACTCTCAAAGGAGGAGAACAAGTCAAATTAAAAATGGAGCTTGAGGCATATGGGGAAATAAGAGGAAGAGAGTAAAAGAGGGGAAATAATAAATGAGCATGGCTGCAAGTCTGTCATTTCGTGCTGACGCTAAGAAGAGGTATCCAATGGTGGGATGGCCCGGAATGACGCTAAGAAGAGGTATCCAATGGCGGGATGGCCCGGGATGACGCTAAGAAGAGGTATCCAATGGCGGGATGGCCCGGAATGACGCTAAGAAGAGGCATCCAATGGTGGGATGGCCGGTATGATGCTAAGAAGAGGTATCCAATGGTGGGATGGCCCGGAATGACGCTAAGAAGAGGCATCCAATGGTGGGATGGCCGGTATGATGCTAAGAAGAGGTATCCAATGGCGGGATGGCCCGGGATGACGCTAAGAAGAGGTATCCAATGGCGGGATGGCCCGGAATGACGCTAAGAAGAGGCATCCAATGGTGGGATGGCCGGTATGATGCTAAGAAGAGGTATCCAATGGTGGGATGGCCCGGAATGACGCTAAGAAGAGGTATCCAATGGCGGGATGGCCCGGGATGACGCTAAGAAGAGGTATCCAATGGCGGGATGGCCCGGAATGACGCTAAGAAGAGGCATCCAATGGTGGGATGGCCGGTATGATGCTAAGAAGAGGTATCCAATGGTGGGATGGCCCGGAATAACGCTAAGAAGAGGTATCCAATGGTGGGATGGCCGGTATGATGCTAAGAAGAGGTATTCAATGATGGGATGGCCGGTATGACACTAAGAAGAGGTATCCAATGGTGGGATGGCTGGTATGACGCTAAGAAGAGGTATCCAATGGTGGGATGGCCGGCATGACGCTAAGAAGAAGTATCCAATGGTGGGATGGCCCGGAATTACGCTAAGAAGAGGTATCCAATGGTGGGATAGGCCGGAATGACACTAATGGTGGGATGGCCCGGTATGACGCTAAGAAGAGGTATCCAATGGTGGGATGGCCAGTATGACGCTAAGAAGAGGTATCCAATGGTAGGATGGCCAGGAACGTCAAACCCTAATCTTGCCATTAGCCTCCAGCCTTCCGAACCAATCATTATACGAGGATGAGACCCCATCTGCCATTCACTGAGTTGTATAAACGGTTGCCTTTAATGTATCTAACGTTGATACAGTCTCTACCCTTAGGGGGCGCCATTCTTTTATTTGTATTTTCCAGTGTGCACCTTTGTTTGCTGTTGTGGCCTAATCATCCCAAGGCCTACTTTCTTATGTAGCCACAGTAGCATTTCTCCATGTTTGTTTCAATAAAGTTCCTTTTTAGCAGGAATAAGTGCTCGCCACAGGTGGTTGTCAACCTGTGCCATTTGTATCTTCTTTGGCGTTTCCTCCACTGACCTGGTGTATTGGGAAAGGCCCCTGTTTGTGTGCTTTCTAAGACCGCTATGGACTCTGCTGGGCCACGCATGCACCATCAAGGTGTAGTCTTTCCTACCCCACCACCCCGTCCTTCTTCTTGTGAGAGTTGATAAACTGGCAAGATGCTGACCCTTGCCCTTCTGCTTGTGCCCATTGCATCAGCGTCAAGATGCTGACCCTTGCCCTTCTGCCTGTGCCCGTCGAAGCAGCGTCAAGATGCTGACCCTTGTCCTTCTGCCTGTGCCCGTCGAAGCAGCGTCAAGATGCTGACCCTTGTCCTTCTGCCTGTGCCCGTCGAAGCAGCGTCAAGATGCTGACCCTTGTCCTTCTGCCTGTGCCCATCGAAGCAGCGTCAAGATGATGACACACGTCCTTCTGCCTGTGTCCATCGAAGCAGCATGAAGATGATGACACACGTCCTTCTGCCTGTGCCCATCGAAGCAGCGTCAAGATGATGAACCTTGTACTTCTACCAGTGCCCATCGAAGCAGCGTCGAGATGCTGGCCCTCGTCCTTCTGCCTGCGCTCATCGAAGCAGCGTGAAGATGATGACACACGTCCTTCTCCCTGTGCCCATCGAATCAGCGTCAAGATGATGAACCTTGTACTTCTACAAGTGCCCATCGAAGCAGCGTCGAGATGCTGACCCTCGTCCTTCTGCCGGTGCCCATCGAAGCAGCGTCATAATGATGAACCTTGTACTTCTACCAGTGCCCATCGAAGCAGCGTCGAGATGGTGACCCTCGTCCTTCTACCTGTGCCCATCGAAGCATTGTCGAGATGCTGACCCCCGTCCTTCTGCACGCGCCCATCGAAGCAGCATCAAGATGCTGACCCTTGTCCTTCTGCACGTGCCCATCGAAGCAGTGTCAAGATGGTGACCCTCGTACTTCTACCAGTGCCCATCGAAGCAGCGTCGAGATGCTGGCCCTTGTCCTTCTGCCTACGCTCATCGAAGCAGCGTCAAGATGATGACACACGTCCTTCTGCCTGTGCCCATCGAAGCAGCGTCAAGATGATGAACCTTGTACTTCTACCAGTGCCCATCGAAGCAGCGTCGAGATGGTGACCCTCGTCCTTCTACCTGTGCCCATCGAAGCAGTGTCAAGATGGTGACCCTCGTACTTCTACCAGTGCCCATCGAAGCAGCGTCGAGATGCTGGCCCTCGTCCTTCTGCCTGTGCCCATCGAAGCAGCGTCAAGATGATGAACCTTGTACTTCTACCAGTGCCCATCGAAGCAGCGTCGAGATGGTGACCCTCGTCCTTCTACCTGTGCCCATCGAAGCAGTGTCAAGATGCTGACCCTCTTCCTTCTGCACGCGCCCATCGAAGCAGCATCAAGATGCTGACCCTTGTCCTTCTGCACGTGCCCATCGAAGCAGTGTCAAGATGGTGACCCTCGTACTTCTACCAGTGCCCATCGAAGCAGCGTCGAGATGCTGGCCCTCGTCCTTCTGCCTACGCTCATCGAAGCAGCGTCAAGATGATGACACACGTCCTTCTGCCTGTGCCCATCGAAGCAGCGTCAAGATGATGAACCTTGTACTTCTACCAGTGCCCATCGAAGCAGCGTCGAGATGGTGACCCTCGTCCTTCTACCTGTGCCCATCGAAGCAGTGTCAAGATGGTGACCCTCGTACTTCTACCAGTGCCCATCGAAGCAGCGTCGAGATGCTGGCCCTCGTCCTTCTGCCTACGCTCATCGAAGCAGCGTCAAGATGATGACACACGTCCTTCTGCCTGTGCCCATCGAAGCAGCGTCAAGATGATGAACCTTGTACTTCTACCAGTGCCCATCGAAGCAGCGTCGAGATGGTGACCCTCGTCCTTCTACCTGTGCCCATCGAAGCAGTGTCAAGATGCTGACCCTCTTCCTTCTGCACGCGCCCATCGAAGCAGCGTCGAGATGCTGAACCTCGTCCTTCTGCCTGCGCCCATCGAAGCAGTGTCAAGATGGTGAACCTTGTCCTTCTGCACGCGCCCATCGAAGCAGTGTCAAGATACTGACCCTTGTCCTTCTGCACGCGCCCATCGAAGCAGTGTCAAGATGATGACCCTCTCTTCTGTCAGTGCCATCGAGGCAGTGTCGAGATGCTGACCCTTGTCCTTCTGCCTGTGCCCATTGAAGCAGCATTGTCCTTCTGCCTGTCCCTGTTAATGCACCATCATGTTGCTGACCCTGTCCCTCTGCCTATGCCCGTTTATGCACCATCATGTTGCTGACCCTTGTCCCTCTGCCTGTGCCCGTTTATGCACCATCATGTTGCTGACCCTCGTCCTTCTGCCTGCATCCACCGAAGCAGCGTCAAGATGCTGACCCTCGTCCTTCTGCACGCGCCCATTGAAGAAGCGTAAAGATGCCGACCCTTATCCTTCTGCACACGTCCACCGAAGCAGTGTCAAAATGATGACCCTCTTCCTTCTGTCTGTGCCCATCAAAGCAGTGTCGAGATGCTGACCCTTGTCTTCTGCCTGTGCCCATCGAAACAGCGTCAAGATGGTGGCACACGTCCTTCTGCCTGTGCCCATTGAAGCAGCATTGTCCTTCTGCCTGTCCCTGTTAATGCACCATCATGTTGCTGACCCTGTCCCTCTGCCTGTGCCCGTTTATGCACCATCATGTTGCTGACCCTTGTCCCTCTGCCTGTGCCCGTTTATGCACCATCATGTTGCTGACCCTTGCCCCTCTGCCTGTGCCCGTTTATGCACCATCATGTTGCTGACCCTTGTCCCTCTGCCTGTGCCCGTTTATGCACCATCATGTTGCTGACCCTTGTCCTTCTGCCTGTGCCCGGTGATGCACCCTCGAGATGATGACCCTCCTCGTTCTATCTTTGCACCCTGATGCACCGCCGATCCTTGCCCCGGTGCAAAGGGCACTGAAAGACTGTGAGGCAGACTTACAAAGCGTTTTGCAAAGGGATTGTAAAATGTTGTTGTTATTCCGTGCCTATGCATTTTGCAGTAGTGCCATTTTTGCTCTATGCTAATTGCACTTGCACGGTTGCACAGTGTCTGTACTATGGGCCCATAGGTTTTGGCATAACGCAGAACTGCATACACAATCCCTGTAATGGTTTAGAATCTTAACATGAAGCCTTTTGGAACCACACTTGGAGGGGGGGTGGGGGTTGGTGGTGGCTTCACGCAGCTGCAGCACAAACCCTAGACTTTTGGATTAGACAAGAATGGGAACCTCTGATCCAAGAGGACATACTTGTTCCCAGATTTATTTTGCACCGCTGAGGGTATCGGTGCATTTTGAGTTCATGGCAACTCACTCTGACTGAAGCCCCCCACTATAGTGCCCTTTTCGTGTTTAATGCATATAGCGCCCCTTTAGCAGCAGTGAGGTCAGAGCGCTCTATGGACGGAAAGCGAGCCAATAGTGCATTAGGTACAGGCGGTTCACACATGTTGCTGCTGTGCTGCTTGTCATCATTTGACTTCAGGCGAAACCTTATCAGGTCCACATGGAATCTCAAAAAGGTGACCTTGTGCGACTGCTGGTGGTTGTGGGGATGCGGGGAGGAGGAATGACCCCAAGGAAAGGTGGTTGTCTTATGGTAAAAGAACGTTTAACAAAACAATGCATCATAGATGTGTATTAAAGCACTGGCTTAGCTTTGATTTACATGGAAGGGTGTATGATTCAGAGGGAACATACTCAAACATACTGGCCAAATGATTACAGGTGTGGCCACAGAAATGAACGCATTGGGCCTCATTACGG